>NC_135367.1:1035000-1760000 GCF_051622035.1 Arctopsyche grandis
AGAATAAATTCCATATTTTACAAACTGACGTCGATCCTTGAGATAATTTGTGAATAACTGAGAGAGACCATATGAGAAACCATAACCAATTAGTTTATTGATAAGGATGGAGTGATTTACTTTGTCGAAAGCCTTTTCGAAATCCGTGTAAACAGTATCTGTTTGAATATTAGCATCCAAGGAACCTGTTACAAAACCAGAAAATGACAACAAATTTGTGGTCGTTGAACGTTGTGGACGAAATCCATGTTGCTGATCAATAATCATACTCTGGCAATGATTGAAAATATACCTATGAAGTATAATTTCAAAAAGTTTTGCAGAAGAGGATATTATAGCAACCGGGCGATAGTTTCTAATGGAATACTTATCACCTTTTTTATGGATCGGAGTTACTTTCGAACACTTCCATGATACAGGAAAAACTGAAGTCTTCAGCATTAGATTAAAAATAAAAATCAATGGAGACGAGAGTCCAGGCTCACTACCCTTTAAAATGAAATCTGGAATGAAATCTGGTCCAAAAGATTTAATATTTTTAATTTTACCAAAACCGTAGCGTAAATCAGATAAATGGAACTTGTCAACAGACAATAATGGAAACATGGAGGAATCTAAACTAGGGGAAGTCATAACAGTAGTCGAATCAAAAACCGAATGAAAATAGTTAGCAAAGGCATTTGCGATGCTGTCATGACCAATAAAGTCCTCATCCATATCGTGCATTTTCGTAAGTTTTGAATCTATAATTCGTTTGCTGTTGATGAAGCTCCAAAAATTTTTCGGATTCTGAGCAATTGAATTTTCACAATTAGTAATGTATTCCTCGTAAGCGGAAGTCGAGATCCGCTTAAAAAGAGTACGCAAGTTACAGAAATCAATAAAAAATGTAGGATCTTTATATTTTTTCCATATTTTATGTGCATTATTTTTCTTGTGCATTAATGAAATTATTCGGGAATTATACCACTTTGGGTAAACCCTTGCTTCATTAATTTGACGCTTTCTCATAAAACATTTATCAAATACAGAGTTAACGATACTATAAAAGGAATCAACGGCAGAATTAACATCAACGCACTCATATAGTTTATCCCAATTACAAGCAAAAAACAAACTATTGAGGATCACGAAATCAACACCATCAAACAACCATCCACCCGGAGCCGGTATATTAGCAGAATGAAAATGAGAGGAAGCCGAAACAAGTGTATTTACTTCTAACTCAAGCGCCGGATGGTATGGATCCTCAGGCAGCAAAGGAAATAGGCTTCTAGATACATTGCAAGAAATAAAATTTAAATTAGTGAAAATTAAATCTAATAAATTATTATTACAATTAGTTATTGAGTTCAATTGACTCATATTAAATAGTTCTGACATAAAAATTAATTCATTAGGAACATAATTCAAACTTCTAGGATTAAAATCACCCAAGATCATGACTTTCCTGCCAGCCAAAACATTAAAATTATTTTGCAAATTTGAAAAAAATGAATTTATAATAAGAGGAGATTCATTCGGAGGAAAATACAGTACACATATTAAAATAGAAAAATTCTTTAAGCGAAGTTCAACCCAAATATGTTCACCGATGGTATTGAGCTGATCAAAAAGGCGAACAGATTGAAAACTAGCAGCTCGTACAGCGAGAAGAACTCCCCCGCCTCTGCTGCAACGATCCCTCCGAAAAACTAAATAGCGGTCATCGAAAAGTTCGCCATTTAAGACAGAATCGCAAATCCAAGTTTCAGAAAAAGCAATTAAGTCATGATCTTGAGCAAGAACAGCAGATAAACAAATGTCTGTCTTTGAATTAATATACATGTATATGAACAATTTCTATTATACATTTTATCATGCAAAACATTTTCCGAGCATAATGCATATGAAATTACTAATTACACTGTTCGACACGAAAAATGGTTGAGAGATAAGATATGACTTTTCTTATAGATCTATTCCCAGTAAACACGAATCTGGTAATAAAAAATGTTGATTAGCTCGAGATTCGGAGAAATATGTGTTTTTTAAATCGCGCGATTTTTCTATATCTTGGTGTTGTTCGATCGATGTCTCAAAATACGAGTATGTCAATTTTTTGCTCAAAATGAATATTGTAATCTATAGTTGTGTATTTTATCTTTCATTTGTAGCAATTTTTAGCTTTTAAATCTCTCTAAGTAGTCGTCCAGTTCAAATCAAAAGTCAAAAGTACGTATTTTCACTTGGGATTTTTTACCACTGTTAATACTATTTTATATTGAGTATTTTCTATTGAAACATATTTATTGAAATAGTGTTCTAGCCACACTATTTTGTTGTTTTCGTTTAAAAGGGTTAATTAGAAGTGTGTTGAATTTTAAATCGGTAAAATTGCGAGCTAAAAATTCGTTACTATTATTTACTAGTATTTACACGAATCTGAATTGAATAAATAAAAATAATATATTCAATTGTCTGTATATGAGAATTAAATATAATTCCATTTAGAAAAATCATATTTTGACTATTCTTGTGGATTAATAACAAAAATTCTATTGATAACTGGCTTACCTCGATAAAATAAACGAAATATGTATGTATATATTTCTATTTTTCTCATCTGTCTGTATTTTTTCGACCATTGAGGCATATCAGGGATTTTTGTAATGCAACAATGGTCTAAATTGAAATAAAAAAATAATTTAAATGGGTCGACTATTTTATATAAACCACATCATAGATACAAGAACGGTTGAAAAACAAAAACAATCAACACTCACTAAAAATGTAGTTATACGAGCTTACAATAAATACATAAATACATCAGTATGAACTGCCATTTAAATTATGCACAAGTTGAATATTAAATTTCATTCGCGTACATTATTATGATACTAACGTTTTCAAACAGGCGCGTTATTATGGTTTACGATATTACACGTGAGAGATTTTCGCGTACTTTCCGTGTGAATATAATTATGTGTACATATATAATATAATATAATACACGTGGAACACAATTTCCACGTCTTATACTGTCTTATATTTATATACAAAGCCTACTTAATATAATGTAGTGATAATAACGATGGATGGTCGTAGCCGTTGGGAAAATTTGCTCGCAGACGCGCAGAGGAATTGTGTCCGTTGAATTCCGCGTAAAAACCATTAGGAAAATTCGCAAAATCAGATAATGAAATTGAAAAGCCGTCCCTGGGCGTATTATGAAAATAAAAATCGCGAGGAAATTCCATTCACAATTATGATAATTTAGTCTCTTGTTTCCGTTGCTTCGGAAAAATATCAAATAGAGTTCCCAATTAACTCCGTGGAATGGGAAACATTTCTTTCATTGGTGTAATTGCGCGCTAAAAGTTCTCCAACCGGGAAGAGTACTTGCAGAGAAAGCTTGAAAGCTGCTCAAATTGTGTGTGCATTAAAAAAAAACGGCTCAAAAGAACGCAGTGCTTGAAAGCGTTTAAGAGTTTTCAGTATTTTCGTTGAGACGCGTTTGTTAGCCGCGCGGAAAAAAGGTTTTCCCTTCGATTTTCACCTGCTTCTTATTCGTCTTTTCTTATATAAGCGATATATCTAGATCTCAAGAGTGCATTTAAAACTATAGGTAGGGATATATTCAAAAATATTGAGTAATCTAGGAATAAGAAATATAATTTTATATTTGCTTAAGTGTTATCTGTATAATAGAAAATAAAGGGTGAAATTAAAAAGAATAATATTGAGAAATCGATATATCCAATGATGTGCCACAAGGATCAAAGTTAGGACCTTTATAAATGATATTGTAAGTTAATATATTTAAAATTAGAAATAAAAGTATGCATGTGTTTATACATATGTATATATATATATATATATATATATATATATATATATATATATATATATATATATATATATATATATATATATATATATATATATATATATATATGTAGAGGCACATATGTACATACATATACTAAGAAAATCATTTAAAAATATTATTAATGCTGTGATGGATAAAGGTGAAAAAAATGTTTAAGTAATATACGATTCATAGTATAAAATTTAAGATAATGTTAAATTGATTAAAATCTTATGCTGCAAACCATTTAAAAAATGTAGTATTTCAACATTTTAAAACTTTGATATACATAAACATATATGTATATATCCATAATATTTTTATAGATACATAGATATTGGATGTGTAAGACTCAAAAGCTCAACCAAAATATTCATTTGATTTTCAGATAAAATATTTATAAAAAAATACTAATTATAAAATGAGAATTGTATATTGGGTTATACATGTTTCGAGAATATTCCAAATTTGAATGCTCTGTGTATTCACTTTCCGATTTAAATTTCGAACATCCATCATATGAAGTACAATGTATATCTATATGTGAATGCAAATGGTACATTTATGGTACAATTTGCGTGTTATTGAAAAAACCATTACAATTGTGATATAAAAGAAAATCCCACGGAAAAGACATTGCCTTTTCGCTGGGGAAACATAAAATTTTATTATCAAAGTGTACAGTGTAAAATTCGGAATGCGAAAAACTTTCCCCGGCGCAAACTATATTTTAATAATAAACAAAACCCGAAATCGTTGACTGCGGATGGAACTTTTCCGGACTGAGAATATGGAAAGCTTTTCTCGACAATTTTTCACCGCTTGACTCTTTGATCTTGGCGAAAAAAATGTATATGTATAAAGTTTTCAGGGTGAAAATTCCGACCCACGCCATAATTGCGCAACGACCATCCGACATTTCCGAAATTGCCGAGAGGTTTTATTTTTCGCCGAATTTTCCCGTCCAGTGACACCTCGCCGATTTTCCCCGGGGAGCAAGCTAAGATTTTTCGCGTCGAAAACGCGTCGGCTTTGTTTGTCTATCCGGTGAGAGTGAGTCGCGCGGGAAAATAACGAACGGCTTTAATGAGCGACTGGCTTTGTGTCGCCGGAAAAACTTAACGCGCTTTTCCAGGGAGCGTGTCTTCGGCAGATTGAGTTGTCACCGCTTTCCCGGGGATTTTCTCATTTGCGAATCGACCGCTGAATTGTAGGGATTTCAATGAATTCAATGAACACGAGAGGGGAACAAAGCGTATATACCCCTTAATGGAAAATCGTACGATTTCGCTCTTCATTATTATTATTTTCATCCACATTTTTTTTCCTATTTTTATTTCAAAAATGTCTCGAGTTTTTCCTTTCACATTAATCAAAGGGAAGTTCAAATAATTCATCTCAAAACGTAAACAAGCATTCTGATTGTCTGACAGAAACATCTGATTCTCAACCGCCTAACATTTATCATCAAAGGTAATTTCAGACATAATCCAGTTGAAAATTCAAATCTACGGAAAATTTACAGAGAAACTTTAAAATAACATGAAATTTTCAATCAAAATTATATGCCATTATTTATTATTAATTCATAATTATTATTGATACCTTCTCATTAAGACAACACAACAATGTTTAAGAGACACTTCAGAATATTTATTATAAAAGCGCCATAAATTTAACTCCAGTCAAATCGATACTCGTTAAAATAAATATTTGATTCAACATCCGATTTTAAGTTTGCCAATTTATCTGGTCGAATTGTCAAAACAGTTCTTCAGAAATTGGTTTATACCTATACATTATAGTAATCTTGTGTGATTTCAATTTATATTTGAATTTACATATGGCCCCATTTTACGAGTATTTTCCGTATACTGGATTGCATACCGTTTTGAATTTTAGCCGTTAGAAATTCTACCAATTTCATACAATTTCACAAATGCATACAATAAATATAGCATTCGATGCGCTTTTCTGCATTAGTTTAACCCTTTTAGGAGCATATTCGATCATCCAATATTTTTACAAACCAACATATACGTATACAAGAAAATCAAGTATAATTACAACGTTTTCTACACAAAAACTTACTTTTATTTGACTTACAATATATTTAGTAAAAAAAGGTTAATGCATTCAATCCATAAACCACATAAACTTCCATCAATGAACTGTTCTGCATACAATGGAAATCGTCTAGCCTCGAATATCCACTACTTAAGAATGCAATTGTCGTCCAACATTAAACGATCATAATACGTAAGTCTTGTATACAATTGCATATACAAACAAACAAGTTTTCCGATCGAGAGGAAATACCATTGCTTTTTAGCTTTCCGAATCATGTATTACGTGATATGTTTATTCTATTCTAATTTCTTAAAAACAATTCAATGTGCATGCTATTTTTCCATTAACATACCCTTCTTCCAGCCAATTTAATTTTGAATTCATGTTTAAGATGCAAAAGCAATTTCAAACTGACCATAAAACCACATGCAAATATCGTGCAGCGCTGTCATTAATATCTAGTAAAACGAGTTTTAAAAGTTTTAATTAATTAGTAAATATAGCGACCTGCTTACGAGTGATAACCAATTTCAGAAAAGTTTTTGAACGCTTTGGGTAAAGACTAATATGCGATAATAATTTATCATCGGATATTTGAAGAGAGCAGGTGGGTTGATCGGTTTTTAATTTGCATCAAGACGATGATGACATATTGGAACTTTGAAGCGGGGGATGGATAATCGACGTTCGCTCGTCTTGTTTGTATTTGTTTTGTCGACATATTAATTAATCGTCCCCCCCAACCTACCCCTTCTTCTTCGTCTTCTTCTTCTCCGAGTACGGTTATAGGGCTTGCGTGCTTTGATCGCGTGCCTATGTCAATTCTCGAGAACTAATTCAAACAGGAGGGTAGCAAACTGCTTATTAAGACACTTTAGAAATTAATATCAAATTATCGAGAGAGTATTTTCGGTGATACGTTTTCGATTTAACCCTTTTGCTGTCCGTATATACATATGTAAGTGGTCTACCGTGAACGAGTCGATTTCTGTTTAAATTTTCGTTAAGAGATTTGTTATTGTAGGGCTAATTTAACGTTTTAAAAATTAGGCTCTTAGATAAATTCCTGGAAAATTTAATTACTCGAAATTCATTTTCCTCGAAAAAATAAAGCCAATTATAAAACATGTTATTTCAACTCGATTCAATGTTCTTGAAATTATTATATGTGTGTTTGTCTTCCGAGACATATTGATTCCAAACAAAAAAGTGTTACAGCTTGTAAAGTATTACCTTTCCAAATTTAACGTACAACTGTGTCGTTATTTATATAACTAGTGTAGGGCCCGTTGATTTCAACGGGTGGTTTCGAAAAGAAATTGAAACTCGAATAAAAATAAAGTTAAAGATATGGAATTGACTGGTTTCGGAAAGACAAAGGCAGAAAAAAATGAAAATTATGAAAAAAATGAAAAATATGAAAATAATGAAAAATATGAAAAAAATGAAAAATATGAAAAAAATGAAAAAACTGAAAAAAATGGAAACAATGAAAAAGATGAAAAATTTGAAAAAAATGAAAAAAAATGAAAAAAAATGAAAAAAACTGAAAAAAACTGTAAAAAATGAAAATAATGAAAAATATGAAAATAATGAAAAATATGAAAAAAATGAAAAAAATGAAAAAAATGAAAAAAATGAAAAAAAAAAAATTTTTCGATTGTCGACGAAAGCCGAAGTCGATTGTCGATTGTCGACGAAAGCCGAAGTCGATTGTCGATTGTCGACGAAAGCCGAAGTCAATTGTCGATTGTCGACGAAAGCCGAAGATACGCGAATGATTGGTTCCCCATACTTGTAAAGGGTAATCGAATATTATGTACGTAATTTAGAGCATTTTTTCTATCGAGACGGCAGTGTAGTGGTTAGCGTGAATGTTCTGAACGCGGGGACCCCAGCTCGATCCCGCGTTTTGGAATTAATTTTATTTTTCAAATATCGCTAAAATATAAATTAATTTCAATAATTTCAATTAAAAATATATATTTAATTGTTTTATATGAAAAGAAAAAAAAATGGTTCAAAACCTCGCTAAATGAAATTATTAAAATTACGTATTTTTATATGGCGAGAAGGAATATTTCAATTAATGTTTAAAAAAAAAAGGCGAAATGAAAAATTGGATTTGGCACGATGTCCGAGACCATTACCTCATTAGACCCATATTCAGGCTATTTGGGATGATCGGTTCGAGTCGCGACAAAGTCGTCTCGTCGAAAAATGAATTAATCGATTTTTATCGATTCGTTCATTATTTTCGGCGAGAGTTAGGACACACACACACACCCACACACACACCCACACACACACAGATTACCGTCGTTATATATATGATTTAACGACACTTTGATCGACTCATTAATACGGTTAAAACTTTAATAATACAGAACAGAAACACTTGACATTAATTTTATTACATAGATAAAAATATATAACTACAACATAACGAGTGATTCAAATGCAATGTTAGAAGCGATTTTTTAAATGAAATACAAATTTTAAGAAAAAAAAAATGTTTGTATATATATGTATACACATAAAAATACATTTATACATAATCATAAAAAACAATAGAATTTAATAAGAGCAGATAACGTAAAAATATCAAATAATAAAATGTTATGATTGTATGACTGTAATGACGCGTTGGGGCTATCTGTAATGTCACTGTGGCTAATATGTTAAAAATAAAAATAAAATAAAATAAAAATATGTACATCATAGCTAAACCAATGCCAAAACGTATATACGATTACAATAACAAAAGAAGAAAACTTCAATATATACTACAATTTGCTACCAATATTTCCTCTTGGCAGATAATTTACCGCCATCTATTGAAAATTTATTTAATAAACTAACTTTTCTATTGGTGTTTTATATTGTTTATATATACATAGGTAGGTAGGTAGTTTTTACCATTTTTTATTATTAAACAATTAAATATATACATATATTACATTTATTTTAATTTAATAATGTTGCGTATGAGTGGGTGGAGGATCCAAATAAAAGGTCAAACTCGGTTCACAACTTTTATTGGTTAATTAATTAATTAATTAATTGGAGATCCACGAACTGCCAGTGCTACGTCCAGAATCCTTCATATGACCTAAGTACCTGCATATAAAGGGCAGGTCGCTCACTGCATCTTCCTCGACGTGTTTATTTACCTATTTTTATAGTCACGTACCAGATACGCTGTCAGTTCTGAGAACTCCAGCAGGAAGTGGCTTGTTGCCGTTACCGACCAATAAGTTCATTCGGGGGTCTCCATTGTTAGCCAACAACACTTAAGCCTGGAGATAATCTTCGAAAACCAATTATAACGGTGGCTCCTTTTAGCATATGCTACAATAATATAATATGCCAACACCCATGCAATGGTATGTCATCGGGTACAAGATTATATAGAACATAAAATTAAAACGATTTTTAATGTTCGGTTATAAAATCCGATCCCCCGTTATATTTTTATTCTGACATTAAATAACGTCACTTACGACAGTAAAAGGGGAAACGGACAGCCAAGACGAAGTAAAACCTCGCCTTAAGCACTTGATTAAGGTGACCCATACATGGCAAGATAAAACATTAGTGAGGCTCGTTCACACCGTTGTAAATTCGCGGTCAACCCCGGTCAACGTACACACAATATGTACGTACGTACGTACGACGGGTACGTGCGGAAAAAGCTCGAATTAATTTTCCGGTCACGTCACATTTTTCAGCACGTAGAAGCCTGCGAGGAAATTGATACGGGGTCGTAACGTCCGTCCGCGTTAGAGTCCGGGTCTTAGGAAAAGGTTGCCGACACATGCAAGAAGACACTCTCTTCAAACCACCACAATTCACTCGAACGGTTTGAGAACCGCTGAAAAAGTTGCCTGTGGTAAAATTTACATTGAATTGCGGTCCGTTTTATTACATTACAGTATCAAATTTGGACGTAGTTTCACCTAATGGAACTAGCCCACGTCAGTCTCACTTTGAAGTAATTCAATATGACATAAATACATAAATGATGGACGTTTTTTAAATTGAGATTTACCTTTATATTGAATTATGTATGTAGCAATTGATATGGGTTGTGGCATTTTTTAAAAACTAAGTCATTGTCTACTAAGTTATTCCAAGTTACTTTTAGTATATTGCTGCTTATGTATGTATGTACATACATATATAGTGAGGTATTTATTTTCAATCTGTTAAATTCAATAACATTCATGCCCGTACAAAATTTGTGATCTGATTTTGAACCACTTCCACTATTCAGATCGCTTTTATATTATTGCGTAGGGGTGGGTAGAGGATGCAAATAAAAGGCCAAAGTCGCTTCACAGCATCTATTGTAAATCCACACATTTTGTATAAAAACACAGCATCCACACATTTTGTAATAAAACTTGCAAAGTATGTACAAAAAAATGTTATCCAAACCAGGCCTAGATATTAGTTTTAGTATTGTGTCATCGAATTGGTTTGACATTCGTCAGCGAATACCCAGCAGCATGGCTCGGTCGTTAAGCTTCTAAGGCGCCGGGTTCGATCCCATGACCTGACTGATTGAAAATGAATTATTCTGAGTATATCTGTAGTGCTGCTGGTCAGACTTGGATATTTGTGACTCCAGGTCGATCGTTTCCTATCAGAGTTTATCAATTTTTCTGATTTCATTGTTGAAACGGTTCCCGATTAAATTGGCTAAAAACCTTCCTACCTACTTGTCAACACTATTTGAGTATGATTAATGTAAAATAAAAATGTATGTAAAAATTCATAGATGTCTCGTTAATTTTGAGTTTTCAGTGTATCGTAATTCAGCGAATTGTGAAATAAAAATGCCGCAATGTTTGTAATTGACCAGGAAGTCACTTTGGGGTTTAAGTGTTAAGTTAGGTTAGGTTAGGTTAGGTAAGGTTAGGTTTGGTATTTGTGACTCCAGGTCGATCGTTTCCTATCAGAGTTTGCCAATTTTTCTGATTTCATTGTTGAAACGGTTCCCGATTAAATTGGCTAAAAACCTTCCTACCTACTTGTCACCACTATTTGAGTATGATTAATGTACAATAAAAATTTATGTACAAATTCATAGATGTCTCGTTAATTTAGAGTTTTCAGTGTATCGTAATTCAGCGACTTGTGTAATAAAAATGCTGCAATGTTTGTAATTGACCAGGAAGGCACTTTGGGGTTTAAGTATTGTATATGTAAAAAATAAAAATTAAATTGAATATACAATAAAATGTTATCCAAATTAGGCCTAAATATTAGTTTTAGTATAGTGTCATTGAATTCGTTTGATAGTCATCGGCGATTTGGATAACAATTTGGATACAGTTTTAATTTTCTCCATCATATTTATTAGCAACTCCGGCTCGGACCCCACGGTCATGATTACGATATATGTTTTATAATGAAAAATATATTTGAGTTGGTTGGTTGGTTCCATTATGCAAATCCAAACATATGTACTGGAAATATTTCGCCGATTAGATAAGGAACAAGCAGGACTTGGGACGTGGTTGCAAGTACGGTTTAGCTCGGCGACTTTGAACGACCGTTGGAGGCCTCCTGCTTTCGTCAAATTATCGTCGGATTAACCATTTGTATCTACATAGATAGGTAGGTGATGGGGTAGTATGGTTTGAGAACCTTTCGTCGTCGCGGTGCGCCACCTACCCCGTGTATAATCCGGCGCGGTCGGCCGTTTTAACCCTTTCAATCCGGCACACGTAGCCACCGTTTACCCGGTAACGTTCCGATCCCAGTAATTGCACACGGGGCACTTTTGCTCGACCCACCCCATTAACCACGAAAATTAAAAGCGGTCGCGACCCCCACACGAATTTCGTACATACGTACTTTCAAATTGGAACAGTTCAGATTAAAGCATGTAAATGTTTTTAATAAGACCTATATTCAATTTTTATCCGGATCTGATAAGCTGAACGGCCGGAACGTGTATAAATGGACCTTAAAAACTACATAGTTCGTTTTTATCGGACGTTGTAATATACCTGTATGTAGAAGGTTTTTTGAACTGCGTGCACAATGGTACGACATAGCGCGACGTGACAATATTGATTTTAATCTACATAGTGAAGATGGGTACATGACGCAATGCGCCTTGAATTAATTTAAATTAAATTTAAATTGAATTAAATTAAATTAAATTGGCACACATACAGAATAAAAAAAGAAGCAGTACAGTGTGACAAAAAATATATACAAATATAAATGAAAATATTATATTCCATGTACATACAGTGAGCACCACATGGTAATATAAAGCAAACAAAAAAGAAAAATTGCAAAAACATATTAAAATTAATAAACAATGAATGACAATGAAGGCGAAGAAGCAAATCAACCACAGATTTGCTTCTTCACCTTAGCCCTAAAAGTACTGTTGCGTAGGGGTGGGTGGAGGATCCAAGTAAAAGGCCAAAGTCGTGTCACAGCACTTATTGGTGATTAAGGAGATACATGCACTGGCAGTGCTCCGTCTAGAATGTCTTGATATCGCCTAAGTACTGCCTCATAAGGGGCAGGTCTCTCAGACCATCTTCGATGTCCGATTTGTTTACCTATTGTTATGGTCACGTACTAGTTGTGCCACGGAAGTGTCCCACGCTATCGCTGTGGATTCTGAGAACTCTACCGGGCTGCAACTGAGTTACTGTTACCCCCGCTAAGTTAATTCAGAGGAAATAATCCTCGAAACCAATTATAACGGTCACACAGTCTCGGGGCTGCTACTCGGCCTAATCCGATTGCACTTACTCGGCCTAATCCGAGTGTACGTAACAGTACTGAAAGAGTCAGCAAAAAGGTCGGAACAACATGTTTCTATGTATGTACGTACTGTAGCATATGCTAAAAGGAGCCACCGTTATAATTGGTTTTGAGGATTAACTCCAGCCTTAAGTGCAAGTCGGC
Source organism: Arctopsyche grandis (assembly GCF_051622035.1). NCBI lineage: Eukaryota > Metazoa > Arthropoda > Insecta > Trichoptera > Hydropsychidae > Arctopsyche > Arctopsyche grandis. The sequence continues at coordinate 1,047,863 of NC_135367.1, forward strand.
TAACAATGGTCGGTAACGGCAATTCTCAGTACTGACAGCGCGAAAGCGTGGGATTGAGTGCCTTGGACTGTGGGACTGCATATCCGTGTATTCTGCAGCAGGACTGCTGCCTTAACAATGGGGAAGTAAACGGACGTCGAAGATGCAGTGAGCAACCTGCCCTTTATAAGCAGGTACTTATCAGCAGGCCATATGAAGGCATTCTGGACGGAGCACTGGCAGTGCGTGGATCTCCTTAATCTCCCAATAAATGACTGAGATGAAGCCCTATCTTCGACCTTGAATAAATGTAAGCGACATCAATATGCCAACGTAATTGTTTAAAATAATACAGAACCACCAGATATTCCGATGTGTTAGAAAGAAACAGCATGCGTTTTTCATTACCGTGCACATATAAGTTTACATAGTTTGAATTCCAATGCATTCACGTTTATATAAAAAGCGTTCCGTTCCATTGCACTCGAAAAAACATTTTTTTGTGCAGCACACTTCTGAAATCACCCCTACACATATACAGAGTGGAAAAATCGCGTGCGCCATTCATCGGCGCTTTTCCGGGTCCGGATCGATCGTGCAGCAGTAATTAAACGGGCCTCTCGATTCCGGAATCGTGGTCGGATTTGGCCGTTAACACGTGTTAACGCGAGTCGGCGTTAACCGGATTGAATTTTATCGACACTTTTTTTCCCCGCCAGATGGAAACGTAACGTTCATTAAATATTGTAGAGTGTGGTCGGTTACATGCTCCAATGTACATTCGATAAAGTAATTAAAACTTAACTAGAACATTCCCCAGTACGGATTGGGGCTAAAAAACAAACTTGTACGCTTTTCATACTATGTACGTACAATTTGTATTTTTACATTTTTATTTTTACATAGATATATACCAGGAAGGCTTGACAAGAAGTCCCCAATGCGCCTTCCTGGACAATTACAAACAAACAATGCAGCATTTTATTATTACATAAATCACTGTATTTCCAGAGGCTGAAGAACATGAAATAACAATTAATTAACACTATGGCGGCCGCTGACTCATATTTGTATCATGTTGGGTGCACAACGCTTCCTGGCCGCTGATACATATATGATTCACGACTGCGCGAATATATTTTTGGTGCAGAATATATTTTTCAGCTGGTATATATTTAGAAAAACAAGATACATACATTATTGTATCATCGGCCACAAGCGATTGACGCAAACGTGATACAAAAATATATCAGCGGACTGAAACAGTTCGCGCAGTCGTAAATCATATATGTACCAGCGGCCACTAAGCGTTGTGCACCCAGCATGATACAAATATGAGTCAGCGGCCACCATTGTGTTAATTACAGAATTAATCCATTGAGACATCTATGGATTTTAGATTTGTACATAATTCTTACAAATTGTACACACAATAAATACAGATGATTTGTGACAACAGGAAAGATGATTTTTTGCCAATTTTGAGGAACCGTTTCAACAATGATCAGATAAAATTGGCAAATTCTGATAAGAAACGATCGATTTGGAATCATAAATACCACCAAATCTAACCAGCAGTAAAGCGGATCGAACCCACTGATCACTTGGTGCTAAACATACATGCTATCATTAAGCCACACTGCTGGCCATTGATAACTTCCACTAGATCTAAACTTCTACGATTTGGCAAAATTTTTGTCCAATATTATATCCCACAGTTTGTTTTCTACTCCTGTGGCACGTACTAATGTGATGGTCTCATCAACACTAGATGGCGATTGGAACGGATTTAATATGCTGATCTAGTTGAAACATTTTAAATGATAAATAATTTATTGGATATATTACGCTATCAATATTATCACACGACCCTCGCCTATCGCGATCCATATTGACGATTTTATTTTATTATTTTATTATACATCAATTAATCAAGCACACTCGTCTAACAGAATGCTCCAAAGCGAATGTGTTAAACAAATACATACATATGTACATAGAAGAAAAGAAATAGAGAAAAATAAATAAACATATAGGTTTGTATCGTGATAATCAGTAGATTGCTTAGTATCCTGATAATCCGGGCTGTTTTGAGATCCGTGATACTTATACATAAGTAACATATTTGTATTTATGATTACCGTTTATCGATAATGATGAATAATTATTTGGATATTTCATTTTTATCATTGTATGTGTATGCAAATTTTATTTTATTTATTTCCTTTATATATAATTTTTTTTATATGTATGTATATAAAAAAAAAATCTAGGTTTATAATTTTTTTATATATTTATATGTATGTGGGATTAAGTTTTATAGCCTAAAAGATGCATGTATTAGTTATTAGGTAGGAATGCGTCCGTTGAGAATGGTTGAGTTGTCATCTTCTCATGTGACATACGAAATATTACTTCGTTGTGGCTCTCCGTCAAATAAACAATGTTATAAACTACCTGCGGGTCTCATTTCACACCATCGTACACGTCTACAACTAAATCCTATATTTTTTAATATTTATGTATAAATATTAATTTTTTGTAAATAAATTAATTCAAAATTCAAGTGATACTTTGTATATAATATGACAATATATGTACTTTGTATATATGTATATTATATACAAAGTATCAAGTGATGAAGAATTGTGATCGTAAGAAATATCAGTCTCAATATCTTGACGGATACTACTAAGTACTCAGTATTTATCACTGATTCTATTTCAATTAAATTTTGTATTGATTAGTAAAATGTTTATATTATACTTGCTGAACCCGGCATGCGTTGCAATGCCACAATAACGCATGCAATTCCCGTTCCCGTTCCCATTTCCGTTCTCGTTCCCGTTCTCGTTCCCGTTCTCGTTCCCGTTCCCATTCCCATTTGTCGGAAAAACGCAGGCAGCGAACACATTTGAAATCATTCAATTATTTGTTTATTTTACCCTAACAACGCATGTCGCGACGTGAAAACATTTGAAATTATTGCGTTGTAATGCCACTAATTCCCATTTTTCCCGTTTCCGTTCCTGTTTTTGGCCGATTTTTTTTCACAGTACGCTACAATAAATCCTGAAAGTTCCATCATTCCATCGTATGCAATTCCTGTTCCCGTTCCCGTTTCTCGATGCGTTTCGATAAGTGAATGTTTCAATTTCAAATAAATACTTAATAATCAAATTAAATTAAAGTAAAGTATAGGAACAATTATAGTAAAGTATAGACAAACATTGATATATATATATACATATGTAGGATTGTTATGAGTGGTACGTAATATCTGGTTGGTATGAGTGGTACGTAACGTATTTGTACGTTGGCATACGTGCGCGCAAGATAGTTACCAACGTAAACATTTCCTTAACTACACACTGGCGCTTCATACTTTCGCGTCGATAGAATCGTAATTACGAATATTATTAGCAAGAGGTTTTATCCCGTTTTTTTTCACAGTAATCTTCCCGGACATGCATACAACAAATCCTGAAAGTTCCATCGTAATCAGTTCAGTGGTTTAGGAGCCTATTCGAGTCAGACAGACAAACATTGATTTTTATATACATATATAGATAATAGTCACATACGCTGTGAATTTAAAACAATCATTTAATTCATCAATACGTCACTACGGCCAGACATACAAAGCTCACCAATTTTACATAAATTTCTTCACGTTTCAAATTATATTGCATGTGACGTGAATTTCAAACGCTCCACTTATCTTCTCCTCAAACGGTGGGGCGCACCCCCGTGTAACTTACCCCTCCCCTATCTGTACATTAAAGAGACTTGTGTTCGCATTAACCTAATCGCATTGTTCTCTCGTCTTGTTTGATGTCTCGTTCGCAAACCGGGCGCTAAATAATACCGTGCGTTATTTAATATACATCCATATGTATAATATATGTAATATACACGAACCGACAGACGGAACTCTCGCCGTAACACAATTACGACGTGCTACGTGTCTATATAAGACGAGAGTGACACGCGAATAATGGTGTTATGCGTTTGAGCGACGGATATATTGGACTCGAATGGCGATATTGTGTAAGCGTTTACATCAATTTATTGCTTTATGCCGAATTTCTTGATGATATTCAAATTTACTTTTATTTTCATTTTTTTTTTTTTTTTTTTTTTTGGTGTCAGAATAGGGATTCGTTGAAGTTTCGACAGATCGTGTTCGTTGTTTTAATCGATGGTGTCAGAAGGAGGTTGACTTTTGATGCGTGTGAAGTGTGAATGTATTCTATTGTCTGTGAATTCTGTGGTGTTTTTTTGTTTTGTTTTGTGTCTAGGGGAGGATTCGATTGATTGATTATATTTATTTACTTTTTCGAATTCGAATTCATTTTTATTTGTTGTTTTTACTTATTGATGGTATATTTCAGTGTCAGAATAAGGCTTTCTTGGTGTAATTTATTGAAATTTTGACACATGAAAATCGGTTCAAGTGTTTTGGAGTCAAAAAAAGATTTTTTTTTCAATTAATCATGCACACTCGCCTAACAGATTGCTCCAAAGCGGCAAGTATGCTAAACAGATTAAGAATCGAGAAATTATATATTACATATATTAAATACATAATTATTACATACATACAAATGTAAATCGAAACATTACCTGACATCTATGGTATGTACATACATATGTATCTATATATTAAGAGTTTTCCGTAGATTTCATTAAAAATGTTAATATTACATTTTTTTCTTATGAAAATGCTTAAATAATTTTGAATTTATCTTACATATGTAATTTCCACATATGTACTTACATAAAAACAAAACATTTCAATTTTTATTATTCTAAATAAAAAAAATACTACTCAGAACACCACAGAAGTAAAAATTCACTATTCGAAATCTAAATTAGCCAGCAGCATAGCTCGGACGTTAAGCTTCTGCTTACCGTCAAGAAGGTGCCGGGTTCTATCCCTGAATGAAAATGAATTTTTCAGAGTATGCTGTTGGTCAGACCTGGACTTGTGACTCCAGGTTGATCGTTTCCTATCAGAGTTTGCCAATTTTCTCTGATTTCATTGTTGAAACGGTTCCCGGAAAAAAAAAATTGGCTAAAAATCCTTCCTACCTACTATGTCACCATTATTTGAAATTTGATTGATGTACAATAAAAATTTATGTACAATTCATAGATGTCTCGTTAATTTGCGAGTTTTTTCAGTGTCTCGCAATTCAACGACTTATAATAAAAATGCTGCATTTGTATTTGTAATTGGCCAGGAAGGCGCATTGGGATTTACCTGTAAGGCCTTCCTGGTATATATGTAAAATAAAAATAAAATAAAATAAATACATACCAAGTTAATAATTAGTTCCAATGAACTTATTATTTCAATTAAATTATTATATTAGTAGTGTAATCACTACATTCACTAGAGCACATCTTTTGTAAAATAGATTTATTTATACTACATACATACAATGTAAATAAATTTTATATTTTTATTATTTATTTATACTACTATTTATTATACTATTATTTATACTACGTTTGTAAATAAATTTACTTAAAAAATACATTTTTTAAATTTCTTTACAAATTTGTATCCATTAAATTTCGTAGTAAAGTGATGATAATCTACAATAATATTAACCAGACATAATACAATATCCTGTTGATGAGAATCGTCAGCTATCATCGTGGTTTTAGATTTATTTGTTTATTTATTTATTATTTTGAGTATAAATATATAATATTTTGATCCGGACCTATCTACAACAACTCACAATTCACTATGCAAATAAACAAAAAAACGATTATAGTTACCGACAGTTCTATGTAAACATATTGCTGTTGAAAAATGATAAACAGATGGTTAATGAATAACAATTTACAATAATGTACATGTGATGTATTGTTGGCAAATTCCATGAAAAGTATGTAAATATTAGTATGTACATATTAAAATAGTTTGCATTACGCTATGCAATATTGATGATGTACATACATACCTATAGTATCAGATGACCTCATCCGATTCAATTTATTCGAATGTATGTACATATGTATGTATATTTAATTCAAGTATACCTTTTTACACACACATATATATGTATGAATATAATAAACTAAAACCAATAGCTAAATTAAAATTAAATACACTGTAAATTAGTTGTTGACTAACGTTTAACGGACTATTTATGACTTTTCAGACCGTTTCATAACTTTACCTAATATACGTATTTATGTACATAAATATACGAATGAATATAATATTTGAATGAACTTAATTGCTTTATCTAACCTTTAGTAAAATATTTTTAAATCAAAGATTCTTAAATAGTTTTATCCACTCAAAAATTTGAATGGTTCCGTGATCAGTTATTGGAAAAAATCAATGTATTATTTTAATTTCATGCTGAAATTTAGCATTTCGTATATTTCATATAGGATTCTTGATTCCAATTTTGAAGTTTTAATTTGGTTGAAAGTTTCAATTCCTTTGTGCATCGAGACTTTTAAATCAGTTGAGTTAAAACTATTCAAAAAATATTTGTGTATAAAATTAGTCATACCTATTACGGTGTCCAGTCAAAATCGCGCGGAACAAAACCTCGGCGACGTAAGCGCGCCGACATAAGCGCGCGGTGTCAAAGCCGCGTAAAATAAAACTGCATGAGACAAAATCGCGCAAGTAAAAAGGGTATGGCGACAAGTCCACATAAACTATGGAATCAATATTGTCAATAAGTCAATATTGATATGTCATTAAAAAGGCAAATAGCATGCAATACCGGTGAATTTTGGAGTATGCATGTACGAGTATGTGCGTGAACAGGTTGGAAGAGAGACCGTGCACAACACGATTAATTGACTACACTGAGCAACAACAAAAAATTACCAGAGCGGAGAATAAACTTTACTTAGTTTGACCCACTGTTTTTGAATATGATAATGATTTTCGTTGGTTAGTGATCTTTTACGAGATATGCGTGATTTTTATAGTTTTTTGGCTTTTGCGGTCTTTAACTCAAAATCTAGTATTGATGTGCTCAAAGTGAGTATTGGAATCAATAGTCAGATGTTTTTTCTATTGATTGTGATTTTTTTTTGTTTTAAAATTCACAATCAATAGATTCACAATTCGAACGGGTTGGATTGCTAAGTGTATAATGTGCCACTTTTATTACGATTAACGTTACGTTCACGTGTGCCTATAAAATACCTTACATTATACATTTTTTTTTTTAACTTTCCATTATTTTTTTATTTTACAAAATCAATTAATCAAGCACACTCGTCTAACAGATTACTCAAAGCGACGAGTGTGCTAAAAAGATTAAGAAGTACAAAATGAAAAAATACAAGTTAAATAAACAAATTATATATACAAATATACAAATTAAATAAGGAAAGGATAACTAAATAAAACATGAAATCATGAAAAAATCATAATTAAAAACACTAACTCAACCTTTCTAAATGGTCGTGACCTCCATAACTTACGAAGTGGTGCAGAGAATGAAGAGAGACGTGACAAATGTCAATGGCACCATCCAGTGAATTTAAGAAACGGAGGCCGCGAGGAATGGGAGAATATCTAAATGTCACTGTTCTAGCCAAAGGAGTGTGAAAAAGGAGACGATGACGGGTCCATATCACACTCTCTGGAGCATGAAGGCCCAACTCAGTCAGGATAGACGGACAGGAGATACAGCCTCTAAATATGGAAAACAAGAACTTGATGAGGGCAACACTCCTCCTTTGGTCAAGAGAAGTGTAGCCGACCATACCCATGACGAATTTTGAAGGAAATAAGTATAGGTAAATCCCATATTGCTCCTTATAAAGCAGTCTGAGAAATCGTCTTTGGACAAGTTCAAGCTTCGCAGATAGAGACTTAGTGTAAGGATTCCAGATCATAGAGGCGTATTCCAAGATACTCCTAACTAGAGCATTGTACAGCAATCTCAAAACAGCGGGATTATAGTAGTGTCGAGAATTACGAAAGACAAACCCAAGCATTCGTGAGGCAGAGGAACACACAGAGTCGATATGAACAGAGAAATTTAGGTCACTCTGGAATGCAACCCCAAGCTCAACAGTTGAATCGATCCAGTTCAATAAAAAGTTACCAACAATATATGGAAAGGTACGATCGGGGGTGGATCTGGATCTGGAGTAACACATAACCTTGCACTTGGAGACATTAAGAGGCAAACAGTTGGTTAACGACCAATCATGAACGACATTATACTACATATAACTTTATTTTAATTTGTGTTTCAATTCCTTTTCGAAACCACCCATTGAAATCAACGGGTACAACACTAGTCACCATATTAAAAAAATCAGCCCAATTCCTTGAACAATTAAGGAGATAATTGAACCCAAAAACTTATAGGGTTTGAACCCAAAAACATAAGGAATGCTACCACTTTCGGCAAACCAAAATTACACAGACAAACATTCTAATACACACATATTTTAAACGTGACCGATTTTGAGAACAAATCAGTTGAAATTTCATAATTATAAAACTACAATGTAAAAAGGTTAAGCTCAAACAAGAAATTTGAGTACAAAAACAACAGGAAATTTCCCCCACATAAATTTTAATTAAATATTTTAACCAGGCGTCGCGTCGTTCCTCAATGTTGGAAGGGCGGGGGGGGGGAGGGTTTAGTAATTTTATATTAATTTGTTTCTCGTTTATTCCGCTATACACAGCGATAGTGTGTGTACACAGACTATTATCACGTTGTAAAAGCGAGGATATTGATAACTTAATCCGGGTCTCCATTATTCCATTAAGTGGGTGGCCGCACTCTAAGCGTTTATTAATATTCGCCGAGTTTGCCCCCGGTCCGAAAATACCGTGTCGACACACACAGATGGACGTACAGACAACCCCCTTTTCCCTCACATAAGTATTAATATATCCGTATAAATAATATATTATATGTGCAGGTGAATGTATGTACTTATGAAGCCGTGGCGCATATGAGGTTATCTGCACTTAAGTGGTGCCGTAAAAATATTATATATTTCGTACTAAAACGGCGATAAAATTCAATTTCGCTTATAATACTGACTTGCGTTTGTATTTGCATTTGGATAGCGGTTTGATTAGCTTTGTTGTGAAAGGGAAGGAATTTATTATATGTATGAATATTTGCCGATTGTCGGTTTGTGTCTGTTTGTACAATTCAGACGACGCACAGAGTGGTATTTGGTATTTTTCCAGAATATAGCTTTCTGTACTATTACATGCGAGTTATTAACAATTTTAAACAAACTTAAAATTGTTGATAGTTTTTCAGAATTCATCAAGTTTCGCAGAAGAGCACTTTGTAACAATTACTAGTTTTTTCTTCTAAATCTTTGAATTTTTGAATAAAAATCCTTTCGGTGCTTTCTCTTATTATATCGTGTAGATGCTTCCGGTTTATAGACATGAAAGAATCGTCAGATACTGGAATATAAATAAAGAATGAAAATAAGTAGAAAATTGTAGTTAAAAAACACGCTTAATTACACTGTTCGACAAATGACGATTTTTTATTTTGGTTCAGAGACGAGATATGACTTTTCTTATATATACATATGTATATCTATGCCCAGTAAACACGAATCTGGTAATAAAAAATGTTGATTGACTCGAGATTCAGAGATATATGTATTTTTCAATCGCCCGATTTTTCTATATCTTGGTGTTGTTCGGTCGATATCTCAAAATCTGTCGATTTCCTGTTCAAAATGAATATTGGAATCCATAGTCGGGTATTTTATCTTCCATTAGTAGTACTTTTCAGCTTTCAAATATCTCCAAGTAGTCATCCAGTTCAAATCAAAAGTCAAAAGTACGTATTTTCACTTGGGATTTTTTCCCACTGTTAATACTATTTTATATTGAGGATTTTCTATTAAAAGATGTTTATTGAGACAGTTTTCTGGCCACACTATTTTTTTTCCTTTAAAAGGGTTAATTGGGAGTGTGCTGAATTTTAAATCGGTAAAATTTCGAGCTAAAAACTCGTATTATTATTGACTTGTATTTACACGAATCTGAATTGAATTAATAGGGTTAATATATTAAATTGTCTTAATATGAGATCTAAATAAAATTCCACTTAGAAATATCATATTTCGACTATTCACGTGGATTAATAAGAAAAATTCGTTTATTTTAACAAAGTAAGCCAGTTATCAATAAGTGCATATCACATATATTTGATTTGGCTAAAATAAGCACAAAACGTTTAAAACCATCAATTTGTACAAAAAAGTAATGGAACCCTAAGTAAAAATAGTAGGATTTGGTAATTTTATTTTACAGGTCGTAACATGTAAAATAAAATTTATAATGATGAAATTTAGTTTAATCTAGTATATATATCTTATTCTTCAACGTCTATACGTCTAAGTTTTTCCATCAAAAACACTTTTAGCATAAATATAATCACAAAGAAAGTTGTTTAACAACAAAATGACATCGACAACATTTCGCTAGTGAGCTTAACCCAGGTAAGGACTCCACAGTGTAACGTCATATATATCTACCTGCTTTGAGACCCCAACATAAACTCAATTTGTGAAAATTTTGCTTGTTTATTTATAAATCGATTGTGATATTTTTTTATTATTCGACGTATTTATGTCAAATATTTTATATACATATAGTTACAGCTTTTTTAAACCAGCAGGTCATATGAGGGATAAATTTTATTCAATGACGTCATCATTAGCTTAATCAAACTGAATGTTATATTATATGTTTATGTTCAAATGAAATACTGCTATTTATTTTTTATACACCCGGAATGAATAAACCTGTATTTTTCATCACATCGTCCACCAGACTCAATTATAAAGTTGCAAATCGATATTTGAAATATTCATATCAAAATTTTAATCGCTTTTCCATACGTGGTACAAAATTTTCCAATAGTTTATCATTACTCCATGTTTTCCAAATATTGGCAACTCCAGCCACTAGATCTTATACCTACATACATATGTATCTAATATCCGTACAAGGCAGTGTGTATGTATACATATGTGTATGTACTTTTAGATATATGTGTGTGTATTCTTTCATTTAAATAATCTGCTACGTGAAACCTCTCCGGTAGAAAGTGTGGGAGTGAAGTTTTATTCCCCACTCCATGAAGATGTGACTAGCGTGAAAAAAATATTTTCCACGAGAAAATTTCTCAACGTATTTTCTACCGTATTTTTCTATAGGTGACCTCTGTCATATATCATCGGTCCACTTACCTATCATTTTGTTTTGATTGCGCTCATTTTATATATTCTAAAATTCTGTTTTCACTTCTGATAAATTATATTCTATCGATTTGTATTCGGTGTTAAAAACAACATTTATATAAATTTATTTGATATGTGAAAAATATGTGAATGTGCAAATTTTTCCTCTCACTTCGAAACGTATTCAAACCAATTGCCCACTGAGTTAATTTTAAAATAACATTTGGACGTATAAATTTGATTTAGAAGCTGGCTAAAAAGGAAATGAAAAAAAAATATATACATAATTTCAAAAATAATAATCTTTGAGGAAATTGGGTTTTTTCCATTACATTGATTTTTTATGTTTATTTATAATAAAAAAAAGTATTTTTTTATGTTCAAGAACATTGAAATGTATATTCAATATATTTAAAGTGATTTTGGAACAATGATTGGTAGGGTTTCTGATTTCCCGGACTTTTTCAATTCCTGGGACACGGGACCGAGCCCGGGATCGTTTCCGGGATACCCGGGATCGTTCCCGGGATACCCGGGATCCCAAGACAATTTTTTTTCAATTTAATATATTTTTTATTATTAAAAAAATATATTTTATTTTCAAAATATAAAAAAAAGGAAACAAAACATAATATATCTATTAACTGGAAAAAATGTAATTATAAAAGTAAGCTTATTTAGAGTAGCTTCTTGACAATACTAAAATATTTAAATGAGAATCAGAAAGCCTATGTATTTCTAGATTTGATACAAAAATTTCCAGCAATGGAAAAAACTATTTCAGTTTCGGTCGAATTTGTTTTTATTGTTAAAAGGCAAGAAAACATTTTTTTTAAATTATCGGTTTTTTCTCTTGTCAGCATGTATATTTTAATTTATTTTTTAAAGTTGAGGCTATTTTTATTTACGTTATTTTGTACATTTGTCTTTATCTAATTCTTCATCTTCATCCGAATCTAAAAGAGTTTCTTCCATTGTGGAATCGTCAATACAAGAAGAATATTATGAATACTTGCTTCATAATAGTTTCACCGTAAGATGTATACTCGCTTTTATTACAACAATTAAAAACGTTTCTTTCGGTATATAATTAGAATTATTTAAAATCAGTTTTAGGCTTCTTCTTTCTTCGATATTAATTTTCAATTTTCGGAATAATTCATCGGTAAGTTCAAGTCCTTCGGTATTGAGATTTTTCAAAAATAGAATTACAAGAAACGATTTTGGCCAAACGCTCATAAAATTTCCACGTTCGGAGAATGCGCTGTACTTACTGCTAAACAAAAAACCTTTGAGAATATTTTACGAATCTACATACGTGCAATTGATTTATTATTTCCCTTCGTGCAGTCGTGAAAATGTTGTATATTTTCAAGATTTTTTTAAATCCTATTCCCGGGATTTGGGTTAAGAATTCCCGGGACACGGGACAACAAAAATTCTGTGAATTCCAGGGAATGTCTGTCCCGGGTCGACCCGGGTCAGAAACCATAATTGGTATAAACCGTCAATATAATAATATGATAAGATCGAAAAAAGTTGAATTTAATAATGGAATTCAAATTTTATTAACGTAGTAAAAAGTTCGGAAAATTGATTTGTTTCATATTAGCATGTTTTTGCATAAATTTCGTTTTAAATTATGTTTGTTTTGCACCATTGTCATATTTTCATTCCATTATGTTCGTTAACCAATTAAAATTGATTGCTCTGTCCAATGAACGCCAACAAATCAACGGTAATGTGCACCGAATAAATTCAAACGAAAATAAATGGTGAAAATTTTGCGATTCATTTTCATATTGTAATCGTTCTTGAATTTCAACGTGAAAAGTTATTCTAAAGTTTCCCCTTCGGATGGGGTTGACAACTGACTTTTCAATTAAAAATACACTCAAGTGCCTTTTCAATCACAATTTAGCGTGTTGAAAATTGAGGCAGACAGGCAAACAAAGACAATTAAGGTCGCAAAAGCGCCATCGGAAAAGCGCCCGCCGTCGAATTTTCCGATTCAATTTGACTTTCTTACAACTTTCGACTGCGCGTTAATTTATAATTTGATAACTTTTCATTCGCCCACCTTTGAATTTTCATTGTCACAACGCTTCCAAATTGAAAACGGTGTTTTTCGTTTGTTGCAGGAAGCTGACATTCACTGGAGGCTGTCAACGGTAATTGGAAAGAAACCGCATCGGTGAGTTGTTTAAAACATCATATATTTATTTACACTGTATGTACCTACATAAATATCACATATGTATATAATCAACGACATGAGCAAGATATGTCTAGGATAAATACCTATAATATAACTGATTACGAAATGATTCAAAATTGTATAATGTAAGATTGGAGAATATAATGTAATAGTATTTTAATCATATGTAATCGGTAGAGACACGTATTTTGAACATCTATTTTTGTCAATTTTAGCATTTTAGCATTTTAGGGAATTAAAAATGTTCAATTTAGCATATATTTTTATGGAGAGTTTAATTTTAAATAATAAACAGTTTCGATGAATTTTAATAAAATTTATATACATATACAAAATTTAAAGACAACACAACAATTAAAAAATAGTAGAAAAATTCAAAAATGTTTTGTAATTAAAATTACAAAGAAAAATATAATATAAATTCGTGCGACGATCGGTAACAATTAACATATATTGTTTTTACTAAAATACCTTTCAGCATCCACACTATTGACGGGACATCAAATAGATTTTAGAGCTTCGCAACCAAACTCTTCATATTTAATTTTTGTTGCCATCAATAATAGCAATATATCCGGCGTGGATTCACTTTTTATATTCTCTATTAATTGTCTAGAAAACATTGAGCCTTTGTTAATACATTAAATAATGGCAGGCTTCTAAAAAACAAAACCGTTTCTTTAACATTAATATTAGATTTTGTACCTGCCACAGATGGATTGAATAGTTTATTCAATGTTTGGAGGAATAGATTTGTCTCATTTAGTCTTGAATGCGATTCTAGTTTTAAGACGCTTTTTTGGGCAGCCTTTTGGATGCACAGCTCCAACTGTCTTATTTTTTTTACTTACAAGAAGTAGACAAAAGCAGTTGCTTGGTTTCGACAGGAAAAACACTGTCTATGGTAAACTGCAAGCTCTGTTTTATCCCCTCAATTTCTTCACATAATAAATGGGCAATGGGATAGAAAGATCCTTCTAAATTGTCTATCATTTTTATAAATTTTATGCAAATTTCACTTTTGTTTGTTATTTTAGCATATATTCGCATAATTTACGAATTTAACATCTATTAGCATTTATTCCGAATTTTAGCATCTATAAAGCATTAATGGCAAAATTCCCAAAATACGTGTCTCTAGTAATTGGAAATAAGATAATTTTATGTTGGTTCATAAAATATTTGCGTTTTAATAAAAACTTCCAACATAAATTTTGGATCGCGTGTAGGAATACTTAGGAATACACACCGTGAATCCTTTATTTCGAGATATGTATATTGAAGTTTCACTTTGAATGGAAAACTGTATGAATAAAAACAATATTTCCGTCTGTCTATTCATTGCGTCACATTGAAATTACACCACCGTGGGTATATTATGGCGTAATATACCTAGCTTTTCAGCTCAGGTTGCGTTCTGTGTATGGTTTTTTACATTTATTGTTCAAGCACCTAGAAGTAGGCTCTACGAGGATCCCTAGCGACTATCCGCGAATGCAAAGCACCCATTGTTATTCATTGCCTATGTAGTTTGGGGTAGGAGCTCGGTTGCCGTCTGAAATTAGTCCATTGTCATCCAAGATTAATCCAGCACTTTCAGCTATCTCGCGGTTATTGTTCGCCAAAATAAAAGCTTCGCTCACATTGCTGGTGTCTTGCCCATTTTATGCTATGTACAATATATTAAATTTAATTCCCGCTCATACAAAAGGATTTTCCTATTGTAACAAACGGTACGCATTGTTGTGAATATTTTACGGCGTGGATTGTTCAAATGTGCTTGAAATCATTTGCCGTATGATGGATGGATTGATAGAATTAATAGAAGTGTGTGCATTTGCAGTGTATGCAGTGTGGTCGTGCTTTCCAATTATGTTCGTGATTGCATATTCAATTAGATCTATCTATGCATACGTACTTGTCTATAACGAATTTCATTATCTGAACAAATTAATAAAATACGCAAATAAATTTGTAGTATTCGTTTCGATTTTAATTTAATACTGACATTGCTATTAATTAAAAATAGTTCATACAAATTGGTGAAAATATTCTTAAAAAGCTTTCATTGTTCTAATAATCGTTTGTCATATAAAAAATGGGTCAGTTTCTTTTATTTTGAAAATAAAAGAAACTGACCTGAACAACTACGACAATTATGAAGTCATCTTAAAGCATCTTAAAGTTCAAAAATAAAATCAAGTCATCCAAAATCAAATGTATTTATACTGATGATAAGAAGAGAGATCTTTACAAGAATTCAAAGAAGAAAAAACAATAATTTTCTCCAAATCAAGTTTATATTTTTACGTAATATCAAAAGACCAAGCTTTGTTCGGCAAATATTATAAACTAGTGTTGTAGCCGTTGATTTCAACGGACGTTTTCGGAATGGAATTGATAAATGAATTAAAATATAGTTGATTGGCTGCATTACACGCTCACCGATCCAACCCGTTCACTCATTTGAAATGTTGAATGAATGAGTGTATGTGTGTGTGTGTGTCTTCATGGATGGATGTATGTGTGTACGCTCCCGCGCATGCTTAAGCGCATATGACGCTGACGTCTCCCGTCGCTCGACCTGACGTCACTCGGCTCTCAATATTAGGAGCATACATATGTCTGACGATCAGGTCCTCACTTCCCCACATCTCCGCGACATGATCATTGGTCAGAATGTATTGTCGTTGCTCTAATTGGTCAAACGGTTTAGTCCACGTGGACCACTTCACGCTGATTGGTTGTGCGCCTCATTCGCGTGTATTTATTTTATTAAATATCTCTAAGCACAAGATATACTCCTGTTATTCTTAAATTTTTTTTTTGAAATCTCCATAATGGTTGACGCGTCCGCCACATACCCGTATACCCACATACATCACGTCCGTTATTATATTTTATTTTATTTTTATTTTATTATAAATCAATTAATCAAGCACACTCATCTAACAGATAGCTCCAAAGCGACGAGTGTGCTAAAAATATTAAGAAAGAACAAAAAGAAAAAAGTACATGAAATATAAGTAAAAATACATAAATAAAGAAAAGAGAAATAAATAAACGTAACATAAAAATTCTTAACTGATCAAACTAACTCAACAGTTCTAATTGTTCATGCATGAAGACCCAACCCAGCCAGGATAGACGGACAGGAGATAAAGCCTCTAAATATGGAAAATAAGAACTTGATGAGGGCAACACTCCTCATATGTTCAAGAGAAGTGTAGCCGACCATACCCATGACGAATTTTGAAGGAAATAAATATGGGTAAATCCCATTTTGCTCCTTATAAAGCAGTCGAAGAAAGCGTCTTTGGATAAGTTCAAGTTTGATAGATAGAGATTTAGTGAAAGGATTCCAGATCATAGAGGCGTATTCCAAGATACTCATGCAACTAGAGCATTGTACAGCTGCCTCAAAATATTGGGATTATGGAAGTGTCAAGAATTACGAAAGACAAACCCAAGCATTCGTGAAGCAGAGCAACACACACAGTCAATATGATCAGAGAAATTTAGGTCACTCTGAAATGCAACCCCAAGATCAACAGTAGAATCGATCCAGTTCTATATATGTATGTATGTATTATGAGTGTTCTAATGATTAATGTTCAATTTTTACCAATTAAAAAGATAATTTAACTACTAAATGAGTTATCTCAAGTTTGAAACCCATTTTATTATAAATTTTAGGCAGGAATTAGGAGAAATGAAAAGATTCGACAAAATCATCTGTATGATTTTTGAGAATAGGATCAACCATCAAAGTTCTTATTTATTGGAGTGGAATTATTTTGATTAATTTATTCATTATGAATTATTAAAACCTTCCCAGATTGTTACAGCAAAAATTTATTATTCAAAATTGAAAGCGAAGAAGAAAAGCGATTAGTTTTGAATGAAATTCATAACTAAAAGCTCAAATGTAAATACCAATTGTTTACCTAACAATAAACAAAGAAGCTTTAATATATGTATGTATACAAAAAGTAGCAAACATTACACCGGATTCTTTGGTAGCTACATATAAACTGAAGGTCTTTAATATCATAAAAATATTATAGCAAACTCGGAAGAAGTTTTATGATGCCAATTTATCAAAAAACGCAAATTTCAAGGTTGTCGGGCTTCTCTTACTCTGAAGGAAGTAAACTAGAACGCGATACTTAAACACATTTCCGTATATGTATATGTAAAACGAGAGCTAATCTAAATCGTGTTTACTTGTAGTAAAAAGGTCAATGATTACAATATGCTACCTTGTTCAAATTTGAGTTTTATCAATGTCCCAGTCTATAATTTATGGCGGATTTGGGTCGTCCACTAACTACGTGAATGTCAAATAGACGGCGAATGAATAATTAAAATTCACCTCTAACACACACACACATATACACATGCATGTTTCCGTCACTCTCGGCCGACACTCTCCCCTCGTTTAGCCCGTGTCGGTGTGGACAGGCGAGATTGATGACACGTGGAAAACGGAAAATGGGAAAATTCGACGTCCGAACGAACGGGCTCGTGGAAAAGTTTCCGGACGATTCGCGATAAGCTCAGCTCGTTATGTAAAAATACGTTGGCATTGGTGTTCCCGTGCCTACGACAATGTGCTTAAAGCACTCCTTATTATCGCCACGATGATAAACGAGCCTTTATAAGCGCGAGGCTCCGTGTGTTGATTATCATCTCATGCGCGCGTCTCTGCGATCAAATCCCGGCCCATTTGCATAAATCATCTATTATGACGAAAACACTGTGCGAATACAAAACGCTTTAGCGAATCTTGGATAGTGGTGCGCAAACTTTATTTTGGTTCGACTTCAATGAAGAATTTATATGTGACTTAAATTTTAAAATCAGAGTATGATAGGAAGAGTGGGTGATGCTTTAGTAAAGATCAAAAAGAAGAAAACAGTGTTGAAAATATATATAGAAAAATAATACAGCGAGGAAGAGTATACGCAGTGAGAAGAACCATAGCAGGTTCACAACGGAATCCATCAGGAGTACCTTAAGGTTCACATTTAGGACTCCTCTTATTAATTGTTTTCATTAAAGATCTTGTCTTGTGTCTGTTTTAAATAGGTTGTAACCAACCTATGAATACTTAAAATTAGTATTTTTAATCGCAGAAACAAAATCTTTTAATCTGATAGGTGAATACTATAATACATGTATGTATGTATATAAAAACGGTCGCGATGTATGTTTGTGGTTATGTATGTATATGGCGGATGAACGGACAAGAGATTTAAAAAAAAACATATTTTAGAATACCAGGAGTATACATACGTTATGCATAGGGATGTGGCGTGAAGACCGATCGTGTCGAGGAGACGCGGGGAAGCGGGATAAAGTGAAAGTAGGGAGGTGTGGATCGGCTGAAATGTGCTCTTGATATTGAGCGTCTGAGTTGGATTGGGTGGCGTCATCGTCAGATGCTCGGGATCGTACACACATCCACGAAGACACACACACACACACATATTCATTAATCAATTCGACCACCCGTTGAAATCAACGGGTGGTCATATTATATCATACCTCATACTATACGAGTCATAAATATGTACGTAGAGATTTAAAGCTTAAAAAACTAAGCAATGTTAAATCAAAACAATATTTTTACAGCTTTTATATACAAATGTATATTTGAATTTAGCTCAAATTTCACAGGTTGAGAGTCGATGGCTTTCAGAAATACCCATATTCAGGACGCTCGCATTCATATGCTGATTATAACATGTGTACTATATTATTTATTACACAGCACCGGGTTATAAATTGTTGAAAAATATGCTTACCAGCTTTTTTGCTTTTTATTATTATTATTTTATATGTGTATAATGTAATATTCGAGTGCGAAATGAGACGCGCTTATCGGAAAGGATGCTCGCCACACTTTTGCCGGTAACGATCTCATTTTTTATTATCGTAATAATGTCACTTTCGGCGAAAATTTATTAAAAATTCAGTGAAATTTCCGACAGTACTCTGCATTAACCTATGTACTGTAAAATGGACAAGTAAGTAAGTGTGGCGCTTTGGATTCATAAATGTAAATTTACATATATATTATTGAATATGTACATATGTACATATTATATATTCCAATCGAAATTTCAAATCGTATGAATTTAAATGGAAAATTTTTCCATTTGCATATATGTATAACCAAATTTATAAATAAATTTGTATCGAATTTCATTAATCCTGCAATAAATAATATATTAATTCCTTTACACCGGATTATAAACAGATTTCAGTTTGTTGGAAATTTTGTTTTGTTTGTGGGAGATTATTACTAAGATTTATTATAGCACTTTAAAATGTTAACAATAAATGAAGTAATCAACAAAGAAAACAGGCCAAACTTTATTACCGAATCAATTGACAAATAATTTCAGTGGAATTCAACCAATTTCTTACTAAGTTAGTGAATTTTATCAAATTTGCACCGTTGAAACCAGTTTTGTTCGTTTAAGTAAATTTGATTCGAAACATCAAAAAGAGATATTCTTAAGTTTAAAACTTGCTTGATATTAAACATTAGAATTTGAATTGCTGGCTTTAATGTGATATTCATTGCTAAAACGTTTCTCTTCAGGTTTCAAAGTTCACACTTGCCTTTTGCGATACATAATTATAGTACTCAGAGCTTCACGGATGCGTAAAGCTCTTAAAATAAAATGTATTACCATTCCGTTAAATAATTTAAAATTTCAAAACTCATCTCCAGCGAACGATAAATAAATAATATATAACAATAAAAATTAAATCGGCACATTTCCCCAGTCCATGTAATGGCATTAAGTGATATAAAAGCGCCAACAATCAAGTGGAAATTCGTCTTTCGAGGAAATGAGTCCAGAACGTGATTTGGGTATATAAACGAGGTCCGGGAAGGGAAAAGAAAAGGGCGAAAAAGGGAACGAATGTCGTAGTGGAAATAAAATGAGTAAATGAAAGCTGTGATAAAGTTAAAAAAAAAATCATTCATTTTCCTCTCGCCCTCTGGAAATATGATTATTCGATACAAAGGACGTCGAAATTTATTCGCATTGAAAACGAGAAGGCTTAAATTGATTCAATCCTCTCACTCCGAGATAATATAATACAAATTTTGCCTTGTTTTTCCAATCAACGTGTTCCATTTTTCCGTCTCGGTTGGGATTCCGCGAAATGAATTTTCCGTGGTTGATGTTTGTGCACGCGATCGAACGATTGCATGAAAAAACGTTAAAACCACTGAAACGGATGCGAAAATTTATCTACTTTTGATGGCCAATAAATGACACATGACTCATGGAGTTTGTGAAAACAAATGACATGGTTTTAAATTCACCGTTATCGTATCCCATCATTTCACACATCTGAGTTGTATTTTCAGTACGATAATGGCTAAATCCAACTGATTTTCTGAAATGATAAAAAATGCATTACATTATTTTTTATTTCAATTTGAATATCTCTTCTAAAAAATCTCGTTCTATAAAATTCTAGGTATTCAATTTTATTATTCGAAAACTATTATTTTATTTATATTTAAAAAAAATATAAAACGAATCTAAAATTGTTATTTGAATTTTAAAAAATCATTTAAAATAACCGACTTGACCACCATTCCATAGTTGAAAAAAAAGTAGAAAAATATGAATTTTGTATTACTATATATATATAGGATATAATTATTATATTATTTTATTATTATATTTGTGTTTTGCTAATGTCTTCCTAATTTATTACATATTTGCTTAATTTGAATATAATTATTATTATTAGTTTATTGTTTATAGCCAGCAGCATAGCTCGGTCGTTAAGCTTCTGCTTAACGTCGAGAGGCGCCGGGTTCGATCCCATGAGCTAACCTCGATTGAAAAGTATATCTGTAGTACTGCTGGTCAGACCTGGATATTTGAGATTCCAGGTTAATCGTTTCCTATCAGATTTTACCAATTTTCTCTGATTTCATTGTTGAAACGGTTCCCGGTAAAATTGGCTAAATATCCTTCTTACCTACTATGTCACCACTATTTGAGATTGATTGATGTACAATAAAATGTATGTACAATTCATGGATGTCTCGTTAATTTGCGAGTTTTTCAGTGTCTCGTAATTCAGCGACTTGTATAATAAAAAAAAATGCTGCAATATTTGTAATTGGCCAGGAAGGCGCATTGGGGTTACCTTCCTGGTATAATTTACATATATGTAAAAAAAAATAAAAACTATAATCTAGGTTTTTATTTTAATATTATTAATATTATTATCTTACGACTATCATTGGTACTATTTTATTGTTTAATTTTTTATTTATAATGTTTAAATTTTTCTAAATCAATTTTGAAATCAATAAAACTGTAAATTTTCCTAACAAAATAAATAAATAAATAATATATGAAAACACAAACGCGATGTATGTATATTTGTGGGTATATATGTGGCGGACGCTTCGAGAAGTATAGAGATTTCAAAAAGACAAATTTTAGAATACCAAGAGTTATGCATAGGAGTATGGCGTGACGACCGATTGTATCGAGGAGACGTGGCGAAGCGGGGATGTGGGGTAGCGGTGAAGTGGGGGGGGAGATAAAGCGTCTGACGTGTGCTCCTGATATTGAGCGCGCCTAACTTGGAACGGGTGTAGTCAGCGTCAGGTGCACTGCGTGGGAGCGTACACACATACACACATCTACGAAGACACACTTCATTCATGCATCATTTCGACGCAGCCGAACGACGCATTGATATGCGCATGCGCCTATAAATGACCTTTCACGATATTTATATATAACATATAACTTTATTTTAATTTATTTTATTTTTTATTTTATTTAAATAGGCACACATACAGAATAAAATATAAAAAGAAAGTTGTATAATGAGACAAAAAATAATAATAAACATAAATAAAAATATAATATTCCATTTACAGTGAGCACCACATGGTGATATAAAAAAGTAAAATTACAAAAACATCAAGATTTTAAAAAAAAGAAAAGAAACAGATAAAGAAAAAGATACAGATAAAGTAAAAAAGAAAAAGAAAGACTATAAGGGTGAAGAAGCAAATCAACCACATATTATTTTCTTCACCTTTGTCCTAAAAATACTAAAAGAGTCTCTAAAGAGGTCAGGACAATCATCTAAGCTATCGTAAATACGGCATATACGAACGATTGCACTATTGAAAGAGGTGTTGCTTTGACAAATAGGTGGATAAAAAAGATTTGTGCATCTGGTGAATCGGGCATTAACGTTAAAATTAATCTCGCTTAAAACAGACGTGTCAAGAATACCATTAGCAATCTTATATAAAATTAACAAATCAGAAACCCTTCTACGCTGAGACAAACTTGCAATATGGAAAAAAGAAAGTCTGTCATTATAAGATGGTAACAGTTTTTTAAGACCAGTCTTATAGGATAAATGGCGCAGAAAACGCTTCTGGATTGTTTCTAAGTGCTCAATGTGAGTTTGGTAATAGGGAGACCATATGATTGAGGCATACTCCATATTACTACGAACTAAACTGTAATAGAGTAGAATCAGAGTATGGGGATTCTTAAAGGGCTTCGCAACTCGGCAAATAAATCCCAATAGTTTATAAGATTTAGTAACAATATGATTAATATGTTCATTAAATGATAGTTTGGAATCTATAAGTATACCTAAGTCTCTGGCACAATTTTTTGCTGTAAGATCTACGTTATTAATATTGTAAGTAAAGTCAATTAGGTTACGATTTCTGGAAAGTGTCATTGAGAAGCATTTAGAAATATTGAGATGCATAAGGTTTACATTACACCATTCAGATATTATATCAATGTCGGATTGTAATTTTAAGCAATCCGACTCACTATTGATAGGATGGAAAACCTTAAGATCATCGGCATAAAGTAAGCATTGACACTTCAGTAGGGGGATTAGGTCATTAATAAAAATAATAAACAGAAGTGGTCCAAGGTGAGAACCTTGAGGAACTCCTGAAAGGATTATTTTAGGGGCAGATGAGAAACCCTTAATTGTAACCAATTGACTTCTCAAATTAAGATAAGAAGTTAACCATCTAAGTAAATTTCCATGAATTCCAAATTTAGATAATTTACGAATTAGCAAACCGTGATTAACCTTGTCAAAAGCCTTTTGAAAGTCTGTATATATAACATCTACTTGTGTACGAGTATTAAGATATTTATAAATTGTGGTAGTGAATTCAATAAGATTAGAAACGGTTGATTTTTTTTTTAACAAATCCATGTTGTTCCTGTGCAATTTTAGGCACTACATGAGAATAAATATGATTATAAGTTAAACATTCAAAAATTTTAGCAAAACAGGATAAGATACTTATTGGTCTATAGTTATTACAAAGTGATTTATCGCCAGACTTGAAAATAGGTACAATATTGGCTAGTTTCCATTTAGAAGGGAATACACCAGCAGATAAAGAATTGTTAAAAATTATAAATAAGGGTTCTACAAGTTCCAAATAACAAGTTTTAATAAAGTATGGAGGTATGCCGTCAGGTCCAGCACCCTTATTTACATCTAAATTTAATAGGACATAAGTAATCTCCTTTTTTTCAACATATATTTTATCAAGGCAGTACGAGCAATTGTCAATGTGAGCGTCCACATATGAAAGGGAGCAATCATCATTGTTATGCACAGATGAAAAATATTCAGAAAACAATTCACACATATCTAAGCCGGATGAGGCACAAATGTTATTAAATCTTAAAGTTTCGGGCAAAGAATTACCAAATTACTTTGGAAACAAATTGATACACTAATTAATTAGTGTATCAATTTGTTTCCAAAGCCAGCCGTTGAAATCAATGGGCAAAACAGTGGTTATTTATAATATGATACTTCCATACATATATTTGTATACCAAATTTAGCGGTTCCAAATTGAAAATTAGTTTTAAATAGCAGACACATACAAAAACAATTAATTTTCATATACATATTTGCATAAATATACACGTATATATTTATAAATGTATGTTTGTAGAAAACGACTTGGTTTACTACCTTTTATATGTTTATAAAAAAGTTTAAAAACGTTATCTTAAGTTTTACTCCAAGAATTTTTATTTACATTTTATTACATTTATTTTTATGCATTATTTTTCTTGTTGAATGTATTAAATAGCCTTTAACAATGATAATGATAACAAAGTGATTACATTAATTTTAAATTGTTAAAAAGAGTTTCAATTGAATGAGATACATGTCAATTTTTTAATTTTTATTTAAATTAAGACATTCATATTACAAAATGATTTTTTTTTTATTTAAATAAAAATAATTTTATTTTTTATCAATTCGGTTATATTATTAATGTGCTTTCCATTTGCGACCTTTCAAGTTGTCTTGGTTTCACTTTATGCAAACAACACCGACCTGCATAATTAATCTACGAAAAAAAAATGATCATTTGAATTTTAAATAATTTTACGATTTATTTTCTTTCGGATTTATTTTCTTTCGGACTTTTTTTCCCCGCCGGACAAATGGAAAAAAATACCTCATTACAATTGCAAATGTAAACACTTCGACTGACGAAAAAAAATATCATTCCAGTCCGGGCGAATTTTTCCTTTCTTCTTACGCACGCTTTTCCGATCATTTTCTTTCACTTTTAATATTTTCTGACACCGTACACGATTTGCAAACAATTCCATACTGCGAATCCAACCGGTTACACGCGATACGTCAGTTTACAACGCTTTTTACAAATTGGCCACCACTACTACCATGTCGGAAAATTTTTGGACATTAATGGCCGCTCTTATTCTACTTTTTGATACCGCCGTTGAATATTCATGAATTTCGTAATCGGTTTTTGTTGTGCGCGCATAACAAATTAACGCTTGAGCTTCGACGTGAAAATTAAGCCTTAATTGCTTTTCCAGTTTTTGCACGATTGTGTGGTGACAAAACAGGCGTTAAAAATTAAAGCTGCCCGTTTTAAACGTCGTCAACTACACATAAAAATACTTATAAATAATATAATAAACACCAAATTGAATAAATCCTGTGCTTAAATGATTTTTTTTGCGCTTTGAATGATCTTTCTCTCTCTCCAGACATAATCTCTCTCGTTTGTAATGTGGTTCTGCTAATCGAATCACATCTACGTAAATTGGATGTTCAAAACTTACTTTGGAATAAGATCTGTATGCATAAGGTATATACATACATACACATATATGTATATTCAGACGATTGCGGTCAAATCGTGTAAACCGTACATAAAAATCCCCCAAACAAATTAGTACATAGATGTTTATTCACGCTATAGTGAAATTTACACGAAATTCGAGCATGCAAAGAGTAATTATTTTAGTGCTTGTTATACTTAAAATTAACGATATTTTTTTATTTATTTATTACCTTTTACATTTATATTATTAAGAAGGAATTGATCATGTCTGTTTGAGAAGCTGTAGCTGATTCAAACGCAAAGAAAATCGATGACTTTTATTACGATGTATCTTTATTTCACACAAACATTGAAGCAATGTAACAATAAATAAAGTTTTAAATTAGACCTCGAGATATTGACTGATTTGTACTGTTTCTGGGGCTTTTTTTATTTTTAAAGTTGTATCAATTTGTATTGAACTGAAATTTCGTATCAATAAATGTCAGCCTAATACGTAGTAACGTTGTACATTTGGTGAATATCCATCGACAACAAATGGCATTTCACTCTTATTTAAGTATACGGATGATTTATATTTATTCGAAAATCTTATAAAATAGTAACTGATTGTATTGAGAGCGAGCTTTCATTATTCGAATGGGAGCTTTTATGGGATTTACATATCCATCGGGCGTGCTTAAGTTCAATCAACTAAAAGGTATGTTAATATGAAACTAGCCATCGTTGATTGTTAGGTCAAGTTTTGCCTTAATATAAATTACTGACATAAAAAGGTGACGGATATATTAAGTAAATTTGAAACAATTTGATTGAAAGCTATTCCGAGAATTCTATATGTTATGTAGATTAATATGATCTGTTATTATTCGCTGTTCAAATTTGGAATAGGTTAAGTTTCGGTAACGTCCATGAGATCTGGATCGCTGATTTGCATTAAATTGAACTAGATTAAGTTTGAGTAGTGTATAATCCATCTGTAATCTACGAGTATACCTACATTTATATATAAAGTATGAATGTAAAAGATGTATCGAATTTTTTTATACATTAAAAGTTTGCCTTTAAATTATGCAAAAAAAAAATAAGTTTATAGTAACATTATAAAAATAAAATACATAGATCAACTAACAAACTCGTAAATATATTTTATAAAATTTCGAATTATAAATTAATTACAAAGAAATAAAATTTACTAACAAATAAATCACCTACGATATACTAAATAACTATGCTTAGCACTCGACCGAATTTT
Organism: Arctopsyche grandis; assembly: GCF_051622035.1. Classification (NCBI taxonomy): domain Eukaryota; kingdom Metazoa; phylum Arthropoda; class Insecta; order Trichoptera; family Hydropsychidae; genus Arctopsyche; species Arctopsyche grandis. The sequence goes on from NC_135367.1 coordinate 1,074,733, forward strand.
CTTATATATGACCGCATTCGTTAACAAGAAAACCGAGCATGAAAAACCCACATACATTAAATAAAAACATTCACCTCGCGTGACTGTTAAACCGCAACCACAAATCTAAACCGAAAACCGAAACGATTCATTATGTTTGATTTAATTTTGCACCCAATCCACCTAGTTTAAACCACCTTTTCACCATACACATGTTGGAAACGTTCCTGAAAAATAAACAAACCACTTTTCCGTCCGATTTTCTCGATCACATAAACCTTTTCAATAGAAATCTATGTATTCGTTGATTCCAAGCCACTGCAGTATAAAAAAAAATACTTCGATAACATAAACCTTGCTTATATTTAGTTTCAGAATGCTTTCTGCTGATGTTTAAAGATTGGGATATAATTGGCACTTTTATTTTATTTTTTTTTACATAGATATATACCAGGAAGGCTTGACAGAAAAACCCCAATATGCCTTCCTGGACAATTAATAAAAAACAATGCAGCATTTTATTAGTACATAAATCACTGTATTTCCAGAAGTTGAAGAACACGAAATAAATAACAGAATTAATCCATTGAGACATCTATGGATTTAGATTTTGTACATAATTTTTACACACTATAAATACAGAAGATTTGTGATTTTTTTGAGATGCCAATTTTAAGGAACCGTTTCAACAATGATCAGATAAAATTGGCAAACTCTGATGAGAAACGATCGATTTGGAGTCACAAATACTCCCAAATCTAACTAGCAGTATGGCGGATCGAACCCACTGATCACTTGGTGCTAAACATACACGCTACCATTAAGCCATACTGCTGGCTTAATTTTAGCGAGTATATGTATAGTGATACCATATACCATATACCATATGTATAGTATTTAAACTTGGTGGGGTTTTTTTACACGGGGGGTTAATGTCCAGGGGGTACATGTCCCGATACCGTTATAGATATGTATGTACTTACATATTTTAATAATATTTCATTAGTTTCAATTAATTTATATAATACATACATAATATATGATATACAAAAGTCTTATGTTTTTTCACAAATAAGATTCGTTTATTATTTTACCAAATTTTTCCTTGAAAAAACCACAGAATCCCTAATATGTATGTACATATGTACCAGTGGCGTGCCGTCCATGGATGCTGTGGATGCTGCGCATCCCTTAAAATTCACGTCAATAACATTTTCATACCGTTTGGTTTCTGAATTTCTTAGTTTTATTTATTTTGGATTACATGATTATGATATATAAGATCTTTTGTCTGATCCAAAATTGACATAAACGAGCATCCCTGTTGAAAGGCCTTAGCCGTCTGCACGACCGGTGCTTGTTTCCTATCAAGATCGTATCGCCTTGGATGCTGAAGTTCTCTACAAATCTTTTGCGCATGCGCACAAGTAAGCTGTCACTCTTGCGTATGCGCATGAGTGATATGACTCTACAGTTGTCTCGCTCGCACGACACTTGCTCTGGAAGCAAAATCTCCTTTTGCGTATATATGGACTTAATGCGCTTTTTATGTATGGATTTTCGCTTGATTCGTTGATTGATATTTCGCACGTCACGTCCTAATTTATTTACTTTTATTAATTTATTGTAATTTATTACGTCCTAAATTATTATTTATTATGGCCCCAAATATAAATAGCCAAAGTAACAATGCAAGTGGATTTATCGCCGTTGTTAATAATAATTGCAATTGTTTAATCAAAAGTGTACTAAAAAGGACATTTGCTTCTCTACCATATAATGAAAAAGAGATTATTTTTAATTCAAAAACGAAAACATATCAAAGACATTTTAATAAATATAAATATGACAATGTTTGGAAGAATAAAATAAATTAAAAAAAATAAACTGATCGTGTTTTGGACAGCATCCTCTGGTTGAAAAGTCACCGCACGCCACTGGTATGTACATACATTATTTATTCCTCGAAATTGAGTTGAAAATTCCAAGCAACGGATCCGCTCTCAGCATCGAAATTCAATCCACATACAAAATAATCAGAACGCGCTATTTGCGCCTTCGTGCAAACACAATTTGCATGCAAACCACGTCATCCAGAATAGTTTCAGATCACCCTGTCGACACTTAATACACTCTATAGGGATGATATACGACGTCGTTAAAAAGCGATCGCTCTCTCTCTCTCTCTCTCTCTCAGTGGAGATGAGTGGAAATTCTCGTCGAGTGGATATCGAATAGATTGACCGTCGAGTGCGAATCGAATTTCACTTTTCACGATATCGGGTCACGGCTGATGACCGTTACGCGGAAATAACTGCGGATCGTTCAAATTAAACGGCCATTTTTATCGCCATCGCGCCCCATAAATTGGGAGCCTCTGGTCGACGTTAATTGCGCGGAAACGAATAAATATAAACAGCTCGGGCTTACGGGGGGAGGTGAAAATAATAATATATTTCGATTGGTTCAGTAAAATGGGTGAAGATAAGCGATTCGGATATTTATTTATGTTTTCATTCTATGTAGATGATTATTTTTATCTGTTTGATATGAATTGTGTCGGGTTGTTTGTGCTATATTACATCTACGTTTAATTTCGCGGTATAAGCCAGTTTTTGAAAGTCATTGTATCCTCATACAAACTTGTAATCGAGTAATTATCTAATTATTACTTTATCTATAGTACGTAGTAACAACAGATAAAGTTTTGTGATCATGCGAAAATTCTAACTCGAGATTTTGACTGATTCGAACTCAGAATCGATTACCGATCACGTTTTCATGATCTAGAAAAATATGTGTGTGTGTCTGTCCGTTAATCCTATCGAACTGAAACTTAGTTTTTATTAAGTGGCAAAAATGAATCATCGACGAAAAATTATGTTTTGAATATTTTTAATTTAATATTATATATTAATATTATTATATAATGTAGTGTTGAAGTATGATCGAGCGATTTTTATTAGAATTTTTCCGTGCTGTATAGTAAATTTTTAACGCAGTGGAACTATTCCTGGAACTATTTTCAATACGTATTTCGTTCTCCGTTCCCTAGATATAATATAAATTGGTATTCGATACTGTAGCGCATTTTTAATAAAATGGTGTAATGCTATTTATTGCATACGTATTGCTTATGTATCCTTGAATCTACAGTTGTTTATTTTTATTTATAAATAAAAATATATTCGTATATATGTATATGTACATACATATGTTTAATTTGGATTCGTAGTTAATTTGGGTTCGTAGTACATATGTTTAATTTGGGGTTTGGTTATTTTATTTTTTCATCTTATTGTATATTTTTTAAATTTTGTGTAGCCATAGTGACTACTTGTAGCTAATCTGTAATTTTACTATGGCGAAATTGTAAATAAATAAATAAATATATTCGTGTTGAACAACTCAAGCTATTTTCTTTTATTTCAAATTATATAAAAAAAAACGAATAGTTTGAAGTAGGTTTTAAATATGTATTACACGTTCAAATGGCCTTCAATTGTTAGATTACATTGAATAGAATAAATGAAAAGTATGCCTTGGAATTTAATATTTATTGGTGAATAGTATATATGTATATTTATGAAGGCGAATGTGCCTTCATAAAATGAAATGTTGGTGGAAAAGAATTTTATTGAATATTTTATATCTTGTCTTATTAAAAAAACATCATATAAGGCTTCTTATAACATCAAACGTATATTTTTCGATAATTTATAGTCTTCCTATTGTATTCTGACAACGTTTCCAACACCCATGCGATATATGTTACATTTGTACATAATACTATTATCTCGCTAGCTTTGATAAAATAAGTTGATTATTAGCTATAAATCCAATAGCATTACTATGGGTGTATATCCTATAATATATGTATGTATTAAACGATTTTTTTATAATTGTATATATTTTACTTATATATTTTTTCCTCAAAATTTAGACTGATGATTTTTTATTTCGCCTAATTCTAACTAAGGAATTCCAATGTAACGGGTGTCAACTTAAATCAAACTCACTTTTATGTATTTTAACAGCATCACAGGAAAAGTTCAATGTGAAATCAACGACGTACTAAAAGTCAACGAGTATCGAGCATTACTTTCACTTTCGCGAAATCTTTCTCATTTCCGATTTTCGAGAAAACATTCCGAGGGCAAGTAAAGAGGGGGTAGTGGGTAAGAAAATACAATTGCGACTTTAGTAGCGTGGTGGGGAAACCCCAAAGAGGCTGTAACAACCACAAGAAACGATATTTTACGCGCGGAAAACCCCGTTTTCGTTCATATAATATGACCTGCGAGACCGTAATAACCGCGTTAACCGTTTCCTGACCTACCGCATACCTTTCACGAAGCCTCAAAGACCCACTTCTGGGGTCTTGGGAGAGAGATGCAAACCTAGAAATTCGCATCCGGCACACGTAATGAGACAAACGGAACTGGGGTTCGATTCGTTTGCTAGTCGCGTGCCAGATTCGAGAAGAATAGTGATCGTTTTGCGACTCCAGCAAAATGTAAGCGAGATCTTCATAGCGGTTTGGTGTTTGAATCTTGATGCGGTTGAAATTTTTGTTCCATTTTGTAATCGAACCTTGGCGCAATGCTATCGTGGTCTCGAAATCGTTTTGTTGGTTTTGAGTACTACATATGTATATGCAGAGAAATGTTATAATAATAGAAGCTCCTTTACGAATAAATAAACTGTTTCAATATTACGCGGTACGTCTCCATAACTACGCTAAAACGCACGGAATACAATCAGGGTCATCACACATTCACTACAGAAATTAAAGTTTTATTTCGATATAGATTTATTTACAATTTGAGTATATATTTATTTATTTATTAATAGTTTTGGACCATTGTGGCATTACAGGAAGAACCTAATGCGCCACAATGGCCTACATTTAACAATGATAATACAAGTAAAAAAAAAACAGTAAAATTAGAAAGCAGAATAAAAAAATAATAAAAAGTAACAAAAGGAAAATAATAATACAAATAAAATAGTACATAAAATGTTCAAAGGAGAAAGAAAAAGTAAAATAAATCAACAAAATATGAATAAAAAATAAAAGCACAGCGAGGCCCAAATGGAAGAGAGTAGATTAAGATTCCACTCATTCATCACATTCAAATTAAGAAAGTAATGATGAGCGCAGGTTACCAGATAAATATTTTAAAATAACATCCGATAATCTACGCTCCCCAAGGTGGAAAATATCACATTCAGGGACGGCAGCAACGATTTCATTGAGAAGTCGAACAGTTCTTGGAATAGGAGCCATTCGAAAAAGAACTGTGCAAGCAGCAGGTACAACCATCAAATGATGATGTCTACCACGCAAATAACTATTAGGGACATAAAGTCCCAACTGTTCCAGCAACAACGGGCATGACGTATTACCACGCAATAGCTGGAGAACGAAACGAATTAACGAAAAGTTTCTCCGAAGTTCAAGGGAATTATACCCAAGCATGCCCAAAAGGAAAGGAATAGGATAGAGGTATGGGTAGTACCCATTCTCTTTCTTATAAAGAAAACGAAGAAATGCTTTTTGCACTTTTTCGATAATAAGAGAGTAGTTGGCTTCATGCGGATTCCACACAATCGCATTATACTCTAGCTTGTTATACATTTATTGGTGATTGAGGAGATACACGCACCCCAGTGCTCCGTCCAGAATGCCTTGATAAGGTCTAAGTACCTCTTTATAAAAGACAGGTCGCTCAGGGCATCTTCGACATCCGGTTACTTCCCTATTGTTTAGGCATGTACCCGGATGTACCATTCTTACGACATTCAGTCCCACGCTATCGCTGTCAGTTCTAAGAACTCCAGGGGAATGCGACCGAGTGCCGTTACAGCCGCTAAGTGCATTCGGGGTCTCTCATTGTTAGCCGACTTGCACTTAAGCCTGGAGATAATCCTGGAAGCCAATTATAACGGCGGCTCCTTTTAGCATACGCTACAATATGTATGTATAATATAAAATGAACAATGTTTATATTAATTTACCTTACAATTAGAGTATATGGTGGTGATGGGCGTTGGTGGCCAATCCGTTTATTTTCTCGGTTGGTGGATTATTTGTATCCACTTTTTTTTGTATTTGTCTGTCTTTGGGAACTCTTAAATTAATGTGTAATGTATAGTTTCAACAAAAATATTTATAATATAAAACGAACGATGTTTATATTAATTAAACTTAAGTAATTGGTTATAAATATAATTGAGTATTCGGCGCCACCATGTTTTTACATGTATTTAAAAATATATTTTAAATTTTTCTCGTGCCACCCCTGAAAGTTGATGTAGAATGCGGGGATCGCCATGACACTTTTAAAAACTGTCAAACTACGATGTTAATTGAACAATATGTTAATTAAATGATCAATTTACTTATAAAAATGTATCCCATGCTGTTTATTGTGTGTTTTTTAATACATTGTGCAATTTTTAACGATGCACTTGCCCATTGCCCTTGCCCAGAGAAGTTTTTACCGGACATACATCGACCAACGACCATCAAATACGACTGATGCTAAAAATTATTTAGGAATGTCTGTGGACAATCGTCACTTGACAACAATATAACGCCTAAAGCCACTTCTATTATTATAACATTTCTCTGTATTTAACTTTTGGTAGTATGTATGTATGTAATATGTGGCAAAGTCGACTTGAAATTAAACGTGCCACTTTGAAATGAAGATTAATCCTGATGTCATTCATTACTTTCCACAGGATATAACCGGAAGCACTGAAGTGTATTCTCACATTTATTATGACAGATATAGCAATTTTGAAACACTAGTAGTTACTAAATATTAGGTACTAGTTGTTTTACTCGGTTTCGCTCGGTTTCGCTCGGCATTTATAATATAAACCGCTTAAACTATACTACCCTTGGTTATATTCAAGCAAATTTATTTTTGAAATGACGGGCTTAGTCTTGAATCTCGTCGTTGTATTATATTATTACGAGGCATGTTCCTTGTTCTTCGTGGAAATATTTATAATCCACCAATTCTTAGCGAACCCACTTTATATGCACCAGAAAATTATTTTAGAATACGCAAACGTTTTCTGTTTTCGCCAATTATACCGAAAAATAACATTCTTTTAAATTCTCCTTAGCTGATCAAACGGACATTGACATATTTAGTATTACTTTTGGTCGGTTTAAAGAATCTGTTCCGACTTTTATAATGACGTGTGGCAAACAGTCTTATTAACTGATTGTCGATTGGCATTATTGACGAGTTGGAAGTAGTGTGGACCCAAGCGGAAGAACGCTACGGTCGAGTAGTCAGCGAAAAGACGGCGTACGAAGAAGTTGTGTTCTCGTACGCTCCGCTGAACCACCACGTGCAGATTTTACATTTCAATAAACTACATCAAACCATTATCGAAGTCTTTTCCATGATGGTCATTTCGAACCGGACACCAGTAACCTAGGCCACAACACCAAACGGGAAAACCAATAGGAAAAAACGTGGTCGAGAAAAAATGGATGTCAATTAAGAAATCGGTATCGTTCCTTTGTTACTATCCATACCTTTCCAATACTAATAACATGTTTGCTTCTATTTCAGCAATATATTGATTGATGTACAGAGGTACATGACCGCGTGATTGACGCAGAAAATATATAAATAAAAACATAACCTACAAAGACGCATGGGACACAGAGGTAATCCAAAATTATCGGAACGATCACATAAACATCGTAAAGGATATTCAAGTAAGTGAATGTATTCAATCTCAGGCAATCTGTTCAAAAGGCAATCATGTGGGTAGGTCAGTTTTTAAAATATGTTTTAAAGTATAACAATTAATTAACGCGATTGTATAAAATAATATCGCGCTACGAAGGAATGTTTCATCGGTCGCATCGAATTTCGTATTAAAAGTGTAAAATCAGATGTAGTGTAAAATTAGCAAAGCACGTGGGGAATTATACTTGTAGCCCCAAAGTGGTTTAAAGCAAGTACATACCGGTATATTCATACATCGGTAGATCTATTTGTTTCTTAATGTGTGTAGAAACATCCTCCCCCCCCCCCCTCCACGATAAATGTGGAATTACACTTGTAGCCCCAAAGTGGCTTAAACCAAGTACGTACCGGTATATTCATACATCGGTAGATCTTTGTTTCTTAATGTGTGTAGAAACACCCTCCTCCCCCCCCTCCACAATAAATGTGGAATTACACTTGTAGCCCCAAAGTGGCTTAAACCAAGTACGTACCGGTATATTCATACATCGGTAGATCTATTTGTTTCTTAATGTGTGTAGAAACATCCTCCCCCCCCCCTCCACGATAAATGTGGAATTACACTTGTAGCCCCAAAGTGGCTTAAGCCAAGTACGTACCGGTATATTCATACATCGGTAGATCTCTTTGTTTCATAATGTGTGATGAAACAGTGGTGATTTAAAATAAATCACAAGACTTGTAGCCCCAAAGTGGATTAAATCAAGTACATACCGGTATATTCATACATCGGTAGATCTCTTTGTTTCATAATGTGTGATGAAACAGTGGTGATTTAAAATAAATCACAAGACTTGTAGCCCCAAAGTGGTTTAAATCAAGCACCCACCAATTTAGGGTTGTTATTTCTTCCAAAATATGTTGGATAGATTCTGGTGATAATAGTTAAAGTAGAATATTAAGATTCACGGTTAATCATTGAATATTATTACCTTATCTCTACGAATAGTTCAATTGACAGCTATAGTAGAGAATAACTGTATTTATGAGACGAAATAGTGCAACTTTCTGAAACAAATGTCAAGTGCTGAAAACGAGGAAATAGAAGCTTCGACTTCCCAGTCGCATAAAGGTCGAAATCCAACTAGGGACGTAGAACCTATTAGAGACAGGTCAAGCTCTAGAATACATCAGACTCGAAGTCAGACTCAATCGATAAAAACATTAGCGAAAGAAAATAAAGTAGAAGTTACAATGACGTCAATAGAATTAAGGTATTCGGGCGCGTTTAAAAGACTACAGGAGAAAATAGACAGAATCTCCGAAATAAATGAAGGACAGTATCAATTTATTGAAAAAGCATACGACTATCTCCAAAAACTCCATTATGAGTACTTAGATAACCTCACAGATATAGAGCAGGCGGATCAAATAGACGAAGAGTTCTACATAATCACAATGACAATTCAAAATCTTAAAGCAGCATTAGAGAGACAATCCATTCAAGATGGTAAACTGAAGGTAGAGCAAGCAACAATTAAATTTGCTAGAGATAAGTTACCGACGTTAACCATTCCCACATTTCAGGGAGATCCATCTGAATGGCAATCGTTTCAACAAGCTTTTAAGAATATAATAGGAAACAAAACGGAATATTCGAATGTCACGAAATTGCAATATTTGCATCAATCCTTAATCGGTCCCGCTTTGGCAGCTGTATCAGGTTTAGATATTAGCTCAGACAATTACGAAATAGCTTGGAGTATTTTAGACAAGCAATATAATTTACCAAGACTTAATCTCAAAACTAGGATTAATTCACTTTGTGACTTAAAATTAATCACAAGAGAATCACATATCGAATTGAGAAATCTATTGAATCAGGTAACAGTGTGTATTAAAAACATTGAATCGTTGGGTTACGCGAGAGAAATTTTAGATCCATGGGTAACATGTTTAGTTTTAAGGAAATTACCTTTTAATCTAGTAAGAGACTGGGAAATATCGCTGGTTAGCAGAGAAATGCCACCATATGAAAGTTTAGAGACATTCTTGCAGAATAGATGTAACGTATTACAATCTACTGCATCTGTAATTACGGTGAAAGAATTCCCTCATAACCGTCAACGAATCAGGAGAACTCATGTCGCGAATAAAAACCCATCAAGTAAGGTAAACGCATGTGCATTTTGTCGAAATAATCATTTCATAGGCAAATGTGATAAATTCAAAGCAAAATCCAGTTTGGAAAGAAATGAATTCGTTAAATCTAATAACATGTGTTTTAAATGTTTAAATTCATCGCATAAGATAACAAATTGCAAGTCTAACTATAATTGCTTAAGGTGCAAACAAAACCATCATACTTTGTTGCATCAGGACGATACATTTAGTTCAAATAATACGGGAAGGAAGTCAATTAATGCTCATTCTACTCATTTCTCTCAAAGGGAGATAATTTTACCCACGGTACAAGTAGACATTATAACGTCCAATGGAACGGTCGTTAAGGGTCGCACATTATTAGATTCCGGCTCACAAGTCAACTATGTTACCACATCTTTCGCTAAGAAGAATAACTTCAAATTAGAGAAAATCTCTCAAAAAATTATAGGTATCGCTAATCAAGAAAGTAGCATTCGTCACATCACCAAGGTGACCATAAGGTCTTCAACCACTAATTACTCAACCAAAGTGTTGTGTTTGGTATTACCAGAAATTACTGGCGAAATTCCAACTGTGAAACTGGATCAACAGTTAATTTCAATACCAGCGGGAATCAAGTTATCAGATCCCCTTTGGAATAAACCGACGCCAATCGATTTATTGCTCGGCGCCGAGATTTGCGTTCATGCTATGAAAGCAGGAACCATCCAGTTAGGAAAAGGTATGCCTATCTTAAAGGATACCGAATTCGGATGGACAATAGTTGGTCCATATCCCGAGGTAAATAATGCTCCAGGGAAGAGCCACATAGGCTTAAGTCAATTAGACAGTCACATTCAAAACTTTTGGATGATAGACCAGGTTCCTATTGTAAAACATCAATCTCTTGAGGAGAAAATATGTGAGGAACATTTCCAAGCACACACATCACGAGATAAAAACGGTAGATTTTGTGTAGCTTTACCATATAAAAATTCCCCGGTAGTATTAGGAAGTTCATTGCACATTGCGGAGAAAAGACACAAAACTTTGGAAAGACGTTTTTTAGCCAATAATAATTTAAAAATGGAATACAATAAAGTTTTAGAAGAGTATATAAATTCAGGACATATGTCAGAGTGTGAACCTCCGGAGGCACATGAGGTTCATTGTTATTCACCTCATCACGTCGTAGTTAAGGAGTCTAGCCTTACCACTAAATATCGTGTAGTTTTTGATGCGTCCGCAAAGACAACGTCCAATATCTCACTAAATAATATTTTGATGGTGGGACCTAGTGTCCAATCAGATTGGTTAAATTTATTTTTATTAAAACTTATTGAACTCATTCCTCAGACAATCTTCAAAAAATGGAAGGATTGTCAATTATCCAATACAGTCATGAAACTTTATAAAATTCCTAGATTGATAATACTAAATAATGCCATTAATATACAGGCACACGGATTTTGTGACGCATCCGAGAAAGCTTATGGTGCTTGTATTTATGTAAAATGTACTGATCAATTGGGAAATTCCAAATGTCATCTTGTGTGTTCTCGTTCGAGAGTCGCTCCGCTCAGTTTTGTAACTATTCCGCGTTTAGAGCTGTGCTCCGCTATGTTATTATCAAAGTTAATGAAGTCAACAATAGACCAATTAACAATTCATATTAATGAAAAATATTATTGGACGGATTCAACCGTCGCATTGCATTGGATTAGGGGAGAGTCATGTAAATGGACTACCTTCGTTGCCAATCGAGTGGCCGAAATCCAATCAATATCTCAACCCATTGAGTGGTACCATGTCTCCTCTACAGACAATCCAGCAGATTTAATTTCTCGAGGGACTCAACCATCAGAATTAAATCATAATTCGTTATGGTGGGACGGCCCTAGTTGGTTGAAATTAGATGAATCACGATGGCCTCGAAGACCTCCTGAGATCACAATAGATCTTCCAGAGAGAAGGGTAGTCACTAACGCTACCCTTGTGAGGGAAAATAATTGGATAGATAAATATTCTCATCTTCCAAGACTCCTTCGAGTTTTATCATATGTTCGTCGGCCACTAAGGAATAAACAATTAAACGTTAAAGAAAATAACGAACCGTCCGCTTTAGAATTAAAAGATGCTTTAAATAATTTGATTAGGTTATCGCAAATGGAATCATTTCCATTGGAATATCATTTGCTGAGCAAGGGACATCCAATTCCCAGTAGCAGTAAATTAGCTAAATTGTCCCATCTATTCCATGAGAATTTAATTTGTGTTGGAAGTAGACTTCCTCTGGGAACAACTCTATCAACGTCACCCATTATCTTGTCAAATAAGCATAAACTTACACACATGATTGTCCGAGATGCACACTTGAAATATATTCACTTGGGTACTCAAGCCTTACTGTCGTTATTGCGGCAGACCTATTGGCCATTGGCCGGACATAATACTGTCAAAGGAGTGGTGCGTTCATGTGTCATTTGTTTCAGAAATAAACCACTGTCACACAATAGATTAATGGGATTACTCCCGCTTGAACGTACCACTGCGAATTTTCCTTTCAGTCATGCGGGGATAGACTTCGCAGGACCTTTTCCTGTGAAGAGTGGTTGCAATAAGAATTCTAAGATAATTAAGGGTTACGTTTGTGTCTTTGTGTGTTTTTCCAGTAAGGCAGTTCACTTGGAACTTGTCGGAGACTTAACGAGTTCAAATTTCTTAAATTGTTTAAGAAGATTCGTAGCCAGACGTGGCAGGCCCAATACGATATATTCCGACAATGCTACTAATTTTGTCGGTGCAAGTCGTGAACTCGTTAATTTAGTAAAATTAATTTACGAACGTCCTCATGAGGAGAAGCTACTACGGTATGTAGCCTCCGAAGGGATTCGTTGGAAGTTTAACCCGCCAAGGGCGCCTCACATGGGAGGGCTGTGGGAAGCAGCGGTTAAATCCATGAAAATTCATTTAAACAAGGTGTTAAAGGCCACCACCTTAAATTTCGAATCATTTTGTACGGTATTGACTCAAATAGAAGCTTGCATGAATTCCCGTCCTCTTAGTCCCTTGTCATCGGATCCACTAGACCTTTTACCCCTCACACCGGGACATTTCTTAATTGGCAGATCCTTACTCGCTCTTCCAATGGAGGTTAAATATAACACTAATGTCCATGCCAATCTGCTTCAGATACAATTGACCACAGCAGCATTTTGGAAACGTTGGTCGGCGGAATATTTACATTCTTTGCAGTTACGACACAAATGGAAGAAGGACTCGAGCAACAATCTGAGTGTGGGTCAAATGGTCCTGTTAAAGGAGGAACACATGCTGCCAACCCGATGGGTCTTGGGTCGAGTCACTAAATTGTATCCCGGACCAGATGGCAGAGTTCGAGTCGTCGACGTCTTTACTGCCAGCGGAGAGTTTCGTCGGTCCAGTCATCTAGTGGCGCCATTGCCGATTCTACCACAAGGACCACTTGACAGGAAGGAAGATCAGCAAGATGGAGGAGAAACAGCAGCTTCAATTCCGTCAACTTCGGTAGCTTAGTTTAACCCGAAGACACTACCCCCAACGCATATTACTTATTAGATGTAATCATGAGTTTAAATCATTCAATGTTAATAGTAGTACTCCGTAATTCACTTTAATTGTGTTGTGTGTATAATTTAAGCTATTTTCATTTTAACATTCGGCAGTATATATCTCCGAATTTAATCTAATCATTTTGTCTTTATAATATAAGACTTGTCTCATGTCATCACTCGGAAGGATATCCGAGTTTAAAATAAATTGTTCAAATTTGACAGTTAAAATTATATTCATGATTTGTTAATGTTAGTCTCCAAGCCAAACTTAATGGAGCATCTTAAATTATTTCATGTCTACTTAATTATAACCTGCCGGGAGTCATCCGCAGGTCTTATGTTTCTTGTTATGAAAACATAAGTTAACTCTTACTGTTTATAGTATCTATGTGAATCATAGAATAAGTAAATATTATAATACTGAACATTTCGATGTTTAACGTAGAGACATCTATAATCATAGTTCGCCTTCATTTCCTGCTTGTAGGAATGAATGAATGACTTTCCAATTTACTTGTAATTTAGCAATGTTTGTGTTACTTGTTGATGAAATCAAGTTAACTTAGGAGCATTACACTCACTAATCAAGTTTAGTTGATCGGTAATAGCTGATCTGTATTGACAACTGTAATAGTGTCAACATTGTATTGTCTAAGTTAACATCAAGATGAGGAATGCTTAAGTTAAACCATATACAGTCCACTCTCTCTTCTTTAAAGTAAACTTATCTTGTAATGCTTATTCACAGCTTCAAAGGAGATTTCAAAAATTTTAATGTAAATAGAAATAACATTCACCAGAGGTATACCTATAAGTTGAAATATTACTGAACCAATAAATTGATTTTATCCTCACACTGGATGAGGCAAAGGTTTCATTATTCACCCTCTATTTAATTATTTTAAGAGCTATGATTTATTGTAAACGACTCGTCAGTAATGCTGTAACTCTGTAGAATAACTGTATTGTTCAACAGTTTTCCTATGTGGGACTATGTTCCGACTTTTATAATGACGTGTGGCAAACAGTCTTATTAACTGATTGTCGATTGGCATTATTGACGAGTTGGAAGTAGTGTGGACCCAAGCGGAAGAACGCTACGGTCGAGTAGTCAGCGAAAAGACGGCGTACGAAGAAGTTGTGTTCTCGTACGCTCCGCTGAACCACCACGTGCAGATTTTACATTTCAATAAACTACATCAAACCATTATCGAAGTCTTTTCCAGAATCCATTCAAAATATTTTTTCCTTAAATGGGGGTTTTCCTGTATAAATAAATAAATAAACATGGCTTATCTAATAGTAAACATTTTATTTCATTTATTTGAATAGTTTTATTTTATTTAAATTTATTTGAATATATTAATTTGTTTTATTATTAAACTAGTGTTTTTACCCGGCTTCGCTCGGTATTTGTAATATAAACCGCTTAAACATGGCCAATCTAATAGTGAAAATTTTATTAAATTTATTTGAATAGTTTTATTTTATTTAAGTTTATTTGAATATTCATTTTTTCGATGACGTCACGGATTTACGAACCAACAATACTTACATACTTACAAAAGTATCTTTCGAAATTATATAATATATTAGATTTATATACGTAGATATTTATCTAGTAAAACAACTAACCAAATTTGTTTTACTAAATACATTCATATGTAAATATATCAAATTATTTGTAGTAATAATTAGAAATTCTAAATTAATTGATTAAAAGATCGAAGGGCTCACATACAAAAATGTCCAAAAATCAGATTTTCCGCTGTGTATAGTAACAGTTTTTGACTTTGGACCACAAAATTCTATATATTCCTCACGATATCCCAACTTAAAAGCTAAATGGATTTCAAAAGGCATTGCATACTATCGGGCAATCGTTATTTGTGTAAAAATATTTATTTATATGTAATATATATTCCAGCAATGTGCTTTAAATAGACATGGCAGTGATTTTATTTTTTATTTATTGAAAAATCAACAGACAACAAGATGTATACATGCATAAAAACAAAAAGTAAATATATAATATATATTACATCCGAGTCCAATTACAGATTTTT
Organism: Arctopsyche grandis; assembly: GCF_051622035.1. Lineage (NCBI taxonomy): Eukaryota > Metazoa > Arthropoda > Insecta > Trichoptera > Hydropsychidae > Arctopsyche > Arctopsyche grandis. The sequence continues at coordinate 1,090,240 of NC_135367.1, forward strand.
ACAAAGATAATTAAATGAAAAAGATAAATACAAGATAAACAAATGAAAAAGAAAAGAATAAAAGCTATAGCATGACAAAGTAACACATTTCACTCAAAGAAAACAAAGATTTTCCTCAGTTGCAGTTTTAATGAAGCTCTGTGGCTTTTATTTATTTATATCGATCGTACATACAAACATACATATATATGTATGTTTAATATCAATAGGGGTGTGTGCTGTTCACCTGTCAAAGTGACAAGTTTGACGTAAAACAAATGCGGAAATGTGAAATTGAATGGGGGTTCGCGTTAATAAATAACTGGGAGATGAATTTTCCAGAAGCAGGCGCGTCTCGAAAGTTTTCCTCTTCTTCTCTGCGTCTTCCGCAGCGTTTTCCCACTTCTTCCCAGTTACGCTGTTGTCGTTTATCAGTTTAAAACTTGCCATTTGAGAACATCTGGCACGAATCGTATGACGTTTAAATAATACCGCGCAATATTGCGAACTTTTTTTCAGCGGAAAGTTTCCAAAATAAATCCTTAACATGTTGGCAAATAAATGTTTATATTTTGTATTCATATTCAGCGTGAGATTGCTTGCGGATTTTATAGCATTCCCTTTGTTTTAAAGTTTTCCACTCGTATATGTATGTAAATATTCCATTATAAACTTGATAACAAATGTTGTGAATTAATTCTACGAACAAGTGGATCATTCTATTAAATATACTTAATTATACACCTACATATATATCTACATATGTACATAGTTGCTGGATTTTTAATATTTAAATAGCATTTCTCAAGTTTGTCCCAGTCATTGTTATTAAAATAATTAAACCAGCATTCTATTGAATATTTATAGAAGGTACGATTAATAAGCAACAGTATAGCTTATATTTAAGTACACATATAAAATTAGCCAATTCTTATAAAGCTGATCGGGTTGAGGGCTTATTCAGTTTGAGATCGCAAAGTGTTCAATTATTGTATTTGTTTTATATTTGTGCTAGTTTTATTTTATTTTAAACTTATTGCATACTTTTTTTTAGACAAAGTGACAACTTGGGACTACTCTGTGATGTCATTATGGCAAAATTGTAATAAATAAATAAAATGATCCCAAGTTTTCATCTTTTGATGGCCTTTGGAGGTAGATTTTTAAATCATTTTAAAAATATCAAATGACTCAATAGTATTACACAAAAGTTTCAACATTTTTGTGAAAATTCTCAATGAATAAAAATTTTGCATTGAATCAAAAACGATATATATTCAAGATCATGTACATACATACATATATACATATATATGTATGTACATATATACCCTGATCTAATTGAACAATCTCTTTTAAAATAGTATAAGATTTTCGTCAATTCTTAAAATAATTAAATTGACAATAAACACATTTTTTTTCAAATCTTCAAGAGAATATTATAGTTTAAACCTAACTTTTTCATTTCTAAAGGACTTAAAAAATTCAATAAATATAAGCAAACGATTCACTACACTTTCAGACGAATTTTCGCCTAAGAAAGAACTTTTTTTGACACAGCACTTAGTGCACGGTTAACATCTTCATTCACCTGTAAATGACATCTTAAAAGCAACACTTTTTGCGATTGCTGAAATTCGCTTTTCGGAGACAAACCACACACTTTTCCCTAGCCTTAATGTAAAATAAAAACTAACAACCAGTGACACAGTTCACCATCAACGACACTTTCCTTCAAAAATTTCGCAAATTCATCACACATCATTTGATTTGAAACGTATAATACCTTCAACAATATTCCAAGGTAGGAGATAATAATTACAGATAGAAAATATATATGAATATGTATGCTTGTATATCAAGATTCATGCTCGAATGCACAGCATACTGCATTTGACGTTGCAATCGAAAGATTTGCATATTTTAGTATGCGCGTTCGCATATGCAAATATACTAGCGAGTGTGCATATATATACGTATAATACTTTCGGAAAGATTCCGTTTAGATATACATATACTAGGTGGCTTAAAAGCCGAGCTTTTTATACGCGTACGTGCAAACAGCCTCGCTTGATGAGAAAAAGTTCTTATTGTATTCGCTACCGGAATTAGAGTGGATTTAAACAGGATTTTATAGTCTCGTCGACCTTATGGAGAATATTTAAAATGTGCCATTTGCAACTTTGTATGTTTTGTAATCATTTTTCGTAACTAATGCTTACTGTTTTATGCTATAGTACAATTAGCAACAAAATCAAGCTACAATATACAATTTGTATCAAAAAGAAAATTTAAAATACGTATTAAATTATACGTACATTATTGTAATGGAATGATTCATCGAAAACGGAAAAAATTACCTTCACGTAAAAAATACAAAAGCACAAAAACACATCCGACGGAAGCGGCTTTCTATTTACGATCTCCAAAATCTAATTTCTTATTGTCCTTGACTTGAAGAACATCTCTACGAAATATTTCATCTCGGAAAAATACACAAAACTTTTACATATATACACATTTATGTATGAAAACATACATATAAAGTATTCGATTTTTATATATATACGTATCGAAACTGATAATAATTTTAATTAAGCCACACAATCACTAAGTGCAACAGGTAGATATGTGTATATTTTATTGTTCCTCTACATATTTCTCACATTAATTAAGTGCAATCATGTTCAACCTTTAACTAAAACCGCCAATCGAACACTCAAAAGGGACAAAGGACTGGTTGTCATCAATATACCTCGACAATAATCTAAATCTACATACACATGAATATATTATATTTAGATTTAACACCTGAATACGTTGTAAACGTACATACATATATGTATAAGAGAAAATTTTCTGTTTCGCAATCTTAAATAATTCTTATATAAATCACTCTTACCTGAGAAATAAACGTGTGCGCGTTTATTTTCGTTTGTATGATTGTATAATACGTTTAATGTGTTCATATAAGATAGCAGTTCTGCGTTAATATTAGGCTTGATCTAGAAAATAATCATTAACGTTATATCTGCACATTTGTAAGAACTAAAAAGTTAAACGATATAGAAATAGTTGATTTTTTTTAGTATTTTATGGAAAATTTGAGTATTTTTTTAAATTACTCTTCTCTAACCGGTTGTAAGTTTTCATAATAAAAGATAAAGATTGAAATCAAATAAGTCAAAATAAGGAAGCATGAGATGCTAAGCTTAAAAATAAGTTTAAACTTTACTCGAAAAATCGTATTCAATTCCAGCTTCATTCCTGAAAAAAAGTTTATCAGCTATTATAAGATATTAAACTTTATATAGATATATTAAAATAAATTTCTTACAAGCTTAAAAATATTTTATTTTTATTTTTTTGCAGTTTAAAAATCTGTCATTGAGTTGTGGAAAATTTCGTTGAAAATTATTGAAATAAAAACGTCAATATTTATGAAAAATTCAAATTATTAAACAAAAATCTATAAAATATTATTTGTCTTTAAAAATTAAAAAAAATATTATTATGTTTACTAAAGAGGTATTTACTTTGTCAAAGAAAAATTGATTAATACAATTATGTATATTTTTTCGTAAACTCTGAAGAACGATCTATTATTTTTTTATACATTTATAAATATAATAGAAAAGCTTAGCAGATAAACCCCGATGCACTTTCCTGGACAGTTGCAAACATCGATGAACAATTATGTTTATACAGTTTCGTAGAGAAGTCTATGAACAAATTTGATAATATTAATATTTCGATAAATACATTTCACAATTTCATAATATCAGCAAATTCTAGATTCTATAAACTCGAATTTGCGAGAGATATTATGTATATATTTGCCAACCACGAGTATTTTCAATCATCATTTATCATTTTTAAAAACATATTAAAATAGTGAGCTACATCATTTGCGAGTATTATCACGCGTGAACGACATTGTTTTTGGGCATCAAATTTAATACACAACCCACTCTTCAAAAAAAACATACCCATAACAAAGATGAGCACTTAATTATGAGATGCAAACTTAGCGCTCCAAACTGAAGTCAAACTCTTTAGCGCGCGACACTTGTTTTTCCACAATTACCGGAGAAAATCCGGAAAATGAAGAGATAGAATAGGAAAAGAGGGGGGCAGGGGACGTCTATTAATTTCACGCTTCGTGAGAGTGATAAATTCAAAAGCCAGCGACAATAGTGACGTTAATTAGTATGCAACGGTGTCGAAGCATGCAATTTGCAAACTGTGCAACGACACAAATTTAATTTGCACGCACGGCTTGATTTCGCCGTTTGCCCGGTCGAATTCTCCCAATGCAGTTTGAAATCAAATATGTTCGCGTGTATAAAATAAGTGATAAACGATTCCGTCGCTTTGTTGTTGTCATTTTTCGATGACGGATACGCCAGCAGTTTGGCTTAGTGGTAGCGTATATATTTAGCACCACTGAGGTTAAAGGTTCGAGTCCTCGCCATCTGCTGGTTAGATTTGGGGGTTTTGTGACTCCAAATCGATCGTTTTCAATTTTCAGGAACCGCTGAAACGGTTCCTGAAAATTGGTATTAGATCTATTCCTGTTGTCACAAAAATCTGCCTGTGTATAATTTGTAATAATTATGCACAGTAATCTGAAATCTATAGATATATCTACAGACATCTCTATAATTTCGTATTTATTATATGTATAAAAATTGTACACAAAAAAAAAATCTAAAAATAATCCATAGATGTCTCTATGATTATTATTTCTGATTAATTGTTATATGCTATATATTCTGATTGTATATGTATTACTTTATTTCTGATTTCTGATTGTTTATGTATTCTGTATTTCGTTAATGTACACCCGTCGCATGGGAGCAAATCTGTAATGACGAGTGTATATTAATTTGTAACAATAAAATAAAAATAAAACATATTAGTACAATTAGCTAGTGTGCTTGATATAATGAAACTTTATCGGTAGCTCAAATTATTTTCATATTAAAATGAAAACTTAGCTAACGGTGACTAAATGAATAAATTGGTGTAACGGAAATGGTTTAAATCCCTTTGTTTTTATATACATAGTATGCATCAGAGTGTACAGGTTTTTTTTTAAGTTTATTAACTCACTTTTCTTTCCGACGTCCCAACTTAAATCTTGTATTTTGCATAAAAGAGCTATAGCTATTTTTGTACAAATATAATGAATGATACTTTTTGTAGAGTGTTTATAATTTACCTTCCATATTTTTTATTTAGTTTTCGGTTAATTCTATTAAGTAGGATTACATCCTCTTATAAATACATAGCTTATAGCTCAGTGGTTAACGTATAGTGCTTTCAACTTTAGGGTCATGGACTCAATCCCTGGCAATTATTATTATGATATTTTCTCTCTTATTTTCTTATGGATGCCATTGTGGCGCATTTGGTTCTTCCTGTAATGCCACAATGCTCCAAACTGATGTTTAAATAAATATTATACTCACTTTATTTTCAATGTGAAACTAAGAATAAGATTCGAGGATTTTAATTATTCTTTTATTAGATTTTTTTCACCTTATCTTCATTTTGTGTATTATTTTTCTTTTGTCTTTTTCCGTTTACTATTTTTTTTTATCATGTTTTTCTGGTTTTGCTTCTTAGGGATAGTTTTCCTTAAGGGATTTTGTTCTTCTCTTTTTCAAATGTAGGCCATTGTGGCGCATTAGGTTCTTCCTGTAATTCCCCAATGGTCCAAAACTATAAATGAATAATTTTATTTGAAAAATGTTTGGAATTGTTAGTACTCGTATTTAAAAAAAAAGAGTTTACCTGTAATAAAATAAAATATGAATGAGAAAGGTTAATCAACAGTTTGATATTTGAAGTCATTCCTTGTTCAGCTTTATCTGTTTGTTCTTTTTGTGAAATTCGAGTCATAGTGGTGACCCCTCAACAATTTTTGCTTAGCTCTGACATTTCAATGCGTTTAAAAATAAAATTGTATTAATACAATTTTCCAAAGCCCGCTTTTGAGTTTTAATTTTAGAATTATACCTTAGTAGGTTTACTGTTGTCAAAATATTTCAATATTTTCGTGCGCCAAAAAGTCATTGTTTGAGAAGCTCTGCCACAAACCCCGTTGTCCTAATTGAAATTTGAGCTCACGATTTTGTTTTGCAGCCAGCCAAATTGAATGAAAGCCGTATACTAACTCGCAAATTTATTAAATTATACGTACACGATGTCGAATTTGGAATACGTGTATAGCAGCTCGTAAACACGTGTGGAATCATACGTTATCAACGCAACCCCATCATTATATGTACATATATATATAATACACATATTACTATATACAAATTCACGGCGGGAAATTGGGGAAAACTTCTCCAACAGGAGTATGCATAATGTGTTCTCAGTTGGTACAGAGCGATCAATCAAAATCTCAGACTTAGATACGAAGAAAATATAATGGTGATATACTACAAATCTTTTTAAATTGTAAACTTATATTGGGTGCAAGTTAAACAAAATACCGATGGAAAGATTTGTGCTGAAAAGTCCAGATGTAAGTAATTGTTCTGTTAAATTTAAAATATAAAATATGTAAATATTTATGCGAATTTTCCGCATATGCATATCACATACGAACGTTCCTGTTTATATAAATAGATTTAAGGCGTGCAAAATTTACGCGTAACATACACTTTTAATACCCACGGCATATTCTTTGCATTACATTTTTAAAGACATAAAGCATAGCTGGTTAGAAGGGAGTGGGAAGGTCGCATTTATTTCTGTCGCAGAAATTTCGACACCAAATGAGATTTTAATGCAAAACCTTCCCGCGAGAGAAATTGCTAGCATTTTGCACGAGAAATCTGAAAAATTACCAACGCTCCGTCTTTCCTGAAAAAGGTGCAAAATTAATACGAATCTCACTTCCTACTTCATTTCTGACAATTTTAATTTGAAAAAATAATGAGCAAGAGCGGAAACTATCTGAAAATCATATCATAGGTAAACTCGGTTTCATTTTCAACAGTCGAATGCTCGTTATAACGACGTCAAACTCGATTTCTCTCTCTCTCTCTCTCTCTCTCTCGTGTTTTATTTTTATTTCCCATCTTGACTTTGCATGCATACGTCGATATACTGGAAGTTTGCTGGTTTAAAAGCTCGTTCAAAAGCTCAAAACTGTCGACCTTTAAGCTAATTACGACGCGTAGTTGTACAGATCGCAATTAGCGAAATCCTAGAACGATTTCAATTGCTAATGAATTTTGGCTGTGTTAATCGATGAGAATCGGTCTGGTGGTTTTCCTTAAGGGGCTTTATTCAGAAGAAATGGTTCGTTGATAGTTTTGCATATTTTAAGAATAGCTATCCGAGTTAAATTGAATGAAAATTTCACTCTATTCTATTCAGTTATGCGGATTTTAATAAAATTCGAAAATATATTCAAGATGAAACTTATTTTAAAGTTACTCACCTGAACGTATATTTACAGTTACAGTTATGGTAGTTTATTGCCAAGTTTTCGGCTGTGTTCCCTGAATAACTATAGCCGAACTCGTATATACAGAGAAAATATATTACATTACATACACGTATATATTACAAATCACTTCACAATGATGACAATAGTAGTAGGGTAGGTAGGTGAGCCAAATTGTGAGAAACATTTTCGTAAATGACATGAAAATATATCAAACAATCCTTGTGTCACATTTGTTTTTTCAAAAATTATAGAGTTCATTATATATTTTAATATGCATACATATGAACATACAAAACTGATTACGATATGATAATATATTAATCAGTTGATTACTATAAGTTAGAGTTAAGGGCCATATCACAATTTATATTGAAGTCTGTTAAAAAGAGAACGGAGATGTCATCATTGCCATTTTTTTCACTATTTAATGTAATCTAATATATTTATTTAATAGGATAATATCCTATGTCCCAATATACTGAAATCAAATCTTAAAGTAAATAATAGAACATTTGAACTTTTTTATCCTAATTAAATACATACATAGGTTAAAAAAAAACAGTCAACTCTTATGAACACTATGTTGTATTTTATTCGGAGGTAAACATTTCTATCTAAATACATATAGAAACGTGGTTGAAGTTTTCTTAAAAATAAATACAATAATTTTAACGCTTCTTTGATCGTAAAAAATGTGTAGCAACGGGCGTTACCCGGGGTCTAACTGAAGACACCGTAAATTTGATGATTGTGTTTTGAAAGCTATGAGAATATCATATATTTATTTAACCAGTAGCGTGGTCTAGTGGTGAATGTTGAATTATCTCGTACTTGATGTTACGAGTTCGATTCCCGCTAAGTCTCGCTATTGGCCAGACCTTGATTTGTCAAGGTCGATCGTTTCTTATCAGAATTTGCCAATTTTTCTGATTTTCATTGAAACGATTCCTGTAAAATTGGCGTTTCCTTCCCAATTTCCTGTTGCGAACCTTTAGTTATTGTTATATCTTAGGTTTCGCCATATTGCTCACCATAGATGTCATAGATTTGTAATATCTGACGACAGATGTCAGATATTGATTAGATTTACATGTATCTATGTAATAATTATGTGGACCAAGAAGGCGCATTTGGGGTTTACATGTTAAGTCTTCCTGGTATATTTAAAAAAAAATAAAATATTGGGACAATATTACAAATGTGTACATTTATTAATGAATTTAAAAATACATACATAGCGTTGCCCTGGCGTTCTTATATAGAAACCCGGATTCTAAACCATTTACATTCAAAGTTAGGATACTGTAAAATATAAATATATTTTTTTATCTTTTAATTTATACCAGGAAGGTCTAACAGGTAACCACAATGCGCCTTCCTGGCCAAAAACATTGTACATTTGATACAAATATTATACAAAGTACACAAATACATATCAATTCACAGAGACATCTATAGTCAAATTTGTAAACTTGCAGCATTTTAAACAATTCAGTAAATACAAACTATGATAGGAAACGATCGATCTCGAGTTACTAATCCAAGGCCAACAGAAACCAGTGGGATTTGAACCCGTTGCCACTTTGTTCAAAACATTATATGCTAACCACTATTCTCCTGGTTCATATATATTCAAATATACCAAATTTGGTGGCCCTCAACTGAGGATTAAAATATAAATGAATGGAACAAACATGTTGTAGTGAATGATGAATGGCTGTAAATTATGATGAAGCTGAAAACTATTGATTCGAATAACGAACGAACAAACACATATGTATGTATGTACATACATCCATATGACCATGTGCATACAAGGTAAAGAATTATTTATGAAGGTGTAATGATTTTTAGAAATGAAAAATTGAGCAAAGAAAAATAATATAAAATTCAATTCAAAAAGGCATTACATAGAACGATGGTCATCATCAGGCTTTATTTTTTAATCAGAAAAGATTTTCAAAATGAATTCTCAGTCGAATTTATGTGTCGACACCTTTTCAACGGTCGCTTACAGGCGAAGAAGAGATACCCGTGTGCGGGGTCAGGTAGACCGTAAAATTTTACAGCTGAAATAAATCACATTAGATTCAGCGCTCGGAAAGGTCAAGCAGTGAAATTCTCGTAGGTCGGTTACTTCACTTTAAGATTTACCGAAAAGCTCCCGTGAAATTTTAACGTCGACTAGTACCCGTTTCCGAATCGCCTCGCTGAAGTTATTATCAAAATTAATAGATTCTGCCTAGCAGCGATCGTAAATCGAATTTACGATGAAGTTTCTCGTGCATGGAACGATTAACTACGCCAAAGTTTCGATATGTAGCTTCTTATTAACTCTATTGAGTTTAATATATGTATATAATAAGTTGTCGCTTTTGACGGTTGACAGTTCATACTATCGCTTCAGTGTAGAAAATCTTTATACTGAACATATTTATTAATACACTCCTTCAATATGCATTAAAAATTATTAAGTTAGCCCTCACACACCAAGGTGGGGTATGCAAGTGCCCCAATTTTTACGTTTTTCGTAATAACTATGTGGTTTTCAAAGCTATTTATTTTATTTATTTATATATATTTTAGCTATCAAGCTAATTTAAAAATACATCTTAATAATTATACTTCTACTCTAAAATTTATAATTAACTTATACATATGTACTGTCCCTCACAGAGGTGTCTCTTTGCACCTCGCAGGAATGCATCCATGTTTTTAGCAGACCTGATGCACTCAGGGAGAGCATTATACATGAGCACACCCCTGTGAAAAACACCCCCAGCCGTCTTATTCTTTCTTACTCTACTTACAACTAGTTTGTCCTTATTTCTAGTATATGTTTATCTCTATTCCTTATTATATAATCATAAAAATACTAAGGTAATAACTTATGATCTAACTTATAAACAAACGACAATGTACTAATATTTAGACTAATTATAATACTCATCCATCCTAATTCATCTAACATACTTCCAATACTCTTAAATCTACTCACATTCAAAATACCTCTCATAGCTTTATTCTGTATTTTTGCATTTTTTCTAAATCTTGGCCACTAAACAAATTAAGCACAGTGGCACAATAAATCACATGTGGCAAGACAATTGAATTAAACACTAAAATTTTACTTTAAATATTTCTTAATCTACATAATATACCAACTTTTCTAGCCATTTTTTACTTTATCTATGTTTTATTATATAGTCAGCGTGCTATACACCCTATATTTCTTGTATTCCTGGAATTAACTACAAGAAATTTATTTTAATAGAGTTTGTTTGATTTAGAAAATGGGTACACTGTAAAAAAATACATTTATACATTTCTACGTTCCAAAGTATGATTTAAAAGCGGTAGCGATAAGTCATGTTTTTGACTGTTCGCTTGTATATTCTTGTTGATCGATGAATCAATGCGAGAGAAGGAGACAGCTATATTTTCGTAAGCTATTGTTTTCGTCACTTTTGGCGCGTGGCTATTGAGTCATGCAGTCGCCTGTTGGCCTTACCTATGTGCGTTTGCGTGTTGATGCTTGTCGTTATTTTTAATACAAAAATAATCAAAAGCATGCTGTAGGACTAAAACTTTTTTTATGTTGACGTATAAAATGATTAGTAAGATATATGTTGAACCCAATTGTATTGAGAAAAGCTGTAATTTTGATTGAAAAATAATGGGATCTTACTCGACCCCGGTTTGAGACACTCGTTCAATCCCGACACATAAAAGAGGTATGTAAAAATAACATTTTTCACGTAACAACACGAATTTTTATATTCGATAGACAACCACAGAGACATATGACAATAACTCAAGGTTTGCAACAGAAAATTGGGAAGAAAAAGCCAATTTTACAGGAACCGTTTCAATGAAAATCAGACAAATTGGCAAATTCTGATAAGAAACGATCGGCCTCGACAAACCAAGGTCTGGCCAACAATGAGACTCTTAGTGAGAATCGAACCCGTGACATCAAACACGAAATAATTAAATACTCACCACTAGCCACGCTGCTGGTTATATATGTATGTATATAGATATAACTTTATTTTAATTCGTGTATCAATTCATTTCCAAAGTCACCCGTTGAAATCAACGGACACAACACAGAGTGACCTGGAATTTCCGCCATTTTTAGCCAACGCTTGTAACAACACCTTAACACAACACAAACACAGCGCGCGTACAAATAATTCACGCAAACAGAACGATTCGATTTAATTTAGCACGCATACATAATTCGCGCGTGCGAAGTGATAAATAGAGCTCGTCGTCGGCGCAGCGGCGACAACAACAAAAACGACATGCAAATTTTTCGCACCGTATGTAAATGTTATTAAAATCAATGGTAAAACTCCGAGATTCGCCGAGTCGTCGCATCGCTTCGAAAAATGGCGTTATTCCCGCTGGCGACTCGTTGAAATATTGCGCGAAATTCGCGCGAACAAATCCCACACGAGAACATATCAACTACACTCGTACTCTGTCGTGTATATTTAATGGCGGCTTGCGGGTGTGAGCGGGTTTAAAATTGACCTTTTATTCATTCACATGGGAGGAACGCTGAACGGTTTAGTAATCATTTATTTATATGTACATATCGGATGCGTTTCAAAATGGACGTTTATTTTTGTATTATATATAGGTATGTAAGTAGTATATAATAGCCTGATGGTGTCTGTTTTTTGTGGTAGCGCTATTATGTAGATACAAATATAATTACATACATACATATATACGTATTTAGATTTGTAAATGGTTTTTATCATTACCAAATTATGTTCACAATACATCTTATATATTTTTTAATAGCTACTGATCTACTGATAATTTTCTATTTTACAATTTTAATTTAATTTTGTTAGTAATCATAGTATTATATTATTCTAATGTTGATGTACAGCATAACAGGAAAAATAGCTCAAAAACCTATTTACAATTATTATAAATGCTCATAATACATCTATACTAATACATAATATTAGTTAAAGACTCTCTAAAGTCGATGACCTAAAGCAGATTGTATTTAGATAATCTGTGTTTATACCTGAAGGGTATAGAAATTTTGTTGTAATCACCGAGACTCTTCACAAGTGTGTTAGTATGGTTATTAGTGATTTTGTCATAGAATCTACTGGTTAGTTTGTTAGTAATATCTGTAACTAACGGAATATTATTTATGGCATGCAGTTTTTTCAAGTTAGTATATATGGGTGTGTTATAAATTATTTTTAGAGATTTATTTTGTATTATTTGAAGCTTAGTAATCTAGGTGTTATTCCATACAGATGAAGCATACATAGGTTAATGGTGTTAATATGAGCGCGTGATATAATTTTATTTCATTTTGAGTTGATAAAGAATTATGGCAATTAAATATTGGGAATATTGTATTTATGCATGTATATATATAGATGTTATATCAAAGGATAAATTTCACATATAATGTTTGTATGTATACATATGTATATATAAATATCCCTCAAAAGGGCTCTGAAAAAGATTATATTATATACATATGTAGATAAAGCCATCGATTTTCATTTGAAATGTAGTCATTCTGCATAATAATGATGCATAATAATAATCATAATGTTTTCAGAATTCAAATGTACTATTATTTGCTGATGATATGAAGATTTTCAAGAGAATAGACAACCGAAATGATGCTTTGGCCCTACAAGATGATTTGTTCAGACTAGAGGCTTATTGCAGCATAAATAAGTTGGAAATTAATGTAGCAAAATGCTCCTGCATAACCTTCACCAGAAAACTATGTCCAGTTGACTTTCCTCATTCAATTAACGGACATAGACTCACAAGGGTATCGGAAATTAGGGATTTGGGAGTCTTTTTAAACTCTGATCTATCCTTTAGTAAACATATTGACAATGTTGTAGCTCGAGCGTCGAAGGCCCTCGGGTTCGTCATCCGGTCCTCCAAATGCTTTACTTCTATAAAATCATACAAAATACTATATTGTGCATACGTAAGAAGTATTGTTGAGTTTGCATCCCAAGTTTGGAACCCAGATTACTCTGGTGCAAGAGACAGATTGGAGCGCATTCAGAAGAGATTCCTGAGGTACGTCAGTAGCCGTTTTGGATTAACCTATACTTCCTATGAAGATGCTTGTAGGTGTCAACATCTACTTCCTCTTGTCAAAAGAAGGGAGATAGCTGACATCTCAACAATTTTGAACATCCTTAACGGCTCGATTGACTGTCCTCAATTATTGAGCAGACTATCATTGCGTGTACCAAATAGAATGACTAGATGTAATGAGCTCCTTTACATACCTAATACTTTTTCTAATTATGGAAGAAGCTCATTCATCTGGCGTGCAAGCTCCACCGTCAACACACTAATCTTAACAATTTCTATGTTTGACTTATTTAATATTAATGCTATACAAGCTAGAGTAATTATTGCAAATTTGTTTTTCGATGATTAATTTTAATGAAAGTTTATGATTATGATTATGAATTTTTATTTTGATGTATTTATTTTGTCTTTTTGTTTTTTGTTATATATTATATTTTTTATATTATTTCATAATTTTTATCATATTATTATTCTTATTATTCTGATATTTTTATTATACTGTTATTTCTATTTTTTTTCTTTTTTTGTTTTCTTTAACTATCTTACTCTATTATCATTTTTGTTTCTTATTTTAAATGTTTGAGCTTTTCTTTTTTTACCTATATGTGAAAATTATTAATGGTTTACTTAACATAATTATATTTTTTTTACTATCAATCTAATAAACTGTAAACTGTAAATTTTCCAAATAAATAAAATAAAATAAAATAAAATAAAATAATCCTATAGTTAAAGTGAATATAATATGAGCTTTTTAGCATACCACAAACTTTATGTCACACACGAAGGTGTTCTGCGTTGGAAAATTACTCTCCATTACGGGAAAAGCCGAGTCGATACAAACGAGGACTGGTGCATGTGCACGAGTGCATTTCTAGTCAGGACTGCACGTGTCAAGCATCTCAATTTTCCTAATTGAAATTTGTTGTCTGCTCTATGGTAATGTAATGAAAGCATTAGTATCATTTTAGAGTGGTGGTCGTAGGAAAAGCTTTCACGTCGTGTTTATTTTGCTAATGAAACTAAATTTGGTATTTTTATCATATTATTCCATATTATATTAAAAAAAAAGATGCAAAACGTTTTCGTCCTGTTTGCGTGTATTTTTATAATGCTATTTTGTTTTGCTTTTATTAAACTCGTTAATCAACGAAACAAACAAATTTCATAACAGTAGCTCCAATAGAAGCGAATTTCACTCTGTATATTTAATATTTATTTTTTTAATATAAACATTTTAGCGGTAATGTGTTTAGAATTTGAAAAGTAATTAAACCATGAATAAGATGAATTGAAATTCGTAAATGGAAAAACATTATTTATTACTGTAAATAATTTGCTAATTAATATTTTATATACATATATAACCCAATTTTTTTCACTTCAAATTGGATATGTTATTCAAAGTTAAAACGAATTTTGAAATCGAAAACGTAATAATAATAGAAATATTATAATTTAAGGCATTTAAATTTCATAAAATTTTATTTAAATTTAAATAAGACGAGCTGATATATTTTTATGTGTACAATATAATATATATTTTCCGATTTATTTCTCAAAAATAAGACTTTTCCGAATTTTTCCTACATCTGACTTAAAATTTTTAATAATCATACATGGGTTTCGATTTTGGAAATATTCATTTGGGACTCTGAATGACGGATGATATTTCGATATTTTGGATCATGCTGGAGCACACGTAAGCAAGACCACATATCTTTTTAAGTATGGACCAATGTGGCATTACAGAAATCCCTAATGCGCCACAATGGTCGAAAATATAAAAGAGAAGAGAAAAAAAATTATACAGACAAAAATACATAAATGCATACATATTTATGTGCAAGCAAGATGCAATCTTACTAGCGTGGGTGTTTTGATTTTGATTTTTAAATGCTTTTTATTATTACTAAATTATGTTCACAATACATCTACTTTAATAGCTACTGGTCTACTGATAGTTTTCTATTTTACAATTTTAATTTAATTTTGTTAGTAATCAAAGTATTATATTATTCTAATGTTAATGTACAGCATAATAGGAAAAAGAGCTCAAAAACATATTTACAATTCTTAAAAATGCTCATTATACATCTAATAGATAATATTAATTAAAGACTCTCTAAAGTCGATGATGTAAAGCAGATTTTGTTTAGGTAATCTGTGTTTATACCTGAAGGGTTTATACATTTTGTTGTAATCACCAAGACTCTTCACAAGTGTGTTAGTATGGTTATTAGTGATTCTGTCATAGAATCTACTGGTTAGTTTGTTAGTAATGTCAGTAACAAACGGAATATTATTTATGGCATGCAGTTTTTTCAAGTAAGTATATATGGGTGTATTATAAATTATTTTTAGGGATTAATTTTGTATTTTTTGGTGCTTGGAAAGGTTAGTATAGCTCATAATACATCTGATGCATAATATTAATTAAAGACTCTAAAGTCGGTGATCTAAACCAGACTAGGGTGAGTGTGGACGGGATGCAAACTACGCCTACATAAACTTTAAGCTATTTATTAATTAGGAAATAAATCATATATCTCTGTATATACACCATCACTATACCGAACAATGCTCAGTTTTTCCCATATTGAATTTAAGTGAAATAAATTTAGATATATTTGTGTCAACTAGAACTAATTATTTTATGATTGTAAATAAATCGCATCGGAAACAATTTCAAATTTACTTATTAATACGCAGAGTAGTACATAAATGGAAAAATGCTACCGAACGAAATCAGACAAAACGTGTATAAAAAGGCAAAATAAAATATTTACTAGGCTGAAATTCCAACTGAACATTATAGTTAATTCACACATAAACCATCTGTCCTTCTGTCCATGTCAACAGACTGGTACATTTCGTCAAAAAACGTGCTCGTTCTTGGACATTCCACGTTTTATCCCCGGCACGTTTCGCATTAATCAAAAGTCAAGGCGCCATCAGGGTAACGGCGAGACTTTTCCTCGCATTTTTTTTCGCGCTATTATTATTTTTATTTTATTAAGGTTGCAATATTTTAAAGGCAACAATTTGAACTGGTCCGTTCGCAGGGACCCCTCGGAAAAAATGAATAAGCACCTTTCGCTGAAATAAAACGAAATTTTCTCTCTCTCATTCATATCAAGCGCGGGTTAATTAAATTTAAAAATACGAACCGACATTACAGTACTAAATCAAATGCATAGCTCGGGAATTTTGCGTTTATATTATTCCTATCGCTTAAATCGTACAAATTGCCATTAATTTCTAGAATAATTATTGGACATTTAATTGAAATTTAAAATCAATTTATCACATCATGTTTTTAATATATGTTTATACATCAATTCATTTTGCTTACTTATTCGTCATATTGTTTGTTTTCATATCATTATGAAAACAAACAAATTTTCAATTTTGGTGAATTCGATGTCAGAACTATCAGCGCTATTTATTCACAAACATACACAGGAAGTCGTGTTATTTTATTCACTTAATATTTTGTTGACATGGTTTTGCCTTCGAAATTTGATGATGTATTTTTTTTACATCCTCAACTTTTAATGTATCTGTTTATTACAGTATAAAAACAAATCCACAAAATTTAATGACAGTTAACAACAGCATATTGCTACCTACTTTTGCTATGTAAGATAGACAAGCTTGCTTCTGTATTATTAAAAATAAAAAAATAAACTTTTTCGTAAAAACACAAAGCATAATATAAATTTAATAAAAAACTGAAAAAAATTATAAAATTGCAAACACCAAAAAATTTATCGTTAGGATTAAAACGATATGCAGACTAATATTTTTCCATTCGAAAAGATTTATTCCTCTTTTCCACTCTTGTGATAGCAGCGTCTATTTAAAGCTAATTCTAATATTAGAATAACTCAAAGTGAGTCGTTTTTCCACTTTTCTTCATTTCGAAAAATACTTCGCAAAAGATATGAGTATAACGTTTTTCGTTTAGCAATATTTAAAAATACTAGTGGCCTGTAATACGTTTATTCTGCTTTTCCTAGATTCTGGACATATCGAATTAAAAGAAGAGATAAAATTTTGTGAATTAAGTCAAACAGAAATTGTTTTTGGAACTGAAAATTCGCCTTTGAAATATAATGGCTCATTTGATACATAAAGTGCGGAGTAATCTTCCAATTCATGATTTTATAGATCATCCAGAGAGCTTCCATCTTTTGGAAAAGGATTCAATCGTATCTAGATTGAAACCCTCTGGTTTTTTCATAAAAGGACGATTCATTTACTGACTGCATCATCGAGGATCATTCATCAAGAGACTATTCAAGAAGCAAATGATTCGTCAAGTGATATAGGCGTTTTATGAATCATCTCTTGATAAAAAATTCCCGTGATGATAATTCCTTTAAAGAATGATTTATGGTTAACAGTGTATATATGAATCTAGGATTAACAATACAATGTTCTACTACATATATTTTATTATTAAAATAAATTATCTTTTGTATTAAAAATAACTTTATATATTAAATGTATCGTGTTGTTTAGAAATATCCCTTAGTGTATACTGAAATATTTTATCAATCGGAAAAATAAATAAATACAGCTTTCATACTTTTCTACAAGTTCAGCCATACTGTCATACATCATATTCAATTTTGTTCGACAGTTTTCACAAATAAACATATTGGCTTTAATAAAAGAGCGAGTGAGACCACATTGTATCTTTTCTTCGCCGTATTGTTAATATAAAACGTGAGTTTAATACAATATACGGTTAGAGCCATTGTGGGAGATAACGAGCGTTCGATTCCGGGAATTCAATTCATGCGGAAAACTTTCGGAAAAATCTTTGTAACGAAAAATTCGGCGGGAAGGTATTCAGCTCTATCTTTCCCTCCCTACGTACATACATATATTATATTTATTATTTTTTTCGACAGTAAATACTGAACCGGGAAAGGGTGGTTCGGAATAATAATATTCGCCGTATAGTCGGTTTCGGTCTAGCGATTGATTACACACGCGCATGTGGTTTCATTTGATTTTTCCTCGTTGCGATAATAATTTTTACCACATATATACATATATACACATGTTAAGGTCTACACACGTATTGACAACGTGAAAAACTACGCTTTTCCGGGGCGTTGATTCGGGAAAAAATACGAAAGGCAACACCATATACATATGTCAACTTGGTTTAAATTGAACATCCATAAGGCAATTCTCATTTTGATGACCCATATATTAATTATTTTTCTTTTGTATATATAAAAGAGAGTCAATAGATTATTTTACTTTGATAGATAATTAACTGGCATTGCCCTTTGATTATATTCACATAAAGACATTACATGTGAGCCCTTCCAAACAGTGTCTATCAAATTAAATTGTTATTTATTCAGCAGAATTGCATAGAGGACAATTCAAGATTCCAATTATTTCTAATACCGATCTTTTCTTTTTTTTTACATAGATATATACCAGGAAGGCCTGACAGGTAGACCCCAATGCGCCTTTCTAGACAATTAATTACATACAATTATCTATGGTGACAGTTACAATGTTTTGAAATACATAACAAATTTCGTCGTTCTAAATTTATATAGCATTTATTTACATGTATATAAATAGATAAATATATAAATAAATAGATAAATAAATCATATAATAATGCTGGAATTATATATATCTCGAAATAATAAGATCATTTTCTTCCCGAAATATTTGCAATTGACAACAGACGCGTTGTTTTCATATTGTATTTTCAGAATTGGCACTATTGATCCCATATTGATAAATATTCATGCAATAATAATATATATACAATAAAACGCCGACGATAAGAATATTTCAATTTTATTTTTTTTATTTTTATGAAGCTCGAGGCGCGGTCCCATTATTTGCAGATGTTCGTAAGTTCAGGCCCGCATATCGCATTTTCAATATACAAAATACATTTTTTTTATATACTATATATGTATGTCTTTCGCCGAATGAAACTGGGAACAACGAACTTTAGCAATCCCTCATATTTGAATTGAATTTTATTTTTCTGTATAAAAAAAGAAATAAAAGGTATTTTCAATTTTAAAACATGACTGAGATTCACGGGTAATTTATCGCTTTAATTTTTCACGGAAAACTCGTTCGAAAATTCAGTTCAAGTCTTCGGCAATAGTGTATGAATTATGGCGTAGGAAAATTTCCGCAGCTTTTGTGCGAGCTGCCACCCACCCCTGGGCCAATTTGCAAATTGAGTTTTTGAGCTTATTATGAGGCTTTTGAGGGCGATTATTTGAGTTGCTGTCGAGTTCGATGAAGTAAAATTCAAAATGGAGCTTTCACCGCCAACCTTACTTAGACTATGCTTACTTTCTTTCAAATAAATCAAAGCCGAAAGTTGAAACGAATCGATTCCATTCAAAAAACATTTACCAACATACCTGTTGAAACTTAAAAAAACTGCCTGAAGCATAAAACAATATATTTTATTCAAACAGAAATTCCAAAACACAATCATATGATATTGAACCATTGAAAATATGGATAGCATTTTATTCAAATATAAAATCGAGGTGAATTAATGTACCTATATAATGGAAAACAATGCCCAATATTAAACAACCGTTGAATACGATCTAAAGGCTTTAAGCGTTGTGTTTGCGTATGAAATGAGTGGAAACGGCGATGAATCGAATCTATCTATTCATTCACAATGGGGTATTATTATTTGGAAGAGGAGACAGCCTGCGTGGACGTTTTCCGAATAAAATCCTTTCGTTTAGCGGTCGGCAATATGCGGAAATGGACATTTTCCACTATGGAATCCAATTATTTTCCACTCTCCTCCACGTCCGTCTGCGATCTAATCAATTTATTTTCATATACACGTACAATATACGCACATCCGTATTAGTAGTAGATAGATAATAAATCCCTTTTATACGATATAAAACATAACACGTGCGCCCATGCATATACATAAATAAAACGGTAGCAAACGGAGAAAATGTTATATTGCGATAAAACAAGCCGTGTTTTCTTTTAATCACGCGCCAGTAAACGAGTTTTCCAATGGGAGCAAACCGCGCAGTGTAAAATAATTTTTCATAATGTATAATATTAATAGGACTAAATTTATATATTCCTTTGTTTCATAAATATGTATAGAATATTATCCACGTGCTCGTGTTTCAGATACGTATTATATACTCTTAAATTAATAACCATAATATTTTCTACAGCGCAACAATAATAACAATTTTCAATAAAACATCATATAATTCGAAACTGGAAGCTTATGTTTTTGTTGTACTAACCTTATCTACCAAAGGGCTTATTATAATACATATATACTCTTTAATTAATAACCATAATATTTTCTCCAGCACAACAATAATAACAATTTTTAATAAAACATCATATAATTCGAACCTGAAGCTTACATATGTTTGTGTACAAAGCTTATTTACCTTGCAAAGCTTGCCTTAAAACAAAAACAATATATATATTTTTAAAACTATATCAAGTAGATTGAGACAGCGAAATAGCTCCATTATATTCTTTAATATTACTTAATTAAACTAGCTAGGATTCGGTCTATTTAAGCCCATAACCTTTTTGAGAATTAACCAACTAGGCAACTTGGAAAAACTTTGATGGATTGAATAGCAAAGCTTAGTGAGGAAAAGTTAATATTTAGGAGGTAGTACAATACAAGCCTCCCTTGATAAAAACATCTGATTAAGATTTATATAGTAGGTACTAAATAATCTTGAAAAAAACATTTAAAGTTTGAACCAGTATATGTATGTACATATTTCCTACCGAGAATTTATCTTGTATGTATGTATGTATGTATGTACGATAAACTTTTTTAATCTATGTAAAAACACTTTTGTACATATATTAAAAGTATTTTTTTAAAACCAAATTAATTTTTAAGTACACCATTATTATAAAAGTAAAGTTCACATTTCTGAAATAGCATGTCGGAAACGGAATAATTTCAAAGTTGTTTATGAAAATGTAATTGTATATAATATGTTTCGAACGACGTACGCACAAATGGTAACTTTTAATTGTAAAATATATACTCGCACAAATGCCAAAGTCGACGACGATTTTCGTGAATATTTAGCATCACTCGAGGCCTTAATTGTTCCCTGTTCGCGAAAGTTTCCCCGCGAAGTTTTTCACGTGCGAGGAAAATCCCCAGCGTTTACTATATCTTCGCTCGAGATATATAATCTCGAAGTTCAATTATTCATCAGTTATTCATTTTTATTTTTCCTTCGAAGCGAGAGCTGTTTGCCTATCGACTAACCCCTCTATTACTTGCCCTTCTCGCAGGGTTAAACCTCGCGATCGGATAGCGCTTAATAACTTGGGCGATGCCTCTGAGACTGAGAATTTTCCATTATCTCTTTTGACCATACCTTACAGTCTAATGAACACATTATTTACCGTGTATTTTTTTTACTACCCTCTAGCCAGAGATATAGCCGTATTTTATTTCACTATCCAACCGAATATTTTATCCATAGATTTGTTGGGATGTACAACAAACTCAAATAGAGGACTTAAAACGATTAATTTATAATGTGAAATATTCTAGAGAAATATGTACAAATTTATGTATGTACATATTATTTTTATTATTAAAAAACGTATATTTGAAATCATATCAACTATTTTCAATACTTTTAAACCTTTTCATATTCATAATTTTTGATCTACATATGTATGTATGTATGTATGTATATGTATATTATTTTGCATTAGTAATTAATAATAATAATAATAATAATATATATATATATATATATATATATATATATATATATATATATATATATATATATATATATATATATATATGTATATATATATATATATATATATATATATATATATATATATATATATATATATATATATATATATATATAATTATATTATATTGATATATAATAGTATAATTTTAATGGTTTAAACTGGTTTAAACTTGATTGCACTTTTATTTTATTTATGTTGGTTGTTAATATATTTCAATTATATTTCATTTATATACATATGTAGATGTATTTTTAGTAAAATAAACTTCCTAATAAATCTCTCTATACCACAGTACGACTATTTAATACGTTTAGTTTTCATATCGATATTAAATCTGAATAAATAAATAATAAGTGCATTATATGTGATGTTTTTGTGCGAAAATCAATTTCAACATTTTACAAATAAATATTGTAGTAGGTATGAAAAACATTTTACCGGCATTCAAACTAACAGACGTTCGCCATCTTTGGTATGTTTTTATTACATTTGATAAATAGCTAAATATTTTATATATTCATAGTATGTTTTACATAAAATATTCAATTACTTTCTTTTTATCTTAAGAGAAACTATAGAAGGAGAGCAAAAAAGAAAGATAAATAAGTCAAACGTTTCCTAAGCAATTACCTTTGGACAATAAAAATTCCGTACTACTTATTATAAAAAAGTTTTTCCATTTATTTGAAATTTAACCTTTTCAGTTCATTTTTCCTGCATATAAATCAGACCCAATACTGAGGATACAATTCTTAAATAAATCTGAAAAAAACTATATAAAACAATATTGTACATCTGACTGCAATTGCGTTGGCTTGGATATTTTTACAATTAAAATACGATATTTAAAAGCATTTATTGATTACACATTTGCTTTGAAAAAATTGTTGTAATTCCAATAGTTTCACTTACATATCATCAGGTCAACTAATTAAAAAGCTCCATTATATTTCCTCCTACGGCTATAACTAATGCCTTTATATTTTATTTTATTTTAAATTACACAAATATATACCAGGGGGGCCTAACAAGTAGATCCCAATGCGCTTTCCTAGACAATTAATTTCAAACATCACATAAATCGCTGTATTTTGAGAGGCTGAAGAACACAAAATTAACAATTTATTAATTAATGAATTAATCCAAAAAGACATCTATGGATTTAGACTTGTACATATTTTTTTACGTATTGAACATGAATCAAATTCAGATATTTGTGACATAGCGGATAGGATGATTTTTGCCAATTTGATGCAGGAACTGTGTCATCAATAAAATAAAGATAAATTGGCAAACTCTGATAATAAACGATTGACTGTTGATTGATTAATTTAGTCATGCAATCAATCAATCAATGATGACTATTGATTGATTGATTGCAAACTCTGATAAGAACGATTGATTGATTGAGTCACAAATATCCAAGTCTGACCTATTAAATATTAGCATGGAATAGAACACGGCAACCTCTCGGTGATAAACATAAATGCAACCACCGAGCTATACTGCTGGATAACTGTATACATACATATATAATATATGTATGTACATACTGTCATGTTCCAAAACGCAGTTTATATATTTTTAAATTTTGGTTAACAAACCAAGATTTCCTTATTATCATATAAACGTTACATTTATGTTATTGGTAGATATATTCGAAAACTACAGATTCAACTATGGAACGATGATGAATTTAAAATGAGATACGTAGAACTTTGTTTCACTAATTAACTTTGGTTCACTTTGTTCTGCTGCTGTGCTGACCGTCATTTTCGGGATCGATAATTAACTCTCGGAGTCTCGAAGGTGATGACTAACTTATGTGATCGAATCGTGATCTATTTAAATGAATTTTATCTTTTGGGTTGGGCAAAGTCTGGCACTCCTGTCTTATCTGACTATCCCTTTACAGTAATTTTATTGGACTTTTTATTCACGTATATGAATGTGAGAAAGTGAATTTGATTATTGTGGGAACTACATTGATAAGCGAGATACATAACAATACATATGTACATACACAGTTGAGGCACAGACATGCAAAATCGTACGGCATGGAATGCGTGGGTGGACTTCAGCTGAGAATGGGCTTATCTTCATGTCATTTTTAGTTCATACGATCTTATTATTTCAACAAATGTGTCCTACATTTCTTCAAATATGGAAATTACCATTATAGATCACTGTCAAGCTTACATATGTCTTTACAATGAAAACAATCACGATAAAAACTCAAAGGGTGAATTTTACCTGCATATATCAGGCATGCAAGCATTTTTTTACATTTATTAATTTATTAAAAAAAAACATGCCACGTACTACTCTGTATGTCCGCACCTTTATATCTACCTATATCTATAAACATATATAATTGAATGTCTGTCTGTCTGTCTGTTCCGTATAGGCTCCAAAACCCCCCCAACCAATACGATAGAACTTTCAGGATTTGTTGTATGCATGTTGGGGAAGCTTACTGTGAAAAAAAAATGGCAAAAAACCTCTTAATAATAATATTCGTAATTACGATTTTACCGACGCGAAAGTTTGACGCGCAATTATTTAGTCAAGGAAATGTGTTCGTTGGTAACCACGCTACCAGTTGGTTTATGATACGGCATTGAAGAGACGTTGTTGAGCTCCACAACCATTACTTGAAACAGGAACGGGAACGGGAATTACATGCCTTATTCTGGCATTGCAACGCATGCCGGGTTCAGTTAGTCTTAAATAAAAATGTTATAGAACAAAATGATCGAAAATATAATAGATAAAAAATTATACACAGACGAATTGAAAGAAGAAATAAACGTAAAAAAAAACACTTGACGTGCGCGTTTCACTTATAGTCACGCTCGAATAAATTACTGTACAATTTATCGAAAACGAACGTTAACACCATAAATTTTACGGCAAAAACGAGTCTAAATCCACGTGTAACACAAGCCGATTAATTAATTAGCCCTCTCCCAAGAACAACGTCGCCCGACCGGCCATTAATCCGGATTATCCGGACCGGAAATCCGCGTCTGAACTTCAATTTTTGTTTGATCCCCATCCGTGCGTCACTGCGACGACGCTAACCCCCGGGCAACGGGGCGCGATAAATTCACCCGGGCCAAGACGCTGCACAACCCTTTCACCCCCTACATATAATGTATGGATTGCCGCGAGCGAAAGCTCTTATGTTTTATACATCGGAGCGTCTCGTAAATCTGCGCTAATTTCGCAACCTTTTTTTATCCTCCCCACACTAACGCTTTTATCTCGGCATTCCTCCCCCCTCCCGCACTTCCGACCGTGCGAAGTGCCGACCTGAAACTAAATAAGTCCTTATCTTTCAGACAGGGTACGAGGACTCTTTCACGCTCCATATGCATCCGAAGCTTTCATATTTATCAGCTGAAAATTCGCTGAAAACGTGTGTGCACTTTTGACGTAGTGAATATTTCACTATGGAAGAAAATGCAGGCTTTTTTCAAAGTTTTGGTAATTTATCTATTGTATGCACGACTATGGATGGATTAATCAGTGTACACTCGATTGTCCGGGATTATAATTAATTCAATTAAATTGAAATAAATTCAAATTTTCTCAGCAACCTTTTGGTCTATTAAACATGTGTGTTCTTCAAGTATAATTGTTGTTTCTACTGAGAATACGTTATAATGATTAGATTTGGAGCATTGTTTGGTCAGTGGGATATTTTCATCAGATACGTATTAT
Organism: Arctopsyche grandis; assembly: GCF_051622035.1. Lineage (NCBI taxonomy): Eukaryota > Metazoa > Arthropoda > Insecta > Trichoptera > Hydropsychidae > Arctopsyche > Arctopsyche grandis. The sequence continues at coordinate 1,116,347 of NC_135367.1, forward strand.
TCTTTATTCTTTATTCATTTATAGTTTTGGACCATGGTGGCACTACAGGAAGAACCTAATGCGCCACAATGGCCCACATTCGAAAAAGAGAGGAACACAAAAAGAAAATACAATAAAATGCATAAAATAAAAAGAAAAAAGCAAAAGCAGAAAAAAATGATAATAAAAATAGTAAACGAAAAAAGAAAAAAGAAAAATAATACATAAAAATGAAAATAAGGTGAAAAAAATCAAATAAAAGAATAAATAAAATCCTCAAATCCTATTCGTAGATTCACATTGAATATAAAGTGAGTATAATATTTATTTGTGACCATTGTGGCATTACAGGAAGAAGCAAATGCGTCACATAAGAAAATAAGAGAAAAAAATAAAAATCATAATGGTAATAATTCATAGATTAAAAAGAAATAAAAGGTAAAACAAAAGAAAAATAGTACATAAAAATGTACATAAGGAAAAAAATCACAGCGAGGCCCAAATGGAAAAGAGTAGATTAAAATTCCACTCATACATCACATTCAAATTAAGAAAACAATGATGAGCGCAGCTTACAAGACAAATATGTTAAAATAATATCCGATAATCTAAGCTCACCAAGGTGGAAAATATCGCATTCAGGCATAGCTGCAACGACTTCATTGAGAAGTCGAATAGCTCTTGGAATAGGAGCCATTCGAAAAAGAACTGTGCGAGCAGGAGGTACAGCCATCAAATGATGATGACTACCACGCACATAGTTATTAGTGTCCCTAAAGTCCTAACTTTTCCAGCAACAACGTTCATGACCACGTATTACCACGCAGTAGCTGGAAAACGAAACGAATTAATGAGAAGTTTCTCCGAAGTTCAAGGGAATTATACCCAAGCATGCCCAAAAGGAAAGGAGTAGGGTAGAGATATAGGTAATACACAAACTCTTTCCTATAAAAAAACGAAGAAGTGCTTTTTGTACTTTTTCAATCATAAGAGAGTAATTTGCTTCATGCAGATTCCACACAATCACATTAAACTCAAGCTTACTTCTCACAAGCGAGTTGAAAAACAATCGAGAAGACAAAGGGTTGGAGAATAACCAAAAATATCTCAAGAGTAATCCAAGTCGACGAAAGGAAACGTCAGCGACTGTCTTGATGTCGTTGTCAAAGGTGAATTGGGGATCAAAAGTGATTATTATAACCAAAAAGATTTTCGAAGGCTGGTTTAAAGCTAAATGAGTTCCTGAAGTGAGAGATTTTTAAAAAAGCAATGGGTTGCCACAGAAAGCAGTATTATTAATAGATAATGTAACTTTTCATCCGAATAAAACTGCATTAAAAACCAACGGCAGTCGTATGATATGGCCTAATGCGACAAGTCTAATTCAACCTATTCACCAAGATGTCATATCATCAATGAAAGGACTTTACCGTGTTGATATTCTCAAAAATCTTGCCGAGGAAGCGGATGATTTGATCAATTTTTGGAAAAAAACCGAGTATATTGGATGCAATAGCAAAATCTTGCACGAAAGAAAAACTAATAACACTATTTCGATCATAGAGAAAGATTTTATCGGATTTTGAAGAGATTGAGTTATACCAGAAATATGCAGATTATTGAAAAATTAAAATGCTTTGATAATGTTGATCACCACTCAAATGATAGTTACTCAAACAATACATAGAAACGATATCAATAATTGATAGTTCGGTTTATCAATCTTTTTCAATTATCTTTTTTTTTTTTTTAAATGCTTTTTATTATTACGAAGTTATGTTCACAATACATCTTATATCTATTTTAATAGCTACTGATCTACTGATCATTTTCTATTTTACAATTTAATTTAATTTGGTTAGTAATCACAGTATTATATTATTATAATGTTAATCTAAAGCATAATAGGAAAAAGAGCTCAAAAACCTATTTACAATCCTTATAAATGTTCATAATACATCTAATACATAATATTTTCAATTATCTGGTTGGTTTCCATTAGCCTGAAAAATTGAGAGTAGACTGTATTTGCGTATGAAAATATGTTTTGTAAATTTTCGGAACAATATGTTTCATATAACATGTAAAGATTTCAATGGGGCTCTTTGTCGACTAATTAAAATGTATCGACTTCTTGAAAACTAAAAAGAAAGAGTTTAAAAATATTTATTTTATTAAATTCATTGAAAAAATGGAAAATATCATTAAAAGACATTGTAACTGCTGTATGCTTTATAAGGAGTGCTTTGCAGATTAAACATAAATAATAAGTGATAATCTAATGACAGCGAGAAAATATTATAATTTTAATGAATATTCAAAAGCCAGTTAATTAAAATAGATTAATTAGAAACCTATATACATACATATTTAACATTTTGAGGACTTTAAAATATTGCTTTTGTTTTGTTTACGTATGCTATTTGTATGTAGATTTTACAAAGGAAAGAATCTCCTTTTATCTAAATTTTACTTCTACGTTGTAATGTTGATTTTGATTAAGAGTTTTCTCTTCTGGAAAATTTCCTTCCGATCAAACATTTGCATTTGTAATACAGTAAAAGCGCGTCGATACTTATAGATTTACATACATACATACAATGGAGTTTATACGTGTTTATATTTTTTAATAAAAAAATAAAATGTAATACTTGTTTGTAAAAACGCTCTGAGAACATCTTCACTCCCTTTGTGAAATTCTAATGAAAGAGACTTTATCGGTTTTCCAGCTTTTCCTGCGCCTTCTTCACTTTCGCTCTCATCCTCAAAGACTGAAGAAAAACCTCGTGTTTTTATCACGAAAACAAAGTCGGACGAATCTCGGTGGCTCTTCGCGAAAATGTAATCCGTGAAATTTTCACAGTGAGTGATTCTAATCGATTTAATTGCGTTTTCGCAAACTCGCCTAATCCCTCAAACTGGGGGTGCCGTTTTAATTAAAGGAAAACTCTTTCTTTATGGTTTTCCGGGGCTAACTAGCTTTTCCCGTCGAATTAGTGCGCTTTGTCGCTATGCACGAAAAACCCGGAGATACTTCAAAGGCATATCTAATTAATGTAGTGAAATTTGAGCACGTGTGCTTTATATTTACTTATATTTTATTATGAGAGTAAATACATACATACATATATTTATACATACGTTGAAGACAGGGCACGGCGAAGTTAATTACGCTATCAAAGACGCGGTAGATGTACAAAGCGAAGTCTAAAACTACTTATTTATCAAGTTTTGTTCACACGTTAATATAAACAAGTGTGAGAAATATATAATAGTATACAGTTTCTCACACTTCAAGTTGAAAATAAAATTGATCGAAATATTTTGAGCTGCATTCAACATGTAAAGATAATTTTCGAATGATTGATTGACTTTAAGCTATGTTTTTATTTGTGAATGAACAAAACTTTGAAAGTATAATTATTACAAATTTTACAATACCAAATGCATGCCAAAATACGTCAAATACCAAGCAACAATTTTCCGATTTTATAACATTTTTTTTAAATCATTTAAGGACCGAATATATTTTAGTTTATTTCCACCTTTCAGTAGCCAAAAAACAGATATATGTATAATCTGTCGATTAATACTTTCAGGCCCAAAATTTCTACAAAAACTCTGAACTGAATAAATAACCAATATAACATTCGGGTTGCCTTGTTAAATAATCACACGACATTTAATATATGTAGGTAATTTATAAACAAAAATATTAAATTAATTTCAATTTTCGTTCGCAACTTTAAAAGGGCTGTACACCTGAAACCTTAATTTTGTTGCCGTTCCTTTCTTCGATATATATATTGAGTGAATGTATATATTGAGTGAATGCGACAATATACATATATCAATATATATATATATATATTGAGTGAATGCGACAGTTTTGCTTCGACCAGATAATACGTATTTTAAATCGACAAAATCGAGGTTTCGTATTCTACTATTTTCTCCTCCAAAACTGGACCGATTTTTAAAAAAATTTCATCATCGATATGAGAAAGATATTTTCTGTGCATCTATCAGCGTATTTTTTTTAAATCGACCGTTAAATAAGCACGCTGGACTCTTTTTGTGGGTGTAAAAAAGAGGCGATTTTATAGATGTTTGGCGGCTCCTAGCTCCTATAAAACAATAACTAATCAAAAAAATAAAACAATAGATGCATCCCAATGGTAGATATCCATAGCATATTAAAAAATGATTTCTCTAGTACCATAATTGAGGAAGGGAGAAGTGTAATACGTTTGTATGGACAAGACGCTGGTGTCCAGCCCTCTTAATGTTTGTATTATAATTTAAAACTTATTCATATAAAAGGTCTGCAGCTTACATCCGACTATCAATAGGAATTTATAGAACAAATATGTTAAAAACCGTGATATAATAGATAAAAAATATGCATAATCCATTTCATATGTATGTAAATATGTACGTATATAAACCATCTACAAGTACATTGTATAAATTTTACTGCATAAATTATGTTTATTTTACAAGTTTGGAATCAGTGAATAGGTTTCATTGAAAATTACAGATGTCGTATTAAAATTAAATAACAATTTCCATTAGCTCTCACAATCCCAACTTACATATATTTACATATATACTCAAAAAAATAAAGTGTAATGTCACCGGTTAGAGGTGACCATGAGACGCGACAACTTTTCCACTTTGAAAGCCTCACAGCTTCGAGACTTTTCTTTCGGCAACCTTGAGTTTTCCGATCGCATCAAAAAAAACTAAGAAATAAATAAAAAAAGCAGTCTTCGTCGTTTCCCACGAGTGCACGCCCGGATTAATCTTATTTTTTCTCTCCGGTCACGTGATACTTCAAATCTGGAATCGAATGGAGGAACGAACCGATGGCAAAAACGTCAATTTCGTCCCCCATCCGATAAGTTATCTTTGCGATTTGGGGGCAGTTCAAATTGCTCACAAGCCTTCAAATCAATTTCTTGGCCCACAAACTGAACCGTAGTTTCGCTTCAGCGGTTCCGCACATTTTTTTTTACTACACCAACGACACAGTGTCGGTATTTGCAGTGTTTACGATTGATGAACACTTCATAGTGACTTGTATGGCAAACTGATCATACATACATAGCTATAAATACTTAGATGCCTTTATATGAAGAAATATAAATATTACCCCTATTCATTTTCCACTGCCTTTTCACAAGGTATGCTAGGCTTTGACTCACTATCTTCGAGAAGAGTTATTGCCAATTCCAAATATTTCTTTGGAGTATTAAAGGGAAGAATCGACAACCCTTCGATTTTATTGGAATTTAAATTTTCGGTGCCTGAATGCGGTTCCTTAATGTGATTGATGGGTATTTGTACCTGTAAAATTGTCATGTTGATGAGCTGGTTAGTTTCTTGAGACTCAACACGAGACTATTTGAATGAGATGAATGATTGAAATGTTTATTGTTTTTATTTTGTTATTTTCTTTCTTTTGTTTTGTAAAACTGGTGTGACGCTTTGGGGCAACCTATCAGGTCACACTGGTCATTTTATTGTTATTATTATAGTAATAAAAAAATAAATAGCTGATTTTTTGAAAGAGGAAAAGGATGCCAATTTATAGAAACACTTCCAACATAAGCCATTTAAATAATAAAATATATAACATAAGAAACAATGTGATATTTTCATGTTTCAATTTCATATACGCAACAAGTGTCAACGTCTTAAAAAGCTTCCTCAAAATTTGCCTATATTCAATTTACTTGAAGTCAATATGACATGTTTACAGTGAATCTAACTAATTGTAGACTTCTGATAAATATATACATACGTACGTGTATTTGTGACTTTCAAGCATGAGAAATCAGCTATTTTATATTATAATATACATATAATCAGCATAATGTATCTGCCCATAAAGAAAATTTGAGGCAAAGCCATTATTGAATTCCGTTGTGCGGAAAGTGCCAGAATTTCATAAGTGAAACTTCAAAGAACAATGTGGTTAATTTTCTGCACGCGTAGTTTCAATTTCGCAAGAACCAAAATAGTTTAATAGTAAGTCGACATTTTACGTATTTTGTTTATATTTACGTATTTTCGACATATTATGTATGTAAGTCGACATTTTACATATTTTGTTTATGTATTTTATTTATAAGTCACTTTTTTATTTATTTATTATTTCAATTGAACATGTAAAGGTACACTCACTTTTACAGATTTCTCCAAATCAATGAGTGTACTCTATACAAATACAATACAATTATATAATTAATACAAGACGCTAAATAACTTGAGATTTGCAAGAGAGATTGGCAAGGTAATCAGAAAAATTGGTAAACTCTGATAGAAAACGACCGACTTGGAGTCACAAACCAAGGTCTGGCCAACAGCTACTAGTGGGAATCGAATCATAACCACTCTGCTCGAAATATAAATAATATGCTAATCACTAGTCCACTCTACTGGTTACATGTTTTAAAATATTTTAAATGTTTCATTAAGGTTTTATTTATATATATGTATAATAAAAAATAGTATTTAAATATAAATTCCTTACAAAAGTTTTTCAGGAAAAAGCAACGCTTTGCTTAATTGATAATTCTGTGAAAAACATACAAGAACGCCTATTTTAAGGCATCGGAAAATCTGTTTAAGCGTTAGCAATTGGATTTTTCAACATTATTGATGCTTCGTCGATAATGATTGAAAAATTTATTTTAAATCTCAGTGCAAAATCTCATTATATGTATATGTATCAAAACGAACGACAAAATCGAATTTACGTGTCTAAATAGTGTCTAAATATCCAAGTAAATTTTGATGATATTTTACTTCAAATAATACATATATGTAAATGTACAAACCTTAATGAACGCAATTATTAATTTTCTGGAAAAAATATTTATGAAATCCACCAAATTTGGTACCTACATATTTATTATATCTCATGGTACCCCAACTTAGATCGGTTCTAGGAAAGATGCACTAAATTGCACTGAATAGTGGCGCAATTTTGAGAAGACCTAATTTTCAAAGGCGCTCAAAAATAACTTACGCAATAGAATTCCACAAAAAAAGGGTGGTACCCTCAGATAACTTACAAAAACCCCCTGACGTTTTTTTGTGGAATACTATTGCATTAGTTCTCCTTGAGCATATTTGAACGTTTGGATGTCTCGAGAGTGCAACTATCTCTAGTGCATTTTTCCGGTCACCACTTAGATCATATACAAACTTTGTTAAAGCTCGGAATAGGAAATCGAAGAGTTTCCATATAAAAAATCCCAGCAATTCCGGGTACATGTGTTCCCAATCAATTATGCAATCCCTCTGTTTTCAATATACATACATATTCATACGTGTTTTTTTTTTTAATAATTGACTATTCAAAATTAAACTTTATAATTTTTTTCTACGTTTTGAGTATGCTAAAAGATACCATTGAAAAATTCGGCACTGATGTTGGGACTCGTCGTAAAATTTCCCCATCCAAAACAACTACCCATATAACCGTTTAGAGAATTAGATCATAAGAATTGGTTCAATGTTTCTCCGTATCAAAGCCCACCACACACATTGAGCTTCAGTGGTATTCTCACGGGAGAGATATTCAGTTACATTTGTACAATACATAGAGATACAGGTGTCCCGAAAGTTTCGTCTTTGAAAGACCGAACGGGAAGGGCATTAGCATAAGCAAGTAGTCGTGTCGGTGTGAAAACGCGGAAAACCTCTCAACGTAACGATCTTTAAAATCAAACCCGAGTCGCTGCTTCTTTCTTATAAAACGACAGCGATACGTGCCCGTCAAATCTGACGGCTTAAACTTTTGATTCGCGATACGTGCCGTGAAAATTTTATAAACGCTCGCTAGCACATTAGATATATTCGCACTGTACATAAATGGACTAGCGTTAAAGTCGATATTTTTCTTTTCAAATAATTTGATTTTGAGATACATATATATGTAGGTACGCCCTTCTCACTTATTTAAAGGCTGAAAATATTCCAACAGGAAGAATTGAATTGAAATTTACGCTGATCAAAAATGCGAATACGGTAATAAGAAATGCAAAGACAAGATACGCATGATAAAAACTACATTTTATTTATTTATTTATTTACAATTTCGCCATAGTGACATTACAAATAAGCTCCAGGTCGTCACTATGGCTAATTTATTACAAGACATTGAAAAATCATAATTAACGAGATATCTAAATACATAATTATTACATACATACACATTTAAATCGAAGCAATACCTGATATATATGGTCAGATATTACAAACATCGTATAAATACGATTGATAACATTTTGCATGTAACAATACGAATTTTTACATTCGATAAACAACCACCGAGAAATCTATGGTGAGAAATCTGGCGAAACATGAGATATAACAATAACTAAAGGTTTTCAATAGAAAATTGGGAAGGAAAAGCCATGTTACAGGAACCGTTTCAATGAAAATCAGAAAAATTGGCAAATTCTGATAAGAAACGTTCAACCTCGACAAACCAAGGTTTGGCCAACAACGAGACTCTTAGTGGGAATTTAACCCGTGACATCAAGCACGAAAGAATTCAATACTCACCACTAGACCACGCTGCTGGTTTAAAGTACCTATATATATAACAGGGTCAAATTTTAACTATCATCCACCCACAGACATGGATGGAGACGATTTGGTAGTATCGATCCGGCTTTTTGTTACGTTTCCGTTTCCAGTGGGTCGTATGTACATATAAAACAATTGCCGGGTATCCGCACTTGTCGCAGATAATTCTGCAATCAATCAATCCCTTCCAAATGGACATCTCGCAGGATGAGAGACGAAGGGTCTGGCCAGTCCTTTCAAAACTTTTCCACCATTAAAGACACATAGGATGAGATCCCACTTACTGTCGGCTATTAAATCGATACGGAGCACTCTCCTTATGTGCTATCGTTATGATTCTGGTGTATTATAATAATGTCAGCCATTAGTTTGCTTCCGTGTTTACACGATCGTAAAGAGAGTGAGTGAGACGGTGAAGGCTTTTACCGTGCTTAATAAAATGATTAATTGGAAATCATTTACGAGCGAGCGTTTTAATGAGCGACAATTGGAAGCTTTTCGGCGAATCTTTAAGTTATAGAAATATTTTTTATATGTACGTATAAAGTAGGAAGATTTAAAATTTCATAATATCTTGAGTATTCTCTCTGGGTGGCGATATTTGAGAAGCAGTAGTCTGATGTCCGTTAATTATCGTTTCGTCGTAATTAGTCGGAAGAACGGACGGAATCCCTTTTTAATGAATGATTCAGCAAAATTTAGGATGGAAAGCTCGTTTTGGACATTTGTCGTTGTTGGTGATGATTAAAATATTACTGATTTTCTTCCTTCGAAATACGTCTTAGGTCTATTCCAATACATAGTTATGTAACATATAAATAACATATATAAATATATGCAATTCCAAAAACTATTCATACACTTTCTGCTCATCTAACAAAAATATTTTCATCAAGATGAGTTTTCATAAAATAAAATAAAAGTAATATAAAATATTATAGTAAATTCACAGTTGATCCATTATTTAAGCTCAAAATTATTATTTCATTTTTTTAGGCTTTTTGCTAATTTTTACACTTATACAATATACAAAATTGGCTCGTTTAATAATATAAGTTGACAATTACCAAAGAAATATGAATATAATTACATAATCTTTAAAGTCACATTTTATTTTTATTTTCCACGATTTATAACACTGATGGAAATCTTATAAACTGTAGTGAAAACATGTACAATGTGTAGATGAGTTATTCGAATGAAAATAATCAAAAATATGGCATCCAAATAAAGAATCTTCTCTAAGATTTCACATGTGTATGTACATACATATATACATATGTAGGTTCAGACTTATTAAAACATTAATACATCAAAATTATGTTTTGCAAAAAAAAAGTACAAGACGTGATCGATTTTCTTAGAAAAAAAATACTGATGAATGATAAAGATTTTCTACAGTCAAGCAAATTGTGCTCAATCAATATTAAATAATTTCGTAATATATGGATGTATATGTATATATAAAATAGCATAAAGACTTCTGAGAATATACTTGTTTTGCAAATATTACCAAATACATATATACATTCATACATACAGACAAATAATATTTGAACATTTCTGATTATCAGAAAATAAATATTATTCCACTTAAACCTGCATTCCTTATGCATGAAAATATCTTACCAAAGACAATATTTTACGAGTACAATGTTATTTGACATACGTATATTATATTTAATTGTAAAATACAATTATGTACATATCCTAGTTTCATTCCAATTTACACTGCACACATGGGTAGCAAAAATTTCCGTAAATTATTTCACACTCGGCTTGATTTATATCACTAAATATGTGTATAATACGGAAAAAAGCGTCAAAATTTATCACAGTAACAAGCACTTACACGGTTATAAGTACGAGTTATCGCTTTTTGTACTATAAATTTACGAACCATACAACTTTTTAACGCTTCCATAAAAATTTTAGGTACTCAATCTAACAAGAAAAGATTTGAGGTGTTAAAATAGCATTTAAATTAATTTTAGGACTGTTCTTATGTCTACATACGTATATCAATTTGAAACTCTTTCCAACCTATATTAAAATTCACATATGTGTACATACGTACATATCTACATATTTATAATATCTATAATATAACCTGATTTACATATAATTATCATATGCTTGTAATATTTCTATGCATTTTAAAAGATATTAAAAATAATCTTTATTTTTTTCAGATCAAGGTAAGAAATAATTGAATAAATCAACTACATCAACATCACATTTGAATTTAGTAAGTATTTTTATAAAACACATATGTAAATACATGCATACATAAATGAAAAAGCTTTTTCGTTTATTAATATCGAAAATAAATAAAGTGGAATGCTAAAATTTCAGTTGAATGATTTTGATTAAATTAAAATATAAAATTTTCAATTATATCAATCAACAATTTTCAATATTTAGAACCACCGAATTTGAAAAAAATATAAACATATCTATAAACCATGGTTTGAAAAACCGTCAAAAATCTGATTTGCCAAATTTTTAATATTACCTCACTAAATTAGATCATACTGTTGGAAAACTTTTTCCATAACATTCAACGCCTATAATTTTTCAACTGTTCCGGGCAACGCTTGATAGTTATTACAATAATTCACACATCACATACATATGAGTGTATTGTAAAAACGGCCAAAGTTGAATCCAATTTCCATGGCAACCCCTCAATCATTTAATACATGAAAAAGAAGGGATACTTTACACGAAAATGACGTTAAAAAAAAGTGTGACGAAGGGGATGTTCATTTGATATATTTTTATTTATTTTTTGTCGAATCATCGCCTGGAACGCGTTCGATAGCCGTGTGTTTATTCGCAATTTTCTCGCAAAAGGAGTGATGATATAAAGTTAAACGCCCTCGGGTGCGTGGCCGATAATAAAGGGAAAACATGTGTTGTGTGTTATTCGTTCGTGTACGTGTGTGTGTGTGTGTGTGTTGGAAAATTCGCCAAGGTTTTCCCTTTTTAGCCCACATACGCGTACGTACGAGCGGGGGTAGGTTTTTTGAGCCGCAAAAGAAAACGAACGCGAGCAAAACAAATAAATAATCCGGTGGTACGCGATCGCGTCTGGGAAAACTTCATTTTGTTCAGTGCCACAAAATGAATGAAATGAAAACTCACCGCTTTTCCAAGACTCGACTTCCTTTTTAAACGCCGCCAAACGCGAACGACACGTCTCATTTTTGCGCGTCGTGTAATATCAACCGCAGATATTATTTATCGTCTCTTTTTGTGTACACGTCGCTAAGCGCTCCACGTTTTCGACCGTGTGATATTAATAAAAATAAAAAATAACTTTTATTATATATCTTAAATATAATAGTTTTCATAATCCTGATTGAACGAATTTATCTCATTTTTCATACTCATTATTATATTTGATTTTGATTTTTGAATGCTTTTTATTAGTACGAAATTATGATCACAATAAATAATATACCTTTTTTAATAGCTACTGATCTACTGATCATTTTCTATTTTACAATTTAATTTAATTTGGTTAGTAATCATAGTATTATATTATTATAATGTTAATGTATAGCATAATAGGAAAAAGAGCTTAAAAACCTATTTACAATTCTTATAAATGCTCATAATACATCTAATACATAATATTAATTAAAGGCTCTCTAAAGTCGATGACCTAAAGCAGATTGTGTTTAGGTAATCTCTGTGTTATACCTGAAGGGTATAGACATTTTGTTGTAATCACCGAGACTCTTCACAAGTGTGTTAGTGATTATTAGTGTTATTAGTGATTCTGTCATAGAATCTACTGGTTAGTTTGTTATTAATGTCGGTAACAAACGGAATATTATATATGGTATGCAGTTTTGGGTGTATTATAAATTATTTTTAGGAATTTATTTTGTATCACTTGGAGCTTGGAAAGGTTAGTATTTGAGGCGTTATTCCATACAGGTGAAGCATAGGTTAATAATGGTAATATGAGCGCGCGATATAATTTTATTTTATTTTGAGTTGATAAAGAACTATTATATAAAACAAACGTAATGCTCTGCACATTATTTTTACATTTATTATGTTTCGAAAATATATAATACCTAATAATATTGGATATTAGTGATACCTACCAACCTACCATGTAATTTACCACAGAAGAAATATGTACGTCAAATCCATTTTCATATTATTTATTTATGAAAGGGAAAAACAAATTATGTTTCACGTTTCTTTTACAAAAAATGTCGCTTCCATTATCCTTTTTATTCAATAGTCACAATACAATAAGCATTATTATTTTCACTTTGAATTACATTTTTTTTTCGAACAAAGGGCGGACTTATTTTTGAATACTTTTATTTTCCAAATAAGAAAAGTAGGTTGAAGAAGACATAATAGTTTAAAAATTCTTATTTTGTTGTCAATAAATTGTTATGCATCATTTTGAGTACTCAAGAATGTATAAAAAAACCTAGAGAATTTTTCCATGCAAATAGAGGACCAAATATTTTAACCAAAAGATTATCTATAATCTATGTTGTGATTATATAAAACATAATAAAACTTTGCTGAATTTGAAACATAATTGTGAAATTTACACTTTCCAAAAGAAGAAAAATAAGTCGAACTGAAACAAATATCTACAACCCCTATATGGAAAATAATAAAAATCTTCAAATTTTGTTTTATTATATATTCTCAAAATTTATTATTTATTATTTATTATTAATTATAATTAATTTTGAGAATATATAATAAAACAAACAGACTTCTCAAAACTTCACACAAAATTCTGTTCTGTTTAAAAAAATAGAATCACGAAATAAATAAGTTAATTTAGATGCGTATTCAGCAATTCTTATGGTCCCAAATATAAAAAATTTTATCACAACATTTTTACTAGCCACCGTCATATAATGTTATCATCTGTTTATGAAATTCATACAATCAAGAGTGCATTTTAATTAAATTAATGTATTAAAACAAATAACAAATAGGAATATGGTGTGTGGATTTAGAGCGGTTTATATACATGGAGTGGGATCGTTTCCTATTGAAATGTTGCGGTGTAAACAAGGGAGCAGTAGCGTCATGTGGAAAAGCGTTGTTTTCCCGCGTCCGTTGGAAAACAGAGGAAAACTCTGCGACGCATTTGCAAGTGAAATTCCGAACGGAAAAATGGGAGAAAAAGTCGGAAGTGAAACGAGACGTAAAAACGAGTGGAAAAGTCATAATAATCTTCTGGGTGAAATGAGTCGTCGCTTAACCACCTCGACCGCGGGAGAAAACTCGATTTGAAACAAAGATTACACTGCAATTTTCCGATTAGGTCGACAAAGCGGAAAAATTAAATCAACAACAGCATCAAGATGAAACGACCCTCAACATGCCTAATTTTCTTCTTAACGCCGCTTATAAACATTATTTTTATTCCACGTCACAGCTTCGACCAAAATTTACGTTTTCTTTTATATGTATTACATTATTATACCAATGAGTTGTTATATCAAACTAAACTTTGTACAAAATTGCATCGTTTTCATAGTTGAAAATGCCCTTCGAATCGATACGAAACTAATCCCCATAGTTGGTTTACTCTGTGATCATTTCCACACAAACGAAACAGTGATTATTCTAGGAATTTGGGTTCAAATTTGTATTACGTGGACGAGCTGAAGTAAATATCATACATACATATACATACATATATGCATAAATTGGGTTGCTGATTTTTCAATCGAAATTGTTTTGATTATTTTATATTGCCAAGCCCTTTAACTCCTATGGTACTGTTAAAAGTCATCTGGACTTTGCTAATACTGTAAGCAATCCTATCTATCGAGTATACACATAAATTAATAGTTTAAAACTCATAAATAAAAATTTAATTTATACTGCAATCCCAGATTTCTTAACAATGATCGTTTTGTTTGCTTACAATCTAGGAGAAAAAAATTTGATTTATTTTTTTGTTTAAGCTTTGGAATTTTATTATACATAGTTTATATTTCAGTAAGTTCCTATTCCAATATCACTCATTATTTCATACTAATCCCTATTCTACCTATTATTCCTGTAATTCCTTTTTATATAGATCTTACTCTTTTTTTGACGATATTCCCTCTTATATTGATCCTTTTTGTTGTTCCTTTTCTTTGCTTCAAATTTTTATTGTTTGATTAATTTTTCAAACAATAAAAATACATTATCACATATGTTTATCCGATATTTACCATTATTCAAAGCTTTTCTGCTTTCTTTTTATTTTTTTTCCATCATTGTTATTAAATTTTAGAAACTTTTTCGGTGTCAATATTATATACATATGTACGTTGTAATGCTCTCAATTAATTTTATTTTTAAAATAAATATTATCTAATATTACAATCACGACAATATTTAAGTTAAAAGCATTTCTAATATTCAAATAGTCCATATAATAATCCATATTTTAAATCAACTATATTTCTACATATATTTATATATGTACATACATATACATAAAATATTAATAAAATAGTCCTTACTTTGTCTTAAATTCTCTTCTCTTCTTAAGTGAAATTTTCATTGTCTTTTTATGTCTTTTATGATTTCAAAATCAGAATAAACGATTTGAATATTATATTAAATTATTTTCTTAAATATTTTTTTAGGGAAAAAAAGTAAACCTCGTTTTTGAGTTTAAATATACATAATGTTTAAATTTGTATATATACTAAAGAAATAAAAATAAACAAAGGGACTTTCATTCTAAAGAGTATTCTTAGCTGATAAATGAATGTTTTTGATTGCATATACATATATGCATATTTATAAATAGGATTAGGGCACTTTTAATTATGAACAATTCATTTACATTTGAGCTTTTGATTGATGATGACTTTCAGCCTTGTTTCTATCGATTCTGCGTAATTTTCAAAGGTAAATCAATCGATATTATCATGTCGTTCGTTGTCCAAATTTAACGTTCAACCTCCGGGGAATTAATCGGCTTTAAATTCAATCAGGGATTATATTCGGTCGATTCCCCGTTAACCTGTAGCGCGGGTGGTTCGTCGACAATGCGCCAATGCGGAAAGGGGACACTGAAGCGATGTTAAAATCTCGTTTGATTCTCAAAGGTTACATACAAAAGATGATCCAAAGTGGATGTTTCATTTAAATTAAACACATATTTTATGAATAAAAAGCGAACGTCTAAAATTTGCATCGGATGTGGCGCCATCTTGTTAAAGCCCGTACTGATTTTCATTATTTTTTTATTCAATTTGGCTATAAAATGATCAATGAAATTTGATCATTATATCAAAGTGAATTTGAATGTGAAAAAAAATACTCTAAAACCGTGTATTTTATATTTAAAAAATTCATAGCTGACCATTGGATCGTCCGCTATATGATATGTATATATGTACATAGTTTCGTTTAATCAGATTCTATTCAGCTGTGGAGGTTTTCTATTACATTTATCTGATATATGTATGTAATATTTGGTTTGCTATGGGATTAGTTTTATTTGTGAAATAATATCATTAAAATACGCTTTATATTTTAAGTAGACACTCTGTTTTTTAATCATAGCTTCATAGAAATTTGAAAGCGGGAAGATACGAGGCTATTTTTAAACGTTAATTTTTGGGAATAATTTAATACGATATGCCTTTCACAGAATCTTAATTTAGACATTAGCAGTAAACAGGAAAATATTTTATTAAATATTATAACACAAAAGAGCTTAAAAATATAACACAGAGTCGACGACAATGTTTGTGTAATATTAGATTGATTTTTCGTCGAAAATGACTCACATTATGGAACACAAATTAAACACTAAACAAACAAATTAAAGTATCAAGTATCATTATTTAAAATAATTAGGCTTTATCTTGGCTCAAATAAATTTAATCTGATTTTTTTTAAATTAATAAACATATATTTGATGTACGTATATTTGAGATAAACACATTTTAATTCTTGGAGAGCAATTAATTATTCAACGATTTATTAAAACATTTAGATTGAAAAAGGCTCATTTCAAATGAAGCAACTGTTTCTCAAAATTTCGTATTTATATTATTTGATTATATCTATACATATTATGTACATTAATATCTTGCACTGTCTGCTTTCACATATATACATACATATGTATGTACATATATGTTAATATGAACATTGCTGCTGGCTATGAGATACAAAAAACCTCCTGTTTATAAATTAATTTTTATTTATATAACAAAAAATAAATATCATATAAAAGTATACATGTAAATTATTAATCTTCAACAAGTATTATAATTATTATACGCCATATGGCCTAATAAATTCGTATGTGGCATCCCAATAAAATCAATACCCTTCCAATAAATTAGAATAGATAAGGTCAGATATACCAAATGCAGAAATATTGCATTATCGTATGACGTAATATCATATACATATGTAATATAATATATCAGATAAAGAAAAAACGAAATAGTTGAGCTCAAACATATTGTCTCGCTTTTATGCGTGTCTGCCTCCATCAAACAGCAATAAAGCAAATCCCGTTCAATTTCAACACACACATATCGAAAAAGTAAGAAAAAAAAGTGGGCAATACGCAACAAAGTAAAGCACATTCCGTATTTATCCCACGCATGTGGAATTACACGTAAAATTTCGTCAAATAAATTTCATTACATGGCTATTAATCAAAGTCGAATGAATTCGCGAAATTCGATTCGTTCGTTTCACAAATAACGAATTGATTCAATTCAATCGGCAAGATTTATGAACTCGCTATTCGATTTGCGATTCTGGACTTTTTTTTTGAGTCGACGTTAAAATATTCCAATAATGGAACCATCTTCCTTTCGATTTGAAGTATCGAGGACAATATTTGCGTGCGTTTGAGATTCAGAAGCGCTATTCGCATATACATACATATGTACTGCCTTTCGAATGTATCATTCAATATGGATTTTTAACTCTTCCTCACCGAAGTGCCCCAATTTTCACGTTTTTCGTAATAACTATGTGGTTTTCAAAGCTATACACCCTATATTTCTTGTATTTCTAGAATTAACTACAATAAATTTATTTCAATAGATTTTGTTTGATTTAGAAAAGGGGTTCATCATAAAAAAATACATTTATACATTTCTACGTTCCAAAGTATTATATAAAGGCGGTAGCGATAAGTCATGTTTATGACAGTTCGCTTGTATATTCTTGTTGATCGATGAATCAATGCGAGAGAAAGAGACAGCTATATTTTCGTAAGCTGTTGTTTTCGTTACTTTTGGCGCGTGGCTATTGAGTCATGCGGTCGCCTGTTGGCCTTACCTATGTGCGTTTGCATGTTGATGCTTGTCGTTATTTTTTAATACAAAAATTGTCAAAAACATGCTATAGGACTAAAACTTTTTTATGTTGATGTATAAAATGATTAATAAGATATGCATATATATTAAACCCATTTGTATTGAGAAAAGCTGTATTTTGATTAAAAAATCCTGGGGTATTACTCGACCCAGGTGCGGGACACTCGTTTGATCTCGACGCTACGTTCTTCAAAGGTTAAATAAATAAACAAGTTTTTCTTGTCGTATTCGGTTAAAACTGGTCACTAGAGCTTAAGGGAGAAATTTGTGCGGAACATAAATATATCTGCCGATAAATCTCTGTTTACGAAATTCGCCGTAGACGCCATGAAAAATATTATGCGAGACTTTTTGAAAAGTTAATCTGTCGACTTATTTTCTGAAAATCTTTCTCGGGATAAAAAAAAGAATTTATACAAAACTTTCGAATGGTACTGGAATTGCATTCAGTTCGGAATTACAATCGGATCGATTGTATTGTATTATGAATAAAAGCCTTAAATAATTACTCAGAAGACAGGTCTCTTATCGTTGAGTTTAGCTACGACAAATAAATTGATGGAGATAAGTTTTTCGCAGCTTTAGATTTATTGCCAAACTTTTCTATTGACAAGCCTCTTCATCAATATTAAGTTAGCAATTTTGTCAACTGCGGCTACAATAATAGTTATTCTTAGCATAACAATTGAAAGACGGATTTATGCATATTTCATTCATATTGAATGATGATTTCTACGATTTGATTTTTTTATTACTTTCATTATATAACATAGTGATCCATTGTACCATTATGGCCAAACATATTAGTTACATTTATTTATTTATTATATTTTACAGGTTTGCACCCATATATGTGTATATATATATATATATAAATATATATATATATATATATATATATATATATATATATATATATATATATATATATATATATATACACATATATATATATATAAAATATATATTTTTTTTTTTTTTTTTTTACATTAAACACGACATCTTTAGTAAATAAGTAAATCTTATAATACTTATTTACCAAAGACCATCTTTAGTAAATTAAAGTATTATAGAAAGTAAATACAAATATCAATTTACATCCACAGAAACATCTATGGTCAAATTTACAGCATTTTTATACAATTCAGCGAAATTCGTGATGCTGAAAACTTGAAATTTGTGATAAAATATGTAAGGTTGCCAACTTTTTGGAACCGTTTTAATGAAAATCGATAAGAAACGGTTGACCTGGAGTCACACATCCAAGGTCTGGCCAGCAGCAACCGGTGGGATCGAAAGCATTATATGCCAACCACTAGTCTAGGTTGCTGGTTTAATGAATTTGAGTGGACTCAATATTTTTATTTTACACAATTAACTCGTTTCATACAAATATGCTGCACGAAATGACATGCGTATACAGTTTCAAATAAATTCAACGCGTTTTATTTTTACATTCTCTTAAATAAATTCACTAAACAAATCATCCAGAAGCTACACGCAATAAATCTTCATACTTGATGTAATGTTATTATATTCAAATATTCCATATCATAAACAAACATTCGCGAACAATGTGCAGTAATTGAAAAGGTCAACGGGCAAACTATCAAATATAATACAACGCGTCTGCAAATATAATTTCAGCTTCAATAATATAATTTCGCTTCTATGTATGACGAAGGGCTTGTTTCTTAATCTACGTACACACAAGAGATAGGATTTCTCTTCGCTATTAACGAACACATTTGTATGCAAATAACGTCGTCATCCTCTCGTAGATTTTTCCAATGTACATACATATATACATACATACATACATATCAGTGGCGTGCTGTCCATTGATGCTGTCATGCAATTTACGTCAAAAATATTTTCATACCTTTTGTTTTCTGAATTTCTTATTTTTATTTCTCTTTAATTTATTTTTGATTACGTGATATGATATATACGATCTTTTGTCTGATCGAAAATTTAAATAATCGAGCATCCCCGTTGAAAGGCCGTAGCCGTCTGCGCAACCGGTGCTTGTTTCCCATCAAGCTTGTATTACCATGGATGCTGAAGTTCTCTACAAATCTTTTGCGCATGCGCACAAGTAAGCTGTCACTCTTGCGTATGCGCATGAGTGAGACGACTCTACAGTCGTCTCGCTCGCGCGACACTTGCTCTGGAAGCAAAATTGCGTATGTATGGACTTGATTCGATTTTGATGAATGAACTTTCGCTTGATTCGTTGATTAATATTTCGTACGTTACGTCCTAAATTATTATTTATTATGGCCCTAAATATAGATAGCCAAAGTAAAAATGCAAGTGGATTTATCGCCGTTGTTAACAATAATTGCAATTGCTTGATTAAAAATGTACTAAGGACATTTGCTTCTCTACCATATAATGAAAAAGAGGTTGTTGTTAAGAGCCCAAAACCCACACCAATATTGAATATTCATTCAAAAACGAAAACATGTCAAAGACATTTTAATAAATATAAATATGATAATGTCTACAGTCGTCTCGCTCTTACGACACTTGCTCTGGAAGCAAAATCTCCTTTTGCGTATGTATGGACTTGATTCGCTTTTTATGTATGAACTTTCGCTTGATTCGTTGATTGATATTTCGCACGTTACGTCCTAATTTATATGCTTTTATTATTTTATTGAAATTTATTACGGCCTAAATTATTATTTATTATAGCCCTAGATAAAGATAGCCAAAGTTACAATGCAGGTGGATTTAACGCCGTTTTTAATAATAATTGCAATTGTTTAATTAAAAATGTACTAAAAAAAGTGTTTTAAAAACATACCTCTTGTATAATTTGTATATAAAATTATTATCTTGAATAAAAACACCAATATTTTTTTTTTACTACCGCCATCTATGTATAAAATTAATGACTACCAACTGTCACCGAGATTAAAAATCTTCGGACCTGAAATGCTTCTTATACAATATTTTATCTCTATCTTAATGGTGGAGGCTCCATTTACTTATATTGATGACCAAAATGAGCAATATGGCAAAGTATGAAAACGATCGGATAAGAGGCAAACTTTTTCCTGAATTGTAATCGTAAGTGAAACGTAAAGGAGGTATGTAAAAAAAAGGACATTTGCTTCGCTACCATATAATAAAAAAAAAAGATTATTGTTAAGAGACCAAAACCCACACCAATATTGAATATTCGTTCAAAAACGAAAACATATCCAAGACATTTTAACAAATATAAATATGGCAATTATTTGAAGAATAAAATAAAATTTAAAAAAATAAACTGATCGTGTTTTGTACAGCATCCTCTGGTTGAAAAGTCACCGCACGTATGTATTACATATGCACATGTTTGTGTGGGTTTTTCATTTTATTTTTATTTCGCTTGCATGTGTCGATGTTTATCGCGGTTAGGTCGTGAATAATATACGGGTCGTGACCTTAAAAGGACAAAAAGCGAATATATGTACATATGTACATACATACAATGTATTGAGGGGGGGGGGAGGCGGGGTCCCTGGGGAAGAATTAGGGAAAGTAACGACAGGAAATGGAGCGATATTAACCTCCGGAGGACCGACCCTCCGTTGGTGTTTGTCTTCATTCCTCCGACCCGACATAGAAAGTGTATTAGAGGAAATCAGTCAAGTTGGCGTTTGTATTTCATTTGGGACGCCATGAAAATATATTAAAACGGAGTGTGCCAACCGAGACCGACATCACCGATACGGATGCTGTCTGCCTGCTCCTTTTTTCTTTTGTTTTGGATGGTGTTTAATCGTGACGGATGTCGTTGCTCGTGTGGAATTGATGTTGGATTATATATGTATAAATTAAATGGTACGAGTGGGATGATATGGTGTTTGGATAGGGTGTAGAAAACCGTGTGTTCGATAGGAGCGGTCAATTGCGCAAGTATGGAAACTTTGTTTGAAAAGGTTTTTTTGTATATATGTAGTATACAGATTTTACTCTCCAAACTGAACACTTCACAAATCAAATTAAATATTTAAATGTATTTTGTAAAAAAAAAAATTAAGAAATACGTACATAAGTCACCGTGAAAATTTTCCCGTATCTTATATTGTTAAGAGGGCTGGATACCCGAAACCTTAATTTTATTTCCGTTCCTTTCTTCGATATATATATTTATTTATTATATATTGATTGAATGTTTAATATAATTATATTTTATTTTATTTTATTGTTACAATCAATATATGCACACTCGTCATTACAGATCGCTCCAATGCAACGGGTGTACGATAATGAAATACAGAATACATAAACAATCAGAAATCAGAAATACAATAATACTTATACAATCAGAATATATAGCATATAACAATTAATCAGAAACAATAATCATAGAGACATCTATGGATTATTTTTTAGATTTTTTTGTGTACAATTTTTATACATATAATAAATACGAAATTAAAGAGATGTCTATAGAGATATCTATAGATTTCAGATTACTGTGCATAATTATTACAAATTATACACAGACAGATTTTTGTGACAACAGGAAAATGATTTAATACCAATTTGTCAGGAACCGCTTCAGCAATGATCAGATAAAATTGGCAAACTCTGATATAGAAACGATCGATTTGGAGTCACAAAATCCCCAAATCCATCAAACCAGCAGTTTTGATGATTCGAACCTTGGTTCTCAGTGGTGCTAATTATATACGTTACCATTAAGCCAAACTGCTGGCTAGTATTGTATTTATATATATTGATTGAATATTTATATTGAGTGAATACGACAATATATATATATATATATATATATATATATATATATATATATATATTGAGTGAATGCAACAGTTGCGCCTCGACCAGATATTACCTATTTTAAATCGACAAAATCAAGGTTTCGTATTCTCCAGTTTTCTCCTCCGAAACTGGACCAATTTAAAAACAAAAATTATCATCGGCATGAGAAAAAAATTTTCTATGTTTGTGTTTTCAAATTTTTTTAAAAATCAACCGTTAAATTAGCACGCTGGACTCTTTTCGTGGGTGTAAAAAAAACAAGGCGATTTTATAGATGTTTGGTGACTCCTTGCTTCTATAAAAAAAAAACTAATCTAAACAATAAAAATATAGAAACATTTCTGTGTTAGGTATCCATAGCATATTAAAAAATAATTTCTCTAGTGCCATAATTGAGGAAGGGAGAAGTGTAATACGTTTGTATGGAGAAGGCGTTGGTGTCTAGCCCTCTTATTTAGAAATTGATCAATTATATATAATATTTTTTGAACAGGCCTAAATGTTTTAGTCTATTGCAAAATGCATCTCAAGTAAATTCTAATATACGTATTATGTGCTGAACCAGATATTATAATCTATATGACACATTATTTTTAGCAATTGACAAAATGTTGTATTTTAAACTAACCATAATAAAACTTAAACATTGTTAATAATAATATTTGATTCTTTGATATATTTGATTATTCGATACGTTTAACTATTGTGAAAAAACAGAATGCGCTGCATACATTTTTTTTTTAATATTAGCGACTATTCCGTCTTGACCTCCTGAATCGTAGAATAAATGTTGTAAAGTGAATTTAGCCTATCATTTTGGATCCCTTAACCCACTATACACAACACTACTAACGTCACGTCATCAAAGTTAAGATATTACAATCACAAAACAACAACAAAAGGTTGCAATGTCCCAAAATTGTAGACCAATACATTGGCATGAAAAAAAATTGCATGATACTCATATAGAAAAGCATAAAAACTTGCAGTTGCAAAGGACTGAAATAGCCATCAAGTTTGTTAAGCTGTACAATAACAATTCATTTCACTTCTACTCTAAAGGTATTTTAAAGTTCATGAATTTCTAAGGGTTCATAGCAAAAATGTGCAACCAATAGGTATCTACAATATTATATTCCACAAAGACTTCTAAAATGAAATTTAGTTGCAAGGCACACAAGTGCCAAACCACTAAAATTAGGTGGCAATGAAGTTGCAGAGCAATAAAGTTGCGAAGCACCAAAGTTACACAGCACTATATATTTAATGGTAAAGCAATAAACTCCTATAGTCCTAAAATTTAATACATGAGTAATATTACATATATATCAAGACCATGCTGAAATTCCAATAATCAATCAAGATAGTTTAAAGTAGTTTTGCTGAAATTTGAAATATTTCTTGAATATACATACATACATACATAATAATCATACCCCCGATATTTTCAATATACCAGCTAATCCCAAGATTCTCAGTTGGATTTTCCCGCGGATCAAAGGAGCAGCGTCTGATTGAAATACAGTACATTCGGGAGTGTCGATATATGTATATGTACATACGTATGTAATATTACACACATGCATACTTTACCAACCGAGCCGGAGCTTTTCTCATTATTTATTTTGATCAGTTTATGACTGGAAAAAGTATGGTCGGAGAACACACGGCACTCGGGGGATGCCATCGTCGCTCTCAGGGAGGGTATTTTAGCGGGCAAAACTCGCTAAAAGGTGTCAAAGAACGCGTGATTTAAGGGCGTCGACCTTCGCGAGCTTTCCCCGCTGAAAGCTCGCCGTATCTCGTAAATCAGGAGGGGAGGCGTGAAAATTTGCATTCGCAAATTCCCTACCCGATCAGGTGACGTTGGAGAAGGGTTGACGCGGTGTGTCGATAAGCGATAATTTTCAAACTGGTGTAAATCATTCGATTACACTGACGAGCTTTCAGTGAATGAATCATTCGATGGTGATTGGATGTATGTACATACATAGATATGTTTGTGTATTGAGCGCTGATTGCGATTTATTGTTGTCTCTGATGATGAAGATACACTCTAGAGAGGTTTTTTGTGCATTAAAAATCTAAATAAATAAATAATCTCATGCTTTTTTTAGATTAATGCGAGTTGGAAAGCTTAGAAAGTTTTGTGAAAAAATGGCATCACTTAATATTCTCCTGGCGTAGCAATTCGTTATCTCATTCTTTTTTCATTAATTTCCCCTCCAGAAGGCAACATGAAACTACTTAAAAGTATTATGTCTTGGAAACTTCACCATTGCACAGAGTAAAATATGCCACTTTCAAAATATACATAATGATTTTTCTTTTCGTATATTATTTTACACATTTTCAATTTGGTAATATTTTCATCACTTTCCTTACTAGTAGTTGTGTAGTATACTTTCAACTTTTTAATTTTTCGATCCATCCGGTATACAAAATTTAATAAATCGTCCAATCTCTTCTTTGAATCCTAAAGTATATATGTTTGTATATAGTATCCATGAAAACAATTCAAAACCATTACATATTTCTTCCAATTTACATTTATCAAATCATTCTTATGAATCCATACTTATTTCCCACACTATTTCACCATTTAAAAACCTACTAAAAAAATAAGTACACAGTAAAAAAAAACACGACAGTAAAGAAGATCACTGTTTTCTCGCATCGTCTCCAATTCATCCACACCATTTTACTTTTTATCCTCATTTCCAAGTGCACTCCTCGTGATTTATTTGGACTTGTAACAAAAACGCCGTTACAGTAATAGAGAAAAAGTACTCTATTCGGAATGAAAGTCGACTGGAAGTCTAAACGACCTCTAAACATACGCCGCATAAGAAAAAGTAAAAATATATCAAACCAAAAAAGAAGGAGATTAAACATAAAAAAAAGCCTGAGAGTTCAAAGAGGATAGAATTCGTCGTGCTTATTGAACCGTCTCTCGATTCGATTGCAACGTCGCTCACGACACGCTTCAAATGCCGAACAAAACACGTCGAATTTCTACGAAATTCATACTGAGTCAAACCCAAAAAAGGATATGAAAAAAGTGAAAATCTAAATATACATTTTGTATAGAAGCCGAATATATGTGCGTAAATTTTGGCTGGAATCAGTTGAAATTTCGATAAGTCACGTATCTTAAAATCTCTAGAATTTAGCAATACAATATTCAAATGAATGTATGTTTTGCAGACATATTGAACTACATACATGAAGCATCTTAGCAATTTATGTACATATATTGCTGCTTGTGTGAAGTTAAAAATGTGAATAATATAATGAAGCATTGATGTCTTGAGACTTTCGAAAGCACGGCTCATTTCAGCTGAAATACGCACTCTGTATTTAAATGAATTTATGTTTTGCAGACATATTGAACTTCATGACGCATCTTAGCAATTTATGTATATTGCTTTTGTTAAGTTAAAAGTGTGAATAGTATAATGAAGCATTGATGTCTTGAAATCTTCGAAAGCACGGCTCATTTCAGCTGAAGTACGCACTCATACATTAACGTGTATTAATTTTTGAATATAAAATAATTGTTAAAATTAAATTGGCAAAATATCCGTGGATTTAATGAAATAAACAATAATTGTTTTGCTTATTTTAACCACTTAATCACCACAAATTAATGTTGGTTTCTTCACAGTGACATCTAAAAAAAAATCTGAAAAGAATTTACGTAGTGTCGATAAAAATTTCAGTAACCTATACTAAGTTTCAGTTCGATAGGACTAATGGTGTTCAAAAAATACACAGACACACACACACACATTTTTTCTAGATCATGAAAACGTGATCAGTGATCAATTCTGAGTTCGAAGCAGTCAAAATCTCGAGTTCGAATTTTCGCATGATCACAAAACTTCATCTATTGTTACTACGTACATAGATAAAGTAAATATACTGTGATACTAATGAAATTGAAAAATGTCAATATTTTTCGTTAATTTGTGATATATTCAAGTAGTGTCAAGGGTTGGCACTAAGCACACATGTATGTATAATAAAATAATCGAATCGGTTTCTACAAAAACACGTGGCGATTAAATGGTTAAAAGTTTGAACCAATGATAGCTTTATTTTTTAATTATGTATACCAAACGAAATGACACTTCACTACATATGGATGGTTCATATGTACGTAGTATATGTATATAGTGAAGTTTAAGTATGTTTAATTTTAAGAAGTTTAAGTATGTTTGTATATAGTGAAGTTTATTTCAACTCACATCGTAAAAAAGTCTGAAATTTTAATAAAAAATTATACAATACGATTCGTACATAATTTTTCTCCAAATGTAAATTTGACATTCATGTCGAAATGACAACTGTTTTTTTTACTTTACAAGTACTGTATGAAAAAAACAACAAGCCAAGTTCATGAACCGACCAATTTTCCTTCACAATTTCAAAGAAAGAGCAATTTCACAAATTGATTACATGTACATATGTATGTACATACATAAAATAGGGGTCTACCTCACGGGCCGGAAATTAAGTGAGTATGTACCGTTTACCATGCACCCTTTTTTTTGATCTTTCGACTTAAGATCTTTCGATTTTCGATCTTTTCCTTCCGATATTTGCGTTTTCGGTAATTTCACATTCCCGTCAGTCCCACAGGCCCGTCACGGAGACCAATTAAATACATACATATCATATAACAAAAGCACATTATATGTATGTATATTTGAAATATTACAATGTTTCGATATATACACAGCAAGCCTGAAAACTGTCTCAAGACGACTGAATGTAGGGAATATTTACATACATATGTACTTTAGCGAATGTGCACACATTCTGGATGTGATATAATGGTCTTGGCAAATTTGAACTGTCGCTCTTCAATCCATTGCGGACGTAATCCAGTTTTGAATAACTGTTTATGTATGTTGTCGGCGTAACCATTAGTAAAACTGGGTCATGGTAATTAGACATAATGGATTGACACGTGTGTGTCAAATGTCAAATCTCCCATATACATATGTATAATATATGTATGCGTGTTTGAAACGACGTAAGAGATTTTCAATATTTCGACAAATTAATGCCGACTATCTACGATAAAATTCGACCGATGTTTCCAGTAAAAGCTCGGTATTTCTATGGTAATTATGGATGTGTGTTTATTAATGGCGTAACTGGCGGAGAAATTCCTTTGAGTATACATATCTGCGAAGACGACGTGTTAATTGTAATTTCTTCGTATCAGAACTCATCTTGTATATTATGAAAGCATACTTTACATAAATGAAGAAGACCGAAATAGAACGAACCAATTCAAATTATTCAAAATTCAAAATACGGGAAAACAGTACTGCGTCGAAAAATATTAATTTTGCAATAAGTCAACATTTCACAGCGAATACCTCATAGTCATTTTCTTTAAGATATGTAAAATAGGCATTTATATACATATTTATATATTTTTATTATTGTTAAAATATTTTAAGTCAAAATTATGTTATTATTGTCAAAATATTTTAAATTTAATTTATTCGGTATCATGCCTGACAACTTATGAAACACATAAATATACAGTCTGATTTTGTGCTCGGACAAACCCTGGTAATTTCATACATATTTTATTTTACTTTATTTAAAAATAATCAATACTACATACGATGACTTGACATATAGCCCCAAAGCGTCACTTTGGTTATAATACAAATATACACATAAAACAAGAATTAAACAAAAATAATAAAAATATAAAATCATCTAAGAAATATATGTATGTATGTAGTAAAAAATATATAAATAATAATTATTATTATATCGTGCTATCTAAGTAGGATGAGTCCGACCAACTCAAAATAACTAGCATTGAAGAGATTCACGGAATGTGCAAACAACTCTCTAGAAGGGCGAGTTCATGAGCATGTTTGTTCTAGCCCTAATTGGCAACTAGAAATCATGTCTTCGTAAAACCTTATGATTTTCCGGGGCCAAAAATTTTAGCTTCTTCGTGATAGTGGGATTGATAACTGGCTAACATCGATAAAATAAACGAATTTTTGTTATTAATCCACAAGAATAGTCGAAATATGATTTTTCCAAGTGGAATTTTATTTAGTTCTCATATAGAGACAATTTAATATATTATCCCTATTAATTCAATTCAGATTCGTGTAAATACGAGTTAATACTAGTACGAGTTTTTATCTCGCAATTTTACCGATTTAAAATTCAGCACACATCCAATTAACCCTTTTAAACGAAAACAAAAAATAGTGTGGCCAGAATACTATCCCAAATAAACATGTTTCAATAGAGAATACTCAATATAAAATAGTATTAACAGCAGGAAAAAATCCCACGTTAAAATACGTACTTTTCACTTTTGATTTGAACTGGACGACTATTTAGAGAGATTTGAAAGCCGAAATGTACTACAAATGAAAGATAAAATACCCGACTATAGATTCCAATATTCATTTTGAACAGAAATTCGACATATTTTGAGACATCCATCGAACAAACCAAGATATAGAAAAATCGCTAAAAAAAGAAATAGATCTCTTCTCTTTGCCAAGGAGTTGAACCCCAAAGATCCCAAGACAGAGGCACTAGGGAACAGATATGCATAAAATCCAAATATATTTAGATATAAAAATCTGAGGAACTTTCTTTCAGGGAGTAACGATCTTGATAGGGTGACCATATATGTAATAGAGCCAGACTCGAACACACTGCGAACTAATGTACAATATAATAGACGAATGGCAGTTAACGAAACCAAGGATTTTTGTTGCCCTATCAGAGATATTCCCAACATGGATTTTGAAACTCCAACTATTTTCGAAGACGATTCCCAGATCTGATATAAATAATTCTCTTACAAGAAGAGAATCATGAAACTTGAACGGATACTCAATATGTATACTATAATAACACTGAGATAATATTAAACATAAAATATAAATGTACATACATATACATATACGAGACGTTAAAAAATATATCTTATTCCTGCGTAACTTTACATCCCAAAATAATGAAGGTACATACATATCCATATATAATTTATATGTAATAACCGTTCGAACATGTCTCATCATATTTTAAATACTTAAAAATAGAATTCCAAAAATATGAATGTAACGCAAATGCCACATGTGGCATTTGCGTCGCATAGAAACCGAGGAAAAATATTTTATAGAGGTACAATTTCCCATGTAGGATAATTCAATAAGTTCAGTATTATATTCGAGAAGACATACAGATGCTTTTCCTTAGATCATATTACATTGGGGCAGTAAAAGACAACAAATAACACAAATAAAAAAGACTCGAATCCAAACGAGGCTAGATTAAACAAATAGCGTCATAATAAATTAAACCGTTGCGTATGTGAGTGTGTGTGTTTAGATTACATTTTCATTTTTTAATTTAACATTTTACTTCGTGTTAATTTTTACGGTAGACGAACGTGAGATTAAACACCCGTTTATCCGGCTCGCTTTCGCAATTACGACACCCCGGACTAATTGTGATCTTATCGGGTTTTCCGAGTTTAATTTTTGAACGCTCTCGTCGCACATGAACTTTTCTCGTATTTTCCATTCAAATGCTAGAAACCAATTAAGTTTAATTGAAAATGTCACGTCGTTACTTCCCATGTGACGTCGTTAATCTGGTAAATTTACTAAGGCATTGTTATCATACTAAACAAGCACCGTCCATAAAGAGATAATGCACTTTTGAAAGTCGTATAAACCCACTGATTCACTCATCGTGCACACGTACAATTTAAGGCAATGCGGGGCATATCCTCAATATACCGAATATTTAATCACCATAGTTCTTTATCAACTCAAAATAAAATAAAATTATATCGCGCGCTCATATTACCATTATTAACCTATGCTTCACCTGGGTCTACCTCACGGGACCGAAAGTGAAACGCCCGAAAACGCAAATATCTACAAATTTGCAACCAATGGATATCTACAATATTATATTCCACAAAAACTTCTAAAATGAAATTTAGTTGCAAGGCACTCAAGTGCCAAACCACTAAAATTAGGTGGCAATGAAGTTGCAGAGCAGTAAAGTTGCAAAGCACTAAAGTTACACAGCACTATGTATTTAATGGTAAAGCAATAAACTCCCATAGTCCTAAAATTTAATACATGAGTAATATTACATATATATCAAGACCATGCTGAAATTCCAACAATCAATCAAGAGAGTTTAAAGTAGTTTTGCTGAAATTTGAAATATTTCTTGAATATACATACATACATATGTATGTACATAATAATCATACCCCCGATATTTGCCCCGACTGCATGCCATATATAATATTCCGTTTGTTACAGACATTACTAACAAACTAACCAGTAGATTATAAGACAGAATCACTAATAACCATACTAACACACTTGTGAAGAGTCTCGGTGACTACAACAAAATGTCTATACCCTTCAGTTATATACACAGATTACCTAAACACAATCTGCTTTAGGTCATCGACTTTAGATAGTCTTTAATTAATATTATGTATTAGATGTATTAGGGGCATTTATAAGAATTATAAATTAACATTAAAATAATATAATACTATGATTATTTACAAAATTAAATTAAAATTATAAAATAGAAAATGATCAGTAGATCAGTAGCTATTAAAATAGACATAAGATGTATTGTGAAAATAATTTCGTAATAATAAAAAGCATTTAGAAATCAAAAAAAAAAAAACACGTACAATTTATTTCATATGCATATGCAATATTTTACCTAATATTATTTAAAGATTTACTCTACTACACACCATCTTCAGTCCGTTCTCATATAACTTTGTCTGACTCTAACTCATAACGACGTCATTTGTTTTTCTTGCACAATTTTACACTTGGGAATATCTTCGAAACGAGTCCTAAAAAGTTTATTCCAACTCTTCTCTGTAACGTATGTATTTTCTTCAACAATCACCTCTGTGTTTTTATGTATCTCATTTGCTATAACCCCCTTCCCATTTGTGCCTCGACTTGATAGGAATTTATACTCTACTGTTTATTTCAAATTGAGACTTAGTTTTCTATAGTTTTATCTTATGCATTGTTTACGTCGTAAAAGTAAATATCAATTATTTCACGCGATACAACCCCATTCTATAAATTAACTAGTATATTGGCATATTATAGAATTGATATGAGTCAAATCAAAGACGAAATTTCAACCAACTGGAACACCATTGATCTGAATTCTAAATTAAATATATTGAAAGCTTGTCTATTCTATTTCATCAAAGTATACCTACATACATGCATAAACATACGTACATATGTATGTTCATTACTTTGGTAATTATAAATATACACATATAAGTAAGTATATATGGAAAGATACATTCAGGTGTTATGCTAAAAATCTTTTCAAGATCATTCGTATGTATTTTATAGGTACATATCTTAGAATATTACCTATTGATTATTTTTATATTTTGTATAAGTAAATTTAAATACATGAGAAAGTATGAGTTATATAATCTATTTTTTTTCTTTCAATGAAGTACATAGAAAAAATGTAAAGTGAAATAAAATTATTTATGAACAAACTTGTTACTCATAACATATCCTCACGTATTAAATTACATAAATCGTAACCTAATCAACTTTAACTTATAAAACATAAGTCAACCCAAACTATAATATTTCCACTTTAAAGTATGAGTTTATTAATTAGAATTTTAAAAGTAATCTATGTATATTTTTACAGGTAAGAAAAATCTTACGTGTAAAAATATACATAGATTACTTGTAATCCAAGTTGTATTTAAATATTCCTTTGAAAATCTGCTTGCGTGCTATTTTACATCGATTTAATTCACTGTGTTAAATAGGATTTATCATAGTATTTTTTTTTCTCATTTTCTTCAGCTTTTCTTTGTAGATTTGACGTAATTTTTCACTAGACCGGAAATTTCCACCGGATCTATTTAATCGCGGTATCAGCAGCACGCAGATCTAAATTCCGACGAAAAGTAAAGAAAAAAAATTGCGGAAAAAAATTCCCCTTTCTAAATATGCGAAATCGTTCGAGCAGCTTAATTTGGACGTCTCAACCGAAAAAAAAAAGTTTTTCTCCGGCTTTCAACCGAGGGGATAACTCACAATTATGCGGTCTCTGCAAATATGTTTTCTTCAATAAGAAAAAGTTTATAAATTCCCATTCACTTCCCGTCAAAATTTGACGATTAAAATCGAGTCGATCTTAAATATATGTACGTTCTGTTATCTACCTCGCTTATTAATGTAGTCGACTAACCAGTGGGGATAAGACACATCATTGATTTGTGGCACACCAAATTTAATAAGAAACACCATCGATTTATAGCACACCTTAAACACTGACTAACCAAAATTGTAAGGACTCCGATAGTGGTAAAAGTCATTAATATCGACCCCGCAAGTGACGGTCAGCACAGCAGCAGAACAAAGTTAAAGTGAAACAGTTCTACATATGTATCTCATTTAATTTCTCCGTTCCATAATTAAATTCTACCAATAAGATAAATGTAATAATTATTTAATAAGTATTATTTTATTTTATTTTTTTATTTATTTTTAAAAATCTTGGTTGGTTAACCAAGTAGTTTAAAAAACAAGAAAAAATATTTAATCTTTCATTGGAACGTGACCGTTCGTATGCATATACTACATATATTATATGCATACGAACTTACATATATTAGCCAGCAGCATAGCTCGGTCGTTAAGCTTATGCTTAGCGTCGAGAGGCACCGGGTTCGATCCCATGAGCTGACTTCGACAATTTTTCTGAGTATATCTCTAGTGCTGCTGGTCAGACCTGGTTATTTGTGACTCCAGGTCGATCGTTTCCTATCAGAGTTTGCCAATTTTCTCTGATTTCATTGTTGAAACGGTTCCCGGTAAAATTGGTTAAATATCCTTCCTACCTACTATGTCACCATTATTTGAGATGGATTAATGTACAATAAAATGTATGTACAATTCATAGATGTCTCGTAATTCAGCGACTTGTATAATAAAAAAAAATGCTGCAATGTTTGTAATTGGCCAGGAAGGCGCATTGGGGTTACCTGTATAAATGTAAACAAAATAAATAAAATAATAAATAAATAAATACGTACATACATACATCCATACAAATATAAACCGAATAATAATTATAACCGTCATAAATTTGCTCCGAAACTTAAAGCTCGCGCGTCTAATTAAAGTTCGCAGCGTGCGAAAGTGAAAGTAAGTAATGGACGCCAATTCGTTATAATCGCATTAGGGCTGTGAGCACACGCGCGTTATTAACTCGTTATACGGGTGTAAAGCACAGTCCTAATATAATATATGTTACCTGTTAACCCTCGCTATAAAAGTTCGGGGGAACCTCTCTCGAGAACTTCCGGCGAGATTCGATCAAGCCAAGTCAATATTCTGTACAAAACATCATATATATACATACGTGTACATATATGTATGTATAATAATACGTAATATTATACTAACGTAACGGCCACGGGTGAATTTATACACGTCCAGGAGCGCGGGTGTGTAATAAACTATTTAAAAACCAATTTCGAAGCGAACTATGCAATAGTGGATTCAATAACCGTCGATAAGTGAATTGCATACGCTCTCCGATGCATTTGAGGCCACTGGTGTGACCAGTCGCTCCAAATTTAATATGAGACTCCCGTTCAGTCTCTTCAGTCATACATATGTATGTTCAAATAATGTATATGTCATATATTTATATAATATAAATAATTTTTTTGTAATAAATTTCTAATAAAGCACATAGATCTCTTAAATTCCTACTCCGTTCAACGAAAACCTTTGATGATCTTTATGTAGGTACTTAAATTACCCAATTTTTCCTTGTAAGGTCTCACCTTGAATTTGCCTCAATTATCTAGTCAACTTTTTATTTATCCCATATTAATTGAGTTGAAAAAGCCTAACTAAAATTGATTAAATCCTTACGCTACCGTTTGCCTACCTACGCCCATACTACTGTTTCCGATATTTTTAAAATTCTATCCATTAACAAGCTTTCTGTCAGACTCCTTTACGTTTCTCTTACGATTACAATTCAGGAAAAAATTTGCCGCTTATCCAATCGTTTCCATACTTTGCCATATTGCTCATTTTGGTCATCAATACAAGTAAATGGATCCTCCACCATTACGATAGAGATAAAATATCGTTTAAGAAGCGAAACGAGTCCGAAAATTTTTAATCTCGGTGACGTCTCGTAGTCATTAGTTTTATACATAGATGGCGGTAGTAAAATAAAATTATTGACATTTTTATTCAAAATAATAATTTTATATACAAATTATGTATAGAAGAGGTATGTTTTTGAAAAACGTTTTTTTTATATACGTTTTTTTTTACTCTCATTTTTCTCATTGATTTATTTAAGCTCCTAAATGGTTTCGTCTACTGTTCCGATTTACTGAGTACGGTTGGTTACAGGATCCCAGTTAGGTATTCTAAACACGTTGCACTCTTTGCACCAATTCCCTAAAATATTCTTATCTACAGCGTGTTTATCGGATGCTTAACGGGGAGCTGAATGAGGTTGATCTAATCGGTATGTCCTTACATCATTTTAGGACTGCCATCAGGAGAGTCTTGACTAATTGATCCATTTCTATTTCTTTGTCCAATTATATCATATAACTTTTTGTTTATCCAATTATATTATATCGCTTTATGTTTATCCAATTATATTATATCACTTTATGTTTATCCAATTATATTATATCACTTTATGTTTATACAATTATATTATGTCACTTTATGTTTGTTTAATTATGCATTGTCCTATTTAATCATATTTTAGTTTTTATTCTTATATTTTTCATTTGTAATAGATATATTATGTATTTTGTAAAAATCTATAATCGGGCTCAGATGTTATTTTGTTTAATTTATTCTTTGTTTTTATGAATTTCTATGAATCTGAGGCCTGTTGATTTTTCAATAAATAAATTTAAGAACCTTCAAATAGTCCGAGTATTTATACATACAGATGTACATATGTATGTATAATGTCCCGAGTCATCTGTTTAATTATGTACTTATGTAAGTCGTATCGTATCGTATTTACATATAGCGTCGCTGTGTGTGTATGTAGGTTTACTCAATTACAGTCGGTCGTATTGCATCTCATCAAATGTGTATGCATTCTAAGAAAACTTATAATTTTAGTATGTATTATTTAAATTGAAAACCTAATTTTTTAGAAGCATTCTTGTATTTTATTTATACCAGGAAGGCCTTACATGTAACCCCAATGCGCTTCCTTGGCCAAAAATATTGTACTAGTATTATTATACAAAGTAAATAGATATCAATTAATATCCATAGAGACATTTATGGTTAACCTTATAAATTAGCAGCATTTTATACAATTCAGCGGGATCCGAGAAATGTACAAGTCGATATCGGCACCCAGCCACTTCCCACTATAATTCTTAGAACTGACAACGCGAAATCGTGGGACTGCATATCTGGTACGTGACCATAACAATAGGTAAACAAACGTGTCGAGGAAGATTCCCTGAACGACCTGTCCTTTATAAGGAGACCATATCGAGGCATTCTAGACGGAGCACTAGCCGTGCGTGTATCTCCTTAATCACCAATAAATGCTGTGAAGCGACATTGGCCTTTTACTTGGATCCTCCACCCACCCCTACGCAACAATATATATATTGAAATGTTGGTTTATTTACAATGTTAACTATTTAATGTGCATATGAAAGTTATTTAAATTACATACATACATATATGTATATATGTTTTATACATATTAATTGTGAGAAATTTAAGAATGAAATATTTCAATTAAAATTTAAATAATTAAATTGTATGGATGACCGACCAATTTTTATATCGAGACAGACAGACATCTAGCGGTAATCATTTTCAATTCTATATTTCACCATTTAAAACGGTATGAATCAGTTATTAATGTTCAAAATTAAAAAAAAAGTTTTTTAAAAACATACCTCTTCTATAATTTGTATATAAAATTATTATTTTGAATAAAAATACCAATAATTTTATTTTCAAACTAAAAACTGGATAAAAGTCAGGCACTTTTCAGAAATTCAAATTTCAAACGCGTCTAAAACGATATTTTTTCTCCATCGTAATGGCGGAGAATACATTTACTTATATTGATGACCAAAACGAGCAATATGGCAAAGTATGAAACGATCAGATAAGAGGCAAATTTTTTCCTGAATTGTAATCGTAAATGAAGCTAAAAGGAGGTATGTAAAAAATTCAAGATATAAATAATAACAAACTGGCGACACGAAATCCTTATCTCCCTTGCATCATACAAATACAGTCCCATATTCGCATACACATATATGTATATACATACATACATACAGACATATGCCAAAAACCATAGTGTTGCAATACTGTGACACTTGACCCGCCTCGACTCCTCGAAAAGTTGGTCACCTTAATACACCCGACACACACACACACACACACACACATTGTAAGAATTCGTTTCGGGAAAGCGAAGGTCGTTTTTCGCGTTACGTCGCGCGATAAGGAAAGCTTCCCTTCGATTTGCATAAGCTCCGGGGTCGAATCCCCCGGTCTGGGTCCCTCAGCATGGCCAGCCACCCACCACCACCTCCCGACCCTCCCCCGCTTTATTGGACCCGAGTAGCACTTGCAAAAAAGTAAAGTGGTGCTCGAAAAAGAGAATCCCACTTTTTGACTCGGCCGTGCTCGTATCGAATTACGACAGACGGACCGCCGCCGTGGATAAATAAATTTCGCCGACCGGAGGCTACTTTCGCCTGTAATATAATGGGGGGGGGGGATTTAATTTATTTTCGACACGAGTATTGAAAAGGGGATTATGTCGGTCGCGTTCATATCTCAAAGCTACTAAGTTTTGTCTCGGAATCTGGTTTTCGGGGTGTAAGTTGCTACGCATTTCGCATGTTTGTTTGAATATGACTGAATACAATCTGGGGGTTGGCTTTTCCGTTTTATTTATTTTTATTTATTCGGTATCTTCTTCAGATAAAATCTGGTTAAGCTCTTGCTTTGGTTATTTGATTTGTTACCTGTTCTCCTTGAGGTTTACTTTATTTTTTTTTTTATTTCCTCTTCTTTCTGAAGTTTCGTTTGTCATTTGAATCAACTTTTTGACTTCTCTTTTCTCTACTCATTCTCATGTCTACTTATTTTTTTTACTTATTCATTCTCGTGTTTTAAATAGTATTGTGATAAAAAATAATAAAGTTGTACAGTCACTAAAAATTTTTTCGACATATTTATTTATATTCACGGCTATTTGCAGTGGGAAAAACACCAAGATAAAATATTTTGACCAATCAAACTTAAATTTTTCCGCATAATTTTTCAATTAAAATTATTTAATTATTTATTTATTTTTTACATATGTATATACCAGGAATGCCTTACTGGTAACCCCAATTCGCCTTCCTGGCCAATTAAAAACATTGCAGCATTTTTTTTTTGCAGCAACTTTAATTAGACGCGCGAGCTTTAAGTTTCGGAGCAAATTTATGACGGTCATAATTATTATTCGGTTTATATTTGTATGGATGTATGTATGTACGTATTTATTTATTTATTATTTTATTTATTTTGTTTACATTTATACAGGTAACCCCAATGCGCCTTCCTGGCCAATTACAAACATTGCAGCATTTTTTTTTATTCTACAAGTCGCTGAATTACGAGACACTGCAAAAATTGGCAAATTAACGAGACATCTATGAATTGTATACATATTTTATTGTACATTAATCAATTTTGAAAAATAGTGGTGACATAGTAGGTAGGAAGGATATTTAACCAATTTTACCGGGAACCGTTTCAACAATGAAATCAGAAAAAATTGGCAAACTCTGGTAGGAAACGATCGACCTGGAGTCACAAATAACTAGGTGTGACCAGCAGCACTAGAGATATACTAGAAAAATTGTTTTCAATCGAGGTCAGCTCATGGGATCGAACCCGGCGCCTCTGGACCCTAAGCAGAAGCTTAACGACCCAGCTATGACAGACCTTTCAAGTATATGAATCGAGATTTAGTTTGCTCACTATTTTTTTTTTTTTAATATTATTTCGTATCCTTTACAGATCGCTCCAAAGCGACGAGTGCACTTATACAGATAAAATAAAATAAATATAAATATATAAGCATTTTATACAAATTCATAGAAATATCCACAGTGATCTATAGAGAAATTTTCGCAGAATTTTATAATCAAATTGGCGAACCTTAAGACGCTGAATAATTTGAGATTAGCAAGAGAAATGGGAAAGGAGATGCCAATTTTACAGGAACCGTTTCAATGCAAATCAGAAAAATTTGGCAAACTCTAATAAGAAACGAATCACCTGGAGTCACAAACCAAGGTCTGGCCAGCAGCTTGAGACTCGAACCCGTGGCCACTCTGCTCAAAATCAATAATATGCTAACCACTAGTCCACGCCGCTGGTTATACTTATGTAAAAAAAAATCCCATCTTAAAATTAATTTGTAGTAGTCAATTTGTGATTATTCTGTAGTATTTTCCATTAAATTCGACTATTAAAGGTCAACGCATTATATCCGACAAAAATTCAATAAATAATAGTCCATTTATTTGATATATTTTAAAATAAGGTTCAGACCTCAGATTATTGGTTTATTGGCCGAGATAAAGTTACATTCAACCGAATAATAATGGTCCTATTTCTGATTTAGTTTTCTCCCTAAAATTACAATAGATATGTATGTATATATTTATATAATACATTCATCAAATTTTTTACTCAATATATATACTAAACCTGTCTATATACGAGATTACGTTAAAATATTTATTCAACACTCATAAATATATTATAAAATAATGATATTTAAATTTCCAAAACTCCACCAAAGGCAAGTGATGTAAAATTGAACATTTTGCAAATATTGAACTATAAAATGAATACAAACGTTCTCTATATTTATACTGTATATATGATGTTTTTGTTCTAAAAATGATATATTATAATTATAAAAATCTAAGCGGTAATGCTACAGCGAAGATGAAAGACGATTTAACTGTTTTATGTACATTTGTAGTACAAAAATGAAATAAAAATGCTTACATGTAAATTATCTCCGCAAGTTGGAATTAATCTACCTTTGCTGCAACCTACAAATATAAATACAAGACAAAAATTAGTATACAAGTATTATTAAAAAAATTCCACAACTTCGAAAATAAAACAACGTGAAAATTCACCAGCGATGTCTCCATAGCTTTAGTTCAAGCAGCATTTCCAATCATCTTCTTCAATATGCTTTTGAAAAAATTGCATATAATTTAATAAACACTGATATTAATTTTCAACACCATTAAGAATCAATTTTTAAATTTAAATTCACTTAATATATTTACGAAACAAATGAATTTTTTTTTCACACGCGAAAGAAATTTTCAACACAATTTAAATTATTATGAAAAACAGGCACTTTATAAAATTTTATATCACTTGAATTGTGATTAATTTTCTTTAAAATTGATCATTCGCGAACGATATTATTATATTGATTCAAAGTTTTGATAGTTTAAAGCCACGTTAAATATTCGCGTACAATTTTTACGTAGTGTGAGACTCAACCGCTATTCATTGACTGAAATTAAATAAAAATAAACAAGCGAATCAAATGTATTCAATTCAAATGCATTTAAAATGCTTGTTTCGAATTATTAAATGACATTCGTGAATCGGCTTTCAAACTGTTATTTGCAATTTTTTATACTGTAAATTTGTAAGAGCCCTTTGGATACTTTTGATCGCATGCAATTCACTTTATATTTTAAAACATATTTTCATTAAATTTCTTGCACTTAAGCATGTCAACAAATTGCTGGCGTATCTGTAATAAGAGTTAAACAGTTTAAACAATTTTTTAACAACTCTATATGATACAAGGTGAAATATATAAATAAAAATAGTAATTCTAACATATTGTAATATAAGTCAGCTTTTTCTGCAACTTATCAATGAATTGTGCATATTTTTATTTATGTCTCGGTTTAAAAAAATAAAAGACAGTTAAAGATTGCAATTCCATTCAACCAGTGCGTGGACTAGTGGTTAGTATATTATTGCCAACTGCTTATTAACCACTTAGTTTATTTATTTTTTTACATATTTAGTAGCAAATTGCTAATGAATATGTAACAAATGACAAAATTATATCTATAATATAACACAATTTACGAAACTATAATTAATAGCCATAACATAATATTAAACATTGCATTTATTAAACTTATATAATTATATCATCTTCCACAGAGGTATCCATTAACACCCTCCAAGAAAGCACCAATGTTATTATGAATTGTACATATGTATTTGATTTCTGCTATATTTTTGACCTTCTTCTTCTTCTAATGCCGAATCCGTATTAGGCGACTACCATGGGCAGACATCGTCTATCATGGGCAAGCCGAAATAGCTTTTCGAGGCCGAGTCCCATCCATGACCTGATGTTCCGGAGCCAAGAGAGCTTCTTTCTCCCAAGCCACCGTTTGCCTTCTATTTTCCCTTCTATGATTGTTTGTAGAAGGCGATATTTGGGGCCGTGAATAATGTGGCCAAAGTGTTCCATCTTACGGCGCTTCACCGTGTCAAGAAGCTCTCTCTTTTTATGAAGAAGCTGGAGGACTGTTTCGTTTCTTACATGCTCCTTCCAAGAGATCTTTAGCATCCCCCGGTAACACCACATTTCAAAGTCCACTAACAGTGTCCACGTTTCGCATCCGTACAGCAACACCGACCAAACATAGGAGTGCAGGACTCTTAAACGCAATTTCATAGAAAACCTTCGACAAAATAAAACATTTTTCATGCTGCCGAAGGCATTTCTTGATATTTCGATCCTTCTTCTCTATTTCGGAACTGACGTCCGTATTGATCATTGCTCCTAGGTATTTGTATTGTTCGACCTGTTCAATCATTTGTCCGCGCACACTCAGGTTTAATGGATCCGTCTTTTCTTTACATATTACCATTGATTTTGTCTTGTTGATATTAATAGACAGACCCCATTTTTTGACATGAATGATCAATTGCGATCAATAACGATTGTAGGTCTTCGGCACTCTCAGTCAATATTGCCGTATCATCAGCGAAACGGATATTATTTATAATTTCGCCACCTATTTTTACTCCTATTCGACTATCGACTGCCTGGTTAAACACCATTTCCGAATACATATTGAAGAGCATGGGCGACAATACACATGCCTGCCGTACCCCTCGACTAATTTCTACTTTTTCGGTTTCCAAGTCTTCAACCTTCACGACAGCAGATTGGTTCCAATATAGGTTCTTCAAAAGGGCGATATCCTTTGCATCTATACCGGTTTGGTTTAGTGCATGGATTAATTTATCATGTTCCACTCTATCAAATGCTTTTTCAAAGTCGATGAAACAGACGTATATCCCCTTTTTGAAATCCCTACACTTTTGTAGGAGTACGTTCATGCAGAACAACGCTTCCCTTGTTCCCAATCCTCCTCTGAATCCAAATTGCGAATCGCTTATCATACTTTCGCACTTACGCCTTATTCTCTCTTGGATGATTTTGAGAAGTATTTTAAGGGTGTGGCTCATTAAACTTATCAATCTATAGTCATTGCAGCCGGTTGGTTTATTTTTTTTTGGTAAGGGAATAAACGTTGACTGCAACCATTCTTGAGGGATTTTACCAGTTTCATATATTTGATTGAAAAGTTTCGTCAGTATTCGAATGCCTTCTTCATCCAATAATTTTAATAATTCTACAGGAATAGAATCCTTTCCTGGAGCTTTTTTTTATTTTTGGCCTTTTTGATTGCATTTTCAACCTCAGATTGTAATATACTCAGACTTGATGTTTGAAATCCTTCCCTTATTTTTATATTTTTGACCACTGTGTCGCATTAGGAGTTCCTTTAATGCCACAATGGTGCAAATTTTAAATAAATAAATTATGTATGGAGCAGAGTAGTCACGGGTTCGCGTCCTAATAGATTACTGCTGCTGGCCAGACCTTGGTTTGTGACTCCAGGTCGATTCTTTCCTATCAGAGTTTATATACCATATTATCTGATTTTCATTGAAACCGTTCCTGCAAAATTTGCATCCTATCCAAATTTCTTCATGGACGTCTCTGTGGATATTGATCGTATTTGCCTTGTATAAATGCATACAATGCAAATTGTGCTTTGTTAATAATGTCATTTCACTGAAAAGGTTCCTGTTAATTGCCATTTCCTTTAAAATCTCACTTGCAAATCTCAAGCTATTCAGCGTTTTGAGCTTCGCTAATTTCTATAATAAAATTCCGCAAAAATCTCTCCATAGATGTCACTGTGGATCATGTTTGTATGAATTCGCATCGTATAAAAATGCTTTAGGAATTGTATTCCTGTATTGTATATGTATGTATTAGTACACTCATCGCTTTGGAGCGATCTGTAAAAGCGAGTGTACATGTTCGATTGAAACACAAATAAATAAATAAATAAATGTAAGAGCTAGATTTTCCTCTGCTGAGGAGGTTTCACAAAAACAGCACCCAAATCTTTATATTTATGTAGATTCTTTCATTGATTTTCCAACACTTGAAATGTCAATAGCCAAATAGGCAATATCTAAAATGGCAGTCGTGTTCGATCCCATTTCAACGCTTCGTTGCCAAGCACACTGTCATTCGCCTTGATTAATTTAAATTTACAACCAACCACTCCACCGATTGACATATTCACAAATTTCCATAACTGTCACGGCTTATATACGTACACATTCATGCCAGGGAAAAGCGACACGTGTACGGACCTGCACAATTCCGATCCGCCCTTCTCACAAATTTATTCAACGATATAACCCTTGTAATGCGCAATAACTCGAAATAAACCCGACACAGAGGTGTTTTTATCCAATTTACATTTCGATATGAAATTCGTACCTCTCGAACGTTAACCTTTATCGCGCTCGGGGCGGGGAAAACGACGACGCGTTACATTTTTCATAATACGCGCGAAAGCCGTAATGGTATTAATAAAAATTTGAAAGCAATTTTTTCCCGATGACCCTATTTTGTTTCCTCGTACCATCTTCGGTGCGATAAAATTGATTTATCTCAACAAATCAGAGTTCGGGGCGAGCGTATTGGATGTAAATCACGTGCGATTAAGATTTCAGAACACTTGAAACTCGGCGCAAACTTCAAAGTTACAAATTCACAGATTGTTGGTTTGTTTTAACATTAAAGACCGAGAAGTGGTCATAACTTAAGTGTTAAAACGTATTTAAATTATATTATTTTTTATCAAAAAGTGAATTAAATACTATGCATTTAAGCTTGAAAACAATTTCGTACGTGTCTATTAACGTATTTCTTTGTAACTTTGTGAGAACATAAGAACGTTGGCTTGTTCGCAATAGAAAAATTCGTTGTATCCGTGACTCGCTAACAAGCAGCCGTTATACAACGTAATTACCTTACACAAAAAGAAAAACCTTTTCTCTCGTAACCTTTTCTCCTCGCACAATTTCTTTGCGAGGGAGATTGGCATTGTACGGTCTGTATGAGATACTTTTCTCTGGCTAATATAATATAATATTATACATATAGGAAACGCTGTACGCGCATTTAACCGCTTGATTCGCTTTTTTATCGGTACAACCGAATATAATAAACCGTATCGGATTATACGAAAACGATAAAAAGTATAGTAATTCACTGGCACAGGATAACCCCTAAGCCCACACTATTATATCGCACTAAGCGTACGAAATTTATTATATTATGATAACTTTCGGTTTTATCGGCGTACGAAGTTAATAAATAAGGTACTAAGTGTATTTTGGTCGAACAAATTCGTATACAATACGTACAGT
Organism: Arctopsyche grandis; assembly: GCF_051622035.1. Classification (NCBI taxonomy): domain Eukaryota; kingdom Metazoa; phylum Arthropoda; class Insecta; order Trichoptera; family Hydropsychidae; genus Arctopsyche; species Arctopsyche grandis. The sequence continues at coordinate 1,161,030 of NC_135367.1, forward strand.
TGATGACAACGTACGCACAGCGCTGACAAAAACGTTTTGTGGAAAACATTAAATTTTCCGGACAAAAAATTATATATTTAATATGTTTAGTTTGATACTTTGATAAATATAATCAGCTTAAAAAATACGCATCCAAAATAGTTTGGAAAAGTTCAAATATTATATGAAATCTTGACCGGTAAAGTAGCATTTTTTTTTACTTTACATACATTTATAAATTATACAAAAAACATATACAGCATATCATTCAGATTTTAATTTATATGACTTTTTTCATTAAAAATAAGGGCTTACATATGCATACTCATCTTTAGTACACATTGAACCATTTCCAGGTTATAGCCGGGAATTTTATGTCACTGAAAAATATAAATTAAAGGTTATCTTGTATAGTGTGCATGTTAAATGAAAATTGTATTAAAATAAATAAATAAATTTAACAAAAGTTGTCGAGTTCTATACAGATGCTATTAGAGCTAAAAAGTATCTGAATAAATAAGAATACAGAAAAAAGGACACAATGTTTAAGGAATGAGTTCGCAAATCTCCAAAGAGGTGAAACTTTCGTAAATTGTATTCTTTGAACCAAAAGCTACAAAGTGTACACTCGCTTTTTTCTTTCATTTTATTTTCAATAGAAATACTCGGGCTTCACAAATTGAATGTTGAATTTTTCCGCACTTGCGAAAAATAAACGATCATTGTTTATCGCACGTAAAATGTGGTAGTATTTGAGAGATCGAGAGCAATATACAAAATTTATAACTCTGAAGAAAGTCATAAAAGTCTCAAGATTACGTACACGTTGTACTCGTCGTAAATTCTAAACGGCACAAAACTGCATCTAGTAACAGGATGCTGTACAATGTTTAGAAACGTGTTTCATACGCCATAATTCGAAGAGGTTTTTCCTGTGACGTCGCGGGTTATAGGTTGTGTACACTGGAGTAGTTTCAGAAATGGAAAACCCTCTTCAAACATACGCCAAGTATGTATGAAGGGAAAACCTTATTAAGCCGTGTGATATTATACGATAAATCTGGAGAAAGTCGTGTGACCGCCATCGGGTCTCAATTTATATTTCATATACGAAAACATACCGGGAAACTTACCTATAAATTTATGCTGTAGTTTCGAGTCGGGAAATGGGCTAATGGGTTTTCCCGAACACAAAAAAAAACTTTCAATGTTTATGAAGACGTATTGGATTCGGGTAAGCGTTCGCTAAAATCTCAGTCGTCTGTAGTAAAATTGTAAGCTTTTCTCGGTTTTACGATGGAGGAAAATGGCCCAACTTGCTGGCTATTTAATCATCGAATGTAAAAGAAAAACATGTACGCGTAATACGTTTATAGTAGAACCATAATTAAAATTGTTTTAATTACGCACGACCCAATTACTTGCGTCGAACAAGAGTAATTATACACATAGTTATGGAATATGTGAAAGTGTCCATAAATTAAGGTCACGTACGTCTTAAATTTTAATTTAAAATCAGCAGTGACAATATAATATTACATTTTAGAACATCAACCTTATAAATTTACAAGGCTTTTGCTGATTAAAAAAAAATCCTTTTATATTCATATTGATTTTAAAACATGAGGCATTATATTTACAAAATAGATTAATTTCACTATTTAGGCTTATGTTTTTTAAACCATTCAAAAAAACGTGACCAAAATTTGTTTTTCCTTAAACCTGTTTTACTGTTATGTATGTCGTTTTATGTGGTCATGTTTTATGCGCAAACATTGTGTTTTTATTACGCAATTTTTGTTTAAGTGTGAAGATAAAAAAATCATACATGCACGATTTTAAGGCGCATAAAGATATATATTTTTTAATTAAAATAAATATATTTTATAATATACAAAAAAAAGTAACTATTATTTAATACATACATATGTACATGTAAGATATTTTTCACTAGTGCATATATACGTATTTTACACTTTCAAATGTTTCCCTCCATACATTATTTAATGATATATTATATGAAGTGTTCCAAGTAAAAAGAGATTCAGTGAATAATTGCTATAATACTTTACCAAATAACAAAATTTATTTATTTTATTTATTTTAAAGAAGGTTTCTTTAAAAAAACAAAATTTTTAACAGTATCTACATACGTATTATTTTTTTAAATATTCCTATTTTTTAAAACGTATAAAGACAAACATATGCATACATACATATATACCATATTAATCTCAGTTATCTACCAAATTCGCTACGGCTGTTATCGAACTAATATACAATATTTCCATATTGAAAATACTACGATATAATGCGAAATAATCACACACACGATAATAATAGCAATAGATACGACTAATCGACACGTAATAATACAAACTGAATAATCAAAATTTTGATCGGCCATCTTGGATTACAAAACAAATTCCCGAAAAACTGATAAGCATACCGTTGAAAAGGCAATTAAAATAGTATAATATAACTACACAAGTACCAAAACCGATAATATTCAAATGAAAAACAATCAATCGGAAATATTCGGTGTACCGGAAAAGCGCGACGATTGGACCATTCTTTGGTCACGGAATAGAAACACGTGACCAATCGACGATCGCATTTTCCGGGCTTCGTCAATTTCCGTTCGGTTAATTAAAGGATACACCAATGGTGGGACTTCTCGCACGCACGTCCGGATTGACGGTCGAATTTTCACCGATTTTCCGGATACGTCGGTCGTTTATTCAATTATTAGATTCGTATGAATGGAAATTGTGTAGATTCTATCGCATTGTAGTAACATACTAGCAAAACTTTGGAAAGTTTTATCTTAGACTCTATTAGCATTCTTCGAGCTTGTTAAACTTGGGAAAATATGCTTATCGCGTCGCCCGCTTTCCGAAGAAAAGTGCACGCTGTGTGGAAAAGATTGAGGAAATTTCAGGTGCATTCTGAAGTTTATTCAATACAACGAAGTGAAACATTGAAACTTGTTGAGATTCTCGTGAAAAGTTTGTAATTGACTCTGCTGAAAGTTGCATCGAAAACCTGGTGCACAAAAACTTGAAATTCAAAACGTCAAATTAAAACAAAGTTTTGAAATTTAAAATGATTACTTTTGTATTTTTTTCGTGTATTTATTTAGCGCTGAATGAATCATTTATTTAATGAATAAACCTTTTTCTAAAAATTATGAAGATATGTACATAGTGACGCTAGAAAACCATTTGACAACAATTTTGTGAAAAATGAAAATCAAAGAAAGAAAAACTGAATCCAAAGAAAAAACCATGAATCAGTCAGATACAACAAGAAAGCATCAGTCCCAAAAATTATTAAAATGAAAATTGTTATTTAAACAATTTTTCTATAAAACAATTCTTAATATTGGTATCGATCTCTTCATCATCTTTGATACTAGAAATTTGGGTCAAAGTCTTAGTAAATTAAACCTACCCACTTATACAGTATACATATGTATATGTATATGTATTATATATATAAAGATCCTTATGGAATCTGCTTCCAACGAAGACCCAAACTAAGCTTATGCATATATCCTACCCCTTTCTGGATCACCCCATCAAATTTTCACCTACCTATACTCAAACATTCCCCCCCCCAAATAAATCAAAACACAAGAAATTGTATCTTGGTAGAAACATCCACCAGAAATATTACATCAAAACATTGAAGGATAACTGGAAAAGCATATAAATTTTTATTCCACACCCACTAGATATACATGAAGGCAATAATTCAAGCGCAGCACGAGTATAAAGTCGGGATTGCGCGAGTGTATCCCGCTTGCTAGGGATTTATCCAATTGGCTCTAGTTTGTATTGAGTTATATAGCAACTAGCCCGACAATAACTCGTTCGTATTTATGTGTCGGTTGCCACATGGTTACAATACAATATTGTGCGGCCAATAAACTACATTGCCGCTTAATGCGATCTGACTGCCTCGTAAAACTTTCTATCTGTCTCTGTAGTACATATTCCATATATGCCCCGGGGTGAAAAGGGCCCGTTGGGATAGGTTAGGTTACGTAGGTCGGGGATTCTTAACCTTTTCTTTTGTTCTATGGAGCCCTTTGCCAGTTATTTTATTTTATTTTATTTTATTTTATTTTAAAAAATCAATACCACAGAGACTTGACAGGTTGCCCCAAAGCGTCAATGTGATTTTAATACAAATAATAAAAATCATAAAAATTACAAAAAAAACATCATAAAAAAAATAATAAAAATCATAAATAAAAAAAAAACATAAGAAAATAATAAAAATCATAAATAAAAAAAAACATCATAAAAAAATAATAAAAATCAAGTAAAAAATATGTACACAAAATAAAAACAAAGAAATAAGATTGAAAAATTTATATCGTGCTATTTAGGATGTGTTCCACCAACTCAACATAACTGGCATCGAATAGGTCCAAGTATTGTGCCAGTAAGTTAAGGAGTTTCTTAAAACTCTACGATTTTCCGGGGCCCAGAATTTTAGTTTCTCCAGGATAGTGGGATTGTGAATCTCTCCTCTAAGTAATTTTACGAAATGTTTCCCAAGAAATAAATCTCTTCTCTTTGCCAGGGAGTTGAAACCCAAAGATCCCAAGACAAAGGCACTAGGGAACAGATATGGATAAAATCCAAATGTCTTCAGATATAAAAATCTAAGGAATTTCCTTTGGACTCGTTCCAACATTAGAGAGTAACGAAGTTGATAGGGAGACCATATAATGGAGCCAAACTCGAGCACACTGCGAACTAATGTACAATATAAGAGACGAATGGCAGTGAGCCCTAGTTCAGACGAATTACGGATTACGAATCCAAGGATTTTTGTTGCCCTATCACAGATATTCTCAATGTGAATGTTGAAACTCCAACTATTTTCGAAGACTATTCCCAGATCAGATATAAATAATTCTCTCTGAAGAAGAGAATCATGAAATTTATACGGATATTTAATAGGAGAACGAGAACGAGAGTAAGAAATGACCCGACACTTTAGGATATTGAAGGGAAGTTTATTAACATTAGCCCATTCATAAATAGAATTCAAATCCTCTTGCAAATAAAGAGCGTCAGGTAAATCAATTATTCTCTTATAGATTTTTAAGTCATCCGCATATAATAAAAATTTAGAATGGTGAATAGAAGATTGAATATCTTTGATAAATATTAGGAATAATAAAGGGCCAAGATTTGATCCTTGGGGAATCCCAGAAGTGGCAACATACTCATAAGAAAAGCAACTCCCAAACTTAACGAATTGACGTCGATCCTGTAAATAAGAAATAAAAAGACCAACAAGATTATAAGTAAATCCAATAAAACTTAATTTACTAACCAAAATTTTATGATCAACTTTATCAAACGCCTTCTCAAAATCAGTATATATTACATCCATTTGATTATTACAATCCAAAGTGCTGGTTATGTCATTAGAGAAACATAACAAGTTGGTAATAGCTGATCTGGCCGGACGAAAGCCATGCTGCTGATCAATGAGCATACTTTGAAAGTGATTAAAAATGTATCTGTGTAATATTACCTCAAACATTTTGGCTGGCGCTGACAAGATAGTTATTGGTCTGTAGTTCCTTACACAAGATTTATCGTCCTTCTTATGAATAGGAGTTACTTTAGAGCATTTCCATAAATTGGGGAATGAAGAGTTCCTTAGAATTAAATTAAAAATGAATTTTAAAGGTTCTAAGAGACTAACCTCACATCCTTTTAGGATGTAATTAGGGATGGAGTCAGGACCGGAAGAATAAATATTTTTTAACTTTAGAAAGCCATATTTCAGATCGGAAGAGTCAAGATGATTAATCGCTAAAGTGGGGAAAGTAAATTCCGAGTCATTGGTAGGTTCCATGGAATCAGTAGGATTATTGAAAACTGATTTAAAAAAGTCGGCAAATCCATTAGCAATGTTTTGATCACCCTCTAACAATCCAGAATCATTGTACATAATGGTCGACTTTACACGATTTACACGTTTAGAATTGATGAAGTTCCAGAATTTCTTAGGGTTTTTAACTATGGAACTTTCACAATCAGCTACATAAATATTATATGCATTATTAATTAATTTCTTAATTTCCGTACGTAAAATACGGAAATTATTTAAGATAAGAGGATTGCTCGATTTCTTCCAGAGTTTATGTGTTTGATATTTACTTTTTAAGAGATTAATAATTTCTTTAGTAAACCAAGGCGGATAAATCCTTTTACTCGTCACTAATCCTTTCAACCGAAAACAATCATTAAAAATAGAATATATAATGTCATAGAAATTAGAGAGGGCCAAATTAACATCTTTGCACTCATAAACTCGCTCCCATTGACAATTACAAAGAATATCATTTAAATATTTGAAATCAACATTTGTAAATAACCATCCATTTAGGACAGAGGTATTAAGACAGTTATTTATTAAACGAAGTGAGGAATAAGTTATAGTTAATTTTAAATGAATATCAAGAGCAGGATGATAGCTGTCTTCAGGAACCAAGGAATCAACTGAATTTGAAATAATAATATTCTGACAATCTAAATTTGTTAATAGAAAATCCAACATGGAATTATTAAAATAGTTTCGAATAGTATTAATTTGTTTTAAGTTGAATAAAGATATAAAAAAATTAAGGTCATCAGGAAAACAGTTAGAAGAATTCAGATTAAAATCTCCAGATATAAAAATGCGACCATTACTAAAATGTGAATAATTAGATATAATTAAATCAAAAAATCGCTTATAAATATTTGGTGGAGATCTTGGTGGAAAATAAATAGTACATATGTATATAAAAAAAGGAATGTTAACAAATCTTAGTTTTAGCCATACACATTCATGAATGTCCTCAAGATGACTAAGTCTTTCAACCGAAATAATATTTGTATTTTTAACTGCTAGAAGAACACCACCACCTCTGGCAGATCTATCATGGCGATATATATTGAAACTGCTGTCAAGTACTTCGGCATCATGTACAGATGAGTTTAGCCATGTTTCAGTAATAGCAAGGACGTCAATAGATCTAGAAGCGGCGTTGTTGTAGAATTCCTTGAGTTTTGTATTTAAACCCCGCACATTTTGATAATACAGTTTAATGTTACGGGTCACGGGTTTGGGCAATCGGTTTCGAAGAGATTTTTTTGAGAAATAACCATTCTCTTATGCCAGTACCCATAGGCCAAAATTCAGGATTGATAATTATATTAAAAGTTTCAGTATCTACACTAATTTTAAATGACGAGCACATGTCAGTTTTAGCAACCTGAGAAACGTTGATTCTTTTATTTTTAATTTTATTTAATATGAACTGTTTCACAGTATCACAAGTGCAGTTATTTGCCAAATTAAAAACGTGTACATTCTTCAATTTCGGAATAGTGGCCACCTGTAAAGTTTTATCAGGTGCTCCAGATCCACGAGTGTATGGCAGTCTCCCGGAAGAAGTCCCAGCGACCTGACTGAACAAATTTGAAGGATCTACAGTAGAAGCAGAAGCAGGAGCACAAGAGACAGGAACATAATCAGATGTTGAAGCAGAAGCTGATGTAAGTGTAGCTGAAGATGAAGATGGCAGAGGTGAAGCAGTAGAAGATAGCGCTGCGACCTGACTGTAAGATTTCGCAGGTTTTATAGGAGAAGGAGGAGAAGCAGAAACAGAAACAGTAGAAGCAGAAACAGTAGCACACCCAGGAGTAGATGCTGAAGCTAAAGCAGACGCGAGTGAAGTTGAAGCTGAATAAGGCGGAGGTGAAACGGTAGAGGATGCCGCTATAACGTCATACGGGCATCTGACAGGTGTTTGTTTATGTACTGTAGTATTGTTACATTCAGTTGACAGTGTGGAGAGTTCTCGTAATGTTACCTCGCCCGATTGCAGAGTTGTAGGTTCAACAAAAACAGCTGGAGCCAGAGCTGCTGGAAAGGGACGACACATCATCCTCTTTATTTCACCGACATCAGTGTGGATAGTCTGGAGGGACTCCACAGCGATTTTTAGCGAGGCCATGTTATTAAAAGCGACGCGTGCGATGGATACTATATTTTTAATTTCGTCGCTGATGTATCGCACCCTGTCCTTGGTAAGGACATTGGCACCAGATCCTTTTTTTGAAAGGTCCGCGAGTATTCTCTGGCTTATAGTAACAATATCCTCCATGGTAGAATGCGAACGATTTAACACGTCCAGACACAACGATAGCACACGATATATATATTATATGTCAACTGCGATCCCCTCTTCAAAATAAACGTTTTAAATATCTACATATGACAATTGGTGTTTGTATGTTTGTCTGTTTTTTTGAATATTTTTCAATTTAAATATGGTTTGCTAACATAGAACCTTAAGAGGGCTGTACACCCGAAACCTTAATTTTGTTACCATTCCTTTCTTCGATATATATATTGAGTGTATGTATATATTGAGTGAATGCGACAATATATATCAATATATATATATTGAGTGAATACGATAGTTGCGCTTCGACCAGATAAAACGTATTTCAAATTGACAAAATCGAGGTTTCGTATTCTCCTATTTTCTCCTCGAAAACTGGACCAATTTAAAAAAAAGAATCATCATCGGTATGAGAAAGATACTTTCTGTGCATCTATTGGCGTATTTTTTTTTAAATGGACCGTTAAATAAGCACGCTGGACTCGTTTCGTAGGTGTAAAAAATAGGAGATTTTATAGATGTTTGGCGGCTCTTAGCTCCTATAAAAAATAATTAATCAAAAAAATAAAACAATAGATGCACCCCAATGGTGGATATCCATAGCATATTAAAAAATAATTTCTCTAGTGCCATAATTGAGGAAGGGAGAAGTATAGTACGTTTGTATGGACAAGGCGCTGCTGTTCAGCCCTCTTAATGAATTTGGAGAAGCTGTGTAGAAGCCCTGGATCGGAAGACTCCCATACAAAAATACTTTGTAAAGTGTGTTTTATTGCTGTAATCAAATTTAAATGTAAAAGTTAATTTGAAATGAAAAACCAGGGATCTGGAGCAACCACTTTTTTAGTTGCTCTGCTCCGGCACATGATTACGCTGTTCGACACGAAAAATGGTTCAGAGACGAGATATGACGTTTCTTATAGATCTATGCCCAGTGAACACGAATTCGGTAATAAAAAATGTTGATTGGCTCGAGATTTGGAGATATACGAGTATATGTTTTTTAAATCGCGTGATTTTTCTATATCCTCGTGTTGTTCGGTCGATGTCTCAAAATCTGTCAATTTCCTGTTCAATATGAATATTGAAATCTATAAGCGGGTATTTTATCTTTCATTTGTAGTACTTTTCAGCTTTCAAATCTCTATATCCCATATATTTGGATGGGATATATACCCCATCATATATATCCCATTCAAATCATAAGTAAAGAAAATGCTTGATTTCAGTTTGAGACTACTTAAATTTAAGATAATTTCAGGCTGTTTCACATCTTTGAAATATTCCTTAAAGTACATACATACCATAAACTTAACGGTTAAAAACCTCTGGGTTAGGTTAATATCGTGATTTGTGGTACGTGACGTCATAGTCCAATGGAGGGTGAAAGTCGATGGTATAAATCCATCCTCACTTGTTTGTTCGGATCTCGTGTGTTTCGAAAACTTTAATAAGTTACTTTTGTTTCGCTTCGGGGTCAGTAAATGCCCTCCCCCCGTTTTCCCACCTCTATCTTTTTCTTTGATAAAAAAAAGTTAGGGTAACTTTGGTCGGGATAGAACAGAAAAAGTTGCCGCGAAGAAAGCGTGTAAATATAAAGAAATAAACAAACAATACCCGAAACACTTAACAACAACGATACAGCGTACGCAGTCAAGTTTCCAACCACAGTGAAAGTTTTTCATGTAAATAAACAGATGTCACTAGGTGATTTGAATTTTTTCCTACGTCAACCGATTGACACATTTTGGTAGATTATAATTCTGACCCAAGCTTTTTTTCAACGAATTTAACCTTCCCTCCCCGAAGTGGGGTATGCAAGTGCCCCAATTTTTACGTTTTTCGTAATAACTATGTGGTTTTCAAAGCTATACATCCTATATTTCTTGTATTCCTAGAATGAACTACAAGAAATTTATTTTAATAGATTTTGTATGATTTAAAAAAGGGGTAGGTACATCGTAAAAAAATACATTTATACATTTCTACGTTCCAAAGTATGATTTAAATGCGGTAGCGATAAGTCATGCTTTTGACTGTTCACTTGCATGTTCTTGTTGATCGATGAATCAATGCGAGAGAAAGAGACAGCTATATTTTCGTAAGCTGTTGTTTTCGTCGCTTTTGGCGCGTGGCTATTGAGTCATGCAGTCGCCTGTTGGCCTTACCTATGTGCGCTTGCATGTTGATGCTTGTCGTTATTTTTAATACAAAAATAGTCAAAAACATGCTATAGGACTAAAACTTTTTTATGTTGATGTATAAAATGATTAATACGATATATATTGAACCCATTTGTAATGAGAAAAGCTGTATTTTGATTAAAAAATACTGGGGTCTTACTCGACCCCGGTTCGGGACACTCGTTCTATCTCGACGCTCTGTCCTTTAAAGGTTTCTGAAACTGATTATTATATAGGTACAATTGAATCTTATACATACTGCAATTTTATAACATTATCTAAATTTTCATTGGACCCAATATTTAATAACATTTTGATTGACCTGCTGCTTACTACAACTCTAGAAGCGATATTTTGTTTAATAATTTACATAGAATAATAATACACGCATCTTTGCAATTACAGAACGCTAAATAGTATTCATTGTATGTCCTATTTGATAATAATTAAAGGTGTGAATATTTCCATGCTACTTAAGTGTGCGGACACAGTCTACGAGCGACAATCGTCTCGATATGTTGTACAACTGATCACTGCTATTCCGTCACTAGTTCACTTTTGTAAACTGAAGCAACGAACTTCGACAATGTAAACAATGTGTTAAATCTAAATAGACCCAAACAGGGTTGAGCCCTAAGATAAGTTTAAATCCGTACTCTTTATTTTAAGCGAACTTAAGCAGTCACTTTCAAAGACAGAGTTCGCTCTTTTGCCTACATAATGTATGAAATAAATTAAGGGTTGATTTATGTTTTTCGATTTTTCAAAGGTAGCATTCGGCTCAATGGTACTTCTCTTAGGTCATTAAATAACCCCGTATATGTATATAATATAATATATTCCGAATTGCTGCCTTTTTAGAATTCAAGGAGTACTCGATTCTTCTTGCGATCGTTTCAAAAATTCTTCGGCATGTCTAAAACATGGAAATCTCATTGAAGAGATTGATTGTTTGTCGTATGCGTATTATAATAATATATTATTTGGGGCTTTTGATGTGAAACGGGGAGCAGGCCATTCGAGACGTTTGCATAATGATGAAATATCTCTTTACTTTTTATGTAGGTATCGTTATGAGTCATAACTATACGAATGTATCGTATTTCTTGCTTTGAGCGCCCTTTGAAGCGTAAAAGTCTAGGGGGAAAAAGTGAACAATATCCTATTACAATGAAAGAAAAACATACATATTATGTTATGCTTTTCCTCTCGCATAATATCTATCTTCTATGAAACGAAAAAATATAATATGGCCATTCGAAGATGAACATATAGCAGTGTCTTTCAATACTGTTGCTTTTTTGTTTACTTATAAATGCAGGCAAACTTTTTTTTTTCTATATATATTTATATAATTTTATTTATACAGTTTTAATCTTAAAATATTCGGCGTAATGTCTCTATTGCAGGTTTTGGCCGTTTAAAAATGACATTTATTTATTAGGTTGTGAAATTTAATACAATCGAACTTCGCTATAACGAATACTGTAATGTGAAACAGCAGTTTTCAGTTTTGAGAACTCAATTTAATGAATCAATACAAAAGGTCCATAGAATTTCGTTATAATGGAATTTGACTGAAGTTTTAATGCAAATAAAAATGTAAATAAAGTAAAATTTAAAGCAAAAAAAGTTTATTTTATTATAAATTGAAGTTTATAAACGAATAGCACAAAGGATTTTTTATGAAAGTATGTGGTTGATTTTAATATAACTTTTTACAGGCTTTTAATAAAACTTTTATATTTTTATTAATACAGTGTACTCTCGATTATTCGGGTGCGGATTGTCCGGTTTGCGGATTATCCGGGCTTAAATTAAATTTTGTTCAATTAAATTGCGTGTTATTTGAAACAAATCATGTCACAAAGAAATGTTTTTCGTTCCCTTTTTAAATGTATTTTACTATTGTGTCAATTCTTTCAGTCAATTTCGATCATCAAAGGAGTAACAAGTGCGTGCATTCAGAGCAGATTTTTTCGAACATACGTATGTTTAATTATTATCAATTATAATACTTTGTGTGTGACATTATTTTCTTTGCTATTAACTCGAAAATATTTCAGATTTACTTGCCTGTTCGAAATATAGTTAAACAAAAAAATAAGTTAGAGGCGTTCGTGAGAGATTGTGATTGGGTCCTTCGAAACGAAAAAGTATGAAAATGTCAAGATACGAAGATTTGGTTGCAATTATACTCGTATAGTTAAATCAAAAATGAGCAGAAGGATTACCAATTAGCGGTCAAATGTGTATGGAAACGGACAAGTTTTTCCATGAAAAATTAGGATTAGTAGATAACTTCAATGCTTCGTCTGGCTATTTGACTAGGTTTTTTTATATTTTGGCAACAGTAGTACTAACTATAGGTACTAACGGCCACCCATCTTCTTAACTATAAGCGTTTTTCTTAATAAATAATGAGTATTAAAATTATGAAACAAAAATTTGTGTAGTAAATATGATATTATACTTGAAACCAAGTCAAAATTTGATGATTCAGATTATCCGTACCCTCCCTCCCTAGCATTAGCCTCGATAATCGAGAGTGTACTGTATAAATTTAACTCATTTATAATTTCTTAGTATGTTTGAACGATTTTCCAGAGTAAAATCAATGGCTTGAGAGTTGGCTTTCAACATAATATAGGTACATATATGTATATATCAATAGATTCGTCATGATCCTCTGAATGATATTAATTTGATATCACTTCTTACATCAAAAATATCTGACAGTATTATGTATGCATGTACGTATGAATGTATATAATAAAGCTTTTCTGTGTAATTCTTCGATGACTTCAATGTTGTCCACGAATCCCACCCCTAGGTCTTCTTTTGGAAGCTCGAAATTCCACAGTTTTAGCCTGCGGACCACTTAATTATATAAAGTTTATTTAAAATTTTCGGCAAATCAAGTCATTTAGTAGAGTTTTTTCTGAATTATTTTTTTAATTTAACATGTTTTTTATTGAATAAATTAATATGCCAGTCCACAGGATGATATTTCATCACATGGGCTTATCACTTTATAATATAGTGACAAAAGTTTACTAAAAATTCTCAATATAAAATATCATAATTCAATTATAACCCAACCATTTGCAGCTACCCTCATTCAATCACATAAAGATGTTTTAAAGAACCGCCACTTGATTAAAAGAAAATGATAATTTATGTAATTTAAAATGAACCACCGTACTTTGCATCGAACATTGAAATAAATCTCGCTTAAAAAAGTAATCTTTTTAATGCCAAGCAGTCGTCGTTTCGCTCATCTTTTTATCAGCTTCCTTATTGCGGCGATTAATTGAAAATGTTCCGTCGTAAAATAGCTTATATTACGGCGCTTTTCCCGGTTTCACCTTTTTATTGCTTCCTCATAGTTTTACCTTCGGCCTGGTAATCGAAATTATTTCCTTTCGAGTTTCTCGATAAAACTCGCATATAACTCCGAGTTAACTTTTCGCCTCGACTGGCTCGTTATGAGCCGATTTATTGGATTAGACGTACTCCAGACTACGTATGCGGTTCGTAATACAAAAAAAGAATTCGAATCTAGGACACGTTTTTCCCCAAAACCATAAACGGCGAGTAAGCAATGCGAATTTTCCGTTACGTTCGTAAAAATCAACTCGGCTTACCTCGTCCGAATGTTCGACGATGAAATAAATACGTAGTTATCAATATAAGCTACGATTTTATCATGAAAATGTTTTCAAAGAGTCCATTAACTTAAGAGCAATTCAACGATGTCGTTTATATGAATATTTAATCAGCGAGTTGAATTATTTAAAGCGAAAAGTTTTTTATTATTAAAATTTTCAACCGTTATTTATTAATATTGTTATTGTATTATGAATTGATCTAACACAAAGTTTTCTCTTTACAGATTGGCCCAATGAACCGACTGAAGAAAGAGCACAACTAAACAAGCCGAAACCAAAAAGATCAAACTAAAAAAAACCACTAAACGACCAAACCAAAGACTAAATACGTATTAACAAAATGTGATTCAACCGCACACGCAAACTGTGATACTTGTAAATACACATTTATAAATTAAAACCCAATGAAGATCAAACAACCATGAGATAGTTGAAAGTGAGCCGCGAAAATGCTTCACAACCCGGACAACCCGGGAAACCCGAACTTGGCCGGAAACTACTACCCCCAATTCTCGTCGAGCCAGAACTCATCTTCTGGATACTTGGACAGCAACGACGTACCCAGAGATCCTTACAGACAGCACCACCACACGAGACACTCTGGTGAGGACAGACACAAATACGACACTCTGGAGTCCTTTTTCAACTCGGAACTGCAATCTCTACTCCCCTCGAACTCGACCACTGGCTTTCCACTATCCCAAACTGATTCAGACTTCTACAGCAGACTGCCAGATTCCAACTTGACCGATTTGCCCTACAACGTATCTGGAGACCCTTTCTGCAGGCCCAACATCAGCTATTTGAACATCACCTGCGAACTGCCCATCGACTATGCCCAGCCTATGTATGGGTACATTGCTCCATTTCTGCTCGCTACTACGACAGTCGCCAACACTTTGATCGTTGTGGTTCTGAGCAGACGTCATATGAGAACTCCTACGAATGCTGTACTCATGGCTATGGCTCTCTGTGACATGTTCACCCTGCTATTTCCAGCTCCGTGGCTCTTCTACATGTACACCTTCGGAAACCACTACAAACCGCTTTATCCGGTGGAGGCCTGCTACGCTTGGAATGTCATGAACGAGGTAAGTTTACGAATGCAAACAACTATATTTTGGGGTAGTTTGAATGTATTGTAATAGCCCATTTAAAGTGTCTTGACCACTGGCAAATTTGCAAATTTAGCACTTTATATGTACACATTAAACCGACTTCATATAATTTTTAACATTTTAGCATTTTACTTTTTCTATACGAGTATGAAATATAAAACTACGAAATTTTATATAATATTCCGTAGTTTAGACCTTTTTAAAAGGTTTTCTAAAACATTTCTTTTACTATTTTTCCCCTGGTAGATTATTTTTTTTCATTTTTCCATTTAGTAATTGACAACCCTTTTAACCCTTTGGCTGCTACGAGGCTTTTCAATGTCCAAGCGAAAAATGCTAACATTTGTAATTATTTTGAAAAAAAATAAATATATTTTTTTTTACATACTTACTTCGCCGAACACTCGTAATTTTTATAATACTTTATATACATTTTTAAGAAGCAGTCGTGAACTCGTGCTCTCTCTTTCTGTCTTGCTTTTACATGCGTGCGTGCGAAAGAGATACCTACATATATACACTAAATAAGTTTTGACGATTGTTTTCCGAGGCTTTATTCTTTTCAATAATCTATTTTTAGATATCGATGTATCCTTACAACATGCGATATATTCGAAACAGGTAGCGGTCTCTCTCTCTTTCTTTCTTGGTTTTAATTGTGTACGTATGAGCGAGACACACAAGGATGCGAAGTTTCTAATAATCAAATAATTTTTCAACATGTATCATAAACATTTTGTATGCATTTCAGTTGCATTTGATTGATTGCATGAATTCGTGACGTCTCGTGACCTATATAATTGAAAGCGGATTTCTATTGTTTTTTGCCATTTATTTTAACTCTGCAAAATGATATCGGACAGTGAAAGTGATGAAAGCGAAATAATAGCTCCTCGCCGAGGAACTCGACAAATCAGCAGCTCTACTGATTCTGAAAATGAATTTATCGATAATAATCAATTCCCAAGTAATAACTCCTTATATGACATTGACAACGAACCCGAAATTTACTTTGATGATGAACCCGAAATTAAAGAGCTTTTATTTAAAAAATTGATAAATATTTATAAAGCTTGATTGAAAAATAAATATAAATACGTATATAAAAAAAATGTTTCGTGCCACTGATGCGCTGGTGGCTCAAAGAAAGTATTGAAATACGACAATTAATGACGTCAACAACGATCGTCGTAGCAATCTTCGCCGATTTCAAAACAACGATTTATCGTTGTTGTAGCAGTCAAAGGGTTAAAAAGCTCTTACGACATATACTCGTATAAGAATCGTTTAAAATTTAAAAATAGTAACTTTTTAAGAAGTAAAAACTTTTAAATGCTGCCATAGTTTTAATCTAGTTGATACATCTTTAATAGTTCGTGAATGTTTTGAGGATTCATAGAAAACAATAATTCGGATTAAAAACTACATTTTTTTAATAGTTTGATCATTTTACCTCTTGGTATGGATAAGGGTAGGAGTCATAAGATAAAATTTCAATATAAACTAATCTGATATATTAACAAAGTATGAACTAGTCTGATACACATTTATTTATAGTGTGAAATATAGATGAAAAGTTTGAATACATTCAAAGAGTGTTTAATTAGACTATGAGGCTATGTGAAGCGTTAACAATGGGCATTGTATTCTGCAATAACCACACAAAGTGAAACTTCTAGTTTGAAATTTTAACAAAAGAATTTCGCACAATTGCAGAGATGCGTTTTCCCGGTCATATGAAACATGCATAAAGGCAACGTCAAAGGGAATAGTATTGTTTGTAGAGAAACGCAAAAATATGCATACATAAATATATTTGGTGAAATAAACCATTTGAAATCAATCCTTCTGAAATTTTCCGCCCCTTTGTGGTCGTTTACCGTATGTATAAATGAATACGAAAATTTTCTCTTACGAAGAAATGGGAAAATCGGAAAATCAACTTTGCAAAAACGGAAAGGATTTTGTTTACTGTATATATGTACATAAGTATTTAATAATGCACGTAAAAGTAAAATTGATGACAATGGAAATTGTGAATAAAAATCAATCATGTAGAATTTATTTTAAAACATATGTATGATCAGATCAATATATTGCTTTATTAATATTTTTTTTAAAAATTCAATGAAACGTTTTAAAATAAAGCTTTGTTGTATTATGATAATTAAATATAAATTAAATCAGTTTTAATGATATACGATTTTCGAATTTTCACTTTGGACACAAGGCTCCTTGTCGGGACTTGAATGGTTCCATTGTTTCCTCTGCGCGGAATTTTCCCTTTTCTCTGACAACAATAGAAGGATTTCAAAGTTTTCCGGGGTTACCTGGAAACGGTACGCCCATTTCCCGGCAATGAGGAAAATATACGTCGGATTTTTCACGAAAATTACAAGCAAACAACGAGTTTTTTCAACGAGAAACTACAAACTCGTGCCGACATTTGATATTGAATACAACTCAATAGCAACACGTGTTATATACATATGTAAATGTACATATTGAAACGTTACATCTAACTAATTTGCGTGTAATATATTGTAGAGATTGTGGTTTTACAGCTGGCACATGTTACCACCTATGACGGCCAACAGAGTAATATAAAAACACTATAAATTTATTTTTGAAACAATAAAAGTCAAGTATTTATGATGCGGTCTCTAATTGAAGTTTCAAACTGTCTATTTTAGTTTCACTTCTGGCATGCTTTTAAATGCATAAACTTGGTTAATGCTAAAATGAGAGTTTCTTCAGACCTGCTTTATTATACCCAACACATATAAAAGCTTATAAAATTAATTATTCATTTCACTTCAATAAAAAGGCATACTTTCGTATGGTCATAAGGCGGTCGTCATTTTGTTATGAATTGGATTTTTTTGTTTTAATATATTAAAAACATTTAGCTTTGATAGTGATAAATATTCGTCACCTAAACTGGTCTAAATGTTGAGTAGTAAACAATTGTTACAGATTTTTGGTTTTTGTTAAAAATTTAATATTGCTGTGCCAAAAGTATTTGAATCAATCAGATGTTTTTACTATATTTGTATTGATTTCAAATATTTATAACTACCAAGCGAATTTTAAATATACTTTTTTTACAATTTTTTTCCGTAATCTGTCAGTAAAATCAGTGTACTCTTATTTTATTTTATTTATTTATTTATTTACATATTAGCCACAGTGACATTATAGAATACTCTTACGCATCACTGTGACTAGACATACATATAAGCATAATACAAATACTATATACAAAAAAAATAGAGAGATATCTATGTTATCTATGTATATATATAAAACTGAATGTTTTTCTGTCTGCTGTCTGTCTGTTTCAAATAGGCTCCTAAACCAATGAACCAAATACGACGGAACATTCCGGATTTGTTGTATGCATGTCCGGGAAGATTATTGTGAAAAAGAAACGGGGAAAAACCTCTTAATAATAATATTCGTAATTACGATTTTATCGATGCGAAAGTATGAAGCGCCAGTGTGTAGTTCAGGAAATATGTACATTGGTAACCAACTTGCGCGCACGCATGCCAACCCTTACATTACGTACCACTGATACCAACCTTACATTACGTACCACTCATAACAATCCTACATAGATATAAAAATCAATGTTTGTCTGCCTGTCACGTATGCGTTCCTATACTTTTCTATGATTTAATTAGATTATTAAGTATTAATTTGAAATTGAAACATTCACTTATCGAAACGCATCGAGAAACGGGAACGGGAACTTGCATGCATTATTATACGATGGAACTTTCAGGATTTATTGTGTGCATGTCCGGGAAGCATACTGTGAAAAAAATTCGGCCAAAAACGGGAACGGAAACAGGAAAAACGGGAATGAGTGGCATTGCAACGCAATAATTTCAAATGTTTTCGAGTCGTGACATGCGTTGTTGGGGTAAAATAAACAAATAATTGAATAATTTCAAATGTGTTAATTTCAAATTGTATGCGTTATTGTGGCATTGCAACGTATGCCGGGTTTAGCTAGTAGAAAATAAATCTTTGAAATCATATTCAAATAGTGGTGACACAGTGAGTAGGATAGTTTGGCCAATTTAATGGAGGAACCGCGTCAACAATCAAATCAGATAAATTGGCAAACTCTGACAGGAAACGATCGACTGGAGTCACAAATATCTAAGTCTGACCAGCAGCATTAAAGGTTATACTCGGAATAAATTATTTTCAATTGGACCTCCCGGTGCTTAGTATCGACGCAATCATCTAGTCACGCTGCTGGCTAAATAATGAAAGATGACAAAAGGCTACTGTGTAAAGCGAATTTTTTTTTGGTTTCAATCTATAGCGTTGCCTAGAAATTTTTATAATGGTTTTTTAGTTTTATGTATACTTTGAACACGATATGCGTGTTTTATGTCTCAATTGACGCGTCCTCGGAAACAACATCAAACGAGTAGCCGTTCGAACGCTTCCCTTTTAACGCATGCAAATTTCATTCCATTAGTAGGACTGAATTCCCTTTATCTTTTTCCTTTTCCCCTTACTGAATTTCCGTTCGTTTGGACTTTTTCTTTTTTTTTTAGTATTCTGTTGCGAAATCAATCGACATAGCTGAAACCCTGAGACTTGAAAGTATTGCTCTATCTTAATGAAAATGGCGTAAATACAGAAAATAAAATGTGAGCATTCTTTTTGGCCGCTCTTGGACGGATTTATTTTCATTTTCTTGAAAAAATTTCATTATTTCCGCACAAAGGACTTTGTCGTTTAATACGTCATACAAATCAAAAAGAGTTCTTGAACCTTAATTTCCGCTTTTAATCAAAATTTGGCGAGATTCAAATATACAGGCTTCTTTTGACTCAATTAAAAAAAATATATAAGATCTGGTTAATAGCAGACATAAACGGTGTTTACTATTTAATTTTTTGATACTTGGAGAGCCACAAAGAACTAAACGCTCGTACGTCACATGGCAAGATGACAACTTTTTTCAATTCATGCATGCCAACCTAATTTATTTACTTATTTATTTGTGACATTACAGATTACTCTAACGCGTCACTGTGATCAGACATATAAGCATAATATAAAAACTATATATGTACATATTAGAAAATAAGTGAGACATGTTATAGATAACAAATTTTTTTGAAATCATATTCAAATAGTGGTGACACAGTGGGTAGGATTTTCTAATTTGATAGAGGAACCGCTTTATTAATGAAATCAGATAAATTGTCAAACTCTGATAGGAAACGATCGACTTGGAGCACAAATATCGAAGTCTGACCAGCAGCATTAAAGATTATACTCGGAATAAATAATTTCAATCGCGGTCAGCTCATGGAATCGAACCCGGCGACCTCTCAGTACTTAGTATCAAAGCAATCACTGAGCCATGCTGCTGGCTAATCATTCATACATCCATATTTTTAAGCTATAAAACTAAATATAACAAGCATAATATGAAAAAATATCTAATACCAGGAAAAAAGAGGTGTATAGACGAGGAGAATATGTAATACATAAAGGTTATATAATTTTTTGTAGAGGTACATTATTTTTGGTACATTGTCTCGACACGTTCGGACTTGTGTCGATAAACTCTGACAAGTTTCAACACATCCAACTATACTATACTCGCACACACACACACCAGTACGGCAAATAGTCTGTATCCAACACGCATATGTATGAACTTGAATGCCTTACAACGAGAGAAATGTTATAATATTAAAAGTGGCTTTAAGCGTCATATTGCTGTCAAGAGAGGAATGTCCACAGACCTTTTCAAATAAGTCGTATTTGATGCTTGGTGCGCGACGTACGTCCGATAAAAACTTTTATGTTTGTTTATATTACTCGCAAGATGGGCAAGTGCATCATTAAAAATTGCACGATGCATTAAAAAAACACACAATAAACAATATGGGATACATTTTTATAAGTAAATTGATCATTTAAGTAACATATTATTCAATTAACATCGTAGTTTGACAGTTTCTAAAAGTGTCATTGTGATCGGCTGCATTCTACATAAAATTTCAGGGGTGGCACCAGAGAAATGTCAAATTATTTTTAAATAAATGTAAAAACATTTCTCTTGGTGGCGCCGACTACTCAATTATATTTATAACCAATTATTTAAGTTTAATTAATATAAACATCGTTCATTTTATATTATACATATTTTTGTCGAAACTATACATTACACATTAATTTAAGAGTTCCCAAAAACAGACAAATACAAAAAAAGTGGATAAAAATAATCCGCCAACTGAGAAAAGAAACGGATTGGCCACCAACACCCATCACCACCATATACTCAAATTGTAAATAAATCTATATCAAAATGAAACTTTAATTTCTATAGTGAATATGTGATGACCCTGATATTCCTTGCGTTGTAGCGTAGTTAAGGAGACGTACCGCGTATTATTGACACAATGAAAGCATTAGTAAAGGCACTTTTATTATTGTAACATTTTTCTGCTTACAACAAAGAGAATTACAATTCATATTATATATTATTAAACACAACGATATGTATATGTATGTAAATTCATATTCAATTTAATTACTTAAAATAATTGTATGGGTACGTTTAATTCCCATCCAACTACAATGCTTTATTCAACGTTTTATTATTCACCTATTCAAAGGGAAAGCATACTGTAGATTAAGTAATTATTATTACAGCATTTGTTTACATCAAAACACACTTTGATGTTCTCAAACGGTTAATAAGAAAAGCAAAATAATACCCTTTGGAATTATATTGAATTTTCCGCTCCGGCGATCGCCGTATGAATCGACGAAATTTTTCAAGACTTGTCTCTCGGAAAAACGCGCCTAACCTTTACCACTACACGGAAAATTAATTTAGCCAGCGTACATACACATACATATTAGACTTATATAACTTATAAATTTATATATTACAATTCGGTTTGTGAAAGTTTCATTTTCGTGTTCCGAGTCTTCCGTGTTCGAATTCGATCTATTTTTTTTAATTTCCCGCCGAGTCCCTTCGAAGTTTTATTGGCAGTCCGCCGAGGCAAAAAACTATAATTGGGAATAGTTTTCCAGTAGCCAAATTCGAATGATCGATAGAATTGGGGCATTTGGCAATTCGAATCCGTCCAATTTGAAGGCTGTGTGACCCAATTAAAAAAGGTTATTTGCTGTGTCCAAACTCGTTCAATCTTCGTTAGCAAAATGACTCCGACGACACGGGATCACACTTGACACGCGCACGACTACAATGTCAATTTAATTTTAAAACCAATTAAAACTCAGTTATTTTATCCCCCTCTTGTTCGGTGTAAAAAACGTAGGATGTGCTTAAAACTTTTCTTTCGGTTTTACTATATTCGAGATCGTTGCATTGAATTATCACACATTTCCAATGGACAACTTTGAAGGTGTTTTCCCCGAACAAAACCTTTTCTACGAAACCATCCCGCTGAGAGTTGCGAAACTGTTGAAAGCATCGAAGTTAAATTTTACATTTTTAGTTTTGAAGAAAGTTTTGCTATATCTGAATAATAATTCTACAAATTTATGATGAGTTGCATTATGTTCGAATATAAAAATGTTTCGTCAAGCTTTATAAAATGAGTGTCGTTTTTCAAACGAGAATCGTTTTCATACACTAACAACGCTATTATCTAGTTTTGAACTTTAGAATGCTTCGAATGCAATCTTCCAGTAAAATTTCATTCAATGTCGATCATCACATCAATAAAATATACCAGTTACTGAGCTTATTATATCGTTACCTTACTTCGAAAAGGTTCTGACTGTTAGAACAGGTGCAGTTAGAACCCTTTCAAAATAAGGTAACTGTATATACATACATAGCTGAGAATATTAATGGTGAAATATTTAAACCAAATATATAGCTATGGGTATGTACTATACATATAAAATTTTTAAGTGGTTGATTTCCGATTATTGTCTACCTTACATTATACAACAGTATTACATTTCATCAAGTATCACATTATGTTATAAAAGAGAATTGCGACGGTCTTTGAAGTATTCCAAGTATTTCGGTGTTCGTTAACACGCCGGAAAAATTCAAGTCAATATCAACAGTCGTAAAATTATCTCGTGTGTGTTTGTGTGTGTATACAGGATAAAAAAAATTAAAATCCCCTGGAAAAGCAGAGGCACTAAACCCGTTTTACGACGCGCGAGAAACTCGAACGATTAAAACGGAAGCGTCAAAAATAGTTTGCGAAGGTCGACATCCGCTCGTAAAAACCGGTAAAAAGTTTTATTGACACTGAAAAGAAATATCTTCAGCATGTAATTTTTCAGGAAATCGTACTCGATAAAAATTCCACGAGCGTGAAACGAATGTGCTGAAAAAGTTCCATTGTGCTGAGTCCACTTCAGAAGCAACGCAACGGAACGAAACTACAATGTGTATGTATATTCGTAAGGGCAAAATGTTTAGAATTGTGTTCACACATCTTCACTCATGTATTGTAATCGGTTTCACGGTGCTTCAGCATCCAAATTTATCAAAAATGTCACAAATATAATCTACAAATATCTACAATATACAAATGTATATAAAATATGGTGTAAATAGTCAATATTTTTTTATTAAACAGCAAAAATCAGAGATATCACATACAATCAATATTAATCAAATGAAAAATAGTTTCTTACATATTCACAAAGGATGCAGATAATCTTTTAAATTAATTTTATTGTTTTTGCCGCCTCACAAAGGAAAACTCTTTCTAATTCAATTTTCATAGTACTATGTAGTTCATTTGTGATGCTTATTTCTACAATGTTCTGTTATATGAGAAAATTCATATAGCAGATCCTTCAATCATCCTCACAGGAACAATTGGGAAAAAAACATAATGGCCAATCTATAAATTAAACTATAAATTCTCCGAACAGTTCATTGTGATCTAATGTTGACAATAATCTCATCTTATTGAAACTATATTTTAAAACTATTCTTCACTAGGATGCAAAAGAAATGTCTCTTCAGATCCGACCCCGACATTTGATTCTCCTGTATATATAAAAATGAATTTTTTTATATGTGTGCATATATTTGTATTTCCGCAATAAAAAGCCATAGTTTTCAATTTAGAATTATTAAATCTGGTATATTATCTCGTGGTACACCTTATGATAAACAAAAGTTTAAAAAACATGTAAATTGCGAATAAATGGCGGTTTCGGTACCGTTTGAATGCCGGAAAGGATAGCAAAAGTTCCTATATATTGTAAAGATCCAATTTTTTCAACTTTAAACCATTGAATTTCCTATATTATACATGCCTACATATATTGTCTCGTGTATCTCATGGTACCCTAATTTAGACTGTAGATGGCTTTTATCGTGTTTGTAGACCTTGAAAGGGCTTTTTTCCAACATCAATTCAAAATATTATAAAATGAAAAATCATTATTACACATACTAATATTTCTAGAATTTAAAAAATATCTAAAAACGTAAGAGATTTTTACTTGATGAGAATTCATTTCACTAGCTCGTTATATAATAACTAATACATTATACCTTTATTATACACTAACATTAAAAAAGACAATACTATGAATACTGACAAGAAATAGGTACATATACTGCCTAAAATAAACAATGATCACTGATCAGTAGCTATTAGAATAGACCTAAGATGTATTGCGAGCATTGAAAGGTATACTTTTGAATATAAATAACATTTAAAAATCAAATATCAATTAAACATATGTAATTTTGAATGAAAAATGAGAAAACAATAATACATTCAAACAATCCCTTAATGCAAGCCTAAATGTTGATTAATTGATATGGAATTAATCGGAAGTAAACAGATACCATTTATCCAACATTGCTTTTATAAAGTCTAACTGGCAATTCATAGTCATTGTAAATAGATTTTGAGGCGAGGGAAGGTTAACTCATATCTTAATAAAATATTGCATCGCCATAAAAATAAATTTCGAGCTAAACTAAAACCATGTAATAAAAACGTGCTAAGCATTTGGACACATTCCAAAAATATGTTTTCGATGAATGAAAAATGAAAGTGTTTATCTACATATTATACTTTTACCAATGCAAAATTTAGCGTTATGTCATTGGTAACCAGTCGAATTTCCTATCTATAGTGTATATATGTAGATTTTACATATACTCATTTATATACTACGTCACATTTAATTTAGTTGATTATTACTCGGCGTTTAATCAAACTTTGATATTAAATTGCAACTGTATCAGTCATCAAATCAAAGACCGTTCTCATATGTGTGCATCGGTGAACTGAATTCCAAACACTTCACCTTCTGTGTCAATGGTAAAGCACTTTATATCCAATTCCAATTCTAAAATGAGGTTCAATAATTTAGCGAGGTACGGCGAGCTTCTATTTCAAACTGAATCTAAATGTATATAACCCTTTAATAATTTGTGGCGTCTGCAAAGAGAATTGCATCGCTCGATAAAAATACACAAAGTGGACTTGATACATAGATATGTGTGCACATATTGGACTTGGACTGACATGGACCTTCAACCATGCAAATCTAAATATACCAGACGTATTTGAAAGATCGTGTTTTGCAGAGCTTTCGTGCTTACGCTGACGTGCGACTTTTCAATGGTTTATTTACGCCCCATAGTGGTAAGGGCAGGGGTTGTATATATGTAGTACCAAAGTCGATTTTCAGGGATATGTAAATATATTCTTCAAAGCTGGACTGGATATTAAATTTCTTCGTAAACATCCGCTACTATCCGTGCCGCCCGCTTTATTAAAACGTTGCGATTCGTCGACGTCTGAACGCCGAAGCAAGCATTCTGCTTTAATAACCTGAAAAAATATGAGAAAATCGCACGCAAACGCGTGGAAAAAGTCAGAAAAACTTTTAAAAATCATACGATATACACGGCGATGGTTTTCGATCCCTTTTTCCATATAAATTACGCGATTTTCCAATGAAATCGGATCGGCGCGTACGAATATCGCGACCGCCATTTTGTTTCGATTTTTGTTTTTAATCGCCGGTGGTGGCCGCAAGCCGACGAAAATTTACGACCATGATCAAACGAGTGGGTACATTTTTATTCGCATGTACTGTGTGCGTGTTTTTTTTATTTTTATTTTCAACCCACAGTTGATTTTATTAGATATGTGAGAAGATTTTCCATATTTTACTGCAATTTAATTAAGACGTACGTTACAGTGTGATGCAATGTGATTTTTATATTTGAAATAATATATACGAGAAATTATCGCAGTCATAAATTTGGAAACATTAAAATTATTTGCGTTATAAAAACGTCATTATCCAATTATATTTTTTTATGATGATTAAAAATTTCATTAAAATAAGGTCAGTGGTTTATCGCATCATTTGTAATACATTATTGCTGATTAGTATTATAAAAATACAATTTATTTAAATTCAAGCCGTATATTTTTCGCTGTATATAAATATATTATACATTATTATTCTGATATGAAAAGGGCTATACAATATTAATATTTTCACAAAGAATAACACATTCAAGGCTATTAATTTACAGCATAATAATTCACATACTAATTAAAAATTAAAACAGCCAAAATTTTTAATCTGTTGAAAACCAATTATAACATAATAATTATAATAATTATAACAATTATAGCATAATGTATATGTATGTCGGTTTTATCTTTATTTATATACATATAGATTATACACATTATATGTATATATATATGATATTTTTTTTATTTTTATATGTACATACATATATGAGTAATTTATCTTTATTTATGTGTATATGCTTGTATTATATAATGTGTGTATGTACATATTTGGATGTATGTATTTGTATGTGTATGTATGTATTTGTATGTGTATATGTATATATATATATATATATATATATATATATATATATATATATATATATATATATATATATATATGTGTGTGTATGTATGTATGTATGTATGTGTATATGTGTATGCGTATATATTTGTGTATATATGGATGGTGTACATATATGTTTATATAATTGTCTTTGGCCAGGAAGATGTATATATATATATATATATATATATATATATATATATATATATATATATATATATATATATATATATATATATATATATATATATACCTATATGTATATATATATATATATATATATATATATATATATATATATATATATATATATATGTATTACATTGTACATATATATATATATATATATATATATATATATATATATATATATATATATATATATATATATATATATATATATATATGTATACATATGTATGTATATGTAACTTCCATACAATCTTGAGTATTCTTATAATATTTGTACACGTACATGTACATACATACATACGTAGGCATATAAGATTTTTTACAAATACATATATGTATGTAAATACATTACATATGTACACGTGTACTAAAATACATTAAAATAATCCCACTTAAATAGTCACCCTTTAAATTTTTAAAATCAATGCACGTACAACAATATTCGTACCTACAAAACGTCAATATTAAAACATTTTTCATTTCTATATATATGTACATATGTACTTTAACAGCCATTGATCTATTTTAGGCTGTGTGCAGCAAAACAACCTTGAACAAACGACCGATCGAAAAACTTATTAATACTTTAGACCCCTACTCAAGTGCAATTTTTCCCCTGCAAAATACAATTATAAATTTTTGAACGAAACGACCGAAACGTTCCTCAGAAATCGCGAGCTTTGATTGTCTCGTAAAGATTTGCATGACATTCGGTTAAAACTTTGCCACCATTCAACTCTGAGACAATAAACTGTCTGTTTATTATATTTATTTTTTGAGCCGACCGTCGGGAACATTCATCCCAATCAATGTTCTATCCATCTTTCTCTCCCTCGCTGATTAATTGTGGTCTTAAGACGATGCGGTCTTAAGGGTGGGGGTGTGCGGTTGGAGTGGCGTAATTATGTCGGTCGAAAGGACCGAAACTTAATCAAACGTCGGCAAAACGATTTAAGTTCGCCGACGGGCGAAAAATTGAAGAAGAAAAATGTGTGTGTATTATTATATTATATAATATTTATTTTCGACCGGTGGTACGCCACTGATCTCGCGAACCGCTCTGCTGGCTAATGGCGCCGCAAACTCGGCCTAAATAAATTAATTTTATTATTAAGTTCAATTAGGAAAAGCTCGTTTTCCACCCCCGCCCTTCGTCTCGATCCCCCGTGCCCCCGTCCTAATATAATAACGGCGGGAAAATTCATTATGTCCGCGGTGTTGAAAAAATTTCGAATTATTCGTTGGATGTTTCAACGCACAAAAGATTATTGTCTCCATTTTCGTTCAATGTTGGCAAAGATAACAATAACATTTCCCATTAATATAATTTTACATTTAATATATTCTTGCGTAAGGATCGGTTCAGGATCTAAACAAAGGGCCAAAGTTGCTTCACAGCATTTATTCAACTATCCCAGAGGTCCACACGGAACCACCGCTCACTCCAGAATAATCTGATCTACCGTGTGTACCTCCTTATAAAGGACCAACTGTACAGCACAGCATCCCCGATTCGTTGGCATGTTTATTGTCTAGGCTCGTAAAGCGAATCTATTGTTAACGCACGAACGAGATCTGTGAGAACTCCAGCGTATCCTTTGTTCGGGCACTTACTGAGTCCCGTTAGCCTAATTTAGGGTCTCTATTATTCACCCAAAATTCCACAGACAGCGGATAATCTCAGTCATGTTCCCACGTTACAATATTTTAAGCAAGTTTGTCTAAAAATAGAATAATTTTATTTTGAAATTCAAATATTATACGGCTTTGTTGATAAATCATATCTTTTTCCATTTAAATGTATGATTGTTTAATCGATATGCGAATTGTTAATTTGGGGAATGTTCATTAAAGAACTGTTCATCAATATGACGGTATATTAGATGATCTTCGAGAAGACGGTTCATCAAATCAGTGATGTTTGCATTTTTCTCTACATTGTTGAACCGTCCTTTTGATGATTAGATATTGAATGAACTGTCTTGTTCATAAACAGTGCCTCAATGAACAGCCCTAGATTGGTTTTGTACTTTGGGTATAACATAATATGTATGTAGGTATAACCAGCAGCATAGATCAGTGGTCAGCGTTTGATTTCAACTGAGTGGCCATGGGTTAAATCCCTGGCCCAGTGCTACTGACCAGACCTTTTACATATATGTATATGACTCCTGAATTAATCTTATTTCAATGAAATGGTTCAGAAAGAATGGTAACCCTGTACTATTTCAAGAAAAAAATCAAATTTTCAGCATCTCAAATTTGCTGATTTTTAAACTGTATCCAAAATTTTTGTCAAATTTATTTACAGATGCCTCTATGATGCTCTGAAAAATTGTTTATAATTCACCAGGAAAGCGGATTATGGTTCATTTATTAGACCATTTTGGTATACATATACATATGTATGTATCAGTGGCGTGCTGCTGTCCAAAAAATGATTAGTTTATTTTTTTAAATTTTATTTTATTCTTCCAAACATTATCATATTTATATTTATTAAAATGTCTTTGACATGTTTTCGTTTTTGAATGAATATTCAATATTGGTGTGGGTTTTGGGCTCTTAACAACAACCTCTTTTTCATTATATGGTAGAGAAGCAAATGTCCTTAGTACATTTTTAATCAAGCAATTGCAATTATTGTTAACAACGGCGATAAATCCACTTGCATTTTTACTTTGGCTATCTATATTTAGGGCCATAATAAATAATAATTTAGGACGTAACGTACGAAATATTAATCAACGAATCAAGCGAAAGTTCATTCATCAAAATCGAATCAAGTCCATACATACGCAATTTTGCTTCCAGAGCAAGTATCGCGCGAGCGAGACGACTGTAGAGTCGTCTCACCCATGCGCATATGCATGAGTGACAGCTCACTTGTGCGCATGCGCAAAAGATTTGTAGAGAACTTCAGCATCCATGGTAATACAAGCTTGATGGGAAACAAGCATCGGTCGCGCAGACGGCTACGGCCTTTCAACGGGGGTGCTCGATTATGTCAATTTTGGATCAGACAAAAGATCGTATATATCATAATCACGTAATCAAAAATAAATGAAAGAGAAATAAAACTAAGAAATTCAGAAAACAATCGCTATGAAAATATTTTTAATGTAAATTTTAAGGGATGCGCAGCATCCACAGCATCCATGGACGGCACGGCACGCCACTGATATATGTATGTATATACTTTATTTATTTTATACACATATGCGTGTGTATAAAATAAATAAATAATTAAAGAAATAACTAATATTTAATAAATCTCTACATCAGTGTTGTCATACATGCTTATTTACAGCGTTTTGTATGTTTAGGTAATATAATAATAGGTAAAGCTACATATTTACATATGTACATACATACATATGTAAAATTTGTGTGAAATGTATGTAAATATCAAATAAAGAGTCAATATATGTAACGCAAAATATATGTATTGCATTTGACAACGTAAAACGTTTTATAAATCTAACAAAACATGGGAAAATGGTGTAAGTTTGAAAATTGAAAAATTCGTAAATTTCTTTACAAGTAATTGAATATCGGCAATTTATTTATTCGACGCGGATGAATTTATTTTTTTACAAATAAAAAATGTTTGAGTGAGAGAACACGCGCTTCGAATACACAATATTTAATGCGAATTTTCGTATATGTGTATGTATGTATGTATAGGAGTATTGGCTTCTTCGGATTTAACCCTTTGAGGGCGCGCGTGCGAAACGAAACACATTCCGCAGCGGGGAATTTTCATGCGAATTTTCTTCGTCGTCTTTTGAGAGGCTCGTCCCTCTCTTTCCCACTCTCAGTATTTTCCACATTTGCAGGGAAATGTGCGCGAGTGTGTATATAATAATAAAATACGGCTACAAAAGAAAGAGGAAAATATTGCGTGCGAGTACGGCTGGAATATTTGCGTATATTACAAACAAATAAAACGAAAATCGAGAACATATTTGTGAGAGCGCATTCAGCTCTCCGAACGAATTTTCTCAAATATTTACGTGTCTTGTCGGGGGTCAGCTACGAATCGTTCGAGTGCTGGGAAATTCTAAAAAAAATGTTTTCGTATGTATGTACATATATATGGAGATAAAAATTTCTTCAATGAATATTTTCTAAGAGGGAGATTTTCTCATTTCCGGAAAATATTTTCTTCAGTTATTTACAAAATAATGACGGAATACACAAAGGGAAAATTTCTTACAAGTTGCAACTGAAATACAAGCAGAGTGTATTGAATTCGAGTACATTCAAATAATATCGGTATCATAAATGTTAGCCTTTGAGAAAAAGCTACAAAACATTGATTAAAAAAAACTGAACTTTAGATACAATCGTTCATGAACATATTTTATTTTATTTCATAGAACATAAACACTCGCCTTTACAGATCGCTCCAGAGTGACGAGTTCACTTATGCAGATGTAAAAAAACAATATACATAAGCATTTTATACAATGCAAATTCATACAAACATCCACAGTGACATCTATGTAGAAATTTGGCAAATTGGCGAACCTCAAGACACTGAATAACTTGTGATTCACTAGAGACATAGGAAAGAAGATGCCAATTTTACAGGAACCATTTCAATGAAAATTTGAGAAATTATCGATCGACCTGGAATCATAAACCAAGATCTGGCCAGCAGCGGGACTCTATTAGGACTCGAGCCCGTGACCACTATGCTCTAAACTAACTATTATAAGCTAACTATTTGTCCACGCCGCTGGTATGTATGTAATAATCTAATATATAATTTCGAAAGAGGCTGTATGTTTGTTTGGTTCGTAAAATCCGTAATGTCATCGAACAAATGAATATTCAAATAAATTTAAATAAAATGTTTACTATTAGATAAGTCATGTTTAAGCGGTTCATATTACAAATACCAAGCGAAGCTGGGTAAAACTACTAACAAACAATAAATTGTAAGAAAACTCCTATATAGGATCATCTTAAAGACTTTATCGAAAAATGTTGACTTTTTTCATTTTTCTTTTAAGAACAAACAATTTGTTTCTATTCATATCAAGAATTTACATCGAATATTACATCGAAATATACATATATAAAATTTAAACATTTATATATAATATAAACCCTAAATTGGTGTAACGATTAGATTTCTTTAAGAAATATTCCTTTAACAAAATATGGATAACCTTGTAATATGTGTTATTATAATATTAAATTTATTAATCATTTCTACACCATCAACAGAAGAAAATTAAACTGCAATAGATTCAACCAAGAAACTTGTACTTGTAGTAAAAATTAAATTCATACGAATTTTCAAATTATGTGTGTATTTGAAAATATTCTATACTTCATTAAAAATTTGTAGATATGTATATATGTATATATACATGTTTATGTGTGTGTGTGTGTGTATATTTCATTATTAAATCTTCAATCTGGTACTTATACTTATTACTATATTTATCATAGTTTCAAACTAATATAAATTTTAAAATATAATGCTGGCGTCGACTATATTTCAAACGTGAAATATTTGAATAGCGTTATTTCATAAAATATCGTGACGATCAAAATTGATTGTAATAAAAGTTTTATCGGTTATAATTTAAGTATAATTAAAATTAATATGACATTGAATGCAAATTCTAGAAAGTGAATTTACGTCGTATACTAAGGGGCCTGGCGATAAAATATTAAGGAGCGATGAATTATTACCGTAATAAAAACTGTATATATTAAAGAATAATCTAATGACGTAATAGGATTACGGACGATCCCTTAATTCTTTCGCGGAAATAAATTAAACATCGATTTTTGCATTAAGCATATTAATTTATATATTCGCACGCGTGATTGAGCCTGATTCGGTCCCCGGAAGAAAGAAGCAGAAAAATGAGCTTTTAAGCTCGATTTGCTATAAAATTACCATTCGGAAAATCGCGAGCAACTTCCGGCACTCTCTTCCTCCTCTTTTCCGGAGGGAAACTTAAAATAAATAATGGCGAAATTAAAATTAATCGACGGAGATTTTCACATTAAGAGCGCCAACTTCGACGCTCGCCGCGATTTATATCGAAACACGTCGTTGTATTTTATTTCAGAGTGCGAAATTAATTCCGCCCAGCGAGGAAACAACGGAGGAAAAAACAGCGCGAAAATAAATTTTGATTTATTTATTTATATGGAAAGACGATTTTTATTGTGTTATTATGGCCGGCTGAATAAACGTCAAACGCAAACTGACGTTTATTCGGGGAGCGCGCTCGGCGCGTTCGAAGATTTAATTTTATTATCGAATAAATCTCTAGCGAACGTTCAAAAAAATGGATGCCAAAATATTTGAGAGGCATTGGAGCGTGTTTTCAGATTTTTTTCCGATCGCAAAGAGCGATGCGAGGTCGATTATTCATCGATCGAAGTCGAATGTTTTCGCTCGCATACCCTTTTCTCTCACATGCACCGAGAGTGTTCTTTTGACTTTTAATTAACTGGGCTATTTTCAGGAACAATTTTCAACTCCAGATACAGAGGAGGGGGTATTTAGGGTCGGTAGGGTTGGTTGGTGAAATTTACATAAGGTCCGCTTATGTAAATGTATACATTTCGAACAGCTCGGCTAAATAGACTCTAATGTAATTAACGTGAATAATGAAACGGTGAGAGGTTTCGCTCCATAAAATTTGAGCATTGCCCACTTTTTTTCATTAAATTAACGTTATACAGTTTTTTGTATCGCTATTAACATGATTGACATTTAAAAGATCATGAATTTGATTAAAGTAATGTACCTACATGTATATACATTTTGTATATACATTTATATTTGCCTACTTTCTTATTAAACCTTATATGTGTGTAGAATTTATCCTTACGAGTAGTGATTCTGTTTTCTCGATGATTTTCATTTCTCGAGAAATAAGAATACTTAATTTCTCGAGAATTCTCAAGAAATTTTGATAAATGAAATAATTTATATAACACAGTTAAGTATCGTTTATTCGACATAAGTGGATTCAAAATTACAAATTTATCTTTTCGCATTATTGGAATGTAATTTTTGTATTCATTTTGTATTGCATTCTGCCATACAAAATGAATACAAATTCTATAATCATTAAAGCAAAGATGACACCACCGGCCGGATAGAGTAATAGAAATAATTAGTAATAGAAAAAAAGTCAGGTCAATAATTACGATAAATGCAAATGAGATAAAGATCAATTCAGAAAGTAGTCAAAATAAGATAAGAAATGAACATAAGATAAAGCACGTTCGAAAGTTAGAAATTTGTTAACAATTTTTAATCAATCCCAGACCTCTTATTAAAACCTTCTAAGAAGTATGCATATTAGGTATAAATCCACCATTTCAAATGCAGTTTTATAAAGGGCAGTGGTCGTAAACTTTTTGAAAATATTCGACAGTAAAATATTTTTGAATAAACAAAAATGTTTAATATAAATTATAAAATTTCTCAAGAAATGACAAGTCTCAATTTGGCATTTTTTTCAAGAAATTCTTGAGAAATAATTCTCGAGAAGAAACACTACTTTGTTGGTTGTAAAAATGTTTAAAAAGTTCCACACAACAAATTCAATTGAAAATGATACAGTGAGCAAACTTTTTTGTATTTTCACAAGGTTTATATTAGTTTCACTTTTTAAAAGCTTCGTATATAAATCAATCCTAGTAGTAGTCGGTTCAATGATCATTATATACTTTACATACATATTCCTTGTCGTTAGTATCTTAAATATTTATATTCAAATTTAACGTTCGTATTTTACATTAGAATTTTCCATACGGTATGATCGAATTAAATTCCTGTGACGGATATACGGTAAATATAGCACCTGCTGGAAATTTTCATCTGTGACACACATTCGAATGTGACTGTGGAAAGGTACGTCATTTTGAGCATTTGAAAGTGATCGAATACGAACGGCACGGTCCAGAACGGAAAAGTCGAATTTCCCGGACGTCGGAACTCGCTTAAGCCGATCGTAAAAGCTTTCCCAGATACTCGCCAGTGTGGAAATTCAAAATGTGATTTCCCACCCGTCATTTGAGACCCACAACCCACACTACATCCCACGTTTCCACGGCGACGTGTTTTAAGTGTAGTCGGCTTAATATTCGGTGACGAATCGCATATACTATCAGTAATATATATATATTATAATTAAATAATTGATACTAATTTTATAATCAACTATAATTTTGGAGATACTAGTCCAGATTTATTTAATTTTGGTTTATCTCATTTTTAACATTAAGCATCGTATGTACGGATGGATTAATTCATGAGCTTTTTTTTACGTATAAAATATATTCAAAATCCACTCAAATTTTGGCAGTCTTTGCTTTGGTGTCGAGAGCTTACATTACAAAGGTAATAATCCCCAACAGGTAAATTTGTAAATTGCCTTTTATTTGTATAATCCCAGCTTTATTTCGAAAGTCGAATGAACGTGTGTATCCGGTCATGGAAAGCAAATTGAATTTATTTTTCAATTCAAATAAATCTAAGATATGATACGGGTTAGTGTGCGAATTTTTTCGATGCGAGAACAAAATGCCGCATCCGTTTTAATTTTACATTAAAGGGATGCCCGTAGGATTCTCGAATATTTGAATGTTATGATGGAGGAAAGCTTTATTTTTCGACGCCAAGTGTCGTAAAAAATATTCGCCATTTGTGTTAGGCGTTTTCCGTTGAAAAAAGTGTGGGTTTTTACTGGTTTTTTTTTATTTAAAAAAAAATCATCGACATGCTTTCAATCTGAAGCTTTCCGCAAACGAGCGACAGCTTAATCCTTAATTGGGACGTCTAGTATAAAAAAATGCGAATGAAAAATGACACTCGGAAATGGTGCCAATTTAATCACTTTTCCAGCTCTTTTTCCGATTGACTAATTGGCGCCAACTCGGCGTGTCGTAAAATATAATATAATATATTTAAAGCTGAAAATTATTTATATACATATGTTCCAGTGGGTGATATTTAAATTTAATTTTTCCACATCTTATATACACAGATCTCGTTTAATCAAAAACAGAAAGAAACATAATAGTCATTTCTCATAAGTAAATTGAGCACCCGTTGAATTTAAGCATTTTATCTAAATAATCCTTGTATTTAACCACAAGTAGACAAACCCTTAGCTTAGGATTTCTTACGTAAATAAAAGTACCGGAGTTGAAGTTTCACAAAAACTATTTTATTTAATTTTCGTCGCCCTTATTTTGCACATTTACTGTACGAAAATCAATAGAATTCACAGTCGTTTATTTTATAATGATTATTTACAAGACACTTCATACATTTTTGCAACGTTGATTTAAAGTCAGTAATTAGAATATTTACCAAGCTGTGGAAAGAGTCAATCCTGGAACATTTCTCCATTTTACGAATAACTTAGACAAGGGGCTGTTTTTTCCCATAGAAAAGTTTTCTTGTAGTAATCAACCCTTTCAAGAGATAGAGAAGTATAATTTAAATTTTTCAAAAAGGTCTATTTTTGGATTCTTAAACATTTTGCAGTTTCATTCACAGCAGTCTTTATACTTATAACTTTGACGCGATATTTCGTACAAACGGAGAGTTTTCAGCTCGGCTCATTATCATCGATTTACAAAGGAACTTTTAGCTTTATATAACGATATACATTTAGTTGATTTGTGAGATAGATACATTATTTTTCAATCGAACATCTACACGCACCTTTGCAGATCGCTCCAAGTTTTCTAATACAAATACAATACAATAATACAATTAATACAAACATTTTTATACAATATGAATTCATACAAACATCATCCACTGGAGAAATTTTTGCAGCATTTTTATTATAGAAATTGGCGAGCCTCAAGACGTTGAATAACCTGAGATTTTCAAAACAGATTGGAACTGTTTCAATGAAAATCGGCAATTGGCAAACTCTGAAAATGAACGATCAACCTGGAGTCACAAATCAAGGTCTGACCAACAGCTTCTAGTGGGAATCGCACCGTGACCACTCCACTCGAAAGCATAATATTGTTTCGTAGGGGTGGGTGAAGAATCCAAATAAAAGACCAAAGTCGCTTCACAGCGTTTATTTGGGTGATTAAGTTATCCACTTTTGATTACTTTTTATACGAACGAAGCATAAAATACATATACATATATGAATTTAAAATATGTGACTTTTTTAATTCCTTATGTGAGTCGTTTGACTATTATAAGAACTTCTCGAATAAGCAGTTTAATCTTATTACTATTTTACTCCGGTAAAATCTTGTGATATTTCAATACTGCTAACTTAAATAGTCCTCTTCTCAGTTATTGTCTCCTTTGATTCTGAGCTTTATGTAATTGCAAGTTAACTTTACACATTTCGAACATTGAATTACTGTAATTGCATTTAAATGTTAGCAACTATCTCTTCGCGAGTTTAACAAGAGATTTTCATTTAATTCTGGTCTTCTTTTTTTATTTTGTTTTAAAGAATGTTTGGCATTGAGGTCTGAAAAGTTCAAAGGTTTGCGTTTCGAGCCGTTAAATTTAACTGCCGGCAAATTGATCGATAAAGAAGACCCTTGGAGTCGAATTTAATCCTGTCGGATCACATAAGCGTCGGATGATAATTCAAGGAGTCGTATATTTTAATTTCTATGAAATCGTAGAAAATTTCTCAGATACCTGTTGACCCAATTAAACCCTATTTAATCTTTCTTATATGATATCGTTGCGTAGGGGTGGGTGGAGGTTCCAAATAAAAAGGCCAAAGTCGCTTCACAGCATTTATTGGGTGATTAAGGAGATCCACGCACTGCCAGTGCTACGCCCAGAATGCCTTCATATGACCTGAGTACCTGCTTATAAAAGGCAGGTCGCTCACTACATTTTCCTCGACGCGTTTGTTTACCTATTGTTATAGTCACTTACTAGATATGCAGTCCCACGGTCTCGACATGTAGTCCCACGCTTTCGCGCTTGTCTGTTCTGAGAACTCTAGCGGGGAGTGTCTGGGTACCGTTACCAACCACTAAGTCCATTCGGGGGTCTCCATTGTTAGCCGATAGCAGTTAAGCCTGGAGATAATCCTCGAAAAACTAAATATAGCGGCGGCTACTTTTAGCATATGCCACAATATGTTAATCACTAGTCCACGCTGCTGTGTAGGTATCCATTAACACCCTTCAAGATAGTAGCAATGTTATTAGAACTTCTAATGCCTTCAGGAAGGGCATTATACATTTGAACACCTCTGTGAAAAACACCTCCTGCAGTTTTAGCTTTCTTAACTCTACCTATGATTAATTTATTCCTATTTCTCGTTTTATAATTATGTATATCTCTATTCCTAACTATATGATTATTAAAATATTTGGGTAACAGATTCTTATCTAGCTTATATAATTGTTCTTTAATTTTGTTTTAATTCAAGTACATATAGTTTTGAATTTATGTATAACAAGTGACGTATTTTGAGTTGCAGCTGTAGCTGCAGCTCCAGCAGCTGCAGCAATAGATGTATGCAGTTCATAAACTACTGGAGATAACTATTGATTAAAACCGTAATTGACAATAAGATATCTTTTTTTTAAATATTCAATGTTAATTTTATTTGAGTCGTTGAAAGGGAAGGGGAGGATTTGACATTAATCTGCGAATTCCTCGGTCGTTATGGTGTACTTTGAGTGTTGCCAGCTTTGACTAATTACCCACCCCCACTAATTACCGGAAAAGGGGAATAATTTCTCTTTTATGACGCAAGGCCTACACTCGTAATACATTTATAATGAGAAACGTCG
Organism: Arctopsyche grandis; assembly: GCF_051622035.1. Classification (NCBI taxonomy): domain Eukaryota; kingdom Metazoa; phylum Arthropoda; class Insecta; order Trichoptera; family Hydropsychidae; genus Arctopsyche; species Arctopsyche grandis. The sequence goes on from NC_135367.1 coordinate 1,200,073, forward strand.
TCGGAGTGTGGCATCATAAAAACAATCTAAAACAAATCTGCACCTATTTCGAGACGTAATCGTTTTCACATTTAAAACGACCCAATCTCGTACACTTGTCCCTATATACATACATATGTATAACGTTGATATATTTTTAAAACATATTAACTTACAGTTTGAAAAAGCGTCAAGCGGAATAAACGGCATGAAACGTGTGAATATTCCAACGGTTCCAAGTTCATATAAAATTAAACGAGTCGATTTGTTGACGCGTGTTTGTTCGCTTTAACCAAATACTTTATAATGTATAATAAATGAAGGCTTTTACTGTATTTTAATGTTTCAAATTGTCGACAAACATTTTTCAATATTCTTGTAAGTGATTTTTTTTACAATTTCACTCACGGTGACGATCAATATTATTCAATAATTCAGCAGTCAATGTACATATAACATACATATGTATGCTTTTTTTCCCACTCCTAGTGTTGAAATGATCACAACAAGCATTGAAAATTATTACGTGAATTAGTCAAACCAACTAAAGCTTTACATTTGTAGTTTTTCAGCACCAAATTTTGTAAAAATGTAACTAATGAACACATTTTGACAATTAAATAAGAATTCTTTCGGAAAATTATTCTAAAAACAAAACAAAGCTATTGAAAACATTAATTTTATGATTTTTTCTCAAAATTTTAAGGTTATGTACATAAGTATAACGGATAGCAATATAGAATATAAAATTTTATACTTCTATTATAACAGTACGAATCTTTTCAGTGGTTGATGAACTAATTGAGATAATTATCTTCAACTTTACGATTATTTATATTGATACAACTAATTTATAAAAGAATCTGAAACATTCATTTCAATTTTATAAAATTTAAAACTTGTGAAAGGCTGCATAGCTGATGCAATTTTATATTTTCCCATGATGCCATTTTCGAGTTGCCCCTGATCGACATCTATGATATCAAAAATATGAATATTAATTTATAGATTATATATAAAATTGAATGTCTGTTTGTTTGTCTGTCAGTCTCTTATAGGCTCCTAAACCACTCAACCGACTACGATGGAACTTTGTCCGGGAAGCTTTCTGTGGAAAAAAAACGGGAAAAAACCTCTTTATACATAATAATATTCGTAATTACGAATTTACCGACGCGAAAGTTTGAACCGCCATTGTCAAAGAAATGTTTTCGTTGGTAGCCACGTTACTAGTTAGCATATGACGACACGGCTTTGAAGAGACGTTATTTTAGCTCCAACCATCACTTAAAACGGGAACGGGAACGGGAATTGCATGCCTTATTCTGGCATTGCCGAGTTCAGCCAGTAGATTATAAATTTTGAAATCATATTCAAATATTAGTGACATAGGGGGGAGAATAGTTAATTTCCAATTTGATGAGGAACCGCTTCTACAATTAAATCAGATAAATCGGCAAATTTTGATAGGATCGACTTGTCACAAACATCCAAGTCTGACCGGCAGCAATACAGAAATACCCGAAAAAAAATTTTTTCAATCGAGGTGAACCATCGAGATCAAACCCGGGAACCTTTTATTGGTTACCATTAACGCAACCACCAAGCTATGCTACTGGATGTGTAATTTATTTAGGCAATTATTTGAACAAATTGAAGCTGATACGTGACCCGGACAAATATTAACCGACCAAAGACAGTTGAACCACAATCAATAGCATCTCTGTGATTACGTTTGACAATTTCGTAAGGTTCTGTAATTTCAGGTCAAATCCCTCAACGTGCCAGAGGTGGCATAATTGCCAAAGGAACGTAGAACGGGTTGGGGTGGGTGGGTGGGTGGGACACGGTCATGTGTCACCGCACCCAAAACAGATTGTTACCCCACACCCACCCCCCTACCATCGTATAAATTGACCCCCACGTGATTAAAAACGCTTTTTACGCTTGGCCAAGGTTCAAAATGCCGCCAGTCACCCGAAACCCGATACCCCATTATTATAAATCTGGAACCTCTCCCCTTCCGCGCCTACCCTTAAAATAATTTAATATGACGGCGATGTTTTGCGCCAACCCTTGAAACGTTCTAGGGCTGACGCAAATCCCAGTCCTCGTCTTCGGTAATCTATCATTCGGATTTTTTCCGGCAGCCGTGTTATCCGATAGCCATAATTTATCGGATCGGGCAATTAAAAGGCGTTAATAAATAAGCGTGTTATTGTATTTATGTATGTCTGTCTTATATAATATAATGTGTAGTATGTTCGGTATGTATGATATTAGGACGTCAAATTGCGCAGATTAAGCGCTTGAATTATTGCGACACTTTTCCGGCTTGTTCCAGTTTTATTTTCATTATAAGTGGGGTGGTGGGTGGAGTGGGGTGAGATTCTCCCCCCCCCTGATGGTTTCGTGCTTTTGATGTACATATGTATATGTATATAAAATGGATGAAAACATATGTCGGAAAACAGCTCAACTGCTACAATCCTCAACGACTCAAAGTGTTCAATTTTTCTACGTGTTTTATAAATATATTTAGCATCACTTTCAGATGTATTTGAGCTCGTTGTAAAAATATTCAAATATGGTTATATTTGTTGAAGGATTTTGGCCTCATTATGGCAGCTTGAACTAATGAAGGATTCTTAACTAGTGGTTTATTGAACTCTTAAGGGTCTATGAAATGATTTAAGGAAGTCTGTTATTGAAAAAGTAATCTGAAATAAACTCTATTGGAGATTATAACCTTACAGTTATTAAGAGATGAAGACGATTATAGAGATAATAAAACAGGTCCTAAAAATTGGAGTAGAACTCAAAAAATCTCGGAAAATTCTTACCTTCTCTGAAAAATCAGATTCAGAGTTTTATAAAACGAGCTATAGAAATTTTATTTTATTTTTTAACAACAAACATACATACATACATATAGGATCCGGATGTGAAGGATTCCAAGCGAAACGCGCAGATTAAGTCAGAAGTATTTATTATCACATGTCTTCGGGCTTGTTCTCCAACAAGTGACCATAACAACACGCATCCGGTCTCTCCCATGCATACCACACACACTCTATCCCTAGCAGTTTGGCCAACTATACATACGGCTCGGCTCGTTTAAAAATCTTTTTTTTCCGGGAACCGTTTTAACAATGAAATCAGAGAAAATTGGCAAACTCTGATAGGAAACGATCAACCTGGAGTCACAAATCTAGGTCTGACCAACAGCATACTCTGAAAAATTCATTTTCGTTCAGGGATAGAACCTGGCACCTTCTTGACGGTAAGCAGAAGCTTAACGTCCGAGCTATGCTGCTGGCTAGTAGTTTACCTAGACTCTCTTTACCTAAACATTGCTCTAGGACCTAGAATAGTGTCAGTGGTTCTCAAGTGTGGCCACTAGTGGATTTTACTGCGGCCACCAGCGACTTAATAGTAAATAATACTAATATTTAAAAAAAACTAAATATATTTTAAAAACTACAAAAAAGTAACTAAACAATAATATTATAGAAACCATGCTCATCATTGACAAACTAAAATTATAGCGAAAAGCCTTGTGACAGAAGTTAAAAATGACAATTTTTCAATTTTATCTTCTGCTAGTGATTTCATAGATAAGATGACAGAAATAACTTCAAAATTAAAATTAGAACTTAAAATAATAGTGTCTTAAATCTCTGAATCTGGAACTTGATAAAAGGTTCGAAGAATTGAATATTTTTAAAACTGTTTCTTTTATATCTTCCCCTTATATTATGATGACAAATGAAAATTTCATAGTACTACAAAATATATTAAAATCATTTTCAGTATTGAGATTAATTAACTGGGCTTACGTAAAATATGCATTATTAGAAATTAGTCATTATCAAGTATTTAATAACCATTTTAATAATATTTCGGTTCAAAAATTTTGGTCGGAAATATACGTTGACAATGAAACAAACCAATATACAGATTTGGCAACAATTGCTTTATTAATATTGCCCATTTTTCCCACTACCGTATATTGCGAAAGATCATTCAGTGTAATGCACTTTATTAAAAACAAATTTTGAAACCAGCTGACAGACGCAAACTTAAAAGCAGCAATGCGGCTTGATTTGGAGTATTGAGCAATTTCCATTTGCATTAGAATTGAATAAATAGATACTAAAATGATAAAATTTCTTTAATTTTATGAATAAATTGATCCACTTTTTTTGTAACTTTAATTTATTTGATTAAATTTGGTGCGGCCACCAGACATTTCCATGGGACCACTATTATCACCTGTGCGGCCACGGTAAAATTTCGCCTGAGAACCACTGCTCTATGTAGGTCCTAGAGAAATATTTCGAATGATATATATGTACATTTAAAAGATGTATCATGAACCATCTCAACTTTTATATGATAAATTCCCAATTTTTTATATTATGAAATCAAATTCTAAGAAAACGGTATATGTACATAATCATGAATTGTAATGTTCAGACTCTAATAATACTACATATACATGTAATAATTTGTATCAAAATGTCGATCACTAACCAGCAACATGCATAAGCTCCCTTGAGATTGTAGACAGATACCTAACCATCTACTTACATACATACATATATAATCAAACGTATTAATCGCATTTCTATGTATCCACAAGCGCCACATATGTATTTCCCAGAACCGATATCATACATTTTAGATGATATTCAACTACATATGTTATTGCAACTCAATTACAAATTCTCATTAGTAGATAGTCCCTAATGTAATAAATAGCTTATCTTACTATATTACATTCAAATGCAATTTATCATCTCCCAAATCTGTAATGTTTATTTAAGATTTTTATATGTTTCTCTTCTCATATACATATAAAACGTAAAGTCGCCGACCTTAAATTCACAATCTTCAATTTGAAAGTCGACAAGCTAAGCCTCCTTATCGACGTCGAAGAAATTTATCCAAGCTAAAATCAGCTTATTCCGAAGATTAAGGTCCACTAAAGTACGGATTAGTAGATCCAATGATGTAGTATATACCCATAGGTCGATTTGAGACTACCCGTGTCTTTTGTTTCATCAGATTACATAAGGTTTTGTTATACTCAATACTAAAACTGGTCGTATGACATTATTTTTATTGTAGAGGTTGAATTTTTCATTTTGGATATTTATCATGGCGTACATGAACGTTCTTTAAATTTTCTTCACTATCTCAATGATAGGATAAAACTTCATGGATAGTTATTTATGATTCATACCCAACACAAAAGAGCTGACGTTGATACAATACAAGAGTTTCCTTACAATTTATTGTTTACTAGTTGTTTTACCCGGCTTCGCCCAGTATTTGTCATATAAACAGCGAAAACATGGCGAATCTAATAGTAAATATTCATTTGTTTTTTTATTAAATTTATTTGAATCGAAAAAAATTATATTCAACCAATCGAATCGTCATCATAGAAACTTTGACTTATGACAACCAAAAATAAATGGTTTCTTATCTGAGTTTGCCAATTTTTCTGATTTTCATTGAAACGGTTCCTGTAACATTGGCATCTCCTTGCCTATCTATCTTGCTAACCGCAATTTAATCAGCGTCTTGAGTTTCGCCAACTTGATTATAAAATGCTGCAAAAATTTCTACATAGATATAACTGTGGATGTTTGTACGAATTCGCATTGTATAAAATTCTTATGTATATTGTATTGTATCTGTATAAGTTCAATCGTCGCTTTGGAACGATCTGTAAAGGCAAGTGTTAATGTTCTATGAAATGTAATTAATTAAACAAAACAAAACATGTGTAATAATTGCATTACAATGGAATGTATTGTAGTCAAACTTTTGATATTTAAATAAGCAGCCGTCTGTTTCTCCTGCTTTTCAGTTGCTTCCAACTTACATATATCCTATTAATATACTGGATTTAAAACGGGTATGAAAGTTTTTTATTGTATTTGAAAGTTTCATATATGAAACTTATAATCATAATATTGTTCTCGTGAATACGTTTTCGATTACAAACATTCATCTGAATTTTCCTGAAATGTATCGATGATTATGCTGATGTCTTATTTGAATGAGATGGACGTTAATCAATACGTCATAAATATCGCTTCATTACACAAAGTTTATCGCATACGTACTTTGATTTTGTTTGATTTTTAAATGCTTTTTATTATTACTAAATTATGTTCACAATACATCTTATATCTATTTTAATACCTACTGATCTACAGATGATTTTCTATTTTACAATTTTAATTTAATTTTGTTAGTTATCATAGTATTATGTTATTCTAATGTTAATGTACAGCATAATAGGAAAAATAGCTCAAAAACCTATTAACAATTCTTACCTTGACGTACCTTGGGGTCACTTTAATAGTACTAATAATACAAACACCTGACTGAAAACATTCGAGCTGTCACAGAACCCATTGATCTATTGCCTTTGAGAATAATACAAAAGGTGTTCTAAATTTACATAGATATAGATATTGAATTTATAATATCGGTGTATGTTTAGAGCTCATCAAAGTTTCACGTGGAAATTATCGTACGGTACACGGCCTCCGAGATTGACGGTCGCTTTACACACAATCACCCCGTAATCTCAGGCCCCATTAGCAGTTTGACTAACTCATTAATTTGGGGTAAACAAAGTGTACGTGGGCATTACAATCGTGTGACGGGACGCAACAGTTGATTGCGTGACACGTGAAATCAACAGGTGTCTATCTTGGGCGGGGTTGAACGAACCTGCCCTCGTTTCCTATTATAATATTGTGTGTATTTACTATACAAGGGTAGTTTATTTGTACATATGTCTTTACGGCTCGTTGAGTTCTTGTAAATTGATACACAAAAAGAAAACACCTCAAGTTAATGAATAAGTGAATTTTTTTTTATATGTTTGAAGCGTTGGATCATTCGATTTGATATTGAAAGGGAAGTGCTAATTATGGAGATAAGAATTTCTTTGATTATACAAGTATGCATATACAAATATAATACATACATATGTAGGTATAAAAGTTATGGCACAATACAGTGATTTATTTATGACTTTGTATCGAATATGAAACAAAGATAAAATAATAATCATATATACCAAAGCATTTCTAGGTATTCATTCATTAGAAAATTTCATTATCTCAAAATAATTAACTTAAATTTAAAATATTTTTACTGTTTTAAAAGCTTTTTTCATAACAAATGTATACTTATATTATAAATTCAATGGCTCGCGTTCTATCTACATATACCTATATATAAAAATGAATGTCTGTTTTTCTGTCTGTCTCGTATAGGCTCCTAAACCACTCAACTGATTACGATGGAACTTTCAGGATTTGTTGTATGCATGTCTGGGAAGCTTACTGTAAAAAAAATTGTCCAAAAACGGGAATGGAAACGGGAAAAACGGGAATGAGTGGCATTGCAACGCAATAATTTCAAATGTAAAATAAACAAACAATTGAATAATTTCATATATGTTTGCTGCCTGCATATTTCCAACAAATGGGAACGAGAACGAAAACGGGATCGATAACAAGAACGGGAACGGGAATTTAATGCGTTATTCTAGCATTGCAACGCATGCCGGGTTCAGCTAGTAATTTATAAAAAAAAATGTTATATAAATCATTGTTTTCATTATTTGTTGCGTTGCGTTATCAAAATTTTATTGATTTAAATTATATTTTATTTCAGCAGTCTTTGCAATTACTTTACTATGCGATTCTTATTGGTCAGAACGTCTCAGCTGACGAATAAGAATTACATTACAATGCCATTACAGTTAAAACTGTATTCATACAATTCAGAACTACAGGGCAACAGCCCGGCACAAAGTGCATAGAAAAGACTACTTCTATTCATACTATAATTTGCTATTTAAATAAATAAAAATACTACGTTAGTGATCTTCGGGTCTCGAAACATTGAAAAACGCTATTCTAATTAAGTGCTATGAAATTCGAATAATTTCATATCTATTTTTTCCAAATTATACAGGATTGTTTTTAATTCAATAATAATAATAATAATAAATTGAATATTTTGAAATAAAAAAATTTGCAAAATTTATTTCAAATTAAAAACGCTCCCAGCTGCTTTTGCAACTGTACAGAATAACACATAAATAAAATTCAAATATAAAACAATAAATAAATATATTGGCATTCTTGAAAGCTTACTCGCTTCATTTGCGACACGTTCTCGAATTCCGCGATCGATTGTGACTTGCATTACCATAAATTATCATATTTTGACACCGCATTCATATTATTTAGCATCGATCGATAATATGTGCGTGTCTTTTGGAATAAACATACATACATACATACATATTTACACATATTATTTTAGCACGCCAGATAGTAGTTCCGAGAATTCACACAATCCGCCTCGATAAATTCGCATACAACTTCCTAGAAGCGAACGAAGAGCATTCCGCCAGCATTATCAAATTACATAGTACAGCCTGATAATGATATTAAAAACGTAAATATATATGTACATACATACATAGCAAATTGTAATTCCATAATATAATATACAATCCCGTCAATGCTCCACAATGGTCGAAAAAAACAAAGAGATGAGAAATATAGAAATATAGAATATCCGTAACAATAAAGCGAACGTCCATAATTGCACATTTATTAATATTAAGTTCTAGACCTATGTATAATAGAACTGAACTCCAAGACAGCGTTAATATCAGCTGGAAGAAGAGAAACTTGCCTCTCATCGTTGACAGAATAGAATAATTAACAATATTATATTATATAGTATCGGGAAAAGTGGCCATATCAAATTTCATCAAAATCTTTTCGAATATTTTCAATGTAAAATCGCCAAAAAAATACAAACATACAAAAATTTTTCGTTCAGTAGTAGTGATTCTGATATCTCGATGATTTCTCAATTTAACTTCTTAAATTTCTCGAGAAATGATAATAACACAGTAACATAACACATTAACCAGCACATTATCCAGCAGCGTGGTCTAGTGGTGAATGTTGAATTATTTCGTACTTGATGTTACGAGTTCGATTCCCGCTTAGTCTCGCTGTTGGCCAGACCTTGGTTTGTCAAGGTCGATCGTTTCTTATCAGAATTTGCCAATTTTTCTGATTTTCATTGAAACGATTCCTGTAAAAATTGGCGTTTCCTTCCCAATTTTCTGTTGCGAACCTTTAGTTATTGTTATATCTTAGCTTTCGCCATATTGCTCACCATAGATGTCTCTGTGGTTGTTTATCGAATATAAAAATTCGTATTGTTACATGAAAGTTATTCATTGTTATTTATCGTATTAATACAATGTTTGTAATATCTGACCATAGATGTCAGATATTGTTTAGATTTACATGTATCTATGTAATAATTATGTGGACCAGGAAGGCGCATTTGGGGTTTACCTGTTATGCCTTCCTGGTATATTTGTAAATAAAAAAATAAATAAAGTATCGTTTATTCGACATTATTGGATTCAAGAATACAAATATTTATTTTCGCATTATTGGAATGTAATTTTTGTATTCATTTTGTATTGCATTCTGCCGATTCCCACGCCTTATTTCTTCTTATCGGAGAGGTTTCTATAATCATTAAAGCAAAGATGACACCACCAGCCGGGTAGATTAATAGAAATAAATAGTAGTAGAAAAAAAGTCAAGTCAAAAATTACTGTAAATGCAAATGAGATAAAGATCAATTCAGAAAGTAGTCAAAATATGATAAGAAAATAACATAAGATAAGGCACGTTCGAAAGTTAGAAATTTATAAACAGTTTTTCATCATTCCCAGACCTCTTATTTAAAACCTTCTAAAAAGTATACAAATTAGGTATAAACGCGCTCTTTCAAATGCAGCTTTATACAGGGCAGTGTTTGTAAACTTTTTGAAAATATTCGACAAAAAAATACTTTTGTATAATAAAAAATATATAATATACATATAAACAGATATAGAATATATTCATCATATTTTAAAGAGGATTTCGTGCGATCGTTTTCGGATTGCCAACGTCCGGTGTGTGCTCGTGGAAATCCTCGTGGAGAACGGTCCGTCTCAAATCGGACGTATTGTAAACTAAAATACAGTTTTATTTACAAGGAGACTTAACAGTAATGGCGTGAAAGGGTCACGGGGACCCTTTTCAACAGTTGCGGTCTCTCAATGGACACGACCGAAAGGAATCGTGTTGGAAAATCCCCTTTTACCCCGTCCACCATCTTTGTCCACACCGTTGTGTGTGCATATATGTGTTTGGGAAACGCGTTTGAAATCTTCAGTCCGTAATCGCACGCTTCCAGATTCGAGATATCTAGGTGTGGAAGCAAACTTTCGGAAAGATTTTGCAAAGTGGACAATCGAGACGAAAAAAACACAGGTCTGATTGCAAACTCGGCCGATTCGATGTGTTTATTCGATTTGCAGAAGAAATTTTGTTTGCTTTTCTTTTTATATACGAACTTTCAAAACCGTTCTTTAAATATATTCGCTCTTTTGTGTATTTTAAATATACCTCGTTTAAATTCTGTAACGGTGTCCTTTATTCGTGTGCTTATTATTCTTAATCTGTCTGCCAGCATTTAGACAATGAAGAGTGTTGCGGATTTTCCGCGATGAAAAGTGTATATTTGTTTTGTTAACCGCACTTGAAAATACATCTTGTGAAATTTATTTGTACGTTTTGTATTAAATTTCAAATATTAATTTAATGTTGAAAATGTCTTATGTTTATTTTTGCGATTTAAGTGAAAATTCGTTGTGATTCAATCGAAAGAATCAGATTACAATATAATTTATTCAATTAATGGAACAGATGTTTGTGTTTTTCTTTTCTTGAAAAGAGCTTTGAGCAATTCTAAGAAATAATAATAATACTAACTTTTATTCCAGACGATAGGGAGAATAGTGCAATCCCCAACGCCCATATTAATAATATACATATATACATAATAAATACAATTATTAAAAAATAATTTAGAAAAATTAGATAAATAATAATAAGAATAATTAATTAATTAATCAATTTCATGTATATTTAAGGTGGTCTGTGGAGTAGATCCATCCATCGAATATACAGTGAAAAATGCTAATAAGAAGATGCAGCAGCAAGAATACAATTAGACGCTAAAAATGATTAAAAATTAAAGGTTCAGTCTTTCTGGTGGTTTTTAACCTTCAAATATCCTAGACTTGTTTTTTGGTATGTTTTTAATGTCACATTATATGTGTACTTTTTTTGTTTCCTAGTATTATTTTTCTTTTCTACGTATATAATATAAAAAGTTTTTTCGTATTATTCTAGGTATTTATATAATTTATTATTTAAATATTAACATAGGCGTAGACAAGACAGTATTAAACGATATGATTGTTACTTTATTATTATTGACGAAGAATCGAAACCTTAGTTACACACTCCTTTATTTATATTCTACTTAAGTATTCACAAAACAAAAGGCGATTAGGAGGTGCTTTCCAGACGAATGCCGTATTTATGTGGGCGTTTTTGTGTTCCCGAAGAGAAATAAATGCGTTTCGACAAAATTAAAGGAAAGCGAGGGGGTACCATTTAAAGGCCTAGTCCAAAAATAAAAGAAAAAATTAAATTAATTGGCTCCATTGAAAACAACTGGCCTTTGTGTGCACGTCTCGGCCAAAAGGGGCAAAAATACTCCTTTCTGCGATAAAAAAAACTTCCAATTAATTCGTTTTTCTGACGGCGAAAGCCGAAAGTATAATAATTGCTGAAATCAGAAATCAATTGAGTGATTACCGCATTTCGAAAGGACGGGATGTTGCAAATATGATTATAAAATAAAATATAAAACCAACGTCTTTCGATAGATCGAGTATATGTATATAAATTCAAACTTGAAAAAGCTATAAGAATAATTGAAAACAATCTAGAGAATCGAATACATTTTTTTTAGATGAGACTCCCGAACTCAGTCGATATTACATACTTTTCCAAAAAGGCTTACATTTTATTTTGGTTTTCCAATAAGTACAATACAGTTCTCTTGATGAAAGTCTCATGTGTATAATTTTTTATTTTAAATATCCAAAATCAGCCAAAATTTTTTTAAATTATGAATCTCTCCATTCACCTAATTTGTCGATTTTTTGCTCAACAAATTGCTTAATTGACCGTAAAGGCTTTTGTTCAATCCGAACAAATGCTTATTTGGAACTTAAAACAACCCCATTTTTATTAGTTTCACATAGTCAATTAGTCTGACAAACTTCCTACATTCTTTCAATCGCTTTGAAATTTTGCCATTTTGCAAAGTTTGGCCGCCGATAGAGATTTCAATTGAGTCCTCTAAGTCGCTGGTGAAATATAATCGTAATGAACACGTTTAAGAATCCAAAAATTGAGATTTTGAGAAATTGAAAAATAGTTTAATCGCCAATCATTTCATTATTTTCACACTTTATTTTATAAAATTTGCATTATAGTCTCTATTTATCTTTCATATATATTTTTTCTACACTAATAGGTTATATAATGAATAGTAAAAATATTTTTATAAAGAATGAGATGGCCAATGCTATGTATTCGTTCTATGGCCAATTGTAGCGTCACTTTTTTGACGTTTCTCTTTCCAAATTCCACCTACATATCTATGTTTTATTCCGGGAGCGTCTATTCCGAACTGCGATATTTTACGATCATTATATTATACTAGCTATAAGCCATTTTCAGGTCATCCCCAATATAAAGGTATTTAATTCTATGGAGTCTGCCTTCAGCCGTAAAAAAACGTTTAGCGAAGAAGTGACTTATGCGATTGCATAAACTTACAAACGAGGACTTTGCGACAAAGCAACACAGGCTACAAAGTAGGGCTCGTATAAATCTTAAGCATTACCTTAAATAAATAATGACTTCCTTTCATTCATCATATCACCAAAGGCACGCAGGGAATTGTAGACAAAGCGAGATGCGTATGCCGTATCGATTTCGTTTGACAGTCATCGGCCAATACATACATAACCTCAAATTTGTAAATCGACCTATTTCTACAGTTCCTGATTACTTTGATCAGTTTCAATTTTCTCCGACATATTAACATACTAGCCAGCAGTATTGCTCGGTGGTTGCGTTTATGCTTAGCACCGAGAGATTACTGGGTTCGATGCCGTGCTAATCTTTAATACTGCTGGTTAGACTTGGATATTTGTGACTCTAAATCGAACGGTTCCTCAAATTGGCAAAAATCATACTACCCGCTGTCACAAATATCCGAATTTGTTCAATATGTAAAAAAATATGTACGAGTCTCAATCCATAGATGTCTCAAATAATTAATTAATTAATTGTTAATTTCGTGCTTTACAACCTCTCAAAATACAGTAATTTATATAATGAAACATAGAAAAGCCTAAAAAGTTGAGTAATCTCTAAAAAGTTGAGCAATTAAGAGGGCTGTACACCTGAAACCTTAATTTTGTTACCGTTCCGTTCTTCGATATATATATTGAGTGTATGTATATATTGAGTGAATGCGACAATATATATATATATATATCAATATATATATTGAGTGAATGCAACAGTTGCGCTTCGACCAGATAAAACGTATTTTAAATTGACAAAATCGAGGTTTCGTATTCTCCTATTTTCTCCTCCAAATCTGGACCAATTTTTAAAAAAAATTCATCATCGGTATGAAAAAGATACTTTCTGTGCATCTATCGGCGTATTTTTTTAAATCGACCGTTAAATAAGCACGCTGGACTCGTTTCGTGGGTGTAAAAAAGAGGCGATTTTATAGATGTTTGGCGGCTTCTAACTCCTATAAAAAATAATTAATCAAAAAAATAAAACGATAGATGCACCCCAATGGTAGATATCCATAGCATATTAAAAAATAATTTCTCTAGTGCCATAATTGAGGAAGGGAGAAGTATAGTACGTTTTTATGGACAAGGCGCTGCTGTCCAGCCCTCTTAAGCAAGCAACTTACGAATCCGTTTATCCTCCTTAAAAAAACAATTCTCATCGAGTGTTTTCAATTTTTTTTAAAAAACTAATAATCTCACTCTTTTATTATTAGATATTATTATTCTATAAAAACACACATATGTATATATGTATGTATGTAAAAGAATTTTCTAATTAAAATGCCATTTTTTTTTTAAATATTACAAATATTCTGCTATTTTTCTCTAAACTAGCAAAAATAAAATACATAAATAGTGGATATCTGGAATAATCAGCATTCAAAGATATTTAAATAAATTCTAACCGAAATGATCAATTATGATGCTATTTTAAGTTCGGACGACTTCCACTACCCACCAATGATTACCATATAGCTGTCTTAGAAATACATACAAGAGCTGAGTTCTTCTTCTCAATGCCCTGTGCATGTTTCGAAGGCAAGAAAACTTTTTCCTGCCAATCCATTTTTTAGCTTATATTTTCCCCATGGTTATCAAATGGAGAAATTCGTATTTTGGACCCCGTATCATGTGTCCGAGGTACTCCATCTTTCTCCGCTTGATGACAGAAACAAGTTCCTTGCCTCTTCCTATCATGCCGAGGACAGCTTCATTTGATATTTTTTGGTCCACGGGATCTTCAGCATACGCCTGTAGACCCACATCTCAAAAGCTTCGATGTGGCTGATCATCCTGGTCTTCAGAATCCACGTTTCACATCTATGTATGTATGTAGTAACACTGTCCAGACGTAGGTCTTCGCGAATCTCAAACGCGTACGAAGATTGAGATGCTTGTTTGTAAGCGCCGCCTTCATTTTGATAAATGCTGTTCTAGCCATCTCGATGCGGATTCTTAGATCTTCATCTGGGTCCATCTCTTCATTTAGCCAGGTACCCAGATATTTGAATCTTTTGACTCTTTCTAACACCTCTCCATCCAACGTTAGATCACCCGTATCTGTTATGATATTTTAAATAAATAAATATACCTTTGTAAAAACTTAAAATCCGTGCATTTTTAATGACTGTGTGAAGCGTGTCTATTATATTTCGATTGTCGTCTCTCTTTGTCTCGCTCGTTTGTTCAAGTTTGCGATGCGTGAATCGCGATCTCGAGATTTGCACGCTCAACATGGTACGAAAAGACAGGAAATCGCGCGAATGGATACGGAAACCGACATTCTACGTACATCGCGGTAGTAAAAAGGACTCAAAATCGTAAAATATACGACTGAGGACCACATATTATGTATATTGCGACCGTGGGTCACTCACGACAGGGACTCACGGCACCGTGAAAATGTACCGTAAATAAATTCTATCGTAAAAAGAGGGGAACCCAAATTTATTTAGAATAAATAATACGTACGGTTCAGGCTTAAATACATTTTTATTGTGTTGTGTACCCGGAACAGTCGTAGGAGGCTTCAATTGCTTTGTCGTTTTATTTTATATACAATATACGAGTATGTATGTATAAAATTTATTTTCTTGCTATGTATTTGATTTTGATTTTTAAAAGCTTTTTATTATTCATATGCATATTTCATGTACACAATAAATACATATTGAGTTTATTTTAACAGCTATTGATAAACCCTAATACATACATTAATGTGTTGCTCGGTTGAAAGAAAAACCTTTCAAGAGCTCTTCCCTTCTAAAGCCCTTCTAAAACCCGTCTGCGGTCTAAGTTGAGGTAGCAAATTTATATATTATATAAAAACTGTGGATTTGGATTATGGACAAATAAACATTTATTTTTATTTTTACATAGATATATACCGGAAAGGCTTGACAGGAAGAACCCAATGCGCCTTCCTGGACAATTAATTGCAAACAATGCAGCATTTTATTATTATATAAATCACTGTATTTCCAAAAGTTGAAGAACACGAAATAACAATGAATTAATTAATTAATTACAGAATTAATCCATTGAGACAAATATGGATTTAGATTTTGTACATAATTTTTACAAATTATACACACAATAAATACAGAAGATTTGTGACAACAGGAAATATGATTATTTGCCCATTTTGAGGAACCGTTTCAACAATGATTAGATAAAATTGGCAAACTCTGATAAGAAGCGATCAATTTGGAGTCACAAATACCCCCAAATCTAACCAGCAGTACGGCGGATCGAACCCACTGATCACTTGGTGCTAAACATACATACATGCTACCATTAAGCCATACTGCTGAATTTGTAGACATTAAAAATGCCACAATTTCATTTCACAAGATATACTAACAATGATTGCCGGTAAAATTTTAACCATTAATAAAATCATTCGAACAATAATCAGCTCAGATAACATTACGGATTGCAATTTAAATTTCATAAACCGGTATTTACCGAAAAATACAGGTAAATTAAAAAAAACCGTGGATAACATAAGGTATGTTATGCTATAACTGTATATAAGCACTGATCAACCAATAAAATGAATATTCAAATAAAATAAAACTATTCAAATAAATTCAATCAAATGTTTACTATTAGATTAACCATGTTTAAGCGGTTTATATTACAAATACCGAGCGAAACCGAGTAAAACCACTAGTAATAAATAAGTTTAATTATTTTTATTTTTATTTCTAACCAATTATATTTATTTATTTAATGTTTGGATTGTAATTCAAACAACCGTCTGATCGCATTTATTACAATTTGGTTGATCAGTGCTACCGGCAATTTGATCAATTTTAAATTGCCACATTTAATACTGAAAATAAACAAATTCCACCAAATTACCATTTTAAACCGAGAATTAATATACCGAATACCGTTAACTGGTATTGGAATCCATAGATAACATATGCGTATCCATATGGATGTTACGATCCATGTTAAAAGTCTCATTATTACTAATAATAACCGATTAGTAGTGTGGGATTTAGTTTTCTAACCTAGAATAATGCATTCTAGGTCAAAACTCGTTTTACTCTACCACCTCTATCTCCTAACAACCAGATCCTACAAGAGTGTGTACACATTTGCGGAAATTTCATCCGTCTTTAATTACCATATGATTGAAAATAGGATAAAGCATGATATATACATATAAGTACATACAAAATAATTATACATTTAAAAATGTTTTACTCTAAAAAAAGCGTGTTTAAATTAAAAAGCGTGGCTAAACACACTTTTGGGAATTTGAAAATGTCAAACGAATAAAACACATTCATTAACTTTTACGATTACATTTCCGCAAATAAAGGTCGAATATTCCCTTGACGAAAGTTCAACCTTGACTTTGACAGGTAGAATTCGTTCTAAATTTTATAATATTATTCGGAATAGTAATCAAATGAGAAAAAATACGTTGAATACGGATTTATAAAGTGAAATATATTATTCATTAAATGATTAAAGGATAAGTCCTCTGACGGTTCTATAATAAATAGGTACATATATTTATGTATATACATGTGTAAGTAGCTGCTACGGAAATGGTATTTGCTTCGTAATTGCTTTTGAAAAGTTCATTGATGGCAAATCGGTCGTTTTCATCGCAATTATACACTCTTTCATATTCAATTAAGCTCCTTCTACTGCATAAACAGCAGTTCTGAGCTGAACAGTTTTCTTAACGCTCTTGTTATTACCAAACAAACATATAATCTGCACGAACATACCCAATCGTGAGAATTCAAAATTAGCGAAAGATTCGCAACGTGAAAACAAACTTTGCGAAAATCACTTGTCGGCGGCTATGCTTGTTTTTGTCCTATTTCTGGTCAGTCAATTATGTACACATATTCTATAGTTAGTTTCGGTTTTGCAAATACAAATATAACCGGCATCCCTCAATATAAAACCATATATCTTAAATTTATTTATTTAAGTTTAAGTTTGGACCATTATGGCATTATAGGAGTCCCTAATACACCACAATGGGCGAAAAAATACAATTGGATGAGAAAAATATATACATACATACATGCATACACAAATAAAAATACATTTATACATACTCATAAAAAACAATAACATTATAATAATAGCAGATAAAGTAAAAATATCAAATAATAAAATACAGAATAGGAAATGTCTTGCACCTATAGCCAGCACCAATATATAAGAACCAGCCGCAAATACAAAATGGAAGAGAGACGATCAAAATTCCACTCATACATCACATTGAATTATGAAAATAATTATGAGCGCAGGCTACCAGGGAAATAGGTTAAAATAATATCCGATAAACTACAACCATCAAATGATGATGTGTACCAAGCACATAATTATTAGGGACATAAAGTCCCAACTGTTCCAGCAACGAAGGGCATAACGTATTACCACGTAGAATCTGGAGAACAAAACGAATTAATGAGAATTTTCTCCGAAGTTCAAGTAATTATACCGAAACATACCCAAAAGGAATGGATCAGGGTAGATATATGAGTAATACCCATACTCTTTCTTATAAAAGAAACGAAGAAATTTGAGAAGACAAAGGGTTTGGAGAGTAACCTAGCATATCTCAAGACAAATCCGAGTTGATGAAAGGAAACCTGTCAGCGACTGTCAGCGACAGATCCAGTGGAATATCCGTGATAATAGAGCAAATGTGCACGTCCATTGCTCATAATTGCACATTTATTAATATTAAGTTCTAGACCTAAAATAATATAGAACTGAACTCCAAGACAGAGTTAATATTAGAAGAGAGGCTTGCTTTTCATCCTTGATAGAAAAAAATCATTTGATCTCGTCAGCAAATAAGAGACATGATGCGTTGGATATAACTCTAGGGAGGTCATTTATAAGAATGGCAAATATTAAGGGGCCTAAAGTGAGCCCCTGAGTTTCACCAGATCTAGTAAAAAATGAAAGAGATTCTAAAATACAATATCTAACAAATTGCTTCCTATCAGTAATAATTTGAAACTACTATACGGTATATTATTGAACGGTTGAAAGTGATGATACTGATGTATGAATACATACATAGATACACATATACATACGTCTTTAGTACATATGTATTTATGCAGGAACTAGAATCAAGCGTTGCCCAAGCCAAATATATGTAGGTATTAATGCATACATATATTCCGATTGATTTAAGTATAAATGTACCACTTATACTAATGCATTAAATGTATTCTAATAATATACGTTGTATTTATAAGAAGCATAGTATTTTCAGGTCTTACGCATGGCAGCAGTGATGTGCTTATTCGGAATGTTCCACTAATACTTATTATTTATTTACATGTTTACATTATTCAAGGCTTCTATTTAAATACAACCAATGAAAGGATATACGATACGTGCGGTATTTTGGTGTGTCGTTTAAATTTGGAAGCACTCTCGAAACGTTTTCAAGACAAGTTGAGGCTTGTCAGTTTTTTGGCGGCGCTATTCTTGCCATTACTTTCACACAAAATTACACGAATTTTACATCGCACAATAAAATTTTCCAGATGAAAATTCGGCCGAAGCACTCCAGCGGAAAAACTCGTCGCGAAAGAAAATCGTCGAGATAAACCGTCTGACCTTCCACCTTATCTTGGCGTATCGTCGTCAAAGAAGCACACTTTTGGTGTCCTTCAAAAAGACGAAGATACAGAAACGTACCGGAAAAACCTTATTTTTAATCCGAAAAGAAATCGGCGTACTCATTTTTCAAACGCTAATGTGAGAAATTTTTCCAAGCACACTTTTCCCATTTCACCAGCGTTATATCCGCTATAACGATTGTAACTGTAACGATTGTACGCTACATGTACTGTAATATTATATAATAATGTTTTACATATTCGATTGCAATAGTGAAAGGTTCTCGTTAAATTTTTCACCTACCTCTGGTTTGTGTAAAAATCCAATTTATTTTCCACTTTTCTGCAGTAATAGATCCATTCTTAGTGTGCTCCCTGAGCCAATATCATTCGCACCATAAAAAGGATTCGAATTTTCCGGATATTTTTTAGAAATATTTTATCTCCGTATCGTTCGTAGTAACATCATATATACATATAATACATACATATACATATGTATACACTTGAAATGCGCTTACGAAAATATTGTATTTTACCAAAAATAGCCCTGCTTTGATACGCCTCTTCGAAGAACTGTTTGCCTTCTACTTTCTATGTACTATTCAAATATTATTTTTATATTCGATGCCCAATGTGCGTATATTCGTTGTTATGAAAATAAATACGTGATAATTTTATATAATACTTTTACTGCCTTGTAATATAAATGAATATGTCTTTAGTATATTTATCATAAATAAACAAACGATGACAAATATAGAAAAAAATAAACAATGACTGAATGGAACAACTTTAGTTTGGGTGACCAATTAATGCACAATCACCAAACAAAACTACAGTTCTAAATAACCATATATGTGGGACCTTAGGCAGCATTATAAATAATACAATAAATTTTTCGTGATTGTCGCAATAGTTGAAGAAAACCCATCGACCCGTCGCCTACAATTTTCCTCACAAATACACCACCAGGATAATATTGACTTTTCCCGACACATCGAGCAAATAAATCATCAAAGCGAACTTGCCAATATTTATCCGATATTACACGCTTCGAACGTAATTCTCGTATGTCACCCAAAAATACTCGACGCACATATTTTATATCGTATATACATACATATCATACATAACATATTTTCAGTCGGAAAATTCGAATGTGGCATGAACAGACTTCCGGTGTTTTATTATCAAAATATTTCCACACCGGATGCATCCAGTGTAATTGCATCGCATAACTCACATTCGATCGTGTAAATAAATTGAAACTGTGCAAGGACAGACTCCAGAAAAACGATCGTGTTGGTAAAATACACTCGTTTGAAATATACGTATATTGAAATTATGCTGAGAGGCGGTCAATCTCATTTTTCCGATAATTCTAAATACAAATACGTTTCGTACTTCGTAACAATTTTATTTATGATTATATATTCGGTTGAAATTAATATAATTTTTTTTTTGTATTAAAACAATTTATTGCTGACGTTGAAGTGTATCGTACACTATAAGGTCAAATTATGGTCTCGAACACAATTGTTCACATCTGTAAGCGACCTCGTCCACAGCATCTGTTCCATCGGTGGCGATTCCAGAAAAATGTACGACCCATAAAAATAAAAACGAAGCAAAAACGTAATTTTCCCCACCGTGAGGAAAATACAGAAGTTACGCAACGCTCGAGCCTAATTCGAAGTGAAAAAATTTATAATATCACATTCTGAAAAATATCCAATAACAATCTGGTATTGAATGGTGTTGTTTTTTGATGACGCACTATGATATCATATTATACATATTATAGAGCTAAGATATTATACATATGTATAGATATTATACATGTACAATATACGAATTTAAATTAAAATCAATAAAACAGATTTACACTATACAATTTATTTACATATATACATACATATGTGTGTAAATGCTAAAGTCAAATAAAGAACAATTATAGTAATATATGTACATATATATGTATGTATATATATATATATATATATATATATATATATATATATATATATATATATATATGTGTGTGTGTGTGTGTGTTTGTGTGTGTGTGTGTGGAGATTTAAATTTAAAATTTAAATACTTTTCCTTAAAGATAATGATTAAAGCACAAGACTTTTAAAAGTATTGTACATATTTATTGTAAAACTTAAAAAGTGTAAATATATACACGTATGTTTATAAAATTTATACTTTTATATCCATATGTATATGATTAACAATTTTCTATATTTGATTAAAACCAAACACACTACAATTAAACAAATTTTATACCTTTGTACATATCTATGTACATATGTATATACGTTCATACATGTACACGTGCACATTAATAATACCCTTTAAATTTATTATTACAAATACAGTTTTGGTGAGTTTTTGATTGTACTTATTTAATATGTTATGAACAAACAAAACTCTGAGGTTTCTACATACATATTATATTTAAATACAAACAAAACTATATTAGTAAATATTTTCTTTAATAAAATTCATTTTCCGTAGGTATAATACAAGTGAAGTCGGGCATTTATGAAAATCAACTTTGAACTATCATTTGCCGAAATAAATATTTGAACTTTGTTATCAAAATTTTCCGTTATTTTTCCGTACATATGTACGTCATCGGACATCGCAATTCTTTCCATGTCTATATGTATTTTTAATATTAGACATAGACAGAATTGTAAAACCGTTGATTAGCTCTCGTGGCGAATCCGCATAATGTACATATATATGTACATATGTATTTACATATATAAAGTGAGCTATAATTCGATGTATATGTGTACATACATATATAAACAGTTAATCCAATGCTACTTAGAAGATCATTTTAAATAGACATTATTGAAAGAAATTCAGAAGAAAACGTAGTAGTCATATGAACGATATAAAATTGCAAATATTTCACATATAATTTCATAAATCAAACTTGGATTAAAAAATAATACGATAATATAATGCTTATCGTTAAATTAGTGGTTATTTCGCGCATCTGTTTCGTTCTAGGTAAATCTGACAGTGAAACTTTAGGCAAGTGTGATTCATTTTCATATAGAAAAAATGTCCACTTTTGATTACTTTTTATACGAACGAAGCATAAAATACATACATATATATGTGAATTTAAAATATGTGACGTTTTTAATTCCTTATGTGAGTCGTTTGACTATTATAAGAACTTCTCGAATAAGCAGTTTAATCTAATTACTATTTTACTCCGGTAAAATCTTGTGATATTTCAATACTGCTACCTTAGATAGTCCTCTTCTCAGGTAGTGTCGCATTTGATTCTGAGCTTTATGTAATTGCAAGTTAATTTTACACATTTCGAACATTGAATTACTATAATTGCATTTAAACGTTAACGAGTATCTCTTCGCGAGTTTAAAAAGAGATTTTCATTTAATTCTGGTCTTCTTTTTTATTTTGTTTTAAAGAATATTTGGCATTGAGGTCTGAAAAGTTCAAAGGTTTGCGTTTCGAGCCGTTAAATTTAACTCCCGCAAATTGATCGATAAAGAAGACCCTTGGAGTCGAATTTAATCCTGTCGGATGATAATACAAGGAGTCGTATATTTTAACTTCTATGAAATCGCAGAAAATTTCTCAGATTCCTGTTGACCCAATTAAACCCTATTTAATATTTCTTATATGATATTGTTGCGTAGGGGTGGGTGGTGAATCCAAATAAAAGGCCAAAGTCGCTTCAAAGCATTTATTGGGTGATTAAGGAGATCCACGCCCTGCCAATGCCTTAATAAAGAGCAGGTCACTCACTGCATCTTCCTCGACGTGTTTGTTTACCTATTGTTATAGTCACGTACCAGATACTCAGTCCCATGGTATCGGCATGCACTCCCACGCTTTCGCGCTGTCAGTCCTGAGAACTCTAGTGGAAAGTCACCGAATATCGTTACCAATCACTAAGTCAATTGGGGGGTCTCCATTGTAAGGCGACTGCACTTAAGCCTGGAGATAATCCTCGAAAACCAATTAAAACGGCGGCTCCATTTAGCATATGTTACAATATTATTAATCGAGTATTTCAAAAATTGCAATGCTATAATAAAATTTCAGAAGTATGGAACGCTGTATGCTTGGCATAACGAGGAAAGACAGGAAGCGGAACACGTGGGTGAGAAGCATGACAATTGTAGTGGATATAGTAGGACATAGTGGATAGACTAAAGAGATTGAAATGGCAATGGGCGGGCCACGTGGTTAGAAGAATGGACGAAAGGTGGACGAAAGAAGTGCTAGAATGGTACCCGAGAGAATGCAAAAGAGTAAAAGGAAGGAAGATGGGTGGACGAAATTAGGAAAATGTGCGGGGTGAGATGGATGAGAGTTGCGCAAAACAGAGACGAGTGGAAGCGTGTTGGAGAGGCCTTCATCCAGCAGTGGATGGTGAATGGCTGTAAATGATGATGATGAATAAAATTTCAAATGTTAAATTTACATTTTACGTATCGAATCGCAAACAACACGAATCACTGTTCGACGACAGTCAATTTCGATCTGTACCACTTCTGCGGTCGTATTTTGACATTTCGAACTGATGAAATGTATGACGCGGACGTGTGCACTATATTTGAAAAGTGTTTTGTATTTACATATATATTGAAATTCGATCGTGACCTTTTACACACCTATGTATATATTATATTTGGCCCGAAATAAAACACAATTACGCGGATGGAAATGTTTAGACGGGTCGTAGCAAACTCGAGATCCAAACCGTTCCATTGCCAATTTAGTCAAGTCGAGGATTCGTACGAATCATTTCGATATTATTGTGAGGATTGTGATAAGTGTATATTCAAACTCAAACGTCGGTACTCCAATGTAGGGGGTGTGTTAGGTTGACGAGGGTGAAATGGATAGTGCGAGTTGAATAGTATTACAGGTTCTCTTACTCGCTTAAATATGATTTGTTTACAGTGGATTTCTGTTCAGTTTTGGTGAAAATAATTTACACACAACGTAAATACATATGTATTCAAGGTCTATGTTTGTTGAAATTTAAGTTTGATATGAATTAAGTTATAACACATGAATAAGTAGAAAGCACCGTTGTAAACTTTGATTTTCCGATATTTTTAATAGACTTTTGGTTTGTCGACAAGTCGGTATGAGAAAACCCAAATATTAAGATGTGACTTTAATATAATATTAAAGGAACAAGTTGAGAACTTTCCAGACATCCTCACCCCCCTCTAGAATAGAACAATCCATTCTCCTTATCTTATTCATACATGCATACATACATACATGTTTGAATCAACTAATATCACTAAAGCAAAAAAAAAAAATACCGTAGCGGAGACTAATCAAGCTACATATACTAAGTTTGGCCCACTAAATTCGAATATGACAAAGACTGAATGATTTTTTTTGGATTCTTCTCCTTAATGAGATATGAGCATTTAAAAAAAATGTGCAATTTTTAGTTTTTTTTTACTTCTGCGACTTTACATCAAAATCTAGTATTGCTGTGTCAAAATTGAGTATTTGAATCCAAGTTGGATGTTTTTATTGCTTTAAAATACTTACAATTAATTATCTAGCGAATTTCAGAAATCGAAAATATATACATACGAGGTTATTTCGATAATTTTCCAGTCAACCACGTTTATAAGGCTTAGTATATCTCAATATATATTTTTTATTATCCAAACGCACTAATTCAAGCGGTAAATGGTTTTAAATTGAGTTAAAGAATGTGGTGGCTTAGACCGTATACATATGTCTACATAAATTTTGCTACATAATTAATGATTAGTATTTTAAAGCAATAAAAAATCACAATCAATTGAAAAAACATCCGAATATGTATTCCAATACTCACTTTTGCCACAGCAATACTAGATTTTAAGTTAAAAACTGCAAAAGGCCCAAACTCTGGAAAAATTGCGCTTTTTTACAATGTTTTTCTATGTTATACTTCGCAAACGATTGAGCTAAATTTCCTACAGTATTCCAATCGTTTTGAAACTTTGATATTTTGTTTAAATGCTTATACAAATGTAGCTCATAAACAAGAAGAAGACAACAAAAAACTTTATTGGGTCAAACTTAGTAAATATTAATTAGTCTCCAAGAAAAAAACGCAATTTATTATTGCTCGGTGTATTTAGAACCTCATTTTTTTCGATACAAAAAAAATGTGTCACATTTTAATGAAAATGAGAAGGGATTAATCAAATGATAGAAAATCAAAATTAATATTTTATCAGCCATTAAAGTTTGGTCACACATGAAACTCCTGACCGTCAGTACACAACGTATTCTATAATTACTTCTGTCAATAGTGCGAAAACGGTTAGATTGATCCGTATTCACATACACGTGTAAACCATTTGACGCACCTCAACCATGCATTATAAATTTTGAGGCACGTTACTCGATAATGTATAATACCTATAAATAATGCAAATTACTTTAGACCTACGTAATTATATGACGATGAAAAATTGAGTTTTCCGAGACGACCTTCCTGTCTTAGGCCGATATAGATTCAATATGTCTTCTCCGACGATGCGGTGGAGCCCGTCATTCCAGCTGTCAATTACGTCATCCCCGAAAGTTTCAGAAGTAGGGATGCTGTCCACCCTCGTCTAACCTCAAAATCGCATCTGCCTCTAAACTTAAAGAATAAATTGGAAAGAATATGATCGCAAAGCAGCAGTTTGAAAAAATCCCTAATTTGTGACAGACGTCGGGTATCGCAATCTGAAACTTTTGCATTTTCATTGCAAATGCAGTTTCGTGTCAAAGCGCTCGGGTAACTAGAAAGAGACCTTGGCAGAATGCACTCGGTGGAAAACAACATTTCCGAGTCATACATATAAAAGGAATGTCTAATATCTTACTTTTCTGTCGTTCTTCCTTTCCACTGCATAATAGTTATTTGTGTCTTCGGTTCAGACTGTCGTGCTTTTGTATTATATATAAATTTAAATGTATATCTCAAAATGTATTCTCATTCAGAAAAACTTCCAAGTGACATAAATCACTCTTATAGTTTTATTAAATTGCACTTTTACTGTCTCAACTATTAGAAAAACACAACCCATGCATACACTTTTATACTGAAAGGTCTGAATGTTGATTAATTTATATATGTATGTATATATTGCAATGCTGCTGGTCAGACCAGGATTTGTGACTCCTGGTCGATCGTTTCCTATCAGAGTTTGCCAATTTTCTCTGATTTCATTGTTGAAACGGTTCCCGATTAAAAATTTGGCTAAAAATCCTTCCTACCCACTATGTCACCACTATTTGAGTATGATTAATGTAAATATTACAATAAAATGTATGTACAATTCATAGATGTCTCGTTAATTATCGAGTTTAAGTCAGTGTCTCGTAATTTAACGACAATAAAAAATGTTGTATTGTTTGTAATTGGTCAGGAAGGCGCATTGGGGTTTACCTGTAATGCCTTCCTGGTATGAAATAAAAAAAATAATAAAAAAAAATAATATATAAAATAAAATATATTTTCCATCTCCGTAACTATGTTATGTATTTTTGATAGCAATAAACGTTTATTTAATATTACACCCCTATTTGACTGTAAATTTATATGCAACTCATCCAATTACTTGCTTGATTAATTTGTGAAATTGAAGCTCAACATAAACTGAACAACCTTTTTTTTTCAAACTAAGTACGTCATCACTGTGTTTTATTTAAATATGGTATGACATAAATACATTTTGATTAAAGATATGTATGTCTCTTTAATCGAAACTTAACTCAGCTGTTGGTACTTCAAAAGATTCTCCCGTTCTATATTACCTTCATCCCTCCCCCCCCCATGAGACGTGACCTTATATAAAATAAAATAGAAGTGGAATGAAGAAAAATAATAATGAGAAGAAATATACAGATGAATGTGGCTGTCGGATTAAGGTTGAAATCTTTCATTAAAATATACCTGCCCGTTTCGTCAATTTTGACGAACATTTTGCTGAAAACCATTCAAGCGATTATTTTATAAATATAAATAAAAAAATATCATTCAGAATACTAATATTTTTACATTAAAATAATTAAAAAAAACTTATCTATCGACTTTCATCTAAAGATGCTTATTTAAGTTTATTATCATTTTTTCTAGAACAGTTTAATATATGTAATATAGTGGAAAAGACATACAATCCCAAGTTACATCCAAATTCTGCTGAGTATTTAATACGTTTTGCATTTCAAATTTCGCAGATATACATACGCTCCCTGCAATTGCATTTCATAATTGCGAAGCTCGCGCAGAAGCTTTAAAATATTAAATTGCAATTCGTCCTTCGAAAGTGTTTTTTGAATAAATGGGGCTCTTTAAAGAGGAAAAATCTAAAATAATTCAATTTTCTAATAAGATTTTCAATTCGGAAAAGCCCTCGATTGATTTCGATGAGGTTTAGTGTGTGACCGACCGTTCCCTTAACATTTCGCTAAAGGTCGAATCGAATTATTCGTTAAGCAAGTTTCGTCCGACGAAAGAGGAAGAATCTAATTTCACAAAAAGAATGATCAAACTCCGCGAAAATTGCGCGTAGGGGAAAATCCGCGGAGTTTTCCCGAGGAGAAGCTCTTTACACTGGAGTTTTTCACTCCCACGGTGACGGTCGATCATTTCCACTTTCTTTTTATTACTTTTATTTATAAATACGTTTCTGGAATAAATATTAACTTTATGCGATGAAAAATGTTCATTTCTTGAATAAATTATTTATTCTCCAAATAACATTACATACATAATTTATGTACATTTATTAAGAACACTTTAACTTTAATTTTGTGCATTAATATATCCTTTAAACAGTATATGCTTAAACGTAAACAATGCATGAAACAAAATTTAACAAATTTTGTGCATTTTTTTCATCATTTTTAACGTGTTATTAAAAACATATTTCATTGATTGAAAATTTTATTTTATAGTAACGATAAATTAAATCATCATATTACTCTTTTTTATAATTTGATATAAATATAAATAAATTTTCTAGAAAATATTTTCGTATTTACATCAAGTTCACATTTTCCATAAACATCCGAGTAAAATTCTCAATGGAATTTCATAATTTTCAGATTAATTCCGTACGTTTTATTGTTAAATAAATTAAAAAGTACTTAAAATAATCTAGTTTATATCACAATAATGTTGCATATACATATGTACATATGTATGTAAGTATATACCAATATGTATACCATAACACATTTAATCTTATTTACCCATACATCAATCCACTACAATACCCTCATACAAATTTTATCGTGACGCATCTTATGTATGTAGATTCGTCCTAGTTTGTCCTAAATTTTGAACAGTAGAAGTTTTAATACATCAAACATGACAGGTTTCCCCCTCTGGTGTATTAAAATAACAAAGATAGTTTCACGGATGAATAATACAAACGAAAGCAATCAATATAATAATCATTGAATATGGACTGCAGAGTTTCTAACGAATCGTTAATGTAATATTTGCATTTTCAGACTATTGATTTCAGAGGTGGAAATTTCAGTGAATGTTTGCACTTATAAGCAGATTCAAATCGCAAAATCGCTCGCGAGAGAGTTCACATTTTTAGTATTAATCGATACTTTCAAAGCTCCAATATTAAATTGAATTGTTTTATTTTTCCAGGTGATACCGGCTATGTTCCACACGGCAAGTATATGGCTAACACTGGCTTTGGCTGTTCAGAGATACATCTACGTGTGTCACGCTCCTGTAGCTAGAACTTGGTAAGTCTAATTTATTTATATTTTTCTAAATAAAATTGAAGGTAAACCAGTTTTTTTTTTTTTGCTATTTTCAATTAAAACGATTTGATAATACTATTTTAAATAGCTTTCACATAAATTGCAAGTAGGTCAAACTGCATATGAAGGCTCAGGAAAAGATAGTGTCAACCCTCATATGTATTACATTGTTAATAAAGCTTAATGTTTAGAATTTGTTTTAAATTCTGCACAAAGCTCGTACAGAATTCTAACTGAAAGTGTTATCAAAATAAAATCTTTTTACATTTTGTCATTTGACAGCGTGAGCTTGACAATATTTTGATTTAAAATACAATCAGTTATATTTAAACCTACATGCATACATAGATAGTTTGACATAAGTCTTGACATGTTCATATGTATTATATATTTCAATCAATTAGTAAAGGTAATGTGTTTGTAAAACCAACACACCTATAATTGATAAAGAAAGTTCCGACTATTGTACATTCATTCAACAATTGAAAGATGTTCTACCTATCTGAACTACAATATTTGAACTAACTAATCAAAAGAAGTTATGCCATTTGAACTAACCAAAAGCAAACTCGTTAAATTAATTGAAAATAAACCAGAATTTATTATTACTGATGTTGTCTTTCTTGTTTACATTTATTGTACGAAAAAGTATATCAAAAAAATACGTATATGGATTAATCCCATTAAGCAGGACTGCGTTTAAATAATACAAAAAAAAATTATGTATTTCCCTGTTTAGATTGAATGTAAGATAAAGTTGATATGATAATTTCCAAATCTGATTTATGTGTGGTTAGGAGGCTAATGGTGATACGTTGAATGGATCGTTTAAGCATAATAGCTGGTAAAAGCAGTTGGAGAGTTCATTTCGAATGCATATATTCGAACCGTCCTTTGATCCTAGATTTCAACGTTGTATATGGGTTATCGAAGTCAATGGTTTCGATTTTGGAACCTGACTTAATGTCCTGTCTAATGTCGTGTCCCATCTTTGATTTACTATATATGTACATTATCAAATCCTGTATAAAATCAATAATAATGTACAAGTTATGTGCATTAGTTTATTAAAAATATTTTTTTTATATATTTATTTATTATATTTGTTTTATGTTGTCTGTTCGATCTGCAAAATAATAAAGCTTTGCATCATTAAAGAACTTAGGTAAAAACTTTTCAGACAATAGTGCTGTTGATGGTATCGGCTTATTTTTGACTTTTGTCTCTTAACTTTTTTTCACTGTTTAATCCTCCTTCATCTTTTATGAAAAATAAATATTTTCTTGAAACTTTTTCACGAGTGAAATTTGACAAATCGCCCTAATTACGAGTGGAATTTAATTTGGCGTTTTAAATTTGAAGAAAATTTTTCAGCAAAAAAATAAAAGAAGAACAATGGAGTTATTCTCTCCATTTTTCTTCTTTACACTTGGAACAGTCGCATCTTTCACTCTTCACTTAATACCCTCTAGATTTCGGCACGATAACCGTTACTTTTTCAACGTAGACTATAACTACGACGATTCCCGTCATTATCACTTTTTTTTCATCCCGCCGAAAGCCTTTTCATTGTAATCTCTTCTGGGTGAGATAGCAACAATTCCGACAAATTACCTCAGTCCTATACATTGTCGAAGAAAATAACGCTTTCAGAACATTATAAAAGCTAATTTAGAAGTAAAATTTCAAAGTAGCACAGAGCAAATGCAACAGGTATGAATAGAAATACATTCATAGTATGTTATTATTACATGTTTTTAAAATCTTCAATGATTCCCCGATACCTTTTGAAGTATACATACATAAATTATTTAATTGAATGAAGAATGATTTGGTGGATAGAATGAATTAAGTGATTTTTTGTCATGCAATATCAGTAAATTGCTGTATTACAAACACTTTTGTACAAATTCTGAAATCGAACGAGAAAATAAATTTTATTTTGAAGCTAAGGGAATTAATTCCCTTAAGTAAAATCCATCACTTTGAACAATTTCTCAAAAAAACATATTTAAACGTATTGATATTCTTTCGTTTTACATAAAATAATATATAATATTTTTCTAGTACAGATAGCGTTTCACATTTACACGTTTATTATACATAATAATTTTTGTTTATTATACATAGAAACCTTTTGACGATTTCAGGACAACGATTAGTAGAAATTTCCCATTGACATATTGTACCGTTATTTTTAAATCACTATTGATTGGATTTGAATATAATGTTTAACTCTTTAAGTGTAATATTATGACTACCACGACACGTATTAGCATTTTGCAATAGTTGCTATATAAATGTCAAAATCACAAACATTGTATTTTATTTTTGATTTTTAAATGCTTTTTATTTTTACGAAATTATGTTCACAATACATCTTATATCTATTTTAATAGCTACTGATCTACTGATCATTTTCTATTTTACAATTTTAATTTAATTTGGTTAGTAATCACAGTATTATATTATTCTAATGTTAATCTAAAGCATAATAGGAAAAAGAGCTCAAAAACCTATTTACAATCCTTATAAATGTTCATAATACATCTAATACATAATATTAATTAAAGACTCTCTAAAGTCGATGACCTAAAGCAGATTGTGTTTAGGTAATCTGTGTTTATACCTGAAGGGTATAGACATTTTGTTGTAATCACCGAGACTCTTCACAAGTGTGTTAGTATGGTTATTAGTGATTCTGTCATAGAATCTCCTGGTAAGTTTGTTAGTAATGTCTGTAACAAACGGAATATTATATATGGCATGCAGTTTTTTCAGGTTAGTATATATGGGTGTATTATAAATTATTTTTAGGGATTTATTTTGTATTACTTGGAGCTTGGAAAGGTTAGTATTCGAGGCGTTATTCCATACAACAAACATTGTATGAAGATTGGCAATTATTGGCGAATAGATAAAATCACAAAATTTACAATTCCAAACATTTTGTGAACTATTCAATCTATCTGTGACAGGCTAAAAATCGAACATCAATATTAAGGAAACGATTTTGTTTGTTTTTTTTAATGCATCGTTGCTTAGCGCATTAACATAAGCTAAATGAATGGCGCATTTTTTCAAACAACTATTAAGTAATATTAGAGTTTGGTTGTGATGCTCTAATATCAATTTGGTGTCCAGATAAAAATGTGGATGATGAAAGATATTTCAGTGAATATAATTCAATCTTAAAAATGTGGAAACATGATAAGTTTTAATAAATTTTAATTTGATATTGTATTTTTATATTCAAGTTTTTTATCTTTGTATTTTTCATATTACATATATTTAAATTACAAAACGTTTTTGTAATTTTCTAATTTTATTACTAAAATTAAACATTTTTAATGCTCTTTAACACTAAAATTCAAAATGAAAATGCTAAAATTGACAAATAGATCCTAAAAATACGAGTCTCTAGTTATTACTAATGTAATTATTAATTACCTCTTCACTTGTATACCAAATACTACGGATCATTTAAATCACTTCTTGGTTCAACATTTCAAAATCTTTCAAATTTGACATTGATTAAAATTTCAACTATTTGATTTGCCTCAGGTTGGTTAGAATCGAATAAATTTCTTTCTACACTTCCACGATATAATGAGTGATATTTTAAACCAAAATTGAGAAACTCTATAGTTAAATTTTTAACAGCAAATTTCAAAAATAAAAAAAAATAAAAACGAGTAATTCAACGTTGCTAATCCGCAGTGAGTCGTGGTAATTATAACCCTGGGTGCGTCATTACCAACCCATTGTTCGAGTGCACCGACTCATTGTACGGAGCAAAAAATACATACATCATTAGAGGTGAAGGGGTATGCAGAGTGCCTGTATATATAATACTTTATACACGTGTCTATGAATCACCTCTCCATCCTTACGTAGTAATCCGGCTCGTGCAACCCTCCTCATCCGCTCAACCACCCCATAACGCCACGCCACATCGTTCCGATTTATTCCTGCTCGCATATTTTATTCACGATCCAGTGTCTTGCGCAAAAACAATCAATTTATAATGCTTAAAGGCTCGTTTGAAGCGCTTATCTTGACACGATCAAAATGGCGCCGCGTCTACAAGATGGCGGCGCACTCGCGCGTACAACTTGCGTAAATATCTAACGAAGCGCGCGTAAATAGTGTGTACGTGACGTCGCGATACACAAACAAAATATACATATATACCATACATACTGTCACGTTCCTATGAAAGATTAAATAATTTGCTTCACTACATATTTATGTAACTTTGATCTGCTGCTGATGTGTTGACTGCTACTCTCGGAGTCTCGATGGCGATCTTCTTCTTCACGTGCCATGTCCCGCCAGAACGTTGGCAACTAGATGTTCCATTCGTATTTTGTCAACAGCTGCTCGGAATAGTGCTCGGGTGCTGAGACCTTACCACTGCCGAAGATTCTTTAGCCAATATGTTTTCCGCCTGCCCCGACTGCGTTGACTTAAGATTTTCCCCTGGATTATTAAGCGCAGGAGATCGTATTTCTCCGCATCACATTTCCAAAGTACTCCAATTTACGCCTTTTCACACTTTTGAGCACTTCTACATGCTTTCCCATCAGGGCAAGCACCTCGGCATTGGTACGACGCGCCATCCATGAGATTCTCAGCATCTTCTGTATGTCCACATCTCAGCCTGTAGTTTTTTGCTCTTGGCATCTCTCAGGGTCCATGCTTCTGTCCCATACAGAAGGATGCTGAAAACGTAGCATCGTAGAAGTCTTATTCGGAGTGCTATACTGAGATCATGTGTGGTTAGGACATTTTTAAATTTCAAGAATGCAGATCTTGCTTGCTCCACTCTAAACGCGAATTTCCTGTTTACTTTCACACATTTCACCCAGATAGCACCCAAGATATCTAAAACTATTAATTCTTTCCACCATTTTGTTATTAATTTCTATATGAGAGTTGACCGTATTGTGCGTCGACTTGCTGAATGATGATGACTAACTTAAATTCTAACAGTAATGAGTTTAAGTGTTGAAAATACGTGTCCCTACAATTTTGATTAGTCATTGTTTAAGGTGTGCTATAAATTAATGGTGTTATTTATTAAATTAGGTGTGCCACAAATCAATGGCGTGTCTTAAACCTACTGGTTAGTCAACTACATTGATAAGCGTGGTACATAACAATACATATGTACATATATCATAATGGAAATGGTTCATACGCTCCGATGAGAATGTGTAAGAGTGCAAAGGTACTCTTTCGAAATGAGCGAGATTAATTTTATTACGTGTACAAATGTCTATAGCTGAAATGTACATTTTTGCTTATCTCGCTCGACGACGACAATGCCCAGTCGAGCAGTTTTTGCTTTGTTTTCTACCGTTTGAGCACTTATTGTGTGAATCTACTGTCCGGTTGTTTTGTATTGCCTTATTTACTTATCTAGCATGCATCTAACGAAGTAAAACTTCCTTAAATAAATTGAGTTTTTGAGACTGGCCGAACGAAGTACTATCTGTATCAACAAAAATCTAATATTTTACTAGCGACTACAGCGTAATGAATGCACTACTTTTATAATATTTCGTTCGCCAGAATGAACGGGGCATGACGTTTCTATGGAGGCAGATTGTCACACCCAAACAGAACTACTTGAATTTCAAAAAGTGTCAATTTCATTCAAATCAAGTAGTTAAATATGTGACTTGCTTGAGTTCCGTCTCCCAGCACTGACGTGTTGTCAAACGCCAACACTTCACTCGTCACTGTGTAGTGATGACGTACTATGTATACTCGACGCTCGTTTGTGAAAGTTTTGACAACTGTCTGGAAAATTTATTCCAAATGTGAAAATAGAAGTATTGACAAGACAAGATGGTTAGCATCCTACTTGTGATAAAACAATACGGATCGTAAAATATAATAAACCTGTCACTATAGGAGTATTTTACCGATAATGAAATACTGATTGTTCATCGTGATAGCTATATACATACATACATGCATACATATGTTGCTGGAAAATATCACGTTTCTTTGAAAATGTGCTCATATAATATTGTTCGATGTGAACAATACGGTGCGCCTCTATGGATTTTTCACATTATTAATTTGCTGCGAAGCTTGACACAATATGGTACATTCATTCTGGCATGGGATGAATTTTCATCCAACTTTGTATCCACATATTGATCCTATTCAGTCGATAGGCGTTCGCTTCCCGAGCGCAAAGGCCACACACGACAAAACAGTTCATTTATCATAATATGAACTTTCCTTGAATATACCTTATATACCTTATATACCTATATAATATATAATAGATAAGTTAATATTATGTTCTTTGAAGGCTAGTCTACATGCATACATATGTATGTATTATAAATACATACATAAATTTAAATTAATCGAAAAGTACCTATTAAATTTTAAACTCGACCCATATAGACAAATGTGCCGAATAATTAAAACTTGGTACGTGTTTATAAGGTCTCTTTCGAAATTATATATTAGATTATTAATTATTTATTATTATAAAATTAACAATTTTTATCGATGGTGGTGGTTATTTGCACGTGAGTATTTTGCACGGGGGGTTAATGTCCAGGGGGTTTTTGGCCGGGGGTATTCATTTATTTTTATTTTTTTTCTACAATTTCGCCATTGTGACATTACAGATCGTCACTATGGCTGATTTATTACAAGATATTGTGAAAACTCATAATTAACAAGACATCTAAATACATAATTATTACATACATACACATGTAAATCGAAACAATACCTGACATCTATAGTTATATATTACAAACATCGTATATAAATACGATTAATAACATTTTTCATGTAACAATACGAATTTTTACATTCGATAAACAACCACAGAGACATCTATGGTGAGAAATCTGGCGAAACCTGAGATATAACAATAACTCGGGGTTTGCAACAGAAAATTGTGAAGGAAAAGCCAATTTTATAGGAACCATTTCTATGAAAATCAAAAAAAATGGCAAATTCTGATAAGAAACGATCGACCTCGACAAACCAACGTCTGGCCAACAACGAGACTCGTAGTGGGAATCGAACCCGTGACATGCATGAAAGAATTCAATACTCACCACTAGACCACGCTGCCGAACACATACCACGCTGCTGGTATGTATGTGTCCGGATACCGTGCTTGCGCGAGTTGATCGCATTCGTCGGGTCAACGTGCACGCATCTTCAGACCTCGACCTCGAGCTTCAAGATTGACGACCGCCACGAAGGCTATACGATTAGCCATCTGTTCGATTAATCAACAAGTGAAACTTTCTAGCATTGGAGTAAACAAACGGCGGGTAATTGTCTAATGTAGCATATTGGAACGCACGGGAGTGAGAGTATCGGAGGATTTTGAAAGCCTGCTGTCACGAGCCGACGGGACTTCACCATACTTATCAAGGACCGAGGGCTCAGACCCTGTTCACTTGTCTCGGCACAATGGTGAATTTCGGTCAAAGTGGTCGGGAATATTTGATAAGCTGTCAGTTTCCGCTCCAAATTTGTATCATCGAGACGCAACGCCCCTAGCCCTTTAATCGCGCATTGTGCGAAACTACGCTAAAGCCGGCCATTGTGCGCGACCAAAGTCCGGAATAGTTGTCGTTCTCTGTCTTACAAACATACATATCATATATATAAAGACGGTAATCTGTGTGTGTGTGGGTGTGTGTGTGTGTGTGTGTGTGTGTATGTGTGTGTGTGTCCTAACGCTCGCCGAACATAATGAATGAATCGATAAAAATCGATAAATTCAGTTTTCGACGAGACGACTTTGTCGCGACTCGAAACAACTACGCCACGGTCCAATTTGAAATTCTCCTTTTTCTTAAACATTAATTGAAAATTTTCGCTATTGCCATATAAAAATACGAAATTATAATATTTTTTTTTAGCGAGGTTTTGAACCATTTTTTTTTCATATAAAACAATTAAATATATATTTTTAGTTAAATTGAAATTGAAATTATTTATATTTTGACTATATTCGAAAAAAATTGATTTTATTTACGGGTGGGCGCCGGGAATCGGGCCTCGGACCTCTGATTCCAAACGCGATGTGCTCACGGGCCCGCGCCACACGCCATATCCTCGCCCAGGAAATGTGTTGTAAATACACATCATATGAATATGTACTTAATTTGTTATGTGTAATAATAATATTCAACGTTACGAGGTCAATGACCGTTTGTGTATAATCGGAAAATTTTACGTTTTGTTAACTTTAATTAACATTTTGTTAACGTTAAATTTAAGAATTGAAAATTATTACAAATAAAGAATTGAAAACTATCTATGAGAGTCTACGAAAATAACGGTTCCGGTTCCGGATTTTTTTTTAGGTTTATACGAGTATATAATAATTTTATACCCATGCGATGATGTTTCATCGGGCTATTCACTAGTATAATATATGTGTGATAGGAAAAAAAACACAGCTAATATAGTCCTAAAATTATATTTAAAAAAAAAGTGGGGCAAGTTACATACATTGATAAACTGCAGAAAGAGCAGAATAGAGCAACGCGTGCAATTTTGAATGTGTGGCAACGTAAGAATGCTAGAAGTACATATGTTAGATGAATTGAAACGGTTGGATATTAGAAATAGTCTTAAATTAAGCACTTTAAAATTAAGTATATCAGCTAGATAAGAATCTATTACCCAAATATTTTAATAATCATATGGTTAGGAATAGAGATATACATACATACATACATAATTATAAAACTAGAAATAGGAATAAATTAATTATAGGCAGAGTTAAGAAAGCAAAAACTGCAGGAGGTGTTTTCCACAGAGGTGTTCAAATATACAATGCCCTTCCTGAGAGCATTAGAGGTGCTTTAGAGGTAGCATTGGTGCTTTCTTGAGGGGTGTTAATGGATACCTCTGTGGAAGATGACGTAATTATATACATATGTAAGTTTAATAAAATGCTACGTTTGGAATTATATTATATTATTTTGTTAATTTTGTTAACTATGTTATAATATATTATAGTTGTTAGTTTTATTTTAAAACTGTTAATAGTGAAATAATTCATTAGCAATTTGCTATTTAATAATAATAAATAAATAAAGTGAAGCCGGGAACAATCATTGTGAAACTTCCGAGTTGTTTATTGACAACTGGTGCAAACTAGCGGGGGTTACATCAGGTTAGTTTAAGAACATGACAAACAAACAATCGTTC
The DNA here is from genome assembly GCF_051622035.1 of Arctopsyche grandis. NCBI lineage: Eukaryota > Metazoa > Arthropoda > Insecta > Trichoptera > Hydropsychidae > Arctopsyche > Arctopsyche grandis. The sequence goes on from NC_135367.1 coordinate 1,238,566, forward strand.
ATGAAATACGTATTCAAAACATTTCAGAAACTTTCTTATACACATCTACTATTGAAATTAGAGTACAATTCTACGTTGAAATCTGTGATTTTTCATAGCAATTGCAATTTAGCCAGCAGCGTGGTTCGGTGGTTGTGTTGATACTAAGCACCGAGTGGTCACCGGGTTCGATCTCGTGAGCTAACCTTGATTGAAAAGAATTTATTCTGAAGTCAATCTTAGACCAGTAGTGAGGACTAGTGGTTAGCATATATGCTTTCGAACATAGTGATCACGGGTTCGAGTCCCACTGGTTGCTGCTGGCCAGATCTTTATTTGTGACTCCAAATCGATCACTTCCTATCAGAGTTTACCAATTTATCTGATTTCATTGTTGAAACGGTTCCTCCATCAAATTGGCAAAAATCATCCTACCCGCTATCACAAATATCTGAATTTTATTTCTGTAAAATATGTAAAAATTTATGTTCAAATTAATAATTAATAAATCCATAGAGACATCTTTAATTAATCCATAGATGTCTCAATGGATTAACTCATTAATTGTTAAGTTCGTGTTCTTCAGCCTCTCAAAATATAGCGATTTATGTAATAAAAAAGCTGCAATGTTTGTAATTAATTGTCTAAGAAAGTGCATTAGGGTCTACCTGTTAGGCCTTCCTGGTATATATATCTATGTAAAATAAAATAACGATCTTAACACTTGCCTTCCTGTGCTAAAAAAAATCCACTAGCCACTACGCTGGACGCCGAGCGTCCAGTTAAAAATGTGTGTTTTAAGTTAAAATAATGCAAAATCTGAGACGTCATTATTGTAATTACTTGTAAAATCATTTTATCGTGTTATAAACATCGAGTAATATAAAATAAGCGCAAGAAATTTAAAAAAATAGCGTCATTCCAAGGCGGATATCATTCTCACACTGACCGTTGAGCGCAGCATACTGAATTTCCTCTCTCTCTCTCTCTCTCGCATTTGTGAATTGCGCGTACAAAAGGGCTTCCCGCGAAAATAATTATTTATGTTGATATTGATCAATGTTTTTTTTTTTCGTAATGACATAATTCGAATCGTAGAGACTTTGGCGAGGGATACATAAAATGTGAAAGGCCTGCATTCAATATATTTGGAGATACAAAATAAAATATAAGTCCTGGTCACCCGCTATCCATCACAGTACGGCAAGTGTTAAAAAAGCGAACCATACAGTTGAATGGTATGACCAATATACATATGTACCTATATTATATGTACCATTATGTAATTGAAGTAAGTGGCAAGTAAAATGGCAATGAACAGATCACGTGAACGAAATGTAGACAAAAGAAGCACTTAAGCGATACACACGACAATGTTAAATACTACAAGTGAATCGGATATATGGGTATGAAATAAAAAATCCACTTACACTGACAAACATCGCTCAATAGCAACTACAACAAATAAATCTCTCAAGCAAGGGACTACATAAGGATACTGTGTGAAATTGATTGAATGTGAGTTAAAAAAGAATGAAGGCTTGTTCATTAATTAGTGGATATTAAAAGAAAATAGAAAATGTTTGTAGATGTAATAGTTATTCATTGATTTTGTGAGTCACTCGTCAAATCATGCTTATTACATAAATTTTCGATTTTTTTTTTGGTCGTACCTATTATACGGTGCTTCTACGTATGTATGTACATTTTTTACTTTATTTTTTTATTATTCAAACATCAAAATATTCAAACAAGAACCTTTAAAAAAGTCGCACAATAAGCTGTTGCCGCGAATGTGCGGCCTGTGGGTGTCGGGGGCGAAACGGTGTTGTATGTTATGGGGTTGAACCGTGGGGTTTGGGGCTGTTGTTATTTAGTTTTTTGTCGACGGTTCGTGTATGCTATGAACTCTGACAAAATACTATTGAATTTCAAACCATTCAAGCTCACAGACCGAGGGAAAAAATTTCCACTTTTATTGAAAATATGTACTTTTCAATTTATCATTTTATCCTTTCAAGTGCTTCGCCGTAAGTTATTGCCCCTGTAAAAAATTCAAATAGTTATTTTTTAATTGGATTATTATCGTGATGGGTACTATTAACATATCTAATAACTGTAATACATAACTATGGTATATACATATATGCATACATACATAAATGATCTTTACTTAGTCCCAACTTTATCTCAACTCTAACGAAGTAAACTTAAGCAAGAGAATCAACACTACCAAAAACTTGTCACCCGTTTTTAATCACATAATCTATCTTTTGCACAAAAATATACCCTATGTCATGTTTTAAATTACTTGGTTAACAAACCAAGATTTATTTATTATCATAAAAACGTTACATTTATATTATTGGTAGATATATTCGAAAACTGCAGATTTAATTATGGAACGAATTTTAAAATGAGATACGTAGAACTTTGTTTCACTAATTAACATTGGTTCACTTTGTTCTGTTGCTGTGCTGACCGTCATTTGCGGGGTCGATATTAATGACTATCACCATCGAGACCGATGGTGATGACTGACTAATGTGATGAAATCGTGATCTATATAAATGATTTCTTTGTCTCTTGGGTTGGGCAAAGTACGGCATTCCTATCTTATGTGACTATCCTTTTACAGGTTGAATCGGATGGTAACTGACTGACTAATGTGATCAAAACGCGATATATATAAATGATTTCTTTATTTCTTGAGTTGGGCAAAGTCCGACACTCCTGACTATCCCTTTACAGGAATTTAAATGGATTTGTTACTCACGTATATGAATGTAAGAAAGTGAATTCGATTATTGTGGGAACTACATTGATAAGCGAGGTACATACATAACACCTAACATGATTTTCGAAAGAATATCCTACTTTTTCGTATATTATTTTATCCGAAGCTTATATTATAATATAATCCTTGACCTGAAAAACAAACTTTTTCCTTTTCCTGACTGTGCACAATACAAATTAACAACCATATGTACATATATATATATATATATATATATATATATATATATATATATATATATATATATATATATATATATATATATATATATATATATATATATATATATATATATATATATTTCGATTCTGAAGAGAAAAACTGTTTTTATTATATTAAATCTGATGCAAAATTGTATATCAAAATATTTATCCAACAGATAACAATATAAAGCAAAGTATCCCAGTAAATCTCCGAAAATTTCCCGAAACAATTCACATTAATACCTACTCATTTAATACTAGCTCAAATCATGCTTTAGAGAAGTGGATTTATAAACCATTTAAACATTATCCATCAAATTTTAAATCATCTATAATGCATACATATATACATAGATCTCTATATATTAACTAACTATAATTTCAACTAGCATCACCTGGGTTAGTTGAGGCTTTACGTATACATTGACCGGAACGTGATCGCGTCGAAAACCCAACAATGCTGTGACGTGCTATTCATATATTATACTATATACGAGTGATTGTTTCGAAGCGCTTTCGTACCGCACGACACGTCCACGTTCCGATCTACGTATAAATATACCTTCGTTCTTAATCAAGCTCTGCAAACACCGTAATATCAACCCCTTCCGAGCGTATTAATCGAAGACTTGAGAACAACGATGCTGCGACCAAGTACACGTTCACGTTTACGTCTCAAAACCCCGTTAACGATCCGATAAAATGACTCGATATTGGCAATTAGGGTTTCGCCACAGGCCATTTAGCATTAAGGCGCTCTAAAGACCACCGATCAACACAGGTACGCATCCAGCAACTTTGAATTTATTCCAAAAGTTCTACGAAAAAAATCTCATAACGTCTCATACTTTGAAGATACATTTTGTATACAAGTTTGAAATTGTCTTATTTGAGATGACAGATATTTTATCATTTGAAATATCTTATATCTTATATGTATCTTAACCAATAAATCTTTCATCCACTATCTAGAAACATTTATAATTCTTGAATCTGGTTGCTGATAAAAACAAGGCATGCGATAAAGCTCACCACGACACTGAATTTTATTAAATTGTTTTTTTATTACCTACTAAATAGCAATAAAATTATCAGTTAAAGATACGTCTTATTTGAGATAACACATACTTTATCATTCGAAACATCGTAAATCTAAATTCAACAACATGGCTTCCATCCACTACGATCCACATCATATTTCTCGAATCTAGTTGCTAATAAACAAAGCATCTGATAAAACTCACCACGATATATACATCATGTGAATTTAGTATTTAAAAAATAGTGAGCAATTTATCGGTTGAAGATATGTACGTTACTCCAAATGGAATCCCTCAGGGCTCAAATCTTGGCCTTTTGCTATTCAATATTTTCACCAATCGATTTCTTTTCAAAAAATGCACAACGCTTCTGATAAAATAAAAATAAAAACGGAGCTTGAAACATAACAAGAGTATACAAGTACGTTTCGAAAATATGGGTTCCACATCCTTATATAATATATAGAAACACTATACTCAAAAGTCCTATCGTCCGATGAGCACTAGACTACAAGCGTATTAGCGAGTGGAATCCGCATTAACAAACCACAGGTATCCCCATTAATTAACAGGAACTCTGAATTTCGGTGAACGTGTCTTAGGCCAGCTTTCAAGCACGCAAATCATTTGAAACTTAATTTCGAACTTCACTTGAAAATGATACGCTATAGAACGGCAGTAGTAACGAACCTTTGGCAAACTGGAGTATTTCTTTTGCTCGAGGAAATTTTGCAACAATTACGTACATACATACATACATTGTAAATAAACATACATGCGTACATAAATATGTATTATACCACAATTTTTCAAATTTGGAATTGCTATAAGCAGAACTTTGATATTGAAATTTCTAGGAATTCAATTATGAAAAAAACGAGTGAATTTTTGAAGTATTAACATGTTTAGCGAGGAGAGATGAAACATTTTAGATAAGTAAGTGGGTTGCAATTTTCTATTTTTTCAATACATACCGATAGATGAAAACATGTTGAAAACCACATTTACAATCTAAAATTCTGTATATCTGACACAGTTTTTTATAATATAAAATCATTGTTAAAAAAGCTACTTTCAACGAAATGGATGTTATATAATATACTCGTATCATATTTTATCATATTCCACTATGGCGTCGAGATATATATATTTTTTATTCCTTTCTCGAATCACACTTTTCCGTGAAAATTGACTAAATCTGCATGTCGAGGCGATAATTCTTTCCAAGAGACCTTTAGCGCCAAAGGTCTTCGTCGTTAACCTTTTCGATGTGTTATTTGCGACGCTTCAATGGCAGTTTTTCGCCAACGCGCATAAAAGGAGACCATGGTCGTTAGAGAAAAAAATGGGAGAGAAGTGATGGCGACAAAATCATATGATGTCCTTAAGGATAAACCCTATCAATATATTATACATCTATGATTATCATTCGCATTGTAAGATTGTTATTTGACAAATTGACCGTTGGACAGACCCATAAAGAAATTTGTCGCTTTTTTTATACGTTTAAATTTAACTAATTCACTTTTTATTGCTCATAAACACGGTTTTTAATGTGACAACGCGAGACAGTATATTTTTCGTTGGTTTTTTTTTTAATAAGAACACAAAAACGAGTTGTATAACGTTTTACTGGGGGAAAATGTTATAATTTGAAATTCCCCGTTTGCTAAAAAGGCGCAGTACTAAATTGTGTCATACGTTACATTTTAATAAGAGAAAAGATTAAAAAAAACCGCAATAACAATTATTTCGCAATCATACTGCGGAACGAAGTGCAAAAAAATGCCAACACGTGAGCGTGAATGTTTTTACGCGACAAAAGTTTGTTTTTTTTTGTTATTATATTAAACGTGCCTACGTATAAATAATTCACTAAAGTTAAACGGTTCCCTGGTTTTATTAGATGTGTTCGTATGTATGACGTTTTCATAAAATAAAATAAAAAAGCATTTTAAAAATTTACTATCATTAGTGCAACGTGAGCTTACCTTTGCGGCGTCTACATACGGGAGTAAATATTTGTCTTCGCAATTAGTTGGACGATTTATCGTTTCATAAACTAGTAGCTAATACGTAACAGATATTTCAAGGACTCGTATATTTTTCATTTTATATAAGCTTGAGATTTGAACTTTTAGAAATTCTAATTATTAGCGTCCATATTTTAATTTTAGATGACTTTGGAAAGTTTTTTGAACATTCCAAAGACCTTCTTGGAATAAAATTGTATCAATAGTTGAGCGTAATTTATTAAATGTATCTCCTTCCGACAAAGGTATTTTGAAACAAATTGTCCAAACAAAGTTGAACGACCTACCTCTCGTATTTAGCTAAATCTCTAGCTAGCCACAACTCTACGGTCTGTAAATTGAAGATTACACATACATACATATCCAAAAATATATGTGTGCACATATACTCATATACCTATGTATGTATGTACATATATATATATATATATATATATATATATATATATATATATATATATATATATATATATATATATATATATATATATATATATATATATATATATATATATATATATATATATATATATATATATATATATTAAATGTATATTAAACCAAGCTATCATGCAGGAACTAATTAAATATAAAAAAAAAACATTTAATTTTTAACATAAAACTTGCTAGCTACAAAACTACCAGCACTAAACGTGTAAGCAAAATAGCACTGCACCTTTGTCATACTACGATGGGTAATTTAAAAGCTTTATAACAAGAAAACAATGCCAAGTATTACGTACAATTTCATCACAAATAAGTTATAATAAAATGGCACACAGCGAAACTAAATAACATCACATATTGCATCTGAAGATGTGTCTGAAATCATAAAAAAAGTAAAAATAAAGCACGACGCAATTGATACACCATATTGACGCAGACAGCGCCCGTGGCCGTCAACGCAAAATGCAATATAAGCAGCGTACATTCCGTTTCAACCCCAATTTGAATCTCAAATATTAGTGTATGCGAAAAAAATCCAAGAACGATTATACACAAAGGGTAGTGCGAGTCAATTTGGCCTCATCTCGTGGCGTCTGTAGAAGGCGTAAACGCATTATCCGCCATTTTGCCCCGAGTGCCCTTTTCGTATTTGCTATTGATTGTCAGCACAACCGCTTTATTAGATAGTCTTGATGTACATTCGTACATATGATCTTGTATATACATACATATATATGTACATACACACATTTTTTTCCGATCGCCATATTGCGAATTTGCCTTTAATATAAACAAAGTTATTTTCCTCCGGGGGAGGTCACATATGGAAATCATAAATAACGAGATACGATACGGTCGGGATGGGGTTGAAGTGCATGTGGGTTGGGTAGAAGGGACTTTGGTTAGCCAGGTCAACTATGTAGATATGGCGGTTTGTCTACGCAGATCGAATGGCAAACATTCTGTATGTATGTATACTTTATATACAGCTATTACGAGGAAATAGCCCCAATCAATTTTGTTTAAGCTTTTCAAATAGCCGAAATTGATTAGTTGTATATATTTTTTAATATAAATATATACATATGTAATATATGTATGTACATATGTATATAGAAAAGCCTAATAGGTAAACCCCAATAAGCCTTCCTGTCCAATTATAAACATCGATAATCAATTTATATAGTAATTTTACATCTATGGATAAATTTGCATTTCTGCATCGTTTTACAAATCAGCGAATTCGAGATGCTGGAAAACGATTCGAAATTGGCGAAAAAGAGGTCAAGGTTGCCAATTTGTTGGAACCGATTCAATGGAAGTCAGATAAATTTGCAAACTCTGGTAGGAAACGATCGACCTGGAGTTATATAAGTCTATAATCGACCTGGAGTTATATAGTTATATAAGCCAGCAGCACCTGGCAGGGATTGAACCCGTGAAAACTTGTTTTGAAAACATAACATGCTTACCACTAATCTATGCTATTGAATTTACTATCTCGATATACAAACATGTATATAAGATTTTATGGTACTGTTCACAAGTATTTTTATTTGACTCAAAATTCATAGAAAAAACAGCCTTTCTCATATTTACACTTTTAATAACATATTATATTTAAAAAAAATCCTGCATACAAATTTTAGGTTATCGATATAAACGACAAATGATTTTAAAATGCTTTGAAATCTTAAGATAACATATGTTCATAATATATTTTAGGTCTATTTACTATTATTCAGTGTAAGGGTTATTTCTAGCAATTTTCCGTAACTTTATACTGGACTGATAATAAATACACTTCTAAAAATCACTGTTTTGTATTAAATAGGAAAAGTAATCGAACCGAGATCGATTTCGCTTCGCTTAATTATTCAATGGCACATTTATATATTTTAATTAATTCAATGGCTTCACAACAAACCAAAACACGCAATGGATTGAAATCAATGGAAGATTTATATATGTACATAGAAACATAGCAAACAAGAAGATAGTACATATGTACATACATACATATAATATATAATATATATATATATATATATATATATATATATATATATATATATATATATATATATATATATATATGTATGTATGTATGTACTATGAATGACGTCTTTCCGGATACTTACTGAAACGTCACGACATCAATTTATTTTCTTTTGAAGATCGTCCTTATTTTATTTATTATTCAATAACGACATTAGCGCCAGAATATCCGATACTCGTCGTGTGACATTTCTATAAATCAATAAGAATATTTTCCTAGAACGAACGTCGCCCTACAGCTCTCACAGTTTTCTCCGTTTCCTGTTTTCGTTGCCTGTTCCGTTACGATTCCGGATTTTCCAGTAAGCTACAGAGCTACAAATAGGCTTCGACGGCGTTCTAAAAAATTTATGTATCGAAAATAATAGACGTGAAATCGATAAATTCAACAATACGTATTCGAACGCGGATTATGCCCGAAGCGTGCAAAAATAGTTCGGCAAGGTATTTTCGAAGCAGGTCATGTCACACGCCGTAAATTATAAATAATACAAAAAATAAATATCGAATGGATGACACATTTACTCTACATATGTTCCACAATTTTATACAATATCTCGTATTATACGCGTGTAGTGAAACATAACTAACGAGCTAAACGTAGCTTTGAAATTTAACAGTTGCTGTATTTGTTAGGAAAATCTACATACGTACATATATATGTACATATGTATGAACATACATACATATGTGTGTTCACTCGGCTTTGCATAACTTTATGCCATATCATCAGCAAGAATATGCGAATTTATATGATGGATATGACCAAACAATGGATATATATATATATATGTATGTACATACATATGTTGAAAAATTCTGAAATCTACAATAATAACAGCTCAATAGAATCCATTTCATTATACATACATATTTACACAATTCAAATTTAAGACTATCGATTAATATATTTTTAGGAAAATTTGAACAACTATAAAAGTAAGAAATGTGTCACCAACGGAAAATTTATCGAAGATATAATAATTACATACATATATGTAGATAAAAATACATATATGTATTTTTATCTGGAATTTTGTATGAAAAAGCTACAGCGAAATTGATTTGAAATTTTATATACCTATATGTACATATAATGTATATAAAAAAAAATAAAAATAAATAAGTATGCTTACAGGTAAATTATCTCCGTGAGTTAAAGTAAATCTTTTACCTTCACTGCAACCTAAAAAGTTAAATAAAATAAACAAATAGGATATGTATATAAACAATACAAATGAATGATAAAATAAATAAATATAATATAAAGATATAATAATAATAATATTAAAATAAGGTTGCAAAATAATATAAAATAGCATGAAAATTCACCATCTCTATGTTGTCTCCATAGCAATAGTTTAAGCGCCTTTGCCAATCATCTTCTTCAATATGCTTTCAAAGAGCACATAATTTAACAACGCTGATATTTAATTTTGATACCATTTAGATTTATATTAATTATTTTTAAATTATGTATTCACTTTATATTAAAAAAAAAACAAATGAATTTATTTTTCACACGCGAATGAAAATTTCAACCCAACCAAATAATCAAAAATTTATTGAAAACACGCACTTTAAACAATACGTAGATAATGATCACTAGCAACCAGTACTAATGATGATTTTTCTGAGCTAAATTCACGGATGCTGCATAAAATTTGTAAACTTTAATATTCAAAATAAAAACTATAGTTCGATACTCGCTTTGCGGTTAATTTTCAGCCTCATTCGCGAATGGTGTAATTGTATTGATTGACATTTTTAATTATTAATATAATTGATACGTTCAATACTCGCGCACTATTTTTAATCAATGTCTGACTCGCGCGTTAGTCGTTGACTGAATTAAATAAAAATTAACAAATGAATAAAATTGTAATAAATTCAAATTCAATTATATTTTTCTCAATTTTCTTGTTCCAAATGGATTTTACACTTTATACTCGAAATAAGATAAGACTATAACTTCTTTATACCTATTTGAGTATTTTTTTACATATACTGATAAATAGCTTGCAATAATCCGCTGAAAAGATTTATATACCAGTGTGGTTCTCTAATAGGAAGGAAAAGGTAATTAAACGGTCGTAGCAAACCATTCACTAATGGTTACACATAATTCGTATTGTTATTTCCTTGAACCACACAAGAAAAGTTAATCGAAATCGTAAACTGTGAGAAAATCGACATCAAAATGGTTTTCGCTTTGCTGGTAGGTTTTTTTTTTTATAATAATTGGATATTTAGAAAAAATCAATTTTTTTTCTCATTAAATCCCATCGTAAGGTAGTTTAATGCTTAGTGTTCCGATAAATCCTGAAAATAATAGAATCAGACTCCAAAAGTTTCACCAAAACACGAGTACTTGTAAAACCACAAAAAAATTCAACCAATTTTCAACCACCTAAAAATGGTTCTGAAAAAGCTCCCATATAAAAACACCCGAGCAATGCCGGACACTTTTGTCTGTCCGCTATTCAATTCGACAATTTTCAATATGAAACGGTACCCTAACAATAAATTAGAAGAGGTCAGAACCTTAGTCTGAAAATGTGAAACAACGCTCGCTAGTACTACGTAAAATGTTATGTATATCTCTTGTACACATTCCAATTAAATGAGTTTAATTGTAACTGTAACGTAAAATAAAAAAAATCGTCAATAAACGTATGCACTGGCATATGTATTAATTAATTTATTTATTTTAAGTTTGGACCATTGTAGCATTACAGGAATTTCTAATGCGCCACAATGGTCAAAAATATAACAGAAAATAAAAGAAACAAAATAATAACTAAAGAAATTAGACATAACAAAAACAAAACATATACTTTCACAAACAACTAATAATAATAATAATTACAAAGTATAAAAAACAACAAAGAAGGGAATGTCTTATAAAAGAAAAAAGAGAAAGAAAAATAAATATAAACATATGTTTATACATAGACAATAATACATTTATACATAATCATAAAAAAACAATAGCAATTATAATAGCAGATACGTAAAAATATCAAATATTAAATATAACATAAGGAATGCCTTGCACCTACAGCCAGTTCCAACAAATAAGAACCAACTGCAAATACAAAACATCCATGTGAGGCCCAAATGGAAGAGAGTAAATCAAAATTCCACTCATAAATCACAATCAATCATGAAAACAGTGATGAGCGCAGACTACCAGATAAATGGGTTAGAGTAATATCCGAAAATTTACGCTCACTTAAGTTGAAAATATCACATTATTGTTAGAAGTTTCCATATGGCAAATACACATAGGTAGTATCATAATTGGATTGAAGTCGTGACTTTAGTCGAAATGTCGTGCAACTTGCTAACGAGGGTCGCGGTTGTGGTTTCTGAACCACGACGTCACTGTTTAGACAGTTGCTTCAGACTTGACGGAAAAATCATTACTGAACAAGGACACGATGCTAAATTTGGAAAAATATGCAATCCTTTGAGCTCCGCGTTGCAAGTCACCGCAAAATAAACTTCACGTCGAGGTGAGAGGTCTGGTTTTCGTGTAAACAATCTAAGCAGGATGCTGTAAAGTAGATCCGACAGTTGCGAAACGCTGCTCCTTTCAGAGAAGTGCTTCTATGTAGCTCGAGCGGGAAAATGTAATTTACAAAGTTCGAAGAAGAAAAGAATGGCTGCGAGTCGTTGCGGAAAAATTAAGTTTGAGGAGTGGCTTTGTGCTCGCTGGTCAAAGGATATAAAGGATAAGTCGGAGAGAACTCGATCTTCCACGGATGGATGAATGCCGCTAAGTGGTCCTTCCGAACTAAAAGTGCGGATAGCTTATTTTAACTTTTGACTTTCTAGTAGTTTGAAAATGTTAATAGTATTATCCAAACTAAAACAGCTTTCGACTCTACGCTAACGCGGAAAGGCGTAAAGTTTTGACATGGAACTAGGAGCTCAAAAGTGCACCTACTTACATACATATAACAATTTCTTATATATTTTCAAATTAACACTTGATTCTTTATAAAATAATGCAATATAAAATGTTACAAAATAATGCACATATAAATATTTAATACTTGAATATTTGTATAATTTCAAAAATAAGTTTCTTAAAACTTTAAATGTACATACATATGTATGTATATCCGAAAATAAAGAAGAAGAGATCGAATGATTTTAGACTAAAGTGTATTTGAGCGAATGAATGCTATTTAAAATAAAAGCTTCCCCTTTGTCTGAAGTATTTCAAGTGGAAATCGAAAAAGAAATTCATGGATGAACAGCACTAACCAAATATGTATTAATCAAGTGGATAAAAAAAAAACAATACTATTCATACAAAAAGTTAAATCTGCACTTAATGTTACAAATGGTTCTATTTGACATACATAATATATATACATATACATATATACTATATGAGAAAATTTTTAAAACGGTTTTTCTTTTAATAATTTTTTTTCTTATCAATTTTGTAATTTAATAAAACTGTAAATTTGCCTTACAAAATAAAAAAATATATATATATATGTATGAATCCGAACAGAATTAATTTTTTTTTTACTTTTTCACGTTTTCCCAATCTTTATGTGAAAGATTAGAAGCTCTGAATATTATAATTTATGATAACCAGACGAATAAACACAACACAAATACGATAAAAAATTGAATATGACAATTAAGATGTTCATACATAGATAGGGTTGTAATATTCGGTTCAAAAGGATTACAATTTTTGAAGTACTTTATAACACAAATAAAGGAAATTGACTTCTAAATATAAAATAATTCTTCTAATTAACATAAAATATAAATCTAAATTAATCATTTATTATTTTAGTATATTATTAATTCATATATTAATTATGTAACTTGAATATTTTTCCAACTCGGATAATCCAATTATAAATAAGACAATCACAATTAAGCTAGATAAATCGGCAAATTCTAGCAGGAGACGGTCGATCTGGGTAACTACCCAGATCTCGCCAGCAGTGTGTATAAATCAAATGCTTTCTCGGTTCCGATGATTTTAATCAGTGAGATACCCTGTGGCTATGTTTATTAGTGATTGTATTATTAGTGAAGATTGATTTTATTAATAAAATTTATTATTACAACCCAAACTTAACCCAACCGGCTGAAACCCAGAGACTCCGGGTCAAAACTGTAAGCGTTATATTTGTAAGTGGCGGAAGTTCAATTTTCAATTCCAAAAACACTATTTGAACAGACTTTTGTTTATGTCTGTTAGGACATACATTCCCCCACCACTCATTGTAATGCTCAATGAGGGAAATTGTTCACGTACATTTAATTAGACACGCAAAGATGATCATCAGAAACACAGCTAGATACGTAAAGATGGTCTTTATAGACACATCTATGAAAACACACTTATCTTCTGGTAAGAAACGGACCAGAGGGAGAATAGAGCCGTCGGCCAAAAAGTCATCTGTACATTTTTAATAAGAAATGATTACAAAGAAAGAAGAAAGGCATTTAAATCAACTCCAAATTGAATCCCCAACATGGTCTAACACTATTTCTGTCAAATAATTAATATGTTTGGCACCGGTTCGCGGTGTTTGGAATAATTATTTATTGGTCCACGAAACTGAAATGTTTGGGAAATATATAATATCAAATATACGTATATAATGGCTTAAGAAAATAAATGAGTGGTTTGGTAAAAGCACGAGGTCTTTGTTGTACAGTTAAAGTGCAAGTTTTCATGATGGTTGCGATAGACGACACGCCAAAACTTTAAGAAAGATAAAAAGACTGAAGAAAGATAAAAAACAACTGATAAAGACCTGGTAGTAGACAGGACATTTTGCTAGATGGATTGAGATAATATATTTTTTTGCTTTTTAATTTTTTTTATTATTACTAAATTATGTTCACAATACATCTTATATCTATTTTAATAGCTACTGATCTACTGATCATTTTCTATTTTACAATTTAATTTAATTTGGTTATTAATCATAGTATTATATTATTATAATGTTAATGTACAGCGTAATAGAAAAAAGAGCTGAAAAACCTATTTACAATTCTTATAAATGCTCATAATACATAATATTGGTTAAAGACTCTCTTAAGTCGAAGACCTAAAGCAGATTGTGTTCAGGTAATCTGTTTTTATATTTGAAGTAATCACCGAGACTCTTCACAAGTGGGTTAGTATGGTTATTAGTGATTCTGTCGTAGAATCTACCGGTTAGTTTGTTAGTAATGTCTGTAACAAACGGAATATTATTTATGGCATGCAGTTTTTTCAAGTTAGTATATATGGGTGTATTATAAATTATTTTTAGGTATTTATTTTGTATTATTTGGAGCTTGGAAAGGTTAGTATTCGAGGCGTTATTCCATACAGGTGAAGCATATGTTAATAATGGTAGTATGAGCGCGCGATATAATTTTATTTTATTTTGAATTGATAAAGAACTATGGCGATTAAATATTGGGTATATTGAGGATATACCCCGCATCCCCTTGCATTTCGCTGCCTCAATGTGAGGTGCCCATCTCATTCTTTTATCGAACGTTCCTCCTAAATATTTTAATACTGACTGCCATTTCAGACTTTCTCCAGAGGGGATTTTCAGATCTGAACTTGACCTATGCTTTCTGAGATAATATATGTATGTATGTTAATGTACATGTTGTATTGAAGTGCCTAGTATTCTATTCGTGTTAGCATGCAGCACGAAATATGTAGATACATGTGCATTTCTATACGTATTTGCATATCGAAATCGTACTACAATAGTGATTAATTTACAGTCCGAATTCACACTAGTACGGCTGCCTTTTGAATCTAGCAAAGGGTGATGCATATTCAAATGAAGGCTTTAATCCGGCGCATGTGTCGCGGGCTTAATGAAAAACACATCAAAATGCAAAAAAAGAAACTCGACCGCGCACCGGTCACTGAAAAATTCCAATTTTTACAATTTAAATTTCAAATTAAATCCAACCCACTCTGCATACGGAAGGCCGTTTGTTTTTTTCCCCTCGTAAAAAATCATATTTTTTATGGCACTTAAATTAAAACAGTGTCCGTCATGAATCATACGAAGGCCGCAATTTGCAACGACGCATTTTTATAGATAGTTCGCAATCGGCGCTCGATATCGCAACGAATTTGCATAATAAAGTTGTTAACGAGCGAATAACAAAGCCGTTAAAATACGGACTCGGTTTGATAAATATCTGTGTTGTGAGAGCGACCCGAGCACTAAACGGATTTAACGGCACGCAACGTGTTAAATATCTCATACCCGACCCTTGAATATTATTTAAAACCCCAGCTGAGAGATAATACTCGGGCACGACCGATAATCCGGTCAAACTCGGAATTATTTTTAACCCTTAGACAAACGTGAAAATTTTCAATTTTTAATTAAAACACTGACGCTTGATTTTAAAATTTTACTTGCAGGTACATGCGTACGTTTGATTGAGTTGTGTGGGGTTTAATGAGAAACCCCAAAACTCGGTATTGGACTTGTTGATGCAATGTACTTAAACTGTATAACGAGGAAATACTGAAAACTAGGGCTTCCAAGCCGGTTTAAACCGAAACCGAAAAGCCGGTTTTTTGACCGAAAACCGGCTTCCTTGGCTCGATCAGCCGGCTTTTTAATTTTTTCTTAGATTAATGTTTCTTTCCTTAAAACTAACAATTATTAATTTCAAATTTCTATGAAAGATCAAAATAAATGTGTACATATATCCAAGCTTTTTCGGTAATAGGCGTATATTTCTTTGAACAACAAAAAAAGGTACAGCACTTCGTTGAATTCGTTGTTTCGTTGTGATGATATATGTACGTATCTGATGATTTTAAATCGGCCCAAACCTCTTAGTAATATATTTAACTACATTAGTTTAAGCCGGGATCATAATTTTGATTGAAACCCCAATCATTGAAAACTCTTTGATTGAAATATTAATCATGAAATCCCACATATTTGTAGATTTCTTGTTGAAATATTGTTTAAATTGCCTTTTTATTTTATGTATATTTTAGTACATTATTTTATTACTACAGTTTTATTAAATACATTTATTTTTTTACTACAGTTTTTTTTACTTGAGTTTTTTTTATTTTATAATTTTATTATAGAAGATGATGGAATTAGATTCAATTTTTTTTTACAGAAATTAATGATGATATTTTTATATTGTACACATATGTATGTATGTATGTATGTACGCACATATGTATAAAAAATAAAAATCTTGGAAATGATTTTCCTCTAGAGATTTTACTCCGCCTTCAGAATAATACGGATAAAAACGAAGGAAATTTATTTTCATGAAAATAATGAATATTTAAATATGCCAACTTTTTATGGAAATCGGAAAAATCGACAAGCTTACAGGAGACGTTACAGATCTTAACATATGTATTATGTATATGTGTTTGTAAATCTTTAAGTGAATATTATATTCACATACATGTATTCGATAAATTCAAATCATAAATACGTTTGATTTTGAAATGTTTTTTTATTAAATAAATTACACTGTTCGACAAATGACGCCAGTAATCAATAGAATTTTTGTTATTAATCCACAAGAATAGTCGAAATATGATTTTTCTAAGTGGAATTTAATTTAATTCTCATATAAAGACAATTTAATATATTATTCCTATTAATTCAATTCAGATTCGAGTAAATACTAGTACGAGTTTTTAGCTCGCAATTTTACCGACTTAAAAATCAGCACACTTCCAATTAGCCCTTTTTAACGAAAACAAAAAATAGTGTGGCCAGAACACTCAATAGTGTAATAAACATGTTTCAAACAATAAACATGAAAATACGTACTTTTGACTTTTGATTTGAACTAGACGACTACTTAGAGAGATTTGAAAGCTGAAAAGTACTACAAATGAAAGATAAAATACCCGACTATAGATTCCAATATTCATTTTGAACAGAAAATTGTCAGATTTTGAGACATCGACCGAACAACACCAAGATATAGAAAAATCGCGCGATTTAAAAAACACATATATATACATATCTCCGAACGGTCTCTGTGACGGGCCGGAATGTGAAATGCCGGAAAACGCAAATATCGGAAGGCAAAGATCGAAAATCGAAAGATCTTAAGTCGAAAGATCAAAAAAAAAGGGTGCATGGTAAATGGTACATACTCACGTACATACTCACTTAATTTACGCGAGCAGGATACAACAGGAGCAAGAGGAACTGGCTTTTCTTCCCGTATTCTGCGCGCGCACATTAATACTAGTTCAGCTAGTAGTATAATATTGTAGCGTATGCTAAAAGGAGCCGCCGTTATAATTGGTTTCGAGGACTATCTCCAGGCTTAAGTGCAAGTCGGCTAAACAATGAGAAACCCCCGAATGCACTTAGCGGCGGTAACAGCACTCGGTCGCATTCTCGTGGAGTTAGAACTGACAACGCCAAAGAGTGGGACTGCATATCCGAGTACGTGACTAAACAATGGGGAAGTAACCGGACGTCGAAGATGCCCTGAGCGACCTGTCCTTTATAAGGAGGTACTTAGACCATATCAAGACATTCTGGACGGAGCACTACCAGTGCGTGTATCTCCTGAATCACCAATAAATGCTGTGAAACGACTTTGGCCTTTAACTTGGATCCTCCACCCACCCCTACGCAACAATATTATCTTATTTTAACGTCGGTGTACGTTACGTAGCGTTAGTTAGTGTGGTGTAGTCAAATTATTATACAAAGAAGTCGAAACAATTTTTAAGATTATTTTTTGAAAAAAGATTTCTTTTCTATTATGGTTTCTATGCTAGGCATTTTCACTGAAAATATACAGACAAACTTTGGCCATAATTTCTATTCAAAGCTACTAACAAGTAGAGCGTATCTGGAATAGTGAAACCCAAGCAAATGTGAGCCTAGTCTAACAATGAGCGTCGAACGAGGAAAACTGCGGCATAATGTTGTTATAATTAATTTCAGAGCATAAATCGCTGGCTCGAGTGTATTCAGAGAGGCTTCAGATAATTTCAGAAGCTCTCTCTCTCACTCTCCCTGTGCTATTTCTCCAGTTCTGAATGCGAGACGCGACACAAAAACACGCCATTATGCAAATGTGCGCTCACATTTGTTGTCAGCCAAAACGAAATGATACACACTCTGTGTGACCTTTTCGTTTAAATTAGATTAATAACCCAACTTGAGCCACGCATTACCACACGTATTACATTATATCGAATGCGGAACAAATTTTAACCCCTTTGCTGAATTCTTCAGTCGGAATTTCGAGACGTCTAAGCCACAATTTATATATTTTAAAATATATATATTATTCATATACCTTGTAAGTAGGGTGTCTGAAAACCCGGGTTTTCACAATCCAACGGATTCGGGTCCAAAATCATTTTTAAAAAATTATGTAAAGTAATGTGAAATATCGAGAGTAAAACAGAATGAAATGTTGTATGTTATAAAAATTAATAACATATTTTAATCGGGCTATCTGTTTAATTAATTAACAAATAAATATAGGTCAATATTAATATTCTAAAAACGATTATATCTCAGCAAAGGTATACCAATATTATTCGGTACATTTAGCAAATATGTGATTTTGTGTCTGTTTATTACTATTGTTGCGTAGGGGTGGGTGGAGGATCCAAGTAAAAGGCCAACAGTCGTTTCACAGCAGTTTTTTATGATTAAGGAGATACGCGCACTGGCAGTGCTCAGTCCAGAATGACATGATATCACCTAAGTATCGCCTTATAAGGGATAGATCTCTCAGGAAGTCTAATCTGTTTACCTACTGTATAGTCACGTATTCGGATATGTATTTCCACGGTATGAGAAGTGCAATCATTGTTTAGCTTACTTGCACTTAGCCTGTCGCTAATCCTTGAAACCACTTATACCGGTCGCACGGTATGGACTTTGTTAATCCGTTAACAGTCACATAATCCTTGAACGGTCACACAGTCTCTGGGATTCTATTCGCTTAATCCGCGGCGTACGTAACACTATTATAGAATTTTATAGTTTTCCGAAAAATATAATGAAAACTATATTTATATATTCGGTCAAGAATTAAACTGTTTTTTTAAGAGAATTACAAGAAATAATTAAATTAAACGAAATCATTTATGATAATGTTGAAACGATGTTTACACTCTTTACAAGTCTTAGAGCAGTCTAAGGCAAAATTCTGAAAATATGTACACTGTATATGGGTAAAATTCTAAATTCAGCCAAATTTCAGTACGCCGTATCGTTTTCAGTATTTGCAAAATCCGTTCCATTGTTCGCAGTTTTCTCTCAACTCACAAATCGTAAAATCAAATTCTTGAACCAAATATGGTCATATATGAATCATGTACACGCAGAATCTATAAATAACACCTACATATTTGGATATTTTCAATGGATCGACTGAAAATCATTTTGAATTTTTACGTTAATACTCGAAATTTTAAATAACGAGATCCGGCGGGTTTTGAAGCACGGATCCCGAATCCAGGTTTTAAGTCATTACCCGGCCGGGTCGAGTCGAGCCCAGAAACCCTAGTTGTAAGACTATTTTTCTGTTATAGAATCTCAAATCATGAGTTTTTATTAAAGTTTCAGTCGAAATTAATCAAAAAGTTCATACTATTTCGAAAGCCTTTGTGTCTGCGATAAAAATACATAAAATGCCTTTTGTATATGCAGAATAACTTTCAATCGAGGCACGTGGCGGCCATATTTACAGTGGTTCGCCATTTTGAAAGGATCGTTTTAGAATGCACCGAGAAGAGTGCAATTTGTTATTGTGCACTTGCACCATTGTACTCGATCGACTGCTTCCATTGAATACGTGCGAATATATCCATTGATGAAATAACAAAACGAATAGTTTCAATCTTTTCAGCTTCTTCATCGCCGACCTTTATCTTTGACTTCGAATCTCAATACTTTTGAAATGTTCTCACTATTGTCCCGATGCTCGAAAGAATAACAATAGCAAAAAGGACAGGTATTTCATTTGTGTCGAGGAACTACTCTTTCCTTCCTGTCCCTTTACGTTTCATTGGACTTTTCAATTTATACAGACAACCTACAGACAACGTTATACTAAATGTATTAATTATATTGTATAGATACAATACACACTGAACTTAAATGGTTCATTTCCAACCAAGAAGCTTAACACCAAAGATTTTCCCAGGCGAGTCCCAATAATCTGACATTTCCACAGCGTACATCTTCTATTACATAATTTCGAAAGAGACTTTGTATGTAAGTATTGTTGCGTAGGGGTGGGTGGAGGATCCAAATAAAAGGCCAAAGTCGCTTCACAGCATTTATTGGGTGATTAAGGAGATCCACGCACTGCCAGTGCTCCGTCCAGAATCCTTCATATGGCTAAGTACCCGCTTATAAAGGGCAGGTCGCTCACTGCATATTGTTATAGTCACGTACCATATATCCAGTCCCACGGTCTCGCGCTCTCAGTTCTGAGAACTATAGCGGGAAGTGACCGAATGCCATTACCAACCACTAAATCCATCAGGGGTCTCCATTGTTAGCCGACAGCACTTAAGCCTGGAGATAATCCTCAAAAACCAATTATAATGGCAACTCCTTTTAGCATATGCTACAGTATCATTGGTTGGGAACTTCATAAGCAATACAAAGTTTCTATGACGACAGTTAAATTGGATGAATATTTTTTTTTTCGATTCAAATAAATTTAATAAAAAAACAAATTAATAGATTCGCCATGTTTACGCTGTTTATATTACAAATGAGTGAAGCCGGGTAAAACAACTAGTTAAAATGGAAGAAATTTCAAATAAAATCAGTCCACATATAAGTGAGTACACCATAAACTAGATTTCGATCAGTTTTTACGACATGTTGTGTTGGTGCATAAAAATATTTATATGAAACGTGAAGAATTTTCATAAGAGTTTTCCCCGCAACGACATCAACTAACCACATATTTACTCTGCAGCGAGATTGCACCGAGGCTCGTTCATACTTTCACGAAAATTGCAACTGTCAACAGTGCATCCGCATTTTCGATCAAAGAAATGCGATTGCATTAGAGCGAGACGAGGCAAAAGTCTGCTATCTTATTGCATCTGCCTCTAGACCGAAATTCACTAGACAAGCAACAGTAAACTTGATAGTATATGTATCATGTCTGTCTGTATGATATATGCAGGTAACATATGTATCGCTAAAGTTTCAATGTTGTACGCATATGTTTGGATGTGAAACTTTGAAAAGTTTACCCCCCTCTGGCTAAAGTAACTAACTGTGTTAGACCTGAAAATTATTAACTGCTAAACTTGCCATGGGAGACCTTGTTTCGTAGTTTTGTTGCGTAATTATTTTATCCCTCGATAAGTCGACGTTAATTCCGTATTAATATTAAATTAGCCAAAGTGTGTCGATTTTATATACAAGATAAACTATACATACTTATGTATGTCTGTTAAGTTACTGAACATGTTAACCTTTAAAAGACGGAGCGTCGAGATCGAACGATTGTCCCAAACCAGGGTCGAGTAAGACCCCAGTATTTATTCATCAAAATACAGCTTTTCTCAATACAAATGGGTTCAATATATATCTTATCAATAATTTTATACATCAACATAAAAAAGTTTTAGTCCTATAGCATGTTTTTCACTATTTTTGTATTAAAAAATAACGACATGCAAACGCACATAGGTAAGGCCAACAGGCGACTGCATGACTCAATAGCCACGTGCCAAAAGCGACGAAAATAATATCTTACGAAAATATAGCTGTCTCTTTCTCTCGCATTGATTCATCGATCAACAAGAATATGCAAGCGAACAGTCAAAAACATGACTTATCGCTACCACCTTTAAATCATACTTTGGAACGTAGAAATGTATTTTTTTTCGATGTACCCCTTCTCTAAATCATACAAAATCTATTAAAATAAATTTCTTGTAGTTCATTCTAAGAATACCAGAAGTATAGCTATGAAAACCACATAGTTATTACGAAAAAAGTAATAATTGGGGCACTTGCATACCCCAATTTGGTGAGGGAGTGTACCTTAAGACATGTTATAATAAGTGCGTCTCATATTTATTAATTTTTTCAAGAAAATTGTATTCAAAATCTTAAAACTACTAATAAATGATGCCTCATAAGAGTGTTTCACATCCACTTGGTAATTTTTCTGTTAATAACAGTGCATTTATGGAGCGATTGAGTCCATCCCGGAAGCAGATTAGGATGCTTTAAACTTCTCACTGTTGATTTATATAGCTGTCAACTTTTCAAATGATTGCATTTAATTGAAAATGAATCATAAAATGTAGCGAGTAATTTTCCAGGCTTTTTATGGCGTCCGTATATGACGCAATAAGCGAAGTAGACGACCATCCAGAGAATGTTCATCGAGAATGAAGCAAAGTGTTTTCTTCATCAAAATGTCCTTTTACGACGCGTCGTAATGATTCGGAATGAAAGATAGTCATACGTAATTTCACCGTAAAAATATATACATATGTATATGTACATAAATATAAAGATGGATTTCAAAAAGCTCCCGGAAAATGTACATAAATCAAAGGACAGGAAAATGATTTACAATTTGAACACGTTTCATTCGATATAAAACAATTTCTCACACCATAAATTTATATTGTTATTCAGTTATCACTTTTCAGAATAGACTCCACCGATGGAAAATATTTTTTCGGGAACTGCAAGTACCCGTCCATTGTTCTTTCATACTAAAACCGATTTGTTTGGAGTACTGCAGTACTCCAAACAAAATGTTGATTGGCTCGAGATTCGGAGATATGTATGTGTGTTTTTTAAATCGCGCGCTTTTTCTATATCTTGGTGTTGTTCGGTCGATGTCTCAAAATCTGTCAATTTTCTGTTCAAAATGAATATTGGAATCTATAGTCGGGTATTTTATCTTTCATTTGTAGTACTTTTCAACTTTTAAATCTCTCTAAGTAGTCATCCAGTTCAAATCAAAAGTCAAAAGTACGTATTTTCATTTGGGATTTTTTCCCACTATTAATACTATTTTATATTGAGTATTTTGTATTGAAATATGTTTATTGGGATAGTGTTCTGGTCACACTATTTTTTGTTTTCGTTTAAAGTGGTTAATTGGAAGTTTGCTGAATTTTAAATCAGTAAAATTGCGAGCTAAAAGCTCGTACTTGTATTTACACGAATCTGAATTGAATTAATAGGAATAATATATTAAATTGTCTTTAAATGAGAATTAAATAAAATTCCATTTAGAAAATCATATTTCGTGTTTACTGGGCATAGATCTATAAGAAAAGTAATATCTCGCCTCTGAACCATTTTTCGTGTCGAACAGTGTAATAATTAGCCAGCAGTATAGCTCAATGGTAGCGTGTATGTTTAGCACCAAGTTTATATTAGTGGGCTCGATCCGCTATACTGCTGGTTAGATTTGGGGGTATTTGTTACTCCAAATCGATCGTTTCCTATCAGAGATTGCCAATTTTACCGGATCATTGTTGAAACGGTTTCTCAAATTTGGCAAAAAAACATCTTTCCTGTTGTCACAAATCTTCTGTATATATTGTATGTACAATTTGTAAAAATTATGTACAAATCTAAAATCCACAGATGTCTCAATGGATTAATTCTTTAATTAATTGTTATTTCATATTTTTCAGCTTCTGGAAATACAGTGAATTATGTGATAATAAAATGGTGCATTGTTCGTAATTAATTGTCCAGGAAGGCGCATTCGAGTCTTCCTGTCAAGCCTTCCTGGTATATATCTATGTAAATAAAATAAGTCTTAAAATGTCAAAGAATAATAGCCACTCTCCGTGAACTTTTTGTTTTTGTATATACAGAGCTGTAAAATAAATCATTCGGAAACTTTTTATTTGCAAATAATAAAAACAATACGACGACGCTAATATGCGTCATCGTTGTTTTCCGGCCGAATTGAATTTCCCTTATTTTTTTCGGGTCACAAAGATTGACGTCAACGGGCGTGGAAAAAGCTCCAATGCCGATACGCATTCCAATTAAGTCTAACAGATGTTGAGCGAGAGTGAAACATTTATTGGATTGTGCCAGATTAGGTCACGGATCGATAACACCACGCAACTACAAAGAAGATCATTCAATTTCGCTTTTCTTCACTTTCGCGAGAGGAGAAACAAAACGCACGCATTCGGTCAACCCTCAAACTACGGCGCTCGAAGAGTTGGCGAGTGTCCAAGAGACAGCGGGAAGTGCTCCATCAGTTTTTCCTCCCTTCGATACATTATTTTTATTGCGTAACTGCGACAGAATAATCCCTACGTTTATACGACTAATTGCTTTCGAAGAAGTGCCGTGTATATAACGGATGATGAAAGTTTTCCTTAAAACACGTGTTTTGTATGAGCTTTTCAGATCTTTAATATAAATAGCACACAATATCGTTCATATGATTTCCATGTCTCTTTTTTTTATAAACCAGCAGCATGTACTAGTATATATTAGTAGCATATCTTGCTATAGTTAGTGTGGTTATAACAGAGAAATGTTTTACCAATGCTTTGCTTGTGTCAATAATACGCGGTACGTCTCCATAACTACGCTACAACGCACGGTATATAATCAGGGTCATCACATATTCACTATAGAAATTAAAGTTTTATTTTGATATAGATTTATTTACAATTTGAATATTTTATTTTATTTTATTTTATTGTCACAAATCAATACACACTCGCCATTACAGATTTGCTCCAATGTGACGGGTGTACGTTAACGAAATACAGAATACATAAACAATCAGAAATCAGATATACAGTAATACATACATATACAATCAGAATATATAGCATATAACAATTAATCAGAAATAATAATCATAGTGACATCTATGGATTATTTTTAGATTTTTTTTTTTTGTATACAATTTTTATACATACAATAAATACGAAATTATAGAGATGTCGATAGAGATATCTATAGATTTCAGATTACTGTGTATAATTATTACAAATTATACACAGGCAGATTTTGTGACAACAGGATTAGATCTAATACCAATTTTCAGGAACCGTTTCAGCAATGATCAGATAAAATTGGCAAACTCTGATAGAGAAACGATCGATTTGAAGTCACAAAACCCCCAAATCTAACCAGCAGTGGCGAGGACTCGAACCTTTGACCTCAGTGATGCTAAATATATACGCTACCACTAAGCCAAACTGCTGGCTAATATATGGTAGTGATGGGCGTTGGTGGCCAATACGTTTCTTTTCTCGGTTGGCGGATTATTTTTATACACTTTTTTTGTATTTGTCTGTCTTTGGGAACTTTTAATTTAATGCGTAATGTATAGTTTCAACAAAAATATGTATAATACAAAATGAACGATTTTTATATTAATTTAACTTGAATAATTGGTTATTAATATAATTGAGTATTGTGCGCCACCAAGAGAAATGTTTTTATATTTATTTAAAAATAATTTTTACATTTCTCTGGTGTCACCCCTGAAATTTTATGTAGAATGCGGGCGATCGCCATGACACTTTTAAAAACTGTCAAACTACGATTTTAATTGAATAATATGTGTTACTTAAATGATCGATTTACTTATATAAATGTATCCCATGTCGTTTATTGTGTGTTTTTGAATGCATCGTGCAATTTTTAACGATACACTTGCCCATCTTGCCCAGAAGTTTTTTATCGGACATACATACGTCGACCACCAAGCATCAAATACGACTGATGCTAAAATTATTTGAAAAGGTCTGTGGAAATTCCTCACTGGACAACAATATGACATTCTATTATTATAACATTTCTCTGGGTTAAAGTTCGAGTCACACTGGTTGCTGACCTTGGTTTGTGACCAAGTCGATCGTTTCCTATAGTTTCCTGTAATCACCGAGACTCTTCACGAGTGTGTTAGTATGGTTATTAGTGATTCTGTCATAGAATCTACTGGTTAGTTTGTTAGTAATGTCTAGTTTGTTTATATATCATAGAATTTTCTAGTTAGTTAGTTTGTTAATAATGGTATGCAGTTTTTTCAAGTTAGTATACATATATGGGTGTATTATAAATTATTTTTAAAGATTTATTTTATATTATTTGGACCTTGGAAAGGTTAGTATTCGAGGCGTTCACTATTTAGTCACTGAATTCAATATTGAGATACATATATATTCTTCGGTAATTCTGAATACAGCCCTGTATATATATGAAACCCATCATATTTTAATCTGTACACCATTCTGAAACATCATTACGTAGCATCAGTCATCAGAATCTGATAGATCAACATTATGTATTTACATTGCTCAAGCCTGTACGCCAGTATTGAGTATCGTTAGCTATTATTCCAATAGTGAATTGGTAGCACTGAACGGACATAACCCCAATTTATATCTACACATATTATTATACAGCAAATGTATAATAATTTAACCTTTCAAAGCAAATTCTTATCGTTGAGGCGATAAGTTAGTTATTATTATATAAAACACATACACTTATTGTATAAACTTGATAAGACGACTGTTCTCGTTTTGTATGCTGGATGGGTTTACGCACCGCGAAAGTTTATACGGGACGCAAAGGGTTAACAAAAACAAATATGCCTTTGTACTTAATATCGCAAACGTTCGAACGAAGAAGACCAAGAGCAAACATGCAAAGGCAAAATCGGCTTGTTATTTTAATGCGAACATGCGAAAGCACACGTCCCCTAATTCTTATTTCGGTGAAACCCGCATAATCGGGACCGAAATGAACGTATTATGGAAAGCTCGGGTTGATAATGGACACTGTGCGTATAATAAGCATGTACTACCTGTGCTGAAACAGCCCTTGATATTCTTTCATGATCCCATCCTTATATTATATTATTACACCTATTCAAAGTATTGTTAATGTTATATGAATATGTTCATTGTTCCGACGAGCTCTAATGTGGTCGAAAAGTGAATGCGTAGCTTTTCATGCCACCCGCAGAGCCTATCGCGAAAAACTTTTCTACTTATTTTCTTTTTTCTACTTCAAGAAGCCGATTTGATTTATACCTCGGTCTTTTGTTACGGCATTTTAGAACACATAACATTAAATGCACATAAGTCAAATGAGTTCGCATTCAGGTGAAAGAGAAACGAAGCATTTACTTTAGCATTATCTGATATGCTAAGCGGAAGCTGTAGAGCTTTTCAAAACACCTTCACTATCACCTTACCCTATCTACAGATACTATAAATTTAACACTTTTTAAGAATCAGATATATATGTACATGTACGATATAGATTTTTATTTAATTTGTACATAGATATATACCAGAAAGACTTGACAGGAAGACCCAAATGCGCCTTCCTGGACAATTAATTTCAAACAATGCAGCATTTTATTATTACATAAATCACCGTATTTCCAGAAGCTGAAGAACATGAAATAAAAATTAATTACAGAATTAATCCATTGAGACATCTATGGATTTAGATTTTGTACATAATTTTTACAAATCGATACACACAATAAATACAGAAGATTTGTGACAACAGAAAAAATGATTTTTTGCCAATTTTGAGGAATCGCTTCAACAATGATGAGATAAAATTGGTAAACTTTGATAAGAAACGATCGATTTGGAGTCACAAATACCCCCAAATCTAACCAACAGTATGGCGGATCGAACCCACTGATCACTTGGTGCTAAACATTGCAGCATTTTATTATAGAATTATACAAACCTCGATACGCTAAATAATTTAATATTTGCAACAGAAATTGGAAAGGAGAAGGCCATTTACAGGAACCTTTTCAATGAAAATCAGAAAAATTGGCAAACTCTGAAAGTAACCGATCGACCTGAAGTCACAAACTAAGGTCTGGCCAATAGTTACAAGTGGTAATCGAACCATAAAAACTCCGTTCGAAATCAGAATATACTAACCACTAGTCCACGCTGCTGGTTTAATATACTTAAATTTTCGAAAACCCAATATAATAAGACAACACTGTTTTCCTTTATTATAGTCAGAATCTTTTAAAAAACATCTTCAAATATTCAGATAAGAATACTTTACAAATTTGTAAAACCAATATTCACAATAATAATTAAAAATCTTTACATTTTCCATTCAATTTTTATTCCAATTAGCATTTATTAAAATTTTTTCAAAAAAAATGTTTCGTTTTCAATGCTCTACATAAAGAAGAGGGGGATGATATTTTAAGCAACTACCCACCATTGAATAATGAGACAAAGGGTATTAAGCCCCCTCCACGAATTTTCTAGAAAAGCCTTTGAAATTAATTAGTCAGTAAGAGGAACATCAAAGTGCAAATAAATATCTCGAAGAATGCGGCAAAACATTTTATTTTTCCGGTTTACTCGTGTGGGTCGTCCAGTAATTAGTCCGTAAATTAATTAAAAAACCCAAAACCACCCCTCTGCGAGTGCTATCTTCCACCCAGTCCTAAGGCATCATTAATTAAGAATGTGTCCCGCTTTTCTGCTTCTCGGGGCCAAGATAAATGTCAAGGTTTCCCAAATTGAGACCAAGAACATGCTCTTCAATTTTGTAAGCGAGAACTGAAGAGGTTCCCTTTTTTCGCAGTTAAAAGACCAAAAAGTAACACCCTAATTAATTATCGGACGTAAATGTATACGTTTATTGCAAAACTTTTCTCTTCGGTACGCTCGGACCGGTTTTGAAGCTTCGTTGACTTTATAAACATAAAAAATAGCTTAATTGGATTTTCAGAGCTTTGAAAGTCTCGACTACAATGGCCGCCGAAAGTTTGTTTTAAAAACCACAACAACTCCAATTGAAACAAAAGTAGGTTTTCCAAAGCTTAGTTTTAAAATAAGCCACTAAATGTTCTAAATAAAGAAGTACATACACATGTAATTAAGATAATGTTTTTGACACAGTGGTATTGTAAATGAGACTCGATTTACGAGTTGATTTATAATAATATGGTAACCGAAAATACTCGAACTAATATAATAATATATTATATGTGATCCCGATGATGTTTTTTGAGTCCAATTTAACCATATACATGTATATAATTTTTTGATTGAATTTTTTATTAATTTATACATACATAAGTAAAGCTATTTTACTTACTGAATCTTTGAAAATAAGTATGTAAATTTGATACTTATGTTAAAGTTTGATCCTGCTTATTTAAATTTATATAAGAAATATATGGAAAAATTATTCAATACTTTTCTTCTTTGTTTTTATTATTTTTCATTGTTGTTATTATTCTTTAGAAACCTTTTTGTTGTCGATATTATATAAAATATATACACACATACAGACGTTGTAATTCTGTTTTTTTAAATAAACTTTTACTTATTTTACTAGAAAATTTCAATTTTCTGTACATTATACAAATTTATCATACTCTTTAAAGTTAAAACTCGACAAAAGACTTTACAAAATGCAATTGATAGCTAAAAACTCCTCAGTTCCAACTCTTTATATGGAAAAATCTAAACTTTCCACAACACTTGACCAATTTTAATTTCCATATTGAAATTTCAAGTTTCAAATCTTCATCAATAAATAAATATAATCCAGTTTGAACACATTTTCTACCTTTCACACCCAAAAAATTTCACTATATGAGTTATCGTCTATGTGTATAAAGGTTTGTTTATTATTCCGCTATGCAACCTACATATATTTTTACTATCGTTCGTCTAACAACATTTGGACTTTATATCCTACGTTTTAAACCTCTCGTTTTGTCAGATTTTAATTGTATAAGCCACTATAACTTTTCATTTTTTTCACACTACATCTTATAAAATTTGCATTATAGGTTCTCATTATCTCTCATATATATTTTTACTTCACTCATAGGTTATATAATGAATGTTAAAATTTTTATATTATAATGGTGATTCGATATGCTTGTTATGGCCAAATACGTCAAGCTCAACGTCATTATGACATTTGTGAATCTGACATCTCGCTGTATGAACCGGTCGATCTATTTGTTTTGTTTTCAACTCGTTGACATGAGAAGTTTTTGGTTAAAGTATGCATATTAACCGGAGTGAATCTAAAAGCCTAGACCGTCTTTTTGGCTGCATTGTATGTTTGCGTAACATCGCTCATCGCTCAACACATTCGATTTATTATGTATTGTCTTAATTTTATATACAAAATATAGAAGAGGCTTTTTTTCTGTTGAAGAAGCTGGAGGACCGCTCCGTTCCTCACATGCTCCTTCAATGAAATCTTTGACATCCTCGGAAAACGCCACATTTCAAAGGACTCTATCTTGTTCAGGCTTGCCACTAACAGCGTCCACATTTCGCATCCATACTTTTCATGTTACAAAAAACTTTTCATGATACCGAAGGCATTTCTTGCTATTTCAATCCTTCTTATCTCCATTTCGGAAGTAATGTCCGTATTGAGAATGTGTGTGTAGTGTTTAACCTGTTCAATCATTTTTGAACGCGCACTCATGTTTAATGGATTCGTGTTTTCTTTGCATATGACCATTGATTTTGTCTTTTTGATATTAATGAACAGACACCTTTTTGACATGCTTGATCGATTGCGATCAATAACGATTTCACGTCTTCGCCTATTCGTACTCCTATTCGGCTTTCAACTGCCTGGTTGAACACCATTTCCGAATGGGAACAATTTAAAGTTCAATTTTATAAAATAAATGTGCATTTTAAAAATAAATTTAAAAAAAAATTATACATTATAAAAAAATTCTGTACATTACAAAAAAAATTGTGTGCATTTCTAAATGACGGATACAGATTGCATTAGAAACTTTGCTTTGATCATTGAAAAAAATATTTGCTACTTAAAAAGTGGATGAAATGTGTCGGCAACGTTGAGAATATCAAAATACGAACCGACAACGACCAACGCTTCTCTCTACTATTTTAGTCTTCGGCTTGCAACCTTCGACAACTACGACCTTGGCTTCAACTCTACGATCTGACATCATCATTCATATTCATACGCAAACAAAAGTAAACACTTTTGACAGTTGTTTACGAGATTGTTTAATGCACCGAAAATAATGCAAAATTTTAATGCACAACTATTTTTCTCAATGTACAGTCAAATCGATGAATTTCTACTTTTTCGATTTCCATGTCTTCGACCTTCACGACAGCAGATTAATTACAGATTGAAATATAGGAAATATAATTAGAAAATTAGAAAATCTATATATAGTACATACATACATACTAAATATGTATTATATATCTCATTAAATGTAAAATATTTAAATATGATATTATGCGATACAATCTTGCATTTAATATACGCAATAATATGATTGTGTTTAAATATAATAGAGAAAACTTGAGCATCGAGTGACATCTATTGGTATCGAAGTCAAAACATAACATTTATTTCTATATTAAATTAACTTAATGAAAATTAGTGTACATGATAATCGACGATAAATATTTTTAAAAGCATTTTATATAACATTTATAAAAAATATGTATATTATCATAAAAAAAAATAAAAAATGTCTCGGTTCAAATCTTCACTAGCGTCCAAGCGAAAGCGTTAGCGTTTGCTGTATATATACAAAATTGTGACCAACAAAAGTTGTGTCTATTGAAAGGAGAGACGGTTAGCACTCCCCTTGACAAGGATGGAATACATAAAGCCTGGACAGGGCACACTTGTCCAGCAAAATTTTTTTTGACATCTGTCCCCAATTAAAAAATCATAATTACTTTTAAAAATTAAGTTACAATAAGTTTGCCTCCACAATTTTGACACAATTCTCATCAAAAAAAAGAAAGAATATATTCGGTAAATAGTATTACTCAATTATCTCAAAATTAGTACGCCAATATGGAAGTATTTTTTGCGTGAAACATCGGGAGAGTTTGCAAAATGCAATTGAACATTATTGAAATCTGAAAACATGCAATTGAACTTTTTTTTTCTTATACATTTGATTTCCCGGTGCTAGCACTGGGATCCCGGTATTGTAAATTCCCAGCACCGCAATCCCGGTGCTGAAGTAACCTTCCGGGATTGGAAGCGCTGGTATTTAGCCATCATAACCAAAATCAAAACCATGTCAAAATCTTTCTCAGAAAATAATTATGTATTAAATATTTTTATATCATACAAATGAATGCATATCTTTTAATGCGATGGATAAATTTAAAAAATGCATAATGCATATTTTTATTATAAATTTTATTTTTGTGACTGGCAACATTTTAGACATTTCAATACCTGTCAAAAGATACCAAATATATATATATATATATTATTTTGAACATGTTGTCGTTATAAATACTTACATATTTTATATACATACTATCACCATTCATTATAAATGCTAATTATTATTTTTTATTCCGATCGTCCTACATTGTAATTATGACCGTCCTACTTTTTTAATTCTGATCACTTAAAAATTTTATTTTGACCAAAAGGTGATTTAAATTCTGACCATTTAATTTATTACCATATAAAATTGGATAATCTTTACAAGAAGTTTCTGATCAGATTGACTTTCGAAAGTCGCCGTTTCAATATATAAAATTTTCACACATGTAACGCGGCCAAGTGTCTTGAGGATTGTTTATATGGTTTCCATTGTCTTCTGGAAAGCAAAACACGAAAGAAGACAATAGATTTTAAAACTGATATGCATAGATAAGTGCAACCTATTTTGATATTGCCGTTCATCCATATTAGTATTTTCAACAATATGTGGTAGGGGTTTGTGTATTAAATTGCACCTACAACATCCCTTCACTGATCTAAGAATGGTAAAATTTCATATGAGAATCATTGGGAAAGGTTTGCAAGCCAAGTGGACTTATAATTACAACTGAATAACGAAAAATCTCATTTTTTACATACCGGAGCGGTGACCAAATGTATAGAAAAAAAGTATATTTTTAACTTTCAAACTTCGCTAGATAATTAATTATATGTATTTTAAAGTAATAAAAAATCATAATCAATAAAAAAATCTGACTATTGTTTTCAAGACTCAATTTTGACATAGAAATTCTAGATTTTGAGCTAAAGACTGCTAAAGCCAAACATCTGCTTTTTTTAAACGCTTATATTCATAGAAGTAGAATTCTACTTCTATGCTTTTATGTCATAAACGATGAGAAGCTAGCAAAAATCATTGTCAATTATACTTAATACTTTATCATCATTTGACAAATTATTACATTGATATGCAGAAAAATATAATTCAGTTTTGAGCTTACAAATTTTGATAAATTATTTCATAGTATTCAAACTTACATAAGCCATAGACAGTTTTCAAGTGAGGTTGATATAAAAAGATTGCCGTGCAAAATTTTCTAAAAAATGTTTACAAAGCAATGCTGTTTTGTTGCTCAAGCAATGCCAGGCTATTCGGCGATACAAAGAAATCACAAACATCCATACATTTTCATTAATGTTCAATACATATGTATAGATTATAGTTTGCCGAGCCTTTTCTTCGGCCGATAAGAAGGGGCTGATTTTGATTGATGATAATGACGATGATGATGCGAAAGATCCAGCGAGGGATCCTTTAAACGGTACACGAGAATAAACCTACATTGTACATAGATGAAGATTAACATAAATGTACGATGCGTCGACACACGTGTATCGACACGTACCAGAAGCCCAAACGTAACCCTATTGGATACCTTTTAGGGTACGAGTCCCTTAGTGCGGTCCTGTAGTTCGAAATTGGCCATTCTGCACGCGTCCTATCAACCGATAAATATTATACATTTTGCATACGGCGATTGTTGTTGCAATATTTCAAAAGAGCCATGGACGATGTGAAGAGAGGTGGAAAGGTTTGATTTATCTCCGAGACGTTTTCCCTTTTATTCGAAAAATATTGGTGGGATGTAAAAATAATAATAAATAATAAAATATCGCACGATGTCATGGGACCGATGCTGAAATTCCGAACTGACTTTTGTTCCGGTACGTCAAAGACGTCCCTAGTGTGCGTCTTTTTTTGTCGCTTATTATTAATGCTCTTCTTTATCTCTCTCTCTCTCTCTCTCCCCCTATTTGACTCTCGGATGTCCCTGCATGATAAAATATTCATTTGGACATCATGACTTGAGAGCTTTCTTGACGTTCAAAAGGTTAAGACAGGCGCCAGTCACGTAAGTATTCCCAGAAAGTAAAGTAAGTTACAGACGGTTTTTCGACGATTTCACAATCGACTAATAGAATTGCCCGGCGTCGCTCAAGTGGATGAAATTCACAAAAAAATCTCACTTCATAAGCAAAATATCCTTTTGCAAAATCTAATACATATACGGTTGGGATAAAGATGATGGGACTTTCCAATTTGCTCCAATTTAGTTTATTATAACGTTTCAACGTTGAAACGTTTCGTGACACTAACGTCACTATATGCAGTGGTGTAGTCGGGCCAGGTCGGGGCAGGTCGCCGCCCCGGTACTTTGATTGAGAGTAAAATTAAAAAATATTTTGGCTAATATTAATCCATACTCAACACGTTCAATGAAAACACTCATCTTAGAGGTCACACTCTCAGATTTCGAAAAGAAAATCGAATAAATTGATCAGATATTCCTTCTTTTCAAACAGAGTTGTTAAATATTGGAATAGTCTGCCCAACAATGTAGTAAATTCTGAAAACCTTAATATTTTTAAAAACAAGCTAGAAGTCTTTCTAATACTTGAAGATTTTTGTAATTCTTTTCCAATATTTTCTATATATAGATTTTGATTTTATTATCTTTAAATTTCACCAACATATGTAGTATATAGAAATACTCAAATTAAATGCTGTAAGCAGAATTTGAATAAATTTTGCTCAAATTAAATGTTGTAAGCAGAATTTGAATAAATTTTGCTATTTCCACACGAACTTTGCATAAATTGATTGCAAAAATAAGTTTTAAAATTATTAATAAATCGTTAATACTATGCATTTCTTTCCTTGAGTAAAACACTTCTAATTCAGTTTGAAGTTTTTCTTTATCTAGCATTGGATATGATTCAACGGTTAGTAGTAGATCTTTCATTGGCATTTTCTTTCAGTACTTTGAAAAAGTATATCTTTCTTTTATATCTTTAATAATAACATCGCACATATTTTTGGCTTCTATAATATGTGCGATAATATATGCATCACATATTTTTGGCTTCTATTTTTTCTCGTATTTGTATAATGACATTAGTAAAACTTTTTAAGTTTTCTTTAAATGAAAATGCATCGATATTACTAGATTGCATTTGGTTATGAATAATTTCTAGATGCGGCATTAACTTGTGAAAAAGTTCTGACTAAAATAAAAAAATGTATTCAGTAAATTAGTAGAAACTGTTATTGTTTTATCAGTATTTTCGGAAGAATATTTAAGTTCTTGAAAACATTGGCTCAGCTTCTCTTGATTTTTATACCATCTTAAATACTTAGAGTGACGTGTAGAAGGAAGTGTAGAAAGATAGAAAGTGTAAGAGGTTTAGAAAGAAAGACAAAAGGTGCAGAGGAAATGAGGAAAAGTGAGGAGCGTGTCGAGCGCACACAAACGCAACAAGAAATGTGTATAGCACTGTTGGGATTGCAGTACGGACCAAGCTTCTAGCTGCCCCCGCGCCCCTCCTTCGCCCACTCGAGCAATTCCATCGAAAACCGTACTGCACAAAATCATAAACGATGCCTCACTTTCTGATATTAGTACCGCGATGTATGATCATTATTGGATGTATCGGTGTGCAGGCGAGCTTAATACACGCTTAAATAGTATTGATATTTTCATATGATAGACATACATTTACGTATATAATAATATTAAATTTTTCTCAATTTCCTTGGGGGTGCTGCAGTACCGCAGTGCGTATGGACGAGCCGCCACTGCATATACATATATCATATACAGTTATATTACACTTGATAGTTGAGTATAAAGGTGTGTTTCCAAATCCCAGCGACGCAAATATAGTGTCGTGGAAACATCTTTCTTCATTTAATGAACCTTTTTTGCCATGAAACCATTTTTTTTTTCA
Organism: Arctopsyche grandis; assembly: GCF_051622035.1. Lineage (NCBI taxonomy): Eukaryota > Metazoa > Arthropoda > Insecta > Trichoptera > Hydropsychidae > Arctopsyche > Arctopsyche grandis. Next base: position 1,275,172 of record NC_135367.1, read on the forward strand.
TAATAGACATTGGGGACAATATTTTATAATTTAAATAAAATCCGGGGTACGTTTGTGTGTCTATGTGACACGAAATCACATTTCTGGAACTTGAAAACACCCTTTATAATTCGGTGTCCCAAAATTATAATACTTGTAACATTGTATGTATGTATATAGTAAAAGATATCAAAGACAATGGGTTCGAAAATATATGGCAAATATACTACCAAATCACTGTAAAGGACACTATTAAGCTCTGACAAATTTAAGCACTAAGGGTGACCATTTGAACCTCAAGATTTATAGATTGTATAATATATGACGAAGTCTACTATACGTAGCACATTAACGTCTACGGAAGCTTAGCTGGGTATAATATGACACTATAAATTTAATAGTATAAAAACATCGTTAAATAAGCGCCGATAAGAATAGTGGGGGATGAACTTGTCAAATCGTTATACCCCTGTCGGAAAGTGGGAGGGAAAAATCCGTTCACCTGACCTCTGGGCAGATTTAGAAATTCTCATGAAACCCTTTTCGCAGACTACGCGATAGGTGGGTGTGAAGGGATGCGTACTAGATATGGGGCAGAGGATGAGCCACGATTTTGGGGTATGAGAAGGTAAGAAGGGAGGGCTGGGGGTGGGTGGTGGGAGTTTTAGCTTCGCCTAGGCGAGAAGTTACGATTCGAGCCCACCCAAACCGAATCTATTACCAGGGTCCCTGCGGGAAATCCTTATTGAAACCTCGTGTAAATCTCGCGATACTCTCGAATCGGATATAAAAAGGCTTTGTTTTTATTCCGCGAAAGTGTTTCCTCCAAATCGACCGTAATAAAAAAGAAGCATCCTCCATATACCTTACATATCTACATACATATGTGTGGCGACTTTCTAAAATTCCCTTGGCTTGAAACCACTCTAGTCAATTGAACTAAACACTAAATACTAATTACAAGCTGGGTGTTAGTTTAAATGCGTTCTCACTAATAGCATAGCAGCGATATAAAGGGAAATGTCCTACTCAGAACATTCTTGTCTAAAGTAAAAATTTAACTGGTTTTCAGAAAGTTTTATAGTTTCGGGCGCCTTTGATTGTCGCAAATTCCAAAGACTAACGCCTCGAATAATAACCTTTGCAAGCTCCAAATAATACAAAATAATTTATAATACACCCATATATACTAACTTGAACAAACTGCATGCCATAAATAATATTCCGTTTGTTACTAACATTACTAACAAACTAACCAGTAGATTCTTTGACAGAATCACTGATAACCATACTAACACACTTGTGAAGAGTCTCGGTTATTACAACAAAATTTATATACCCTTCAGGTATAACACACAGGTTACCTAAACGCAATCTGCTTTAGGTCATCGACTTTAGAGAGTCTTCTATTAATATTATGTATTAGATGTATTTTGAGCATTTATAAGAATTGTTAATAGGTTTTTGAGCTCTTTTTCCTATTATGCTGTACATTAACATTATAATAATGTAATACTATGATTACTAACAAAATTAAATTAAAATTGTAAAATAAAAAATGATCAGTAGATCAGTAGCTATTAAAATAGATATAAGATGTACTATGAAGGTAATTTAGTAATAATAAAAAGCATTTAAAAATCAAAATCAAATTCCAAAGACAAATCTTGCAGCACATTGTTAAGCGGACAGAAAAGGGATTTCTAAAATATCTATACAGCTGTTCGTCTTTTATAAAGCTGTGAGCTCACTGATCGCTGATTGGTCGATAAGCACTGATCGCTAATTGGTCAATAAGCACTGGTCGCTGATTGGTCAGTTTTCCCGCCAAATCTACAAGGTGTACAACATCATTTACAATATCTCATTTTCTACTGCAATATGAATGCCTCACAAATCCTCTTTTATTCTTACCAGTTTTACTCAACTTTCATCCAGTGTTCCGTGTGTCTTATGTTCATTTTTGTCCAATATCCAATTGGTCTTGTTTTCTTTTCTTCTGCATTTTCTTATATAGCATTATGATTATACTAGTGTTGTGCACGTTGAAATTTCAACGGATGGTTTTGGTTTTTTTTTTTAATTTCACGGTGTATAATAAGTAAAAACTGTCTACTTATACAGGTACTACTTAGATAGTATATACAGGTTTTTTCTTGATTCGTTATTATATTCGTACATTTTGTTGACAGTGATATGTTGAATTTAAATGACTATTATATTACGGCGAGCGTTATTGTAGACAGACACAAATAATAGTGCTATTATATGTATATATGATCATTCGTACAAGCAAGCCTAACTCGTACTTATTGTCAATTTTCTCTGCCCAACTTTTTGTTTGAAAGCGTCGTAATAAAACTTATGCAAATTGATAAATCACATCCAAACAGACCACCTCTATTCACATTTTCCAGACATTATCTGGAGATTCTACAAGGTTTTATTAGTAAACTCAACCTACTTTCTTAATTTTTTATTTTCTATTTATTCTACATAGAATAGGGTAAGGCAGTGAAAGCATGATCAGGGAATTCGCCTTTAACAATTGCGGTTAAACAATAAATTCAAATAAATTTTTTTAATTAAAAAATAATTGAATATAAAATTTATAATTTTATATAATAATAATTTTTTTAGATAAAATAAAAAAAAATAATTATTTAAATTTAAATGAAAATTTATTTTATAAAAATTTAAGTCCTATGGAAGGAGTTTTATTTACTCTTTATATCCAGAAAGTTTTCGGATTATATTAAATCGATTTATCACTACAGTGGTGTAATCAGGGGCGGCTCGTGGAAAATGCTTTTTGGAGTACTGCATACTCATCTGTACATATTTTGCATGGATGCTGCAGTACCACAGTTTCAATGGACTAGCCACGCCTGAATGCAATTATATATATTACCAGACATAGACATCTGTATGTATATGAAAAGTCGATCTCGAGATTTCGGCAATTTTTTTTTTTAGATATAATGATGGATATGTAGCATGTTTTTTTATGAAGTTTAAGCCCATCATTAATCCAATTTCATTTTATAATTTCAGGTGCACGATGCCAAGGGTGATAAAGTGTCTGATCTACATAGGAATTGCGGCCTTCCTCCACCAGTCGACCCGATTCTTCGATCGGGAGTACGTCGAGGTCGAGATCATATGGAACGGTCACCACCAGATCGTCTGCCAGTCCAGGATGGCCAGCTGGGTGATGAACTACATCACCGAGGACGTGTACTTCACCACGTACTACATGTTCCGTGTGATATTTGTCCACCTGGTGCCGTGCGTTTCCCTGGTCGTGCTGAACGTGCTACTATTCAAGGCGATGCGCGAAGCCCAGCTCAAGAGGCGGAAGCTCTTCCAGGAAAACCGGAAGTCAGAATGCAAGAAGCTGAGGGACTCCAACTGCACGACGCTGATGCTGATCGTCGTCGTGACCGTGTTCCTTCTCGTCGAGATACCGGTGGCCGTCGTCACGATACTCCACATCATCTCCAGCTCGGTGAAAGAGATCCTCAACTACAACATAGCCAACGTGCTCATCCTCATCACCAACTTCTTCATCATCGTCTCGTACCCGATCAACTTCGCCATCTACTGCGGCATGTCGCGCCAATTCAGGGAGACCTTCAAAGAACTCTTCGTGCGAGGAACCGTCACCACGCGAAAAAATGGTGGATCCAATCGCTACTCGCTGGTTAACGGTCCCAGAACTTGCACCAACGAGACAGTACTTTAATACAAACAAATCATTATCAAATTGAACATATTCATAAATAAAATGATGAATAAATCATAGAAACACTGACGGTATTATAGAGTGTATTCTGATTTGCGAAGGCGCACCCCCACTCCGCGGAAAAGATGCGCATGCCAAAATCATGTACTGGCCGTTGCTTCTGCGCATCCATCCCGAGTAGTGGGGGTTGGCCTACATAAATCAAGCGACCTCTACAAATAATAAAACTTACCTTTTACATAGAACTCTGATACTCCGACAGTGTTCTATCGTTCGAGATAAGCCTTCACTTTGCATTACTTGATCTTGATTTTTGGCGTGCTTTAAATCATAAAATAAATAAATAATCAAATCCTTCACTATAGTGGGAAAAATACTAATATTTGAAAACAATATACATAATTACAATATGATAATGAAAGTCAAATCAAGATTTAATAAAAAAAATCCTTACAAAAGTCAATAGTTTGAAATATTTTAATTTGATTTTATGTTGTTTTCAAACTGTCCACTTTTGAAAAAGGACAATGGTAGCACTTTCATTTGTGTAAAATCAAAAAGCATAAATATCCATGTACGCTGTCGGCCATTTTATAATGGCGCCTCGCCGGTGAGTTTGTAGCGCGATCCACCATGGCGCTGGCGTCGCGTCGAACAAAAGCGCAACTATTTCCATGGAAACCTTTCTGAGAATGGCGGATGTGAAGTGTCGGAAACGACACCGAACGAACGCAAACATTTACATCCGGTGTCGACGAGTTACCGCCGGATCCGACGAGCGCCGCCATATTGCATTCGTAATGAGGAGCGGTATTGCCGCGGGTCGTTACTGAAATTAATTTAGCACGCTAGTCTGCCACTGAAAACGTTTTAACATCCGCAAACAGCGACGCCATTGAAATGCACCGAGAAAATATGGCGGCTCAGCCTCGAATTCACACCACTATAGTGAAAATAACAGAGCGAAAAAAACACGTTCCCTTTCCGTCACTCACACTCATCCTATACCCTACTCATCATTCTAAGTAGAAGAAAAATAAGCAAATAAAAAAAAACACTCGAAAGCATTCACTATTTTATTCATAAACGCATTATGGAGATTATAATACATAGCAGGTTTTCCAACAACGCGGTTATTTATTAAAACTCAATCGGAAAATGTTAACTTTAATAACATAAAAAATCGATGCCGTACAAACGAACGACAAGCGCCAGACAGACTGAACCACAGATTAACGACACGTGTACCTTATGCGTGCACACTGCTCGCACTTACTAAGTGAAATCTACTTGAAGTCCCGACATATACGTTCTGTGCTTCTGATAGTTCCGAATTTTGCCTTATTAAACTCGCCAGAAAGATCCAACTCAATTTTAATAATTGCATCTGTGCACATCGAAAGGTTACTCGTCATCTGATGTGCAATCTATCATTCGTGAAGTCGAGAATTGCGTTTAAAGCAGCCATCCAGTTAATCTGTGCTTCAGTCTGTCTGGCGCTTGTCGATCGTTTGCACCAAACCCACAAAAAATATATCACACCCTTTTAACACGTTTTCCTACAGCACGATACCTATATTTGTGATGTAGAAGGAGAGACTGTCTAAATTGTAATTCAAATTTATTTTCCTGCATTTTTATACTCGTTCCACAAAAGAACAGTGTAATCTTTCCTTTTAAAACAACTTCAATCAAGTCAAAAAATGATCCATGAAAAGTGTCGTAAGAACATTAACAAATAGTGCGAAGCTCCATATTGCCTTCGTAAGTGAAATTTAGTATGATCTTATGAAAAAACCTATTTAACATCTAATAAACTTAGGTTTTATTAAACTCAAACTCAAATTTTTAAAGGAATGCCATCCAATTTATAGATGGATTTCATTACAAGCCTGTTCTATGTTTTTCTACTTCAATATATGTATATACTTGAGTATTATTTCACTTGGTATTTTCCGTTGAATGCGTTATTTGAAAGCTTTACATAATATATTATATAAATAATAATCGTTGTCAGTATTTCCTCACACAATAGACCTTTCTCTCTCCGGTTTGAAAATATGTATATGTATGAGCAAACACATATACATGTGTATATTAATTCCGTGAATAGTCAATGATGAGGCTTTCATTAAATAGATACAGCATATGAATAATAAAACAACCGACTGACCAGCATATTTCATCTGATAAATTTCATGCCAAATTTGATACAATGAATTATTTATCAATGAATCTCGCTGTTCCGTTGACATGAAAACAAAATCGAGAATGTTTCTATAGGATTATTCATCATTTTCATGATAAGAAATGGCTCTTGACCACTTTGAAAAAATTATGTGCTAAAGAAAGATATAAAAGATAATATTTTTCTTCGAAAAGGATAATTTTAAAATGTACATTATGTATATAAATTTATACAAGATTGAATTTATTTAAAATTATATCAATGTTAAAGAAAAGATATATATATATATATATATATATATATATATATATATATATATATATATATATATATATATATATATATATACATATATATAAATATGATAAATATTATAAAATAAGCCATATAGTATGTATGATAAGAAATATTATAATGTATCGATATATTTATTGAATGTTGTTGTGTACTTGTGAAAATTTATATCCACTTGATTATTTTGTTACGCTGCGTTTCGAAAATCACGACAAAAAAGTTTAATGAGCGACATGTTTAAGCGTTTTTCAAAACGAAACACATAACAGGGTAAAACATAATGTTAAAACATCTTAAAATTATTATTCATGCCATGAAGTACATAACTTATAAATGGCTCCACTATCAGCTATTAACATTTCCAATATTCAATACAAAAATGTACGCACCTTCAACTTTTTGAATTCATTGAGCCCTGAATTCGACCGATTTTCCAAATGCGTAATGTAAAATATATATACACACGATTGAATCAAAATTATTTCATTCGGTAAAAATTTGACCCGTTTATATTTTCAGTGTTTCTTTGTCGGTATGATTTTTACTAAATCAAATTTTTGCGTGCATTTGTGTTTATATATATGTATGTGTACGTATATAATTTAAGAGACTACGAAGTAGATAGAAATATTTTCAATTGTAACCCAAAAAAAAAAAACAGAAAACTCTCTTTTAGCTTAATGTATTTTATAATATTATATATTTGGTGTAAATATAGGAAATGAACGACTATATTATATTGGAATAAAAAATAGTATATTGAATTAAGGTTGAAAGTTTTTTGGAATGGATATTTTTTTAGGATATTAAAAATTAATATGTAATAGCATAATATGTATGTATGTTGTATTAGTTACATAAATATTTTGAGCTTACGGAGAGAATGTGAAAAATTTAGGTTTGATTTTAATTAAAAAAAAAAGTAAATTTTACTTAGGAATAAATGTGAGATAAACAATTTCCAGTGGATGAGTAGAAAAATATGAAACATTTTATTTTATTATGATAAAGTGATGTATGTATTTACATTTCATTTAAAAACAACGTTCAAAGCACAAACATATATATCCCAGAATTATAAAAACATTTTGACTAGAGCTTTTCGACATTTCCAAATATAATTAACAAGATTTTAACGTGGATATATATCTATCATTATCATTATAGCATGTTTTATATCCAAAATTCTATTGTTACCCTGACCTGCATACTTGTATATGTGTAAGGAAATTTTCCACTGATGATAAATTATAACAGTGTATAAAATATAATTAGTTGATATTGAAATGTATTTATTGAACCAACCACCTACAACCACTTTTGAAAGAAAATAAAATAAAATATCAGCGATTTGATGATTTGAAATTGACTCATACAGCACTAGCAACAGTTCCAGCATTGAAAATTTCAATCCAGTAACCGTCAGGATCCTTAATAAAAGCCAAACCCTTCATTTTACCATCTTGAGGCTTTTTAACAAATTCAACACCCAATTTCTCGAATCTGACAAACAAACAAAAATCATTAAAATCAAAAATACATTTGTACCAGCATCAGACATCAATAAAATACCTTTCACAAGCTGCGTTAACATCGGGAACCATAATACCGATGTGTCCGAATCCTCTCGGATCTGAATTACCATTGTGATAAGTTGAATCGTCACTTTCAGTTCCCCAATTACTAAAAAGGCAAAAATCATTAAAACAATACAATTCCTCAGTGTATATGTACATATAATTCAACAGTACTCACTGTGTTAATTCTAATGTAGCTTTACGGCTCATCGCCCATTTAGTTCTCTCTTGACGATCTTTTGGTATTTCAGCACCGTCTTCAAAACCCATAAAATACAGAGAAAATTTCATATCTGGAAAGTCTAGCTTTTGCAATAAAGTCATGCCCATTACTTGCGTATAAAACGGGAGACTTCTTCTGGGATCTTTAATTCTATACATGGTCTGTTGAAACAGAAAGTCCTGGAAATCAACAATTGAATAATGTAAGAAAAACATCTAGAGTAAGTATAAAAATTGAATGAAACTATTAGAGAAACCTTCGTAGGATCTTTTTCCTTGCACAAAGCAAAAGCCTCGGCGTCAGTCAGACCAGCCATGCTGAAAATAAATTTCACACTAGATGAAATATCACGTTACGAGTTATTATAAAATGTGTGTGAGTATCTCGAGTAGGTGTCGTATAACAGTTGACCTTATTTTATTTTGTATTGAAATAATGTAATCGCAAAAATAAAAACAAACATTGATTATTATTTCATATTGCAATGTGTGATAAAAATAGTAATTTTATCAAAAAATAAACAAACTCACTTTAAAAACAAAGATAAAGGACAATCAGTGACACTCAAAGCCGGTAGCAGAAACGTCACACTGACAGCTCAGCGTTGATGCCTTTTCATCAGTGTATATTATTTATTTATTCAGATTGGGTGTGCTGAAAATATTTTTATTGAAATTGATAGGTACTTGTTCGAGCTAAAAGCCCTCATGGCCGTTGGTTGTCCTCTTACGGCTTCGGCCTTTGTTTTCCCTCTTTTGCACCGACCATCTGTCAGTCGCTCTAGATTCTCCCGTGGGTCCGTACGCCCGGTGATGCCGGCGCGGACCGCCAGATGTAGCGTCTCTCGTAAAAGCCGGCCTCGAACTAAGCCCCGAACTCTGGCCCCGTGATCCGCCCAAGTCTGATCACGGCGAGCGCTCATTGGCATAATAGAAGCCCTCCGAGGAGTATGGCTTCTTCGATAGTCGTGCCTTACCGACTATGGCCAGCTCGACCACGTGTTCGACCCAAGCCTTGAACACGGCGAGCTCTCAGACGCTCGCGAGACGCCAACCGAGGTCTTGGTGTGGCTGGTCAACCCTTCCTGACCAGCCAGCGTACTCAATCCACAGCCCCCGCCATAAAGGGGCAGAGGCGCCGAGCAACTCCCCGGCTCGGCCATCAAGTCATCAATAAAACAGGTTAAGCTAAAGCCAGAAGTTTTAATTCCCCACTCCGCACTGTTCCAGCACGTGCTCCAGAGCTAGCTGATCGAGACGACGACACATACACAGCCACTGGTTATACACATACACATGTATACAGCCCCTGCAGCTATCGTTCAGTACTTATTCAATTAAGTGAAAGAAAAGCTATGGGAACTAGTCTTATTGTGAAGGTCTTCTTCACCACCAGTCCGCCATGTATTGTAGACAGATTCGTCTGTGTTCGGTATTAATACAACTATATGTTGAATGTGGTATTTATTTGGTAGTAACACGTATACACAAGTATGGTTAATTGTTGGTAAAAGTATGTCGTTCAGCGGTCTCTGGATATGGTAGAGTGTCGCTGGCTCGGCATTCAGCTATGTTCAGAAGGTCTCTGGATGCGGCAGTGTGTTGCTGGCTCGTTGTTCGGCTATGTTCGGAAGGTCTCTGGATACGGCAGTGTGTTGCTGGCTCGTCCGGCTGGTTGATCTTCCAAGTCCGCGTAGTGTAGTGGTGGCTGGTCAGGAGCTGTATGTTGACTGGTCTGCTGTTGTGTGTCGACGCTTGCTGCTGTGGGTCGACTGGCGTTGTTTGGGTTGTACCTCCTTTTATATGGTTTCTGGAATGCTTGGTGGAAGTGGTTATTGATGCGTACGAAAGGAATTTGCTTTCGTCGAGGCGTCGAATTTTCTGGAATGCTTGGTGGAAGTGGTTGTACGAGCATTTAGTTTGTTGATGCGTACGAAAGGAATTTGCTTTCGTCGAGGCGTCGAATTTTCTGGAATGCTTGGTGGAAGTGGTTGTACGAGCATTTAGTTTGTTGATGCGTACGAAAGGAATGCACTTTTGTCGAGGCGTAGTATTTTCTGGAATGCTTGATGGAAGTGGTTGTACGAGCATTTAGTTTGTTGATGCGTACGAAAGGAATGCACTTTTGTCGAGGCGTAGTATTTTCTGGAATGCTTGATGCTGTTCCGCTCGATGTATTTTGTTGTTGCGGAATATTCTCGAAGGTTTCGATGACGATGACGACGACGAGATTCCTACAAAGCTATAGTTATTAGCTTTGATATAATTATTTAATATAAATTTATATCACTGACAACTTGAATTTTTAAGTTAAAATATAAAAACATTGTGTTATGGGGGATGAACGAATGAGACGACTGGCATGTTAATGCACGTGCTTATTATATGACAGCTAAAGGCAGAGTGAGTAGCGGCTCTTCGAACCCAGCCGAGTTGGTCCCCACTCGCAGGAAGGCAACCAAACTCGACCATGTCGTATAAGCGAGCCGCCACAGTGTCATTGCCAGCGTTAGCACTAGAGGTATTTACCACGGTATTTGATGGAGCTAGCAAATACAGCGTGTTCCAATCTTTGGCGAGCCACACGCCCCTCCATAACTTCCGCAGTACCCATCGGATTGCCTTGGGAGGATGTCGTCGATATTTCAGAGAGCGTGTCGCGAACATATTTACGACATTTCCTCGGCTTATTACTTTATTAAATTATCTTTCTATTTATTACTTAATAGTGTTTTTACCCGGCTTCGCTCGGTATTTGTAATATAAACCGCTTAAACATGGCCAATCTAATAGTAAACATTTTATTAAATGTATTTGAATAGTTTTATTTTGTTTAAATTTATTTGTATATTAATTTGTTCGCCGACGTCGTGGATTTACAAACATGGTCAATCTGGCTAGCTCCATCAAATACCGTGGTGGATACCTCTAGTGTTAACGCTGCCATTATTTACAACTTTGTATCCATATTCAATCAACGTTTTCTGTTTTAATTCAAACGGTCAATAGTCATACACTTTCCAACAATAGCAGTATATATGTATTTCCCTCACCTACATTATTTTGAACCATCGCCAAAGAATTGATGAGATGTTGGTAATGATTGTTCCAATTCTTAAAAGGGCAAGTAATTATTTGAGATGTAGAAGCATATTTTCTAACCATTTATTTTTGCTATTTAGGAACTGTTTATGGAAAAATTCCTAAATATCGGGTGTAGTTATCGGTAGGGTGGACGTAGTCAGTGGGTGAAGCCCGAAGACGCGGGCCGTAAGAGCACAACCAATGGTCATGAAGCCTTTTAGCTTGTAGGCATATAGTACAACTGAAATGATCTCATCAGGTCACTGCGACACATATCTAGGAAAGTCATTAACGCATGGCACACGCTCGCCTCGTCAAAAGGTCGACACGTGTTTTTATACACGTATCTGGGAAACAAAGGAAGAACACACTGAACCCATAAAAACCACGAACTACGTCCAGGCGTATGAACCCATAAAACCACGCTCGCAGCATAACTAGGGCAGCGCGAGTACCAAGAACAAAAGATGTGCACACGACACACTTGAACCCAAAACGTTTATAAAGCAACGCAGCAACCTTCACCGGCAGAGTGAGCCTCTAGAGCAGCGGTTTCCAAACTGGGAGGCGCGCCTCCCTGGGGAGGCGCGGACTATTGCCAGGGGAGGCGCCAAAACTTTTTGATATTTGGGATTTTCCTGTAAGGCCTTCCTGGTATATATGTAAAAATAAAAAATAAAAAAATAATTTTCATACTATAATATCTACAAATAAATAAAACTTCGTATCGTAGCTTAACAGTAAAAATTCAATGCATGAATGTTTATTTTTATTTTTCTTTTATTTTTATATACACATTCAATTAGCAACCTTTCTAGAAGAAAACTAACATGAAGAGGCACATTTGTGTACGAACGATAATTTTATTGTTGGTTGTGCTCGATGCGCCAAAGGCGCTTTAAATTTTAAAATTAGAGCGCCAAAAGCCATACAAAATTTTAGATTAGAGCGCCAGAGGCGAAATTTTTTTCTAAGGGTGTTTAGAAAAAATTGCCCGGGGACCTCATTGGGTGTAAGGCCGGCACTGTTTGTAACGTCTTATTTATGCGAAACGGGCTTTTCGGCACTAGCTGCAATGAAAACCAAGTATCGAACCAGGTTAATAGTCGAAAACGAGTTACGAGTGGCACTCTCCATATTGCCCCCAAGATTTGATAAACTTTGTGCCAATAAGCAACATGTGTTAGATGTAGTTTAATTAGTAATTTAATATAAAAATAAATATACGTCTTCGTATAAATTTATGTTATAGCAAAACCTTTTTATTATTCTGTCTATTGTAGTGTTCAGTATTTTTTTTTTAAATAAAGGTTTATTATTTAAAACGTATCTATATTATTATATCTATTAAAAAATAAAAGGTAGGGAGGCGCGGAAAAAAAATTTTTTTTTAGGGAGGCGTAGTAGCATAAAGTTTGGAAACCGCTGCTCTAGAGTTCAACTAGATCACATCTCCGAAGAAACCTCTTCGTACATACAATAACCATTGTACCAATTGAACAAAAATAAACGATCCTCTTTCAAACTACACAACACGTGTTTCGTTAGACCGGGATACGGTCAACATACCTTCCCTGTCTTACAAGCTCAAACATCAATATTACTTATTCTTAAAAATTGTTCATTATTATTTGTATGTGTTAAATATCTAATAATTTTAATTTTAATTGAATTCATAAGTCGTAAATTCCAAATATCAAATTTTCCAGGGGAGAGGGTGCAGGTTCTGTGCACGAGAACCTGCACCCCTTTAGCGAGACTTGTCAATGTGAAGAAATTGTCAATGTTTGGATTGTGTTATCGAAAGCGGAGCATAGGTGGCGCCACAATCTACGACGCACGACGCGCGGCGGAAAGGCGGGAAGACGGGCAGCGCGTGCGCGTGTTTTGGCCAAAAGTCGTCGCCGGCTCTAGCCATCGGTCGGTCACCGCTGCCGCTGCCGCTGCCGCTGCCACTGATTCGACGCCAACACTGAAACGGACGCCGAAGCCGACGCTGGCTGATTCCACTTTTGCGTCTCTTTACTTCGAGCGAGTGACTCCACCGTATTGAAGCGCTCCGACCCACCAGCCACTCCTCGGTGAGCCCCCTCCCCTCCCCTCTCCCCTTCACCCCATCGTGACGCCTATTGCATTGCCCCATTGCATTACCGTCGCACATAACCTGCATTCGCCGAATCGTCGAATCGTCGAATCGTCGACACGCGCAAATCAATCTCGCCCGACGCTACTGCGCCGTACGTACCGCATAAGGACTATAATCGCTTGAATTACATTACACCTCTTTTATTGTGCTTCGACGGTATTCGTATGGCGGCGCTCTGCGCATGCGCGGCGCGCCGCTTCAAGATAACAACACCGACAGCCACCTTCGCCCCCCGGTGCCTGCGCCCCCCAACCCCAACCCCCACTACCCCCACCCAATCCGACCCCGCTCTACTTCCACACCCCCCCCTCTTCGCCCCCCTTCCGACACGTCCTTGTTTATTTTCTTGGCTTGCCTACAACATAACCTATACGCCCTCTGCTCGTCGGACTATAATTAGTACTCTAATCAAATTAACCCTTCCGCTCGTTGCCGATTTGAACTCGTTTGAAAAACATTCTCTCGCCGCCACGATAAGGCGACGGGCGCTCGGATTAGTGTCCACTCAAACACCCGCTTCATTATCTATATTGCAATGATTTATGACTGGTATTGTTGTGTTGTTTTCAGATCACCATGCCGGCCGCTAGAGGTGTGAAACGCGCCGCGGCTACCAAAGCCAACTCCAAGATTACGACTGCCGGCCCGTCTAAAATTAAAAAGAAAAATGGTACCCCCCCCCCCCCACATATGAGAATTCTTTCAAAATATTCTCTCCGCATATTGCACTTTATGTAGATTTTTCAATACTATAGATAAGATACGAATGTTTATTGATTTGTTTACTAAACCCTTTGAGCGGTGACGTCTTCTTGAAATTGAAAGTGCACTTATTGTAACTCAAAGTTCATTACCAAATGTGTTTATATAGTAATCAAACATGTATTTATATAGTAGACCATTTATTTAATTTATATTACGTTGGTTTGATAGTCACTTGTAATGGTTTGCTATATACAGAAGTTGAATTAGGAAAATAGTGGGTTTTCCCAAAGTCGAGATAAGTTTCTGTGGAATTTTTAAGCCCGTAATAGGAGGCATGCAAAATCGTTAGTCTAATTTTCGATAGAAATTATGGGTTTATTTAATAATGTAGAATCTGGTTGTCATGAGACATAGGCGGTAGAGTAAAATGGGACTCGTTGAGCGGTTCAAAACATTGTTAGTCGAGATGAGTTTCTATGGAATGTTTAGACCAGAAATAGGAGGCATGCAAAATCGTTAATCTAATTTTCGATATAAATTATGGGTTTGTTTAATAATGTAGGATCTGGTTGTCATGAGACATAGGCGGTAGAGTAAAATGAGACTCGTTGAGCAGTTCAAAGCATTGTTAGTCAAGATGAGTTTCTATGGAATGTTTAGGCCAGAAATAGGAGGCATAGAAAAACGTTATTCTAATGTTCGATATAAATGATGGGTTTGTTTAATAATGTTGGATCTGGCTGTCAGGAGACATAGGCGGTAGAATAAAATGGGACTCGTTGAGCGGTTCAAAACATTGTTAGTCAAGATGAGTTTCTATGGAATGTTTAGGCCAGAAATAAGAGGCATGCAAAATCGTCATTCTAATTTTCGATATAAATGATGGGTTTGTTTAATAATTTAGAATCTGGTTGTCATGAGATATAGGCGGTAGAGTTCAAAACATTGTTAGTCGAGATGAGTTTCTATGGAAGGTTTAGGCCAGAAATAGGAGGCATGCAAAATCGTCAGTCTAATTTTCGAGATAAATGATGGATTTGTTTAATAATGTAGAATCTGGTTGTGATGAGACATACGCGGTAGAGTAAAATGAGACTCGTTGAGCGGTTCAAAACATTGTTTAACCCTTTGAGTGCTGACGTCTCTTCTGTTGAAAGCCCGCAACACTGAAAATTTCTACAAAACCGGAATTATTTAGAAATCCAATAGAAAGCAGGTATAGCTAATCCAAACAAACCCTAGATAACTACTAGCCGAAGATTTGGGGTTTTGTAAAGGTGTGTTTAGACTCTCTAATATATCTTACAACAATATAAAATAAGCAAAAGAAGCCTATTGATGAATGTATTTTTCCAAAACTAGTTCTGTTGTTAAAATGTAATGCTCACAATCTAAAATACTCTGCAGTTAGGGATTTCCATCGAGAAATTCTGCTATGGTTATTAATTCAGAACTTCTAGTGTAAACCAGTCTTTATATAAATATTGACGTGGATTACACGACTCATGTTTAGTGCATTTTTTTTTTTTTTTTTCAATGCTACCTAGAAAGGCTTAGCAGGTAGTATTCTTGTTTATTTTTTATATATCGGCGTATTTCAGGCTCATGGACTTGTTGGCAAAACGCCGATCGCCGTTGGTCAGCATTCAAAGGGTTAAACGGCAATCAATATACTGAATAAAGTATCACATCATACATATGAACATGATTTTTAGCCGAAAATATATGACCGACCAACAAAATGATCTTTTTTCGTTTCACATTTATATATCCAAATATGATATTAATCATAAGTTCAAATAGAATATTCATAATTCAAATCATTTGCTTCGTTTCTATTATATCGAATGATTAAATGTGTACAAAATGAATTGTAGCTAAACGATATTTGTTACGTGTGAGACCGATGATTGTTAAATAATTTAAATTGTTTACAGCGTCTCCTACCACCATCGCCGAAGGAATTCCCGTTCCGACCAAACTCGGACAAGTACTTACATGTGGCCAAGGTGACGTTGGACAGCTCGGCTTGGGGGAAGATTTATTAGAAAAATCAAGGTTATAAAGCGATTTGTTCGTTGTAATTTTTTCGTTTTTTTTTTTATTTACTCACAACCAAATGTTCAAATATTGAACTTCTCGTTGCAGATTCACAATAGTATCGACACTCGGAAGCACAATTGTGGACATATGCGCCGGAGGCATGCACACCGTTGCCATTGATAAAAACGGAGACGTAAGTGGACGAGCGATGACTGTGAATTTTTCCTCGTATTTTTTTTTTTATCATATTTGAATCTTGTGTATCAGGTTTGGACGTTTGGCTGTAATGACGAAGGCGCGCTCGGTAGAGACATCACAAACACGGCAACAAACGAATGGGTGCCGTCCAAAGTGGCACTTCCTGGAAAAGCTGTACGAGTGTCCGCCGGAGACAGCCACACGGCCGCTCTACTCGAATCCGGTCAAGTCTACGCTTGGGGATCTTTTCGAGTGATTATTTAATACAAATTATGTTTTTTTTTTTTGTATAAAAATTGATCAAATCATAAGTGTTTATATATTTTTCATAGGATTCTCACGGAAATATGGGACTGACTGCTAAAGGAAATGAACGTAGTCCCGTAGAAATGTTACCGGGGCATAGAGTCGTCCAAATTGCTTCCGGTGGAGACCATCTCGTCATGCTCACAGAAATGGGACAAGTAAATATCGAATACGATGTTTGAATATATTTATTGTTACTCTCGAAAGTTTACCGATGACATTTTTTCAGATATTCACTTGCGGTTGTGCCGAACAAGGTCAACTAGGACGAGTGACCGCTAGATCCTGTGATCGTAATAGCCGACTCGGACTGAGTAATACTTCTTTCCTAGTTAGTCTCTTAACGGTTGATGGCATTGAATTTTATTTATTTTTTTTGTATTTCCTTTTAGATCCTTTGCTAATTCCTGCCCCGCTCAACTTCCGACCCAAAGATAAAGTCGATTTTGATATGTTATGGGCGGGCACGTATTGTACGTTTGCACGGGAAGCAACTAAAGGCAGTATATATGTGTGGGGTCTAAATAATTATCAACAAATTGGTAATTTTAAATTAAATTGTTTATATTATATGTATTATACAGATGTAGAATTTGTATTGAGTGATTGTTGGTTGGATTTTTTAAGGTGTCCGCAAAGGCTCTCCTGGTACTGTCTTTGCACCAGTCGTTAGTGAAGCTTTTTCCGCATTGAAAGATGCAGGTTGGACTAAAATTACTGGAGGTCCTCATCATACTCTCGCTCTAGATGCGGAAGGCACGTGTTACGTTATTGGAAGACGGGAGTATGGACGGTATATTTGATTTCTTTATATTTATATATAATTATTTCTATTTAATAATCAATTAGTCTCTGTTCGTTAGTTGAACGATTCCTTATCGAGGC
Source organism: Arctopsyche grandis (assembly GCF_051622035.1). Lineage (NCBI taxonomy): Eukaryota > Metazoa > Arthropoda > Insecta > Trichoptera > Hydropsychidae > Arctopsyche > Arctopsyche grandis. Next base: position 1,292,544 of record NC_135367.1, read on the forward strand.
TAATAATAACAGGAAAATATTACAATCGTTTCTGATATTCATGCGCAAAAAAATGCTGAAGCGGAGACTAATCAATGTTCAATCTAACGTATTTTAAAGATAAACAATTTCAACGTCCATTTGTGCATGAAATGTACATTAAAATGACAGGTGAACTGTATCAGCAAAATTGCGAATACCAAAATACGAACCATCGTTGGATTAGATTAAGTTAGGGTTGGCTTTATTTATTTAAGATTTCATTTCACCAGTGAGATAATAATTTCAATAGTGAGTTGCCATTTTTTGTATCCATTCCAATGCTAAAAGTCTATTTTTTCGAATGATCGTTTCATATTTTTTAATGGTCACGTTGTAATGCCAAAATATTTTACTTAATGCACTGAAAATGATGCAAATTTTTATGCACAAACATTTTTTTTTAAATACAAAGTATTTTTCTCGATGTACAATTAAATAGTACCCATTTTAAAGCAATAAAAAATCACAATCAATAGAAAAAATGTCAACTATTGATTGGAATACTCACTTTTTTTAAACGCTTATATCTCATAAACGAGAGTAAATCATTGTCACATTCGAATCCAGTGGGCCAAATTTAGTAAAGATTGATTATTCTCCAATCTGGAATAAAATGTGATTTTTTGTTACTCGGTGTTATTATTCAAACGGTACATTGGCTGATAACTGGTTGTTTGACTTTCGAATTGTCAATATATATTATCATATCATATATATGTACACTTCACACTGCTAATTTCGTATTGTGTCCATTTCCAGATTGGGTCTAGGAGAAAATTGTGAAGACGCCGTAGATCTAACACCAGTGCCGATTCTAAACGGAAAGAAATGTGTACAAATCGCTTGCGGCACCGCAGCATCCTTTGCCATCACCGACACCGGTAAACTATTCACAATTCGATATATAATATATAAAAAATTTAGAACATTGTCCATCATGTGCCGCTTTTTGAACAGGTGACATATACGCTTGGGGAATGGGAACGTCCGGTCAATTGGGCACCGGTGCCGACGATGACGAGATCGAACCCAAACTGCTCCGCTCTAAACAAATAGAAGGACGGTTCGCTTTGAACGTCAGCGCAGGAGGACAACACACAGTCGTTCTCGTGGTATATATAAATTCCCATTTCAAAATTGTTCCGGTGCTAGTTTTGAGTCTATTTTTACTATTTTATTATGTGTGTCATTAGGAATCGCCCCCGGAAGCGAACGATCATATAGCTGAACCAGCGAAGGCCTCAACCGCGCCACAAACTAAAGTCAACGCAGTCGAAGCCAAGAAGAAAGACGAAGCAGCCGGTGCGTCTAGTGAAACAGCCGATGTTGAAATGAAAGATGATAAAGAAGTGGCGAAAAAGAATAAAACTGAAAATATGGACGTAGACGAAGCCGCCGATGAGGTTTTTATATGATTTTTATTTGTATCTATGCGAGTATTCCAACTCGAGATTTTGACTGATTTGAACTCGGAATCGATCACTGATCACTAGAGGTAGGATAGCCAAGGTGCCGCTCATTGTTCCATCGTTGTAAATCCTTTGTTAAAAAGGTTCAGCAAACCATTAACAATGCATTTACAACATTTGAACAATACGCGGCACCCTCTGGGTCCGGGCTTTACTGATCACATAACATAAGTTTTTGAATTCAATTATCTTCCAAACCGCTAATCAAATCAGACTGAAATTTTTTTACATGTAATACAAATTATAATTTGTATACCCTAATATTTTTTGATTATTTTTACCTGAACCGGAATTAATACTTTTACTACAGATAATCGAGGTTTTTTTTATGTTTGTCTCTGAAATTCTTTGGTTTATTGAACTAAAATTTGATATCTAGAAGCGTAAGCCTAATACCAAGTTATATATAAGATTTGGTAAGCATCCGTCAACCGGAAGTGGCATTTTACTCTTGTTCGATTTTTCTTCCACTATTTTTGTCGACCTCTTAAACATGTGTCCGCTTCATCAAAGCTTTTTCTTATATGTTATATATTTTTTGTTTTGTTATAGAAAAAGGATGAGAAACCCGCTAGAAAAGCTCCTGCGAAACGAGGCAGGAAAGGTTCAGCGTCTTCTACCGCGTCAACGGAATCGTCCCGGTCGACCAAAGCGGCAAAAAATGTATTATTTCGTTTGCTTGTACATGTACAGTCCCATGACAGCGAATTACTAACACCATGCGGATTTTGCAAATTCTATGTTTAGAGCTATATATTGAAGAGTAGGTTCGTAAAATTAAAACAAAGATGTGTTTATAATGATTATACATAGTTTATTTACAATATTAATACAACATATATATATATTATTAATATTTTGTATGTCCACCCTTATTTCGGAGACACGATGCTATTCTTTTGGGCATACTCTCGATACAAGACGCAATGGTTGACTTTATCTCAGGATCTCCCTGCCACACAGAAATTATGTTTTGTTTTAGGATATTTTTATTGGTACATTGGAGCTTATTTAATTTCATTTTAAGGGTATGCCAGACATTTTCTATAGGATTTAGATCGGGAGAATTACCGGGCCAGTGAAGGAGCGGTAAATTGTGGTCGGACATGATTTTTTTCACAATTTTGACTTTGTGGCAGGGTGCAATAATATTGCATTAAGTGCAGGCGATCCCTTTTGTCAATTTTGTTTTGTATAGAGTGCAATAGGGTGTATCGCAATACCGTTATATATTGCGAAACATTCATCATCCCTTCTACAAAATACAATGGCCCCCGACCTTCCGCACTAATTGAGCCCCAAATCATGAGTGACAGCGGGTGTTTCACATTTTTTATGACACAGGACTCATTATACCGCTTGCCGACTCGCCTACGTACGTATTGGTGAGTCGGTGTCATCAATTGAATTGACGACTCGTCAGAGAAGTGAACCTTAAAAATGTTAAAAACATCGATTAATTCAATTCATTCAAAAAAAATTAAACAAATAATTTAATTTCAATTAAATTACCCCTTTCCAATCGTCGAGGGTGAAGTGGCGATGCTCATTAGCCAAATTGAGCCTGGCTTTCTTCATTTTTGGCGTCAAAAGCGTTTTTTTAGCTAGCTGCCTGCCTTTCACCCCCGCGTCTGCGAGACGGCGTTGTATTGTCCGAGTCGATATTTCGGTTCCGCTCCCGTAAATTCGTCTGGATTTTTTTATTTGTGGCAAACCGATCCTTCTCAACAGTATTTATAATATATCGATCGACTCGAGGACCGTATTTTCGAGTGCCACAACAATTCTTACGCTTGGTGACCGTAGGATTTTCACCTATTTTTAGTTGGGTGCTAATTTTATGCACACTGAAAACGCTAACCCCCTGATCTTTAGCAATATATCGTATAGAATACTTCCCAGTATTTAATAATGTGGAAATATTGGCGATTTTCTCCATAGATAAATCTTTATTTCTTCCCATCTAAAAAGGAAAGGGGGTTTTTTCACAAGCAATTTAAACAAATAATTAAGTCACATTTAAAAAATTTAAACACTTTAACTTACTTCAATGATATCGATAATATACAGGAAAGCAAAAATCTCTTCAAAACTAACTTTTCTCCCAGTGAAAGCACACGTCTACACCAAACGAATTTCAAAGCCAAACTGTGTATTTGCACTTGTTCGGTTTTTAAACTATTTGTATAAACACTACTCATCCTATTCTTCTCTAAATACATAGAATAGGATACAATGAATGGTCTACAAAAAAAACCAACCCAAAATGTTACTTAAGACGGCGCAGGTACACAAAATAGGGTAAATACGCGGGTGTTAGTAATTCGTTGTCATACGACTGTATATGCTGTTGTTTGTATCATTTCAACAGTAGTGTCTGATGAATTCGATCGTAATTTCAGAAACAGAATGGCGGTCTGTCCACCGTGAAAGAATCGGCTTCGGCCGAGGTTGTAGAAACTGTATCGGAGGAATCAACGGAAACACAAACAGGTGGCACCCGTATGTATGTCTCAATATAACGCTTGCTTTATTTTTATTTTACGCACTGTACCAATGCCGTGTCTCATTGTGGCGTGCAAATTCCTCGATCCTCTCGTGTACTATCGAACCTTCCCACGTCCTTTTCGGTTTGTATGCATGTGGGTGGGTGTGTGTGTGTGTGTATCTATCGCTTTGCGTTTTGTGTGTGTTTTCATTTCAAAGACTTCTGTTTTTTGTAAGTTTCTTTTCGTGTTGTAGAAAGCGACGACGCGGAGAAGCCGTCGAACCAAAAGTTGAAAAGGGAAGAAAGCGAAAGTGATGAGCCGGAAGCGAAGAGATCGAAGATGGACAGCGAAGACAGTACCGAAAAGCAGTCGGACGCCGCGAAAAAGGAAGTCGCGCCGGAAGAATCCGAGTCGGACATGATCGTCGAGAGCAGTAAGAAAGATGAGAACCTGTCGAACGGCAACGGTGACGCGGAGAGCAGCAGCGAGGCCAAGGAAGAGGCCGCGCCCGACGTCGAGATGAAGTCTGTGAGTGATGTGGTCGAGAAGAAGTGTATATCTTCGGAGAGTGAAGACGCGAAGACTGAGGGTGACGTGGCGAGAACGGAAGTCAAAACTTCATAAGAGACATTACCTTTTGACTAATTTAAATATAAATTGTAGTTTTTAAGTATTTCGGGTTTTTTTTATATATATGTATGTATATGTGTCGTCGCTATCGCACGTTTTGGACAGCTTTGTACTCCATTGAGCCGATGAAATGATCCCGATGCGTCCCAATTTTTCATTTTGGAATGCGGTATATTCATTACGATATATATATATATATAATAATAAAATGTACACAATTCCGAACTGTCTTATGTATTCACGCTCGATTTGTAAAATTGATCATTTCATGAAATCGACACAGAAATGCTTAATTCGTGAATTGGGCAGGGCAGTATTTTTATAGGAAAACTAAAAAAAAAATTGATGTTTCGACAAGTAAATGTAAAAATTCATTTAATTTATTATTTAAATTAATATTAATATTTGTTATTAGTGCACATCATGTTATTATTTCAGAATTTTTACTTTATTTTATATTGAGGTGACTATTTTTCGCAAATTCAAAACCAGGAAACTTTTTTCTAAATACTTAAAAACATCATGGACGCACATTTATGAAAAAATGAATTCATTTTCTTGAATGCTCTTATAAAACTCTACACAAGACTGGTTAAAATTATACAATTATATAAAGAGATTGGTAAAATTTAAATTTTTCACCATTCAATTTCGGTTTATCACTGGAATATATACATATTTTTCATCAAGTAAAAAGTCCTTCGGCTGGGGCATTTTTTCCTGATAGAATAGAAACAACATTTGACTAATATGCCAATATTTTTGTAGGATTTATCATTTTCGCCGGTGAATCCATCTATTACATAATAAAAAGTGTACTGGTTTTATCTCAAAACACCAGTACTTTCCTGGTAAAATCAGTACGAATGGTCACCTTATTTCATATATATGTTTATATATAAAATGAAATGTCATCTAACTTAGTTAAGGAAATAAACCACAAGAGGGCGCCACCATCTTGTTTTGCTCAATTCGCGGATTAGGCATTGAATTCTTGCACATTTCATGAAATCGGCGAATACATTTATGAAAACGCGATGAACTCTGAAGCATTTTTATAAAATTGATCATTTCATGAAATCGACAGAGAAATGCTTAATTCGTGATTTGGTCAGTATTATTTATAACGAAACAAAAAAAAAATCGACAAATAAATGTAAAATATCATTTAATTTATTATTTAAATTAATATTATTTTTTTGTTTATAGTGCACATCATGTTATTATTTCAGAATTTTTACTTTAATTTATACATATATAATGAAATGTCACCTGGCTTAGTTAAGGGAAAAAAACAAGAGGGCGCCACCATCTTGTTTTGTTCAATTCACGAATTAGGTATTGAATTCTTGCATATTTCATGTAATCAGCATATATAGTGCTGGCGTAGTTAAGCACAAGAGGGTGCCGCCATCTTGTTTTGCTCAATTCACGAATTAGGTATTGAATTCTTGCATATTTCATGTAATCAGCATATATAGTGCTATGTCATCTGGCGTAGTTAAGCACAAGAGGGTGCCGCCATCTTGTTTTGCTCAATTCACGAATTAGGTATTGAATTCTTGCATATTTCATATAATCCACATATATAATGAAACGTCATCTGGCGTAGTTAAGCAAAATAGAACACAAGAGGGCGCCACCATCTTGTTTTGCTCAATTCACAAATTAGGTATTGAATTCTTACATATTACATGTAATCCACATATATAATGAAACGTCATCTGGCCTAGTTAAGCAAAATAGAACACAAGAGGGCGCCACCATCTTGTTTTGCTCAATTCACGAATAAGGTATTGAATTCTTCATGTAATGGCGAAGTACTCTGAATGACCAATTTTACGAATCGGGTGTAACGTGCATGTATATAAATATACTTCATTCCAATTTTAAGTGTGTTCGGTGTTACAGCAAGAGAAGACGAGAAAAAAAATCTTGTTTAAAATTTGTATTATGTATATTTAAAAACGTGTTCATCCGTCAGTTCAAATTATACCCACAATACGATGTAAATTAAGAATGCGTAATAAGATTTTTTGCGATATCGTCGTTGACCATGTCTTGAATTGAAAGTTGTATCATATATATAATAGGTGAATATTAATAACTGTATAATGTTTTCGTTCTCGTTTTGTAAATTTTACACGTCTACTCTATAATATACAAATGTACAGGGTAAGCAAATTCCATATACATGCATAATTGTAGAGTAGATTCGCACATCGTATATAGTATGCGGAAAGAATAAGAGTTTATATTTTTTTATCGTGAATCTGAACGACGACAATGAAGACGATTGATTATTGTATAATAAAAAATAAATAAGTACGCGATTAATAAGCGCACTGTGCGTGTATATATGGATATATACGAGTAGTCTAGTTAATTTGTATGCAATCATTTCGTACCTTGAGGACGGATGCTATCTAAAACGTTGCGACCCTCGAGGATGCCAGAGCTCTTGAAGAAAAAAAAAAGCATCCCGGATTACTTAATTGTTAGTAATAGTGACATTTTTAAATATATTTTTGTTTTATTTTTTTGTTCGTACGTCACTTCAGACGTACGCATTCATACTTGAAAATGTTTACCTGTTGACTTGTACAAACTCTTCACACGTGACTCGTTGATGAAACGCATAGCGAATAAGAACAGTTTTTTTTTTTTGTTTGTTTTTCAGTAAAGAACTATTTATTTATGATTTTTTTTTTGAATGTCGTAACATTTTGATCTTTGTGCTGCGAAGCTGCGTCGAGTCCGTCACATCCAATTGTCAGGTGTCTCTGCATAGTGCTATGCAATTATTCTTTGTGCCAAATTTCCTCCATCTTGCTATTATATTATTATTGTATTCAATAGTACTGGTCTTAGTTGATGTCCCGTAAGAGTCGTATCTGTACGACTCGTTTATTTTCGATCTCCCGCATTTCTTCCCGAACCGACGAATACGTAGGTTCTTGGATGCTATCAGCATAATATTCAAAATGTGAAAGCAACTTAGTTTAAAATAAAAGCTTGTACGATTCAGTTTTCGTTTGTCATATACGTACACAATTCGTGATGCGACAGTTTAATATATATTTCGCCCGAATTCTAAATTATTTATATTCTATTTTTATTGAATTGATTGATTTGCATGAGTTTGTCATCATATATTTTATAATATTTGTAAAAATGGATATATTTAAACTATATTACTTTTTTGTTGTTGTTACATATATGCCCTCGGCACTAGTACGATTACATTAAGCGTAGAAATTTTGAACGGTATTGATTTTTTCACATATAAAAAAATGATTTTCTATTTGTAACTGTAGATTGGTGTGTTTTAGCGGAATACATATCGCCGTGTTGAATTTTTTGTTGTACCGAATGCCATTTTAAATTAACATATCACTTTAAATTACCGTTGTGCTGGACCGTCTTCCGCCAGTACTGATTTGCATCGACACGACTGGTCAAAATAGTCGGAGAACGACGCGGAAGGTGTGACGTTACGCTTTATGGTTTTTAATGAATTTTTATAAGTAAAAACTTAGTGTTTGTGTCGTCATTGTCAAGTATTTTTATTAATTAAAGAGAAAATTGTAATAAAAACAAAATTAACTATATTCTATATATGTATAGAAGAATTTTAAACGTTGATTATATAGAACTGCGAACTATTTTTATTAGACGAGTGGGCACGGAACCGTTTCCGAAGACTATATATATATACTTTTTTTTTTCAATTCACTTATAATACACTAGTTTGGTTCCCCGGTCGAGTCTTATAATGAATAAATATATTTTTACGTGCATTATTAATACTTACGGTCTCTAATTTGTACTAATGAAACAATCCCTTATGCATGTGGGCCGACCTGTCGGCAGTTCCTCTCGGGCCAGACGGCTTGGGTGCGGAACGTAGTTGTAATAAATGAAAATGTTAAAATAAAATTACATAAAAAAAATATATTGGTTTTTATTATTATTCATCAACCTAACGCTATCAATAGTATTTACACATCATCTAGTAAATATAAAAACCGTCGAAAGGATGCATGCAAGTATAGAAAGAGACAACAGACGAGGAATTTCGATTTCGGCTATTGCAAAGCATCATCATCATCGTTGTGTGTTGCTTTCGATTCGGCACAAGGGCATGCTCTAGAAACTCGGCTGTATTCACAAGCGTAAAGCGTAGTACGATTTTCACATGGTGATACAAAAATTGATTTTAATTTAAAATTCAATAAATACAATTGATACAGATACAAAATTGTCACGACACGCTTCCGGACGGATCCGATTCCGAGTACGAAAGTGTGCTCACACTAATTTACAAAATTCACTACTGATTAAATCAGGCCTCGCTTCTTTTTGTAGTCTTCTAGATTGAGGGACCTCTTCGGACCGGTGTCTTTCACTTTCGGCGCGAGCGGCTTGGGAACGGAACTCACTGCATTGACTGGAAACAAACATTTCAATATTTTTTATTATATACATACATACATCATGTGCTGTGACAGGAATTTCCCGTAAACTAAAGACGACACACATGGTTAGATTATTTTTGTACATAAGAACTAACAATTCTTTAATATGCAGTTTTCCTTAGCAGTAGATCGCTTGTTATGTTTTTATTTGTATCAGCAATATCTATCAAAATATCGTAAGCAGCGAAGAAAATACCGACCCGAACAACCTAATCTTAAATGGATAGGGCCAACCCTAACTTAATCTAACCTAACCTGACCCTTAACCCTCCCTCACCGAAGTGAGGTATTTAAGTGCCCCAATTTTTACGTTTTTCGTAATAACTATGTGGTTTTCAAAGCTATATGTACACCCTATATTTCTCGTATTCCTAGAATGAACTACAAGAAATTTATTTATTATGTATGATTTAGAAAAGGGGTATATCGTTAAAAAATACATTTCTACGTTCCAAAGTATGATTTAAAGGCGGTAGCGATAAGTCATGTTTTTTACTGTTCGCTTGCATATTCTTGTTGATCGATGAATCAATGCGAGGGAAAGAGACAGCTATTGTTTACGTCGCTTTTGACGCGTGGCTATTGAGTCATGCAGTCGCCTGTTGGCCTTACCTATGTGCGTTTGCATGTCGATACTTGTCGTTATTTTTTAATACAAAAATAGTCAAAAACATGCTATAGGACTAAAACTTTTTATGTTGATGTATAAAACGATAAATGTAGGGTTGGAATTGAACGAAAGGCTGATGTATGGGCTATGGCTGAGAAAGAGTAGTACGACTGATTGTGAGAAGAGGATGAAAAGGGGCAGAGATACAATATAGCGTTTAATAAACTGCTTTCGAAAAATATACCAAATACCTTTAAATAGCATATGATATCATCAAATGTGAACAAATTACAAAAATTATACGCACTTGGTGACGGAACTTCTAAATCAATGCTGATGTCAAAATCGTGCAAAGTGTACAGATTGTTCTCGTGATTCCTCGGCTCGTTCGCCCTTTTAGGGTCATCGTTTAACTGAAATAAACAAACTCGAGTTAACTTCACCGCGTCAAACGTTCGCTGTCGAATATGCTTGTCGAAATTGAAACCTGTGTTTTGGCCGCTTCCTTCACCAACTCCTTGACTATGTCGGCTTCTATTTGCTTTTCGGTCGACTTGTCATCGAGGTGTCGATCGAGAGCTGCGAGCGATTTGAAGTTCATGACAGGCTTTGTGGATCTCCGCGTGAACGGATCGTCGATCTTCTTGCCCTTGTTCGCTTTTATCTACAAATATATTATGAAATTCAAAATGGCGTAATTGCATGCAATAATGACACACATAAAAATAACGATTGTGTTTGTTTGAGAAGTATTACTACTGGCGGTCCAAACTTTAAGACGGGCAGTCCTGTCAACTCATTTTATCTAGCACACATTACAGAAGTAAATAAATAAATTATATACATATATATGAATGATAATGATGATGAAACTTATGAGGATGACATGATAAATATTAATGGTGCAGAAATAAATATAATGTATTAATGATATAAATTATCACCTCTTCTTTGATGGCTTTTTCTGCAGCTTCGACGTTGAGCTTCCGGTTTCGGTTATTTATGTAGGAAATACTTTGGATTGAAGACGTTCTAACTTTGTCGAGATGATTGGCACGTTCTTCCAATTCCTGTATTTTGACCGACAGTTCTGTTACTATGCCCTCGTCACCTCTATAATAATTATAATAAACAAAATAAATATGAATAATATGACATTGAAACCGAGTATGAGCTTTAACAATGATAAGAAAAAGCTTCTTCACAGTTCAAGTCAGTAAGCAAATGCTGTTGAAAGTTTTGGCACACTGATCAAAGAAGTTCAATCAATAACATGCGAAAAAAACGAGACACCTCTAGCCCATATACCTGGTACACGGTTCCAAAAATCACCCCCTGGTGTGTTTTCGTTGATATTTTATCCTCGCTTGAAAGTTAAAACGATAACAGTGAATCCCATATTTGAAGAAATGTAGGAGAAACATACATATGCACTCTGCACGTGCAACTACACCCATTTTTGGTTTTGGAGCACCCACTGTCACAGCGTGGAGCCAAGGACGTGATGTTCCATACTATTCAGTGTGTTTTCGCCCATAAACTCATAGTACGTAGCTGGTACTCACAATATTGCTTAACCCTTTGCCCGCGGCAATAAATATAGCGAACAAGCACTGTACACGGCACCTTTTTCGCGAATTTGGCAATCGAGTTTTCGACCTTAAATACAGATTTTAATATTTACTCAAGTAACCAGATATGTTAATTAACACATAAAGTATTATTTTAAACAATAAAATACATAATATATCTCGTAGTTTTGGCTCAATTGTCAAATAATCATTCGTCATACAATTGAGACGTATCGGCGCCATTGTTCAACAGAAGTGGCGTCACATAAACGAGGTTTCAGTATGGTTCTACAAAAAACTAATTTTGACTGGTATATATTCATTTTAAGCAAATTGAATAGATGGCATTCAACTCTCAGTAGTATATCCAACCAATTGTGAACCTTAAAACAGTTGAAATAGGCGCATATAAGGCTCAAAATCCCTTGCAAAGTTCAGAAATTCTATGGAAGACAGCCGCGCTACAGACTTGTCGCGCAAAGCTTCAATAGAAGACGGCCGTGGGCAAACGGTTAAAATTATAATGTACCAAACATTTTATTAAAAAGATCTCGAGTGGTCACCCCCTGGAGTGTTTTCGGTGATATTTTATCCTTGCTTGACAGTGACCAATAACGGTGAATCCCACATTTGAATAAATGTAGGAGAAACTTATCGGTTGCGTATGAATATGCATACACGTGCAACCTCCCAAACATATGCATTCTGCACGTGCAACTACACCCGAATTCTGTTTGGGGAACACCCACTGTTTACGGTCACAGCGGGAAGACAAGGACACGTGACGTCCCACACCACTCGGTTTGTTTTCACCCTAAATGAATCCATCAGTTTAACTTGACTAACATTGATAAGTGGACATGCATCTAACTTCAGTTCACCTTTCTTTTCAAAAGCATCATTTTTTAAATAAAAAAACTCACCTCAAAGTAGCTGCATCCCTATCTTTCATCAATTGAGATTTCTTCATAGCGTAGTTCGTAGGATGAGCCCTAAACCTATCTTTTTCTTTAATTATCTTTTCTACGTCCTCCTCCTGATAGCAATACGAAAAATACAATGCATCAAATATATATACGTAAATCATATATTCATTTCTATACTAGTTTCGAACCTTAAACTCGTAGGATAGAGCTTCTTTAATATCTCTCAGCTTATTTTGAACATGCTCTAAAGTCGGCAAACTCCTATCAGCCTGCTGACAAGTTTCTTTCCACTTGAGGAACTCACTTTCAGAAAAATCCTAAAACCGCAACCACATAAAATTAAAACCTCACCGACAAAATCAACCACTTCACATCAACTCATTCGAAACCTACTTGATTCGATATAAATTCTAATCTAAACACCCGATCCTGAGCTCCGTGACGGAGCTTGAGTCCTTTATTAGTCCTAGTGCTACCCAACTGGTAAACTTTGGCCGTTTCGCAAACGTCGACTATTTCGGCCACCTAAAAACAAACAATAACCAGTTTTAAAAACACAACACAGTACGACGACTATACGAGTAATGGCACGAACCCTATAGACAGCTTTATCGTTATTATTTCCTATTGCGATGCGAACGAAACATCCTTGAGCCACCCTCGTGAAGAATGGAAGGTGAACGAACCTCTCCATCTTATATCGGCTAAGTCTAATTTTGCTTAATTCTTCCTTGTTGCTTATGTTTAAGGGACGCGAACTGTTCGAGGTCGCCGTGCGGGGCCTCTGAGAAGCCACCGACTTCTTGTCGCTCTCGGAATCCGACGAGGAACGAGAACTATCAGACGACCTGCCGCGACCTGAAAATCAGCAAAAATTCAAACATCACCACGTTCATTAAAACAATAATAATGATTTATATCCGAAAATCATACCTTGTGATTTATTATCGTCTGAATCTGATCCGGAATCATCTGAATAGATGTCGGATGCCTTTAATTTGACGCTTTGCTTATTTGAACCACCTATGATATCATCGCCTTCGTCCTATACAAAAGGATTAGTATCAAATATCTACTTACAATAACATACACAGAAAGTTTTATAATATATGCTATACTTGATTTTCTTCTCGTTTCTGTCTCTCTTCGTCTTTCCTCATTTGAATGTCTTGCTCGCGTCTTTGTTTGCCTTCTCTTTTTGCTCTCAATGCGGCCATCGCGCTTACTCGTCTGTCGTCAACAGTTCTTTTTCTTTCTTTCGGTCGCTCCTTAGGATCGGAATCGCCTGTTGGTCAGAATAAGACTTATAAATGAATGCACTTTCTTCAATAGCCGATTACACTTTTATCATGCATATTGTTATTTACATAAGATGAACTCGTAAACATGCTCAGGTGCAACAGGTAAGTGTCATAATATGTAATACATTTCTAAACGATTGTATTAATCTACATATGATACATACATTCCGTTATTCATAACGATAAATATTTTTGCAATAATATCTATCGAACCTGTTAGGATACTTTGAAGACAACAAATAAAATAATAATTTTGAAAATATTTGTGACCTTTTTTATAAATCACTGCACTGATTTGTACATTCAAAACTTTGTTTTCAATGAATATTTTTTCAGTGAATTTCCCCAAATATGTATAGCGTATGTTTACACTGAGCAACAAAAACATTTTTTACTTACCGGAGCGGACACTATTTAATCTTCACTAAGTTTGACCAACTGAATTCGAATATGACAATGATTTTGGTTGGTTTCTCCTCGTTTATGAGATAATTTTTAGAGATTTTTAGCTTTTGCAGTATTTAACCCAAAAAGACTGGTGTGCCAAAAGTGAGTCAGATGATTATCTAGCAAATTTTAAGTCAAAAATATGATTTTTGAACATTTTTTTCTCGAGCTATCGTTCATATATTGGGCCAGTTCTATATTTCACTACGTTTACAAAAGTTGGTTTTCAATCCCAATATTTTTTTATTTTATCTAAACGTACTAATTCGAGCAGTAAATCATTTTAAATTACAATATGAAATGTTTTAGGCGGGTCACTCATCACTTGTTAGCGAGCGTGAGCTTCTTCTTCACGTGCCATATCCTCCCAGAACGTCAACAACTAGATGTCCCATTCGTATTTTGTCAATGGCTGCTCGGAATAGTGCTCAGGTGCTGAGGTCGTACCACTGCCGAAGATTCTTTAGCCACAATGTTTTCCGCCTGCCCCGACTGCGTTGGCCTACGATTTTCCCCTGGATTATTAGGCACTGGAGAACGTATTTCTCGTTCTGCATCACATGTCCAACGTACTCCAATTTACGCTTTTGAGCACTTCGACATGCTTTCCCATCAGGGCAAGCACCTCGGCATTGGTACGACGCGCCATCCATGAGATTCTCAGCATCCTTCTGTATGTCCACATCTCAAAGGCCTGTAGTTTTTTACACGTGGCATCTGTCAGGGTCCATGCTTCTGTCTCATACAGAAGGATGCTGAAGACGTAGCATCGTAGAAGTCTTGGTCGGAGTGCTATACTGAGATCACGTGTGGTTAGGACATTTTTCAATTTTAAGAATGCAGCTCTTGCTTGCTCCACTCTAACGCGAATTTCCTGTTTACTTTCACACGTTTCACCCAGATAGGTACCCAATATAGCTAAAACTCTTCTCTTTCCACCATGCTGTTATTAATTTTTCACCATTGAACTATCGGAAGCGATTTAAATTTCTATCGGTGACCAAGCCAAACGTTTCAAACCGGTCAGAAGAATTTAAAACATATAAAAGCCTTGTAAAAAAAGTATTTACAAGGTTTTTGACATTTAAAATTATAATTAAATACAATAAAAATCAGTAGAAAAAATATCTGACTATAGATACTAGATTCTGGGTAGAATAGTGTAAACGTTCATATCTCATAAACGAGAAATAACCAACCAAAATCATTGTCATATTCATATACATATGTATATTCAGTGGATCAAATTTAGTAAAGATTAAATAGTCTCCACTCCGTAAATTTCTTTCGTTGCTAATATAGAAACTGTCGACAAGAGATTTGATTCATTTTTTACCGAGCACATTGAGTTTAGATAAAGTCAGATCAAGTTGAAAAGAATCAGAACGTATCCGATGTTCAAATCTCTTTGATTCGCGTTTAACACGATGGCGGCCGCTGACTCATATTTGTATCATGTTGGGTGCACAACGTTGGGCATATATATGATTTACGACTGCGCGAACTGTATCAGTTGGCTGATATATTTTTGTATCACGTTTGCGTCAATCGTTTGTGGCCGATGATACCATTTTGTATAACGTTTTCGTTAATGACTAAAACGTGAAAAATATATTCGCGCAGTCGTGAATCATATATGTATCAGCGGCCAGTAAGCGTTGTGCACCCAACATGATACAAATTTAGCCAGTAGTTTGGCTTAATGGTAGCGTATATATTTAGCAGCACTGCGACCGATGGTTCGACTCGCCAAACTGCTGTTTAGATTTGGCGGTAGATTTGACCGATAGTTCCAAATCGATTATTTCTCTATCAGAGTTTGCCAATTTTATCTGATCATTGTTGAAAAGGTTCTTGAAAATTGGTAATAAATCATTTCCTGTAGTCACAAAAATCTGTGTGTATAATTTGTATAAATTATGCACAGAAATCGAAATCTATAGATGTCTCTACAATTTCGTGTTTATTATGTGTATAAAAATTGTTATAATAATTATGCACAAAATCTAAAAAAAATAAATAATCCATAGATGTCTCTATGATTATTATTTCTGTACTTGATTAGTTATTGTATTCGATGTTTATTGAACGTACTGTATACGTTGTCTGACCGTTCTCGTACACTCGTCGCATTGGAGCGATCTGTAATGATGAGTGTACATTGATTGTAATAAAAAATATGAGTCAACAGCCACTATAGTGTTAAGACTATGAAGAAGTACTCTAGTTCAATGAAATACATACATATATGGATTATTTGGGTCTACGTGACGAGCCAGAATGTTAAATTACAGAAAACACAAATATCGGAAGGCAAAGATCGAAAGATCAAAAAAAAAGGGTACATGGTAAACGGTACATACTCATTTAATTTGCGCGAGCAGGGTACAACAGGAACAAGAGGAACAGGCTTTTCCTTCTGTATTCTGCGCGCGCACATTAATACGGGAGGAAAAGCCTGCTCCTCTTGTTCCTGTTGTATCCTGCTCGCGCAAATTAAGTGAGTATATACCGTTTATCATGCACCCTTTTTTTTTTGATCTTTCGACTTAAGATCTTTCGATTTTCGATCTTTGCCTTCCGATATTTGTGTTTTCTGTAATTTAACATTCTGGCTCGTCACGGAGACCGGGATTATTTACATGTCTAAATAGTGGTTAACATATTAAATAAATAAAGATTAGATCGTAATAAGAGAAGCATTGAAAATAAAAATAAATAGTAGTTCGACATGAAGAATTGTGTGAGTCTTGCGAATGAGTGCGGGCAAACAAAATAGTAAATTTGTTAAAATGGTATGAAATAAATAAAGAAGCACCAAAGCAATATATATGTAATATATATATTAAATGCATCACGGGTGGCAAACTGAAAGTAAGTAAACATGATGCAAAGGCATTGATTGATCTTGGAAGGAGACAATTACCGGTGGAGTCATCCAGATCCCTCTGCACTGCCGACAAATACGCTTGTTTTTGATCCAAAGATTTGGAATCGTGCGCGTCTTTCGACGCGTCTCTGCCTAAAATTATAAATCACATTACAGACACATAGCGTCGGCTCGCATTCCAACACGGAACAATGGCGATTCGCACAAAGACGACTCAAAAAAAAAACTCCTAGACGCGTGGACGAACATGCCGAACGGTGCATATTTGCACACGAGTGTAATTTGAAACGTCAACTTACTGCCGTACGAATCGTTATCGTGTTGCGACTCGCTTATCGACGGAGGTGGTGCCATTTTTTCTAAAGGCGGCGAAGACAACGGAGCCGCAGCACTCGACGACATCGACTGGCTCGAAGGTGCCGACGAGCGGTTACGATTGTTCGATATCGCCGAATCGTTCTTTTTCCTCTTGGCTAATCTCAATTTGCGCTCGATTTCCCACCTGATGGAAGATTTATATTCAACTTAAATATTGACATTTTACATTAAATTATACTTATTACTACATATTTATCTAAGAGTAGTATTATTTTTTTTAACTTATTAGCCATAGTGACATTACAGAGTACTATAAGGGCGCGAACACACAGCGAGGGATGCGGTATATTGTACGTGGGATATTTTTTTTAGATAGTTGAAGCCCTAGCGAACATGCCCTCAGCGCGCGAGACACGCATAGATGTCTTGGAAGTTCCAACCTGTATAAGAGCCGTCTATTGTGTTAAAATTTTGTAACTTGGTTGAAAATATTACTAAATGTATACTTTACCAAATTCAATAGATGGCAGTAGTCAAAAAAAAAAAAAAATATAGGTTGTAAAATTCAAAAAAATATTACAACCTATATTTATAGTCGAAAACGCGATAACAAAATCCGCAAAAAAGCAGCCGCGTACAGGGCATGTTCGCTAAATTTGGTGACGCGGGCAAAGGGTTAAACATACAGAAAAAACATGTTAGACGGTGGTCATATACGCGGTATAGAATTTCAATGAGATCGCTACAATGAATAGACGATACCATGTATAAAACACGATACCGCGTATATAACCGCCGTCTATGTTTTTTCTGTATGTTTAAAACTATCTAAAAAAAAATATCCCACGTACAACATACCGCATCGCTGTGTGTTCGCGCCCTAACGCGTCACTGTGGCCAGTTACACAATCATAACCCAAATAAAAGTATATAAGACAGCCATGCTCGACGATATTTATCTATATATATATGTGTGTGTCAAATAGGCTCCTAAACCACTTAACCGATTACGATAGAACTTTCAGGATTTGTTGTATGCATATTCGGGAAGATTACTGTGAAAAAAAAACAGGAACAGGAAACGGGAAAACCGGGAATGTGTGTCATTGCAATGGTATAATTTCAAATGTTTTAGCGTCGCGACTAACGTGTTCGCTGCCTGCGTTTTTCCGACAAATGGAAACGGGAACGGAATTCGGAAATTCGGAATTCGGAATTCGGAAACGGAATTAATGTAAGCTGCGCTGAACCAGTTCAGCGCAGCTTACATTAAACAGTTCAATTCCACCAGCAACCCGGTTGAGCAGATATATCGCTCTAGGGCAGTACTACTCAAACTTTTTCAGTTGGCGGACCAGCATATATTTTTCAGTAATTCTCACGGACCAGCATCATATTTTTAAATAAAAAAGTCATATTTGAATATGAGTGAAAATTTGTTCATATAACAAATAAAAATAATATTAAATATATGTAGTAAAATTTATTTTGTTGAATTCAAAGAAGTACAATATCTATATATCATATATGTACTTAGACGAAGATGAAAAATGAAAAAAAAAACTAATGAGACATGAGCTTGTTTGTTATTAGATAACTTATCCAGTCGTGGTTTTATCAAAGACAATTAATTCCACACGTAATGGATCATGAATATTTATACTATTACGATATTTTGTCTTAATTAAAATAAAGGTTGAGAAACCAGTCTCGTAAAGGTAAAAGAGTTTCAGTGCATATTCTTAAATATCTGGGAAGAATTCTGCTTTCAATCTGATCTAAAAAAAGGACGCAAGTAAAGTTGTGGTTACAAAACTTTTTTTAATTCTTCATTTTTAGTTAGATCAATTACTTTATCTTCCAAATTAATTTATATATACGTTATAATAAGCCATTGTTTTAATTTTTTATTTACTTCTTTGTGCACGGACCATAGTTTGAGTAGCACTGCTCTAGGGTGACCAGAAAACTGCACTTTTGATAGTTGCACCCTCGAGACATCCAAACTTTCAAAGATGCTCAAGAAAACTAACGCAATAGAATTTCACAAAAAAGCGTCAAGGGGTATTTTTATGTTATCCGAAGGTGCTAACCTTTTTTTTGTGGAATTCTAATGCGTAAGTTCTTTTTGAGCGCCTTTGAAAATTGCGATTTCTCGAAACTGCGCTACTATTCAGTGCAATTTAGTGCATCTTTCCGGGAACCATCGCTCTAGATATTGAAGACGTTGCCGTCACTTTGACCAAAAACAATACTGACTTACTTCTGAAGAAGCATTCGGCTGGCAAGTAGTTTATAGTTCATACATCAGTATGCTTCAAACGAAACAATTTCATACCAAGCATATACACAATCGAGATTGAAAGATCTGTTGAACGCAGCTCGCTTTCATGCTATTGAGCTCCGATAGCTGATTGGAGCGCAAATATGTAATTTATTTAGAATTGATAAAATCAACTACGGCCGTTGCTCCACAACTACGCAACCAGTTCAGCGCAGCTTACATTAAACAGGTCAATTTCACCAGCAACACGGTTGAGCGAGCCACAGGAGGAGAAAACAAAACACGATTCTTCAGTTCCCTCAACACACTAAGTGTATAAAACTTAAATTCTTTTAAGAACCTGAGGATTGTGTACTAACCCATTTAATAGCTTTAAAAAAATGCATTCCCAGAAACATAACACGACGTGACTCCAATGAGCTGAAGCCTAACGCACCTAATGGTGGATGAAAGTATTCCATAAATATGGTAAACTATTGAAAAATACAAAATATATATAAAACATCAAATAACGAACCTCGTTTTCATCAACTCTCGCCTTTCTATTCTTTTGAATATTTCCTGTTCTCTTTCTTTTTCCGACATTCCGGTGAGACGAGCTCTATCCTCACTGTCTCCCATTAAATTTTCATCAAACCTAAAAATTAAATTAAATACATGTTATATATACAAACAATAGAGAAACAATGAATCTATAATATATACAAAGATATTAATATAAATATGGTCAGCAGTGTGGCTCGGAGATTGCGTTTATATTAAACACCGAGAGGTTACCAGGTTCAATCCCGTGCCAATCTTAAATGCTGCCGGTCAGATTTGTGACTCTAAGTCGATCGTTTCCTATCATAATTTGCCAATTTATTTGATTTTCACTGAAACGGTTCCTCAAATTGGCAAAAATCAAACTACCTGTTGTCACAAATATCTGAATTTGATTTATGTATATGTAAAATTTATGTACAAGTCTAAATCCATAGATGTACGATATGGATTAATTCATTATTAATTTCGTGTTCTTCAGCCTTTCGAAATACAGCGATCTAAGCAATAAAAAAATGCTGCAATGTTTGTAATTAATTGTCTAGGAAGGCGCATTTAAGTCTATCTGTTAGGCCTCCCTGGTATATATCTATGTAAAAATGAAACAAAAATAAATACCCATCGTTAAATTCTGAGTCGTCCGTATCAAAATCGCTCGTGTTCGATAAGCTACCTGGTGAGCGTCTCTTCGGTGATGATTTCTTTTTGCCGCCTTCGTCACCGGATGAATTTGTCGATACTTCACCTGAACGAATAAGAAATGCGTATCAAAAAAATCCTAAAACAATAAAAAATTAATTTAAAAATGAACCTAATAACCTTCTTCCGGTTCGGAATTGGCCGCTCTATCTCTAGCGTTAGCATTTCTATTATTCTTCTGTCCACCGGAACCAGTACTGTCGGTGGACTTTTTTCTGGCAATTTTGTTAGATTTACTTTTAGCTGCAAATGAAATATTCTGTAATGATACAAATAAAAATTAGAATCAAAATACAACTAAACAATACACACCATCATTGTTACTATCTATGTGATCCGAGTGGCTGTTTGAAGTGGCGGAAGCCTTTCGAACCGGTTTGCTGCGATTCTTCGGGGGACTTTTTGATTTATTCGATTCCTGCCCTTCGGAATCACTGTCCGACCCGCTATCCGACGAATTGTTACTCCGATCGTCGTCATTATCTTCAGACCCGGATGAGAAGCTTTTCCGAGCGTTTCGCTTCGGAGGAGGCTTTTTCTTTCCGACATTTTTATCGTTACTTTTACCGCCCCAATCTGAATCGCTTCCGGAGCCGGAATCTTTCGCCTGGCGAGGACTACCTGGCTTCTTTTTCTTCTTAGCCAAATTTAAAAATTGCTGAAATTTAAAAAAAAATTGCTATTAATCTACAATATAAAGAAAATAAAATATGTTTCGTTATTTCTCGTTTTAATTTATTTTGTTTCTTCACTACATATCGTATTAGAGAATGTAAAAGGATGAAAGGAAGACGGTTGGACGAAAATTATAAAAGTGAAATTGGACGAGATTTTCACAAAATGGAGACGAATGCAAGTGTCTCGGAGAAGTCTTCATCCAGCAGTGGCCGGTGATATATTGTATAAGAAATACAAAAAAAAATTTTTGCTTACTGTGTGATATAATATAAAAAAATATATATACAAATACAATTGGGTCAAATAATCTCAAAAGCAAAAAAATATAAATATAATTCAATCACGAAAACATTATCTCAGCCGAGCAAGCATTATAATATGTACATATCTATAGTGTGTTATCTTTAATTCTTGGAATTGAATCACCCGCTCGGGTATCATTGATCAGTGATCAAAATACTGAGTGAAGAGTCATTAGAATGAAACTTGATACGAAACGGCTACAAGCAAACATAACCTCAAATTGACAATCTGTATCTGTCGATGGTATGTAATGAATTAGAAGGCCTGGTCGGTGCGAATAGGTAGAAGGTGAATGCGAACGCTGGCGGATATTCAGGGACCGGAAGTCGAGGTGTGTGTGGTGTGTGGTGTGGGGGGGGGGAGCGGAAGTGGTCGGGTCGGGTCGTCTCACCGCATCCAGGTCAGAACAATCCCCGCTGGAGTCAGAGTCGATGAGCGCCTTGCGTTTCGCCATCGAAGCGGTGGCGGGGGCGAGAGCGGAGGCGGGGATATATATATATATATATATATATGTATATAACGCGAGCGGCACCAGCACTGGCACCAGCTCAGGATACGGAGACGACGGTCGCTGAAAAGGCAACGACAAACGACGAGAAGGCGAGCGGGGAAAGCGCGCGCACCCGCCACACGCCGCGCTCAGCGACGCACTGACAGTTGGTCGTGACACTCCACTTCCCCACCTTACACCTTGGTAATTGGACTATTCGTCACATTGGGGTGGTCACAAAGACAATTTTTGCCATGAAAATCGCGAATACACAATATTTGGCACTCAAGTTCTCGTTATTATGATGGACTTTTCGGCTGCCAGATGTTCCGTTATAGAGATTTTAGTGACTTTGTGACGAGTAAAGGTCTGTTCATACTTAACAGCACTGCACGGCTTCAGCACTGCACGACTCCGTTTCAAATATGTCATTTTATTACATTTCTATTCATATCTACCTACACGTCGCGGTCTCGTCACGTTTACAGCAATTTGGCCGAGTGCAAGGCAAAATCGGCTTACTTATACATTACAGGCCATGACGATACAGTGCAATATTGCTTACGTCGTATTGTCGAGTACTTGCAATATGAATGCATACACGTGCATTCGTAGCTACGCGTCAGAATACAAGTCAGCAAAAATTTTTCGGCGTTTATCGAACGAAAAATTATGTATAATCGCGTTGTTGTTGGAAGAAGAATCTCAAGAAGGCAATAAAAAAGCACGGAGGCGTTTTGATGTGCATCCCATGTGAGAAAATAGAAAAACCGAAGGAGAGTTTTGGACACTGTATAAAGAGCTTGTGGATGATGGACAAAATTTTTTTAAATATTTGCGCCAAAACCATGTCGAAAGATTGAACAGCTGTCAACTGTCACTATCGATAATTGGTCCAAAACAGCAAAGCGGCAGACTCATGGCACGTAATTCGCGTGTATATTTCCACGATGGCCAAAAAAACGGATACGATACGTTGACGGATGTTGCTGTAAGGTATGAACAGGAAATGTCGGGTACTGCTGTAAGCCTGCCGTGGCGTAAACGTGACGGTTGGTATGAATATACCCATACAAAATGTACCAAAGAATACTTTTCGTACGGCCGGATACCTGCTGAAGTCGGTACGTGCTGACTAGGTATGAATAGACCTTAATTTGTGACCAGTAATCACCGAACCTACCTTACACCTAACCAGACGCGGCACTGCAGCACCCCCAGAAATATTACAAAAAAATCGCATTTTCAACTTGTATTTAGATATATTTGACACACTTGTAGGAATCTCGTCATCGTCATCGTCATCGAAACATTCGAGAAACGTCCACCCCAACAACCCATGCACAACGAAAGAACACCTGCATCCATTAAAATAAATCGAGTGGAACGACGCCAAACATTCGAGCATATTCCACAACAACAAACCACATTCCTCGCATCACTCGCACACGTAAACACCACGTGCACTTCTTGGAATCAATCGCCAAACATTCTAGCAAGTTCCACCCCTACAAGTCGAGTGGAACAAAACCGGTCGAAGAACACCTGCAGCCATTAAACTAAATCGAGCGGAACGGTGCCAAACGTTCTAGCAAGTTCCACCCTAATCGACAAAAACGCATTCCTCGCACACGCATAAACACCAGCTGCAACGAGTCACGTGATGCCCAAAACCAATATAAAAGGAGGTCCACCCCAAACAACTTCAGTCGACCCACAGCAACAAGCGTCGACACACAGCAGCAGATCAGTCGACCCACAGCAACAAGCGTCGACACACAGCAGCAGACCAGTCGACCCACAGCAACAAGCGTCGACACACAGCAGCGGACCAGTCGACATCCAGAGACCTTCTGAACATAGCCGAATGCCGAGCCAGCAACACTCTACCATATCCAGAGACCTGCTGAACATAGCCGAATGCCGAGCCAGCAACACACTGCCATATCCAGAGACATCTGAACATAGCCGGATCCAGAGCAACGACACATTGCAGATCCAGCGACCATCACGACACCAAGTCAACAGCCAATAGCCGCTTCAAGAAAACTTCCCCAAATATTCTAATGCACTTGTACAATATTTAGGCAAACAATAAAACAACTTAAAAAAAGCACAACAGTGTTTCGTTAGGCTGGGATACGGTCAACACTTCCTACCCCGCCTACACACTCATTAATAATCTCAAATATCTAATCATTCTTATTTAAATTATATTCACAAGTTGTAAATGTATACAAATGTGATTTTTTTGTATTTTTTCTGGGGCTGCTGCAGCGCCGCAGTTCCTGTGCACGAGCCGCGCCTGCAACTAACCTTCCCCACTCTCTAATATTATGCATTTTATTTTCGTGTGCACTCATTTCACGGACAACCAAACAAATATTTACCAATTTACTAAGAGGCTGTGGCGGCTCGCTATACGACATGGTCGAGTTTGGTCACCTTCCTGCGAGTGGGGACCAACTCGGCTATGTTCATAGTAGCTACCTCACTCTGCCTTCAGCTATCATAAATAAAGCACGTGCATTAACATGCCAGTCGTCTCATTCGTTCATCCCCTATAAGGCAATAGAAGCAAACGCTCTGTCTATGAATGGGAATCGCACTACATTAAGCAATCCCCACTCTCTAATATTACGCAATTTATTTTCTCGTGTATTCATTTCACGGACAACCGAACAGCTATTTACCAAGAGGCAATAGAAGCAAATACTCTGCCTATGAATGAGAATCGCACTACATTACGCAATTCCCAAATTATTTGCCCTTTATTTTACTCGACCTTTCAGCGGTCTATGCCTGTAAATAAATCTGAAAGCGCAACTCGCACATAAATGTAATCGTATAGGGCGGGTTAAAGGTTTCGACCGAAACTCAGGTTCGCTGATTACTGGTCACAGTCACTAAAATCTCCATAACGGAACATCTGGCAGCCGAAAAGTCAATCATACTAACGAGAACTTGAGTGCCAAATATTGTGTATTCGCGATTTTCATGGCAAAAATTGTCTTTGTGACCACCGCAATGTGACGAATAGTCCAATTATCTTGTAATCTATCACCGAGGGAAGTCTCATGAGAAGAGACTCGCCCGATGTTTACAAATCATAAATAATGATGAAAGAAACGCTGCAGTTACTGACCACTTATATTAAACTAACATATTACTCCCAGTTGGCAGCATAGCATCATGAGCACAAAAAGTTTTAAGATTTTTACTTTACTTGCAAATACAATTCGAGTGCATACTTCTCTTGTTCACCCATCGTCCATTCTTCTAACGTAGCCTACCCATTGCAATTTTAATCTTTCCACTAACTTCACACATACATTTCGCTTTCTTTTTCTCCTCATTGTACATAATAGTAAGTGAAACGTAAAGATGGGGGATGAACGAATGAGACGACTGGCATGTTGATGCACGTGTTTTATTTATGACAGCTGAAGGCAGAATGAGTAGCCGCTCTCCGAACCCAGCCGAGTTGGTCCCCACTCGCAGGAAGGTAACCAAACTCGACCATGTCGTATAGCGAGCCGCCACAGGAAGTTTGTAAAAACATCACATATTTCTTCGAATGATTTATGCAACATTTTAGATTCAAATTCCAAATTTGTCATTAAATGCAAAACCCATCACTATATTGTAACGTAGAGATTAGGTGATGGTTACCAGCGCTGATCACCTGATCTCTCGTTCGCGCCAAAATGGCCTCGACGTATAGAGGAGTCGTATATAACGGCCAATACGATAGCGCAACTCATTGACCAATAGGATTTAAGGAATATACGTATGTGTTTAGTGTGCACTCGAACTGTTAAGCCTTCAGAACTGGAGAGCCAACGAGTGCAGCCCCAATTAACCACTTCTACAACACTAGCTCCGTCTTTTTCCCCGATCCTGGAAAGCCCTGTTCACGTCCACGGAACACTATCTTATACTTTTTTTTAAAAAAATCTCATTCCACCAAATACCCTCCACCGCAATTTTAGTCATGAATAAAAAAAAAATCAAATTTCTTCTTGAAAAATATATATTTGATTATGTTTCATATCATTTAATAAAAGTATAAAAGTAAATTGATGATTTCACATATAAAGTAATTGCACATTTAGTTTGTAATACAGCATATTAAGTACATACATATCGGGAAAACAACTAAGTACCACCACTATACCAGTTGTCTCGATTTCATACTTAAAAGTCTCGGCGATTGTCTTCTCGGAGTCATATGATTGGCACGTAAGGGCGTATTGATCTTTCTACTGTCCACTATGTTACTTTGGGAAGCTTTCACTCCTGCAACCGGTTTTGCACTCAGCGATTTTTTCATGTGTGGAGTACTGCGAGGCGACTTGAAAGTACCATTATTCCTCAAACCCTCTTTCAATTTCTGCATGGGGGTTTGATAATTATCTATATTTACTTTCTCGCTCAATGGTGTGCATATATCGTAAATCACTTCCTTCAACTGCGACGAGAGGTTGAGATTTTCTTTAGATTTTTTACTCACAAGAGGTGATCTCGTAATTTTACTTTTATGCCTTTTCGAAACATACCCCGGGCTTTTGTAAGGCGCTTTTTTGAATAATTTAGTATCTATAGAAGGACTGTACTCGTCCGAAGAATTACTCCTTTGTGGAACTTGTTTATCTGGAGACGTGTGTCTTCTGGACTTTCTAGCAAAGACAGACGCTCGTCTCACTGGTTTTGTGTCGATCTTTTTCTCCAAAGAGGAATCAGAATCAGTCATACCGTCGAACAATCTAGCTTTAGCCATAACCATGCCGGCCATTTGGCTTCTGAGTTTTGCCACAGACTCTCTTCCCGTTAATGGATTATCTGAAATTACCGCATTTTCTAAAACAGACCGGGCACTTTTCCATTTAAAGTTATCATTATTAAGATTAAAATTTTTCGACATGTCGACGGATCTATGTCGAGATTTATCTGCTTCGATATGACCGTGAAAGGAAGACGGTCTCTTGGAACGATTAGCAATTAATTGACTCTGATTTACGACAACTTTATCGTTGCCGACAGAAGGAGATCTCATGCTCGGTGAATCGTTGAACGATCCTCTTCGCTTATCTTCTAAGGCGCGCTTTTCAGCGCTATCGATTACGGTGGGATTGGGTTGAAGCAGTCCAGTTTGAATAGTATTAGGTCTACCTCTTCTTAAACTAATAGATGTATAAAATTGATTTGCCTTATCGTTGATACTATGTTGTTGCTGCAGACCAGTCTGCGAAGAAACGGTCCACGTTTGCGTTCTAATCAATTTAGTAGTATTTTCGCGAGATCGTCTTCTTATAGTTCCTATTTTTCGAGCGCTGGGCGATCTGATAATTTTATGTTCGGCGCTATGTCTTATTTTCAGCTCCCGGCTGAGCCTACGTGCGATTTGATCAGAGCCCGGCGACGACAGCATGGCTGCTTCTTCCAAAGTTTTCTCGTAAGCAGTTTGTACTTGCTGCACCGGTTCTGCACTTTCGATCGCCGTCATCACGTTGAATTCTTGAGAGATTCGATTCTCAATCGCTGAAACCCTACTTTTAATAGCTTCGTATTCACTTTTGGATATCCTAACGTAATCTTTGTCTTTACTATCGGAGAGATCAATTTCCATCAATTCTGTTGACATGCAAGACTTCAAGGCAAATTCTTGATTGGACTTTTCGATTTTATCCAACATGTTGTAATATTGATTTTCTTTGCAATCTCTGCTTGCGGGTGGATTACTTTTAGCAGGTTTTTCTTTGGCTTTTCTACCTATACTCAGTCTCAGTTTCTTATGTTCTTTAGTAACCCTAAAATCAAAGTGAAAATTAGTTTCTCATCATATTAACTTCACTATTAAGGTACTTATCAATAAAAATAAACGTACGTAGCTCGAATCGGAGTAGAAGCTAACGTCTTAAGTGGCAAACTATCGATAATTTCTTTCCTGAAAACAAGAAAAATACCAAAATTAATAACATAAATCATAAAAATAAACATGTATGTGTATTAAAATGCAATACTTTTTCTTTGCCGAAAATCCCAATGTCTCTTGTTGTTTCCTTTTAATTTGGCCTTTGTCTAAAACTGGTGTAGCTAATACATCAGGATTTGTTGATTTACTACTACTACTACTGGTACTATTAGTGACCATTTTACGCAATCCCGTCAACATTCCTAAAATAAATACGTATTTTTTTAATTCTCACAGGATAATTTATAACAAATTACAAAACGAAAATGAAAACCAACGAGTAAGAGAGCCACTTCTTCTTTTCTTCTTCTTTTGAACTTCCTTTGAATCGTTATCCAAACACAAATCTTCAGGAACTCTTCCAATCATACTAGAGTTTTCTATAAAAATCTAAAATACACAATATATTAATAAAATCTACAGTTTCTTATACAAAAACAAACATATTCCACAAACGAACCTTGACTAGTTTAACGTGATGGTCCATACGTTGTTGCGTACAAGACAAAGGAGGCGGCATCAATGTCGGCGCCATCACAATAGCTAAATTATTAACATCCATTTTATTTAAATCACTTTTCAACGCCACACATTTAAAAAACTGAAAAATAAAAACATGCATACAATGAACAGATCAAACTCCAGACGTGTCTAGAAAGAAATAATGCAATAGTTACCTCCATAACATAATGTAAAATGTGCAAATATGACACGGGCATCAACAACAAAGCAAACTGTATGGCACACCATCGATCGCTCTCCGGAAGCAACAAACAACGTAATAAAATCTCTTGCATATCGTTGTTGATCAACGGATCCGGAAGAGTTCTCAAATATAATTTCAATATACTAGCTACGTCTATGGCGTGATACGACTTGTCGATTTTTCCACCGCAATCAATGGCACGCTGAAATTTCAAAACAAACAATAAACAAACCCTTTATCTGCGGCAATAAATATAGTGAACAAGCCCTATACGCGGCACCTTTTTCGCGAATTTGGCAATCGAGTTTTCGACCTTTCGAATACAGATTTTAATATTTACTCAAGTAACCAGATATGTTAATTAACACACAAAGTATTATTTTAAACAATAAAATACATAATATATCTCGTAGTTTTGGCTTAATTGTCAAATAATCATTCTTCATACAATTGAGACGTATCGTCTCAAAAACGTGACGTCACATTAACGAGGTTTCAGTATGGTTCCACAAAAAATCATAATTTTGACTGGTATATATTCATTTCAAGCAAATTGAATAGATGGCATTTAACTCTCGGTAATATATTCAACCAATTTTGAACCTTAATACAGTTGAAATAGGCGCATATAAGCCTCAAAATCCCGTGCAAAGTTCAGAAATTCTATGGAAGACAGCCGCGCTACAGACTTGTGGCCCAAAGCTTCCATAGAAGACGGCCGCAGGCAAACGGTTAATACTAATAACTACATACATACATATAATTCAATAATAAAAAAACAAACCGCATACCCGAATATCTTTCTGTCTATTTTGCGATCCGGCTTTTCTGAACAGTCCTTCAATAAATAGGTGCGATTTTAACAAAGTGCATGTTTCGTAAACAATTGTCGGTATTTGAATGTATTCTCCGCAACATTTTACAGCCTGCTGAGCGACGCAAGTCAATTGCGATCCAAAAACGGCCCCATTAGTCTGAAATGATACAAAAATAAATAAACAAATTCGATCGATTTGTTTCATTATTTATTACTATTAAAAATAAATCACAATAGATAGTATTTTTGTGTATTAATTTAAAATAAATACATGCATGTATACGAATTGGGGTTCATTCAAAAATGAAACCTGTTTTATATGAATGAACAAAAAAGAACAAGTTGTAACTTACTTACATACATATGTATGTAGATATATTGATATACAAATATAATAGAATGTAATGTAAACAAATGTGCAATTTGGTTATGGTTGGAAGGTTGAAGACTGACCAGTTGGCGAGCTGATGAAGAGGTGGGGGCGGGGGCGGAGGCGGGGGCGCGGCAGGCGGAGGAGCTGAGGCCGAACGCACGGAGTCTCCGAACGACGGCCGCTCGCAGGGCTGCGCCCCCGGCCCCATTTCCGGAGCCCGGAGCGCCTTCGCTGCCTCCCGCCAAGCCCATCTGGACGACCGAACACTTCGACAGCCGTCACTAAACTAAACGACCGTTGAAGCCGACCGCTATTTTGAATTTTCTCACCCTAAGCATTCATTTTAGTGGCCAGTGATCATTTGGTGCAAATTTTTTATTATTTATTATAAACTAGCTGAACCCGGCATGCGTTGCAATGCCATAATAACGCATGCAATTCCCGTTCCCGTTCCCATTTGTCGGAAAAACGCAGGCAGCGAACACATTTGAAATGATTGCGTTGCAATGACACTCATGCCCGTTTTTGGGCGAATTTTTTTCACACTAATATTCCCGGACATGCATACAACAAATCTTGAAAGTTCCATCGTAATCGGTTCAGTGGCTTAGGAGTCTATACAAGACACATACAGACATTCAATTATATACATATACATAGTAGCTGAACCCCGGCATGCGTTGCAATGCCATAATAACGCATGCAATTCCCGTTCTCGTTCCCGTTCCGATTTGTCGGAAAAACGCAGGTTGAAAACGCAGCGAACCCATTTGAAATTATTGGGTTGCAATGACACTCATTCCCGTTTTTTCCGTTTCCGCTCCCGTTTTTTCCCGTTTTTTTTTCACAATCTTCCCGGACATGCACACAACAAATCCTGAAAGTTTCATCGTAATCGGTTCAGTGGTTTAGCAGCCTATTCGAGACACACACACACCCACTCATACAACACAGCATCTAGTAACCGAGGCACGGTGCCGGTCTAATACATGCTGTCCGTGTAAAGCCGGACAAAAACTTACACAGGCAAATTCTTTCTCATTTATAGTGAAGTCTTCGTAATTGCTGGAGTTAAAAATAAATCCAAATGTGTTCTCGTCGTCGAACCTTATCGCTTTCGTATCATTTGCTGTAAGTTTTGTGTTTTAAACTTGTGGTAAAAGTGAGAACGCTCGACAGGAAAAGCGGGGCTAGATTTTGGTTGCCATTATGCCGGCGCCAGACATGTGTTCAAAGATGTGATCAAATACGTGTTCACATGTGTGGCACGGGCATTTGATACTATTGTCACATATTTGATCACTTACATAAGTGCGCTTAGCCGTTCCGTGTCTGTTTTTTAGCGCACATCAAAGGGATAAAAGTCCAAATGTTTGTGTGCCTGCCACACTGCGCGAGCCTAGTTAATCAAATCTTTGAACACATATCTGGCAGATACAACAATATGTGACCAAATGTGTGAGCAAAGTCTTCAAAGAAGTGATCACTTCTTTGAACTCATGTCTTGCACCGGCATAATAGCAACCAACATCTAGCCCCGCTTTTCCTGTCGAGTGTTCTCACTTTTACCAAACTTGTTGTCTATATCTATGAGAGACCATGCAATTACTAAGGACCTCAAATTTATAGGAATTAAATAATATTTCATAGAAATTTTATAATTCATAGGAATAAATATATGGTTAAAAAAATAAAAACTTTCAGAAGTGGGCTTTTTATTATTATGTAGGTATATGTACATATATATAATACACGCATATCATATTTGATCAAAACAAAGAGAGATCGAAAAAACACTACAGATATTGGCCACTTATATTTTTAAGTTAAAAAATAAAACATTACTGAATTACTTCTGTGTCCCGAATGATGCTCAAATTCACCACCAACTGATAGCAATACAATATACATACAATTAATTTTTATTTTATTTTATTAGGAAAATTGTTTTTATTGAATACAAAATTGATAAAAAAAAAATTAATATAAGAAAAACCATTTTACAATTTTCACATATAGGTACATTGAATACATTCATTTACAGTCATTGAGTGTAATATTTTAATTCAAGTTGCCAACGACTATCACATGGCCAACAATTGTAGTTTTTTCACATATATGGATATATGTATAAAATTTTATTTTCAAAATTTATTATAGTACAATTTATTTATTCACAATACACAAAATATAAAAGTAGAAAATTATCAACCTTTGGGCAATTTATATAAACCGGCCTGTAAAATCAATTGATGATTCCTAACCTTAGTATCTAAAAAGTGGCGCAACTTTTGTATACTACACTCTGTACCAGAATCTTGAGATGCAAACATCTTCAACATTTGATGAATTCGCTCCAATGGCATAGAATCTAAATTAGTAAGCATTCCGACAACATATGACCAGAAAACTTGCAGCTCTCCCTCTCTCTGATCTAAAGCCGAAGCCATGGGACTCTCCTCCTCTTCGCCGCATATTAACTCTTGAGATTTCTTTGAAGGCGGAGTCATTTGAGCTCTCGAACCAGATTCGTCGTGTTCAATTAGAATATACTTATCCAAACTGGTCACCGACATCAGGCCTAGAGATTGCCAGTACGTCATTTTTCTTCTCAAAACTGTAGCAGGGACTTTCATTACTTGACTCAAATCGTCCAAATACCATTCGGGCTTCTCTTGAAAATGCATTATTATCGTAGCCTGCATCGGTGAAACGTTCAGATCCATCGTCTTGTCGCCGATTTCGATTTCTATATTGACCGTGCCCAGATGAGGTTTCCAATTCAGTGTGCGATTGCCTTTCAAAGCTTCAAACGCCTTTGTGTAAATCTCCAATTGCGTCTTCACTTCAGTCGGCAGCTCGAGAGTTTCATCTTTGAACGGGGGCCAAAATTGCGCCGACAATATCATTGCATTAGTTGAAAACTTCTTAGCTGCAGTTTCAAATATCGGATCGGTTTCTATCAAGCCGTTTATTCGTTTCGAATCTGATATATCTTTCAGCATCACTTCGCAAAAATGCAATTGGGACTCTCCAAATCGAATCTTCAACAGTTCTAAATAGCGTATTTCTTTCTCAGCATTTACGACGCCTTGAGCCAACAATCTATCGGCTAAAAGTGTTCTGTATTCGTTTACAAAGAGTTCCTTACTGCCGTAAACGCTGACGAGCATCGATATGATGTCACTGCTGCGATGGTACTTCGAGGATGTGTTAGGATCTGCATCGACAGGATCTGGACACCACTTCTCCCAAGGTACGTCATCTTCGTTTCCAGTAGCATTATGAGCTGTCGCATCGCTGCTGACACGGGCAAGTTCCTCTGCTAATTCGCTGCCAGGACCTTCTTCCGTAAGACTGATGACGACACTTCGTACTGTATCGTCTCTAGTTCTCAAATAATTTCTAACGGGTTGCGTCACCGTCACCAACAACACACCGGATGGATCTAAATGACGGAGAGCCCTTATAGCAGCTATATACGCTGTAAGTATATCAGGAGTGTTAACACCTGGATGAAGAAGTCGGGATTCGAGTGCAGCTTGAAGTTTACGACTTAAAGTGCTCCTCAATTCCGTCTTGCGCAAGCAAATTTTTATATCTTCAATAGCCGGTTGAGAATCGGGATATTCGATTATGATATTAAACAATTGATCAATTCTAATTCGTGTATAGGTTTCATACAAATAATAAGTTAGCTTTTGCTTAAACGTATCTATTGCATCTTTTATGTAGGAATTATCAGACGGAGGTACCGTAGAACCTCCACAGTATATTCTGGTGAGCCAACTCATCACGGTGGACTCCAGCCAAGCTTCCAGAGCCGCTATATGGGAAACATCAAAAGTGCCTTTGCATGACTCTTGCACATAATTTTCAATTCTCTGTTGTATCAAATTCGTCAATACTTGTCCCGTCAATCTTTCCAAAAGTTGAAGATCAACAAGCTTTCTATTAGTCTCGTGGAAAACGTGTATAATACACTGACATTGACATTCGTTCTCTAGTTCATATCCACATCCACCACAATGTATCATATCTTCGCCCAATTCGCATTGGTCAGAATCAGTATCGGCAAAGCAAAATACATTGAAAGATATTTTATAAAAGTCTTCTATGATATGTTGAAAGTCTAGAGGTAATTGTGAAAGAAGGGTAGCGCGGACGATTTGTTTGAATCCGGCGATTACATCACTTTCTCCAAACAATAATTTTTTTTCGGGGCAGAGCTCATAGAGTTTTTCCAATCGTTCCAACATGGGACCGAAACGTGAGAGAACATCGTACAAATCTTCTACGGCACTTTCAAATAACTCGAATCCTTTGATTGCTTCTTCTCTTTCGTGGAGGAAAACCTTCCAAAATTCGGGAGCGACGAATTTTCGAAGATAAGCTTCTATATTTGATAGAATAACATCAATGATTTTGGATGTTAAATTCATTTCTCCAAGGTATGTAGCTACATACTGAAATTCTTCGAGTGTGATATCGCTGTCGAGCTCTGATGATAAAACTGGAAAAGCGTAAACCACTTGTTGCCATACCTCTTGAGTCGACATCTTACCTAAAATAATAAAAATATATATTTAAATAAATAAATTCAAAATTCTATTTAGTCGTTTACTAATTTTAAGAAATTTACACACAATTAACCCAACTCCAAAAATATTACAATAAAAGATCAATTCCGTGATATCTGTTGACAGCTTAAAATTCTTGACAATCGATTTAAAAGAAGTTGCCAGTCGAAAAAATTTTATTTCGCAGGAAAAAAGTTGCCAGCCTAAGAAATTCTCGGACGTTTTTGCTGATATTTGTGCATATTGATAAACGGATTATTTCACACATTGCGATCGCGCACACGACAATCGTTGCTACGAAAATCGCAAATACAGAATATCTGGCAATTTAGTTTTCGTTAGCATGATAGTTCGCGTAGATAACTCTTGATGGATGGACTTGTGCGAGATCGCTTTGAACGGAATGAACACTAAAATACAAACGTTTTTAAAATTGTTCAATGTCTGCAGTCTGGCATTATAAGACAAGAATAATATTGTCTCGCTTCATCTGTAAAAGTAATGTGGATAGGTCAAAGAATAAACTATAGGCTAAGGAAAGTGTTCGTGTTAAAGATTGATAAGTAAACTAGCCCGTAGCTGACAGCAGTTCCTGATTATTTCCACCAATGAATCAGGATTGTGATAGATGGAGATAAAGTTTAAGTTTGATATAGGCGCTAAGCAAAATCGACACTCCATTGCACCGATGCACTTTTTTACATACCTCTTATTTTCATTACAATTTATGTTGCCAATAAAATGACATTAGCATGACGTTAAACGGGGTAGGTATGAAATGATAAACTAATCTTCCTGATGTTTATTAAATGTGTATATTTTATGGGGAGGGGGGGTTGGAGTGAAACGACAGAATCTTTTCCAGTTTCCAAAAGGCCAAATCGGTCCTAGCTCACAGGATGAAAATTTTGAAAAAACGTGAAAACAAATTTATAAATAAAATATATACATATATGTACATATAAACCCTCATTTTCCGCGAATACTAAAACTAAAAAAGTTTCGTTTTATTTTAAACGCTTAGGGGAGAGAATGCCTGTGCTACAGCCCCCCCCCCCCCAAAAAATTCTGTTTACGGCTGGGGTAGGGGCCTTATGCTCCCCTCTACACGAGCAGGTTGGATTAGACCGGCATCGAACCGTCGCCGGGTACTAGGCACTGTGTTGTATGGACGGGTATGCAACGTTTCAAACGGGCCCATCTGAAACATTACCATACCCACCCATACAACACAGCACCTAGAAACCAGCGCAGGCACGGTGCCAGTCTAATCCAGCTTGCCCGTGTAGAGGGGAGTTATGTCATGATTGAGTCTGGGTCACCATCCTGTGAGTTGAGACCGATTCGCCATGTTAGTGACGGCTACTTTACTTCCTTTCCGCCTTATTTCGTGTTTCCAACAATATCTTCGTTTCATTACCATGAAAAAATTACTGACCATAAATTAATATTTTGTTTGCATTAAATTTAAAAGCACATATGTACATATCTATGTACTGGACTGAATTGTCAATAAAACAATAAGATGTATGTTATATTTTAATTTATTATATTTCAGCGAGTAACAAAAATGTTTAAAGATGTTAAAAGATAAAAAATGTTTCATGGTAAAATGTTATTACATATTAACCATGAAAGTATTATAATTTAAAATTTAAAACTTAAATATATTTACACAGTGCCCTCAATAGAATGCAATAATTTTACGATCTATTAAAATTATTATAATCCTAAGAACAAACCGAGTGGTGTGACAAGAGTTGTGCAAACTTTTAAAAAAGCGTGTGCAAGTTATTAATTTTATATAAGAAGAAATATTGTAAATCATTCATACAATTAGTAAAGTGCATAATTATTACATAAATAATTTTACATTGATGTAATTACAAATAAACGTTGTAAATAATGATGCAAGTTTTAACTAACAATTAAGGAATTAAAATTAGACGGATAAAAAAAAATCAAATCTCTGTTTTCAGTATAGAAAGTACAATATAAATATCCTACATATATGATTCATAGCCAAATTATTCGTACATATCTGTTATTACACTCATCACAAAGGAATCACTTATCACATATAGGATAATATCCTACGCATCTATAAAATGTTAGCGATGAATTATAAAAATACATTCGACATTCAAATTCAAAAAGTTAGTCATATCTGTTTGATCATAAGCATACTAATCTAATGAAAAAATCCTTGAACTGATGTCGTTCACCAGCCAATCGATGCCTTGAAGTAAGTTTTGAGCACTCACTGCTGAACACGCCAAGATTTTCCAGTGATGAGTTTTGATACTATCAAGATCCAACGCCTACAAAGAAAATTGTATTATAACACAATAAACGAATTCTACAAAACAAAAAAGCAAAATATAATACTATACTTCATTAATTTCATCGACAGACAAAGCTCCGGGAAGGTCGGCCTTGTTTGCAAATATAAGCAGTGTTGCACCTTCCAGTTGTTCTTCTTTGATCAACACGCGTAGCTCAGCTTTGCAATCCTCCAATCGTCTTCTATCAGCACTGTCGACAACCCATATAAGACCATCCGTAGACTCGAAGTAATTTCTCCAGAATGAACGTAATGATTTTTGACCACCCACATCCCACATATGCAATTTATATATGTTGTGATCTATTGTTTTGATGTTGAAACCTAGAGTCGGTGATATTGTACTGATGTCTTCTCCGTTAAATCGCTTCATAATGGTCGTTTTACCGGCATTGTCCAACCCTCTGATATGTTTTTGTTAAGAAATAATTCATTTAAAAAAAATGGCACAAAATATAAATATACATAAAATACACTCATTTGAAAAGGATACAGAATGAGAATTCGCATTTCCAATTCTTTTTCGCGGATCTTCTTTAACATTTTGCGGAACCCCATTTTGACAGTCGGCTGAACAGCAAGCACGTCGCAATTTGACAGCTAACTTAAGACATCAATTTTGGTGACCCTAACCTAGATGCATGAAAACAGATCGATCGGGCTCAAAGATAATAAGTATGCCTACATGCTATGTAGTAAGTATTTAGGTAAATAAATGTTGGCTAAAACTTGGTTGAAACGAGACAGTGCACTCTTTGAATAACTGAATTGCAATATAATTAAAATTAAACGAAACTAAAAAATCAGATTAACACGACCTGAAAGACGACAGGAAGAGCAAATATCAAGCCATCTGCTTGGCAAAATCTGATAAGAAATGATCGAACTGGAGTCACAAACCAAGGTTTGGCCAGCAGCGAGACTAGTGACCACTCTTCGAAAGCATAATATGCTAACCACTAGTCCATGCGGCTGGTTGACTCGGTTCAGCGTCTCTGTCAGTGCCAGAGGAGGGTTCTGCTGGACAGCGTCAGGGGTTCTCTCATTGCGGTCTCCGTGATTTGACAGAATGTTAAATTACAGAAAACGCAAATATCAGAATGCAAAGATCGAAAATCGAAAGATCTTAAGTCGAAAGATCAAAAAAAAAATGGTGCATGGTAAACGGTACATACTCACTTAATTTGCGCGAGCAGGATACAACAGGAACAAGAGGAACATGCTTTTCCTCCCGTGTTAATGTGCGCGCGCAGAATTGTGAAACACTGTTGTGCTTGTTTTATTGTTTGCCTATGGTTGTACAAAGGTATTATATTTGGGCAAAAGTATGTCGTTCAGCGGTCTCTGGATATGGTAGTGTCGCTGGCTCGGCATTCAGCTATGTTCAGAAGGTCTCTGGATGCGGCAGTGTGTTGCTGGCTCGTCGTTCGGCTATGTTCGGAAGGTCTCTGGATGCGGCAGTGTGTTGCTGGCTCGTTGTTCGGCTATGTTCAGAAAGTCTCTGGTCTGCTGCTGTGTGTCGACGCTTGCTGCTGTGGGTCGACTGGCGTTGTTTGGGTTGTACCTCCTTTTATAGTGTTTCTGGTATCGCCTGACCCATGGTGGTGGTTGTTGATGCGTAAGCGAGGAATGTGCTTTTGTCGATGGGGTGGACTTTTCTGGAACGATTGGCGCCGTTCCGCTCGATGTAGTTTAATGGCTGCGGTGTGCTTCGACTGGTTTGTTTCCGCTCGACTGGTAGGGGCGTTCCGCTTGAGTTTAGTATAATAGCTGCAGGTGTGCTTCGACTGGTTTTATTCCACTCGAGTGTGAGGGGTGGAACATTCTCGAAGGATTTGGCACCGTTCCGCTTGAGTTTAATATAATGGCTGCAGGTGTGCTTCGACTGGTTTTGTTCCGCTTGAGTGTGAGGGGTGGAACTGTCTCGAAGGTTTTGGCGATTGATTCCAAGAAGTGCACGTGTTGTTTAGTACTACTATTAAAAGTACTACTATTAAATTGAGTTGCGGTAGAAAGCCGCGTTTGAATAGCTAGCTGTCATCGCTTCAATCCGACAAGATTAAATTTAATTTTCAATGATTAAACTCCTCTAGCTTCATGTCGGAGACGTTAGCTTACTTCGATGTTAGCTAACCCCTCTATTTTTGTAAAATATTGTTGCGTGGATGTGAAGAGGGGCTTCCAGGATCGGAGAGAAAGACGTAGTAGTGTTGTAGAAGCGGTTTATTCGTCTGCACCCGTCAGCACTCCAGGTCAGAATGCCTTCCAGTTCTATTGCGCCCCACATTTATACATATTGGGCCCAATGCACATATATATTTTATTTTATTTTATTTTATTTTATTTTAAAAAATCAATACCACAGAGACTTGACAGGTTACCAATAGTTTATTGCTTATGTATATATGTATATACATAAGCAATAAACTATTGGTCGATGAGTCGGGCGATCCTATTTGCCGTTAAATATGGCGAAGCCATTTTGGCGCGAACGAGAGATCAGGTGATTAGCGCTCGTGAACCATCGGTCCACGAGCGCCACCCACCCAATCTCTATGTTACAATATCAAAGCGATCTAAAGAGTGAAATTGGTTCTGTAGAGATATATCGCATCGCGTACTTATTCATTATCGATGTCAATACACACGCATACTCCCACGTCACACATAAGTCCGAACCCCCCTGGAATGCACTTCTAATCAAGCGGAACAACCCTAGACAAGGACAACTGCACGCGACTGCGCGTTTAACTGAAACAGATGCACTGGTGAACCAGAACCAACGCCAGTGAGCTTTAGTAGCCCGAACATGGTATGGAGGATGAACGAATGAGACGACTGGCATGTTAATGCACGTGTTTATTATATGACAGCTGAAGACAGAGTGAGTAGCAGCTGTCCGAACCCAGCCGGGTTGGTCCCCACTCGCAGGAAGGCAACCAAACTCGACCATGTCGTATAAGCGAGCCGCCACATCACTCCCCCCCCAGCATCAGCGATACCAAAATTACAAAGAAACAAATTTTACAAAAGAAAAAAAGTTATTGTTACACAAAAAGCAAAAAAATTATTGAGTGGGGAGAAAAAAATTATGTTGACGTGGGTCATCCGCTGTGTACATAGGTGTACCGCCCTGAATGGTCGGTAGATTCGAGGGCGGTGACGTCGCGAGCAGGACGGTGGGTGGTCCGATGGTCGCGCGATGCGATGCTGCGGCGGCGGC
The DNA here is from genome assembly GCF_051622035.1 of Arctopsyche grandis. Taxonomy (NCBI): domain Eukaryota; kingdom Metazoa; phylum Arthropoda; class Insecta; order Trichoptera; family Hydropsychidae; genus Arctopsyche; species Arctopsyche grandis. The sequence continues at coordinate 1,332,708 of NC_135367.1, forward strand.
GCTCTTCCGAGGCTGATGTCGGTTGGTGGGGCGGCGGGGGCGGCAGGGGCATCGATGTGGTTGATGATACTCCGAGCTGGACTGTGAGTCGTTGTGGCTCGTGGAGGTGTTGTAGCGCTACCGCCCGTCTCGGCGTGACGACGCTCGTGGAGACGGACGGGGCCTTGATGATGATGGTGCTGAGGTGGTGTATGTCTTGTGGTGCTGGATGACCGTTCTATGTGTAGTGGATCGCGCATGACTCCACATCCAGCTGTCACGATCGTCGTCTCATTCGCTCCCCCATTTTTTAAAAGCACCTGTCGTCGACGTTGTGGCTGGACGTCGGTAGGTAGGTAGGTAGGTAGGTAGCCGTGTCTGCTCGTTTATTGTCACCCGCGGGCCGCGACGCGCTCTGTTGATGGCGATGGGGGCGCGGCGGGTAGCTTCTCCCGCCTGACTCGGCGAGGCGGGGATGAGCGGCATGTTGAAATTGATCGAGGCTGCGTGGCTCGATGTCGGGGGTCACCAGTATGGAGGATGAACGAATGAGACGACTGGCATGTTAATGCACGTGTTTATTATATGACAGCTGAAGACAGAGTGAGTAGCAGCTGTCCGAACCCAGCCGGGTTGGTCCCCACTCGCAGGAAGGCAACCAAACTCGACCATGTCGTATAAGCGAGCCGCCACAATGGCTCACTCCGTGAAGCAACATATTGTAACATACGCCGCAATCGGCATTATCAGGCGGCTTAAGTGGTTTCGAGGGCAACAAAGGAGACCCTCGGAATCTGGACGAGCGTGAGACGTCGCGTTCCTGCGACCGTTACCACTAGCGATATCTACACCGATATGTATAAAATTTTCCATATCCAGTTACCATATTGTAAACAGAAGGTCTTGGTGTGGCTGGTCAACCTATTCCTGACCAGCCAGCGTACTCAATCCACAGCCCCCGCCATAAAGGGGCAGAGGCGCCGAGAAACTCCCCGGCTCGGCCATCAAGTCATCAATAAACGAGGACATAACTCAAAACTGACGTTTCTAATTCCCCACCCAGCCCTGTTCCAGCACGTGCTCCAGAGCTAGCTGATCGAGATGACGACACATACACAGCCACTGGTCATACACATACACATACATACCCCCCCTGCAGCTATCGTTGTGCAAATGACACGTGTTCAGGATAATCCATCACGGATGCGGAATGTTCGCATATTTGTTCGATTCACATATTAGCTTGCAAATAATTCTTTATCGATATATGATACATATTGATATTAAATAAGATATTTAATTGTAAAATGTGTTAGGTGTTGTAGGCGGGGTAGGATGTGTTGACCGTATCCCAGCCTAACGAAACACTGTTGTGTTTGTTTTAATAAAGTTTTATTGTTTGCCTAATTATTGAACAAAGGTATTATATTTGGGCAAAAGTATGTCGTTCAGCGGTCTCTGGATATGGTAGAGTGTCGCTGGCTCGGCATTCGGCTATGTTCAGAAGGTCTCTGGATGCGGTAGTGTGTTGCTGGCTCGGCGTTCGGCTATGTTCAGAAGGTCTCTGGATGCGGCAGTGTGTTGCTGGCTCGTTCGTTCGGCTATGTTCGGAAGGTCTCTGGATACGGCAGTGTGTTGCTGGCTCGTTCGGCTGGTTGATCTTCCAAGTCCGCGTAGTGTAGTGGTGGCAGGTCAGGAGCTGGATGTCGACTGGTCTGCTGCTGTGTGTCGACGCTTGCTGCTGTGGGTCGACTGGTGTTGTTTGGGTTGTACCTCCTTTTATAGTGTTTCTGGTTGCTGGCTGTTGTTGATGCGTATGCGAGGAATGTGTTTTTGTTGATGGGGTAGACTTTTCTGGAACGATTGGCACCGTTCCGCTCGATGTAGCTTAATGGCTGCAGGTGTGCTTCGACTGGTTTGTTTCCGCTCGAGTGGTAGGGGTGGAACTTTCTCGAAGGTTTTGGCACCGTTCCGCTTGAGTTTAGTTTAATGGCTGCAGGTGTGCTTCGACTGGTTTGTTTCCGCTCTACTGGTAGGGGTGGAGCTTTCTCGAAGGTTTGGCGATTGATTCCAAAAAGTGCACGTGTTGTTTACGTGTGCGAGTTCTGCGAGGAATGTGGTTTGTTGTTGTGGAATATTCTCGAATGTTTCGATGACGATGACGATGACGAGATTCCTACAGTGTTAAGGGGGACCACTAGTGTGACATTTTGAAAAAATCGTTTTTTTTTTTTTTGCACATTTCGATAGTCCATACCTTTAAAAATAACATACTAAATTTTCAAGTGCATATCTCGAATAGTTTTTGAGTTACAGCCATCCGAAGAGCAGCTGACGTCGGTTCGAAAGTTGCGTTAGCGTACGGATCATAACGCAGTTATTGTTCTGGTTCTGTCAGCCAGAAAAGTCATTAAAAACGGGTCGTATACCTGGCTGTTTTGGAGATCCTAGACTTTGGCACATTTAAACTCTCTTCCAGTTTTATTGTGACCGTTATAGTGAGAACATCGTACAAAATTTTAGCAAAAATGAGTTCTCAGTATTCAAAACAAAAGGGTTCCCATGTTGATCCCACGCGTAGATCAACTTCTAAAAAACGAAAATTTTCGGCGAATCAACATACATGTGAACAGTCCACCGCAAATACCAGTACGTCAGCTGACAAACTTTTACACAATAAGGACGAAGAAATTGTGATTGATCCAACGCACGGTTATAGTAATCTCCAGTTTATTTCTGTTTTTTCTGCAATAAGTAATTTAGTGATGTGCAAAACTTGTGAAAAAAAAATTACGTTCAATCACGCAAGTCCGCGAGGCTTAGGATTCAAAATTGCTGTAATATGTGAATGCGGCGTTTCGTACATCAATTCCGGGCCTATGATTGGTAATGCATTTGAAATAAATAGACGCATAGTGGCTGTGATGCGACTTTTAGGTATCGGAATAAACGGAGTGAATCTTTTTTGTGGTTTGATGGATCTAATACGTAAATTCCATACTCAAACTTTCAGTGGATGCTTTGCGAATTTATGGACATCAGCAGAATCAATTTGTAAATTTAGTATGCAAAGAGCTGTAGAAGAAGAGAAAAAGTTGACACTGGAAGAAGAAGACTCCGAGACAAATTTGACGGTTTCTGGAGATGGCACGTGGAAGAAACGTGGCCACACTTCACGGTTTGGCGTAGTAACTCTTGTTGGAAAGTTTAGTAAGAAGATCATCGACTCGTGTGTCAAGTCAACTTACTGTCAGAGTTGTGTTTTATGGGAAAAGAAAAAATGCTCTGAAACCAATATTTGAAGACTTGAGTCGGCGTGATTTACTCGAAAGATGTCTGGGTAATAAATTATTACTAATAATACTCAGAACAATAACGAAAGTTATAATGGCTTGCTATGGCACTTTGCTCCGAAACACCTCCACAGTGGTCTCAAAACGATAGAGTTATCAAATTATTTTGCTACATCAATATTTAATGACGGTTATTCACCAATTTTAAAAATGTTCAATGTAATGGGAATTATAATTGGACCTGCAGCGAACGATTATGCCGTTGACAAAGATGATACGAGGCTTCGAATGGCAGATCATCGTTAACAGGCTGCTTCAAAAGAGGGCCGATTAGCTCGAAGAAAAGCTTTAGCAGCCCAACAGCTGTCTTTCGAAGAAGAGGAAGGTGCACTGTATGGGCCTGGAATAGCAGATTAACAGTAGGTATGATATTTCTTGATTTATAACCACGAAATCAGTAACTTAAACTTCAAACGCGTTTTTCTCGAAACTACATTTTTCAAATTTGCTGCAGTTGTAACTCAAGAATGAATCATCCGATCGATTTGATTTTTTTTCAGCTTCTTTTATATATGTTTCTGCGTGCCATGAACCTCCAGTTTTCCGATTGAATAAAAAATGTAATTTTGGCAGGCCAAAAATCAACAAATTTATGCGCGAAATTTGATTTTTTTTTTTAAAACTCCGCCATTTTGTTAAATTTCAATTTTTTTTTTTGACCGAGGTTCATGGTACGGCAAATATCTTCTAGTTTAATAAACTTTTTGAATTTTTTGATTTCAGGCACTGTGAAGGTCGCTATCACTGCAGCAGTGGGGGTACTTTTTTTTTTGGAGCCTTGGGAGATTACGTATAACTCGCTGAATTTTCAATTTTTTTTTCTAAAAACTTTTATGATGTATTTAGTATATATCTATACATATATCCATAAAACGATAAAACATTCCATCCAGTAGTTTTTTTTATTTTAATTCCCGAAAATCACCTTTTTTTCGCGCGGTCACACTAGTGGTCCCCCTTAAGTGTATGAATAAAATATTATGTGAATGTCCCATATGTTTGGGCTGTATTTTGATCAATTGGGTAATCACACGCTGTAATGTTGAATTTGTTTCGAATATTTCAAACAGATAGTTGTAACGCGACGTTCTCCCGAGTGTCCCTTCAGTTGGTAGCGGTAGTAATCTTTAGGGTGGCACCAGTGATTTTACCGCGCCAACCCCATACTCCTCTCGAGCCTCGAGAGCGAGTCTCTCTCACCCGCCATCGACCGACGAAGAAAGATCTCTCCTGTGCACGTCTCCAGGGGGAGACGGGGCCCAGAGATCCACCATCAGTGCTGAAGAACCGCTGTGAGGTCGAGTGTAGCATCACTCCCTCCCCTGAGTTCTAGCACAACGTCCCCTGTATTCCTCACGCCGTTTCCGAAGAAACATCCGCCGTGAGAGGACCGACCGACCAGAGGACCGCAGAGCCAGCTTCCCGACTACGAGGAAGTTGTTATCAACGAGACGATTTGCAGTCAGGAACCTCCCCGACTATATAACTGTATCCCAAGGTTAGTCCACGTTTCCATATAACCCGACCCTTGGAAGAAGAACGGAGTAAACACCCTCTGGACCTCCCACCGCGAGACCAGATAAGCGCGCGTAAAACCGTTCGTTACAAAGTGTAATAATTTGATGATGTCCATTATTAAGGTTAAGCAAAGACCGATATCTGTATCATTTGAATTGTTCCTTATGAATTTTGTTGTTGTTTTTTTTTTTAATTGTTTATGTTGATTTTCTCGAAATCTTTTGTAGAGATATAGCACGACTTGTGATATCACCTATTTCCCTCATCGAACTTAATCTCTACAAATGACATCATCGTGTCCTCTTCTCGTACACGAAAGTTAGCCGTGGCCGAAATACTTCGTCCAGCTTACCCATAAAGGCGATTCGACTCGCTCCAGATACGCAATCACGAGTACACGGGAAATCCCAAGGAGCTACGCAACTACGCATCAAACATCGAACACAAAGGAAGACCTCGACCCCGTCGGAATCTTCCAGAACGTGATCTCACCAGCCCAGCTACGCGTTGCTCAAGCAACACCTTTATAAACCAGTGCATCGTCCCCAGATGCCAGTGAGCTTCAGGAACTCGACCTAGCTCGTTCCAGTGAATCCTTTACCTACTTCGCTGTACATACAAATACACCTGTATTAATCGAGTAATAAAGATCCTCTTCGAAATTCAATTGAATTTCCATAGGCTGGGAAACGGTGCAAAACCTTCAACCCCCCTATACTTTGTTAATACTCCAACCCCGGGGAGTATGTCCGAGCCAAAAACCCACATAGCCGTGTTTTGGGCTCTTACGGGCGCGCGCCAGCTGTCAAATCAGACGCTCGCTAGACGCCGACCGAGAAGGTCTTGGTGTGGCTGGTCAACCTATTCCTGACCAGCCAGCGTACTCAATCCCCCGCCATAAAGGGGCAGAGGCGCCGAGAAACTCCCCGGCTCGGCCATCAAGTCACCAATAAACGAGGACATAACTCAAAACTGACGTTTCTAATCCCCCCACCCCGCCCTGTTCCAGCACTTGCTCCAGAGCTAGCTGATCGAGACGACGACACATACACAGCCACTGGTCATCCACACATAAATATACATACACCCCCCTGCAGCTATCGTTCAGTCCGTTTACCGAAGAGAAGAGTGGGAGAGCGAGTGGAGTGAGTGGGGGGAGGGGGGGGGCGGAAAGCGGCGCCGAGGCTGAAGCTATGGGGTGTGTTTCGCGAGCGTGTGGGTGTTTGAGTGTGTGAGTGTGTGGGTGTGTGTAGGAAAGCGGTGAATTGAGATTGGAAGTGGGAGTGGGAGCGGGAGCGGGAGTGGGAGTGGGAGTGGGGTGGGGTGGGGAGAGGAGTGGAGGACGACTAGAGCGCCGCCTGGCGGCCGTGGAGGTCGACGGGCGGCGGGAGCGGGTGAAGGGCGGCGGGCGGTGGGCCACGGGAACGGGAACGGGAAAGCGGGAGCGGGAGCGGGATAGAGGAGGGCGGGCGGGCGAGGCTGACGCCGTTCGTGTTTGAATTCGGGCTCCGGTTCCGGCTCGAGCCAAGGGCCGAGGCTTCGACCCGACTTCCGGCACTCGACCGATAGACGGCGGAAAGGAACGAGGAACGAGGAGCGGGGAGCGGGGAGCGGGGAGAGAGGGCGCCATGTTCAGCGGCACGGTGCGGGTGCACCTGCGCGAGGCCACCGGACTTCGCCCCACCGACTTCCAGAAGCGCCACAACATGAACTTCGGGGGGAAACCAGGTGACACACCCTCCCCACCCCACCCCACCCCAACCACCTACTTAATTGCGCGAAAACTGACGCGCCCCTCCCCCTCCGCCACACCCCTCCGACCCCACCCGCACGCACCTCAACCCCCACCCCCTACCCCTCACCTCTCCACACCTCCGACTGTCCAACTGTCATCGCGATACAAACGACTCGATTTGACATTGACGTTGACAGCTCAGTTGACCCTCCTATGCAATTGTGCAACGCCACACACCTGTCACCTATCACACACCAATCCTACAATCGCACTGATGCTGCTATCACACACACACACACACACATCACTACATACATACTATTACATACATAATAATAAATTATTATTATTTATTATTATTAGACTTATTTATTATTATTTATTTATTATAATTATTATTATTATTTATTATTATTATTATTATTTATTATCAGTAATATTTATATATTTATTTTTTGTTTACTATTTTTCAATACTTTTTTTTTATTATCTATATATTATTTATATGGGCGTTGGGGATTGCACTATTCTCCTCATCGTCTGGAATAAAAGCTATTATTATTATTATTATTATTATTATTATAATTATTATACTGGTCACATTTTCGTAAACCCATACTAATTCAAAATTCTGCCCATTTTATATGACCGATACGAACCCATTCACACCACCACGTCCATTTCCTATGTATATTGTTGCATAGGGGGGGGTGGGGAGGATCCAAGTAAAAGGCCAACAGTCGTTTCACAGCATTTATTGATGATTGAGGAGATACACGCAGTGTCACGGCTAAGTCCAGAATGACATGATATCTTCTTCTCTGTGGCTGCGTTTTATCGATAGTTTATAGGGAAGTGACACTCCCTTAACCTATCTATCGAACGTGTTGTATGGGATCGGACTCTCGGTGATGTTTGTGGTGCGGGCTGGCGGCTGCTCGCTTGTGGAGTGTTTGTCGATCTGGAACGCTAAGCAAAATTAGTGCAACATCTGTGGGATACTGTCGGGGTTAGTGTGTTAGTGGGTGGTTAACGGGTATGGACCGTTTGGAGGTGGTTGAGTCTGGTTAGTTAAATGGATGCTGATTTTAAGCCTATACCCATCTTCAGAATGTCGATGGGCCTTTGGTTAATTATTAGTTTAGTCTTGCTGAGGGAATTTATTAAGGGATTGTCTACCTTGCCGAGAGACTTGAAGTAGTTTACGGCAAGTTTGTGTACGTGTTTGTCATGGTAGTCAATGTTTAGGTCGTTGTGAATTATAGTGTTTCTTGTGTACCAGTCGTAGTTGCCCGCGGCACGCAAGAATTTGTTTTGTACTGTCTGTAGTCTGAGTATGGATCTGTTGGAGATGGTAGTGTGAGCCCACACGGGGCTCGCGTACGTGATTTGTGGGCGGATGATGGATTTATACAGCAAGCACTTGTTTTTAAGCGAGAGTTTGCTGTTTGGTTTGCATAGTGGGTAAAGTTTTGACGCAACTGCCCTAGCTCTACGCACCGCGTTAGTAATGTGGGGTGACATGATATCGCCTACGTACCGCCTTATAAAGGGTAGATCTCTCAGGACGCCTAATCTGTTTACCCGTTGTATAGTCACGTGTTCGGATATGTGTTTCCACGACATTGGATCTCCCCGTACCGATTCTGAGAACTAACTAATAACGGTCATTGTTTAGCCTAAATGCACTCAGAGTCCAGATACAATCTTTGGAAGTAAGTGCATGCATTTAGTTAATCCGATAACAGATATCCGTTGGTCTAAGTGCAATTCGCTCAATCCGCGGCGTACGTAACAATATTTTTATTTTCATCCTGTCTTCTGTAGAAGGAAAACACCGTTGATAATCATTTCCGTAGGAAAATGTTGTACTTGTATACATGTCAAATACCTATCACACACCAATCCTACAATCGCACTGATGCTGCTATCACACACACACATCACTACATACATACTGGTCTCATTTTCGTAAACCTATACTAATTCAAATTCTGCCCATTTAAAATTAACACCACCACATCCATTTCCTATGTATATTTTTATTTTCATCCTGTCTTCTGTAGAAGGAAAACACCGTTGATAATCATTTCCGTAGAAAAATGTTGTGCTTGTATACATGTCAAATAGTACAAACATTCAAATTGAAATGTAATATGGAATCAAATGAGGAAATATATATATATATACAGACCCATGACAGGAAGTTCTTACCACTAGCGTAAAACTCGTTTTTTGTCGATTTTGTATAATTTTAGAACAGGAAATGAAACAAAACTTTTTATTATATTCATCAATAATATTTACAAAAAAAAACTGTAATTAACTTAATATTTAGTTGTCCCTCCCCTATTTGTTATAACAGCCCGAATTGATCTCTATGCATGACTGTATTGTTTTTTGATTTTTGAATTATTTTTCCATGTATCTAATATTTTTTCTTTTAAATTATCTAACGTAGTATTAGGGCTGTTATAAAAAATACTTTTTAATACCCCCAACAATTTTCAATTGGATTTAAATCCGGTGAATTACCTGGCCATTACAAAATTCGAATATTTTTTGTGGTCAGGTAGTTGTTAATTGTTTTGGCCGTGTGACATCTTGCATAAAAATGTAATTATGTGCATCCATCCCCTCTTAGTCAAAATGAGGCAAAAATACGTTCAACAAATTTTTTTTGTATTGATCCTGCCCCTTTTCCGCTAATAACGGACCACACCATACAGATGCATTATATTTTGTTGTTTGAATGGTGCATTCGTCGCTCAGCTTCTCGGAAGGTCGTCTTCTGATTTATTGGACAACATCTGTCATTGTCCTTAGAATTGTTTCGTCAGAGAAACAAACCTAAAATGAATGAAAAATTAGTACATCGGAGGTTATCAAGTATTTTTTAGTTTAATATTAATATTTAAACAATACCTTTTTCCAATCATCAACAGGCCATTACTGATGTTCCTGAGCTTTTTTTTCATTTTTTATGGGATTTCGGCTCTTGTTACGCAGCGTGTTAACAGGGCGAAAACTGACCGTGAACTGATTATTTGTTTCTTTCATCCCCAGTTTCAAAATTTTCGGTTTTTTTCACCACCACATGTGGGTTGCTATTCAATCTATCTACCAGTGTTAAAATAAATACGTGTTTGTCAAATTTGTCACAAGTTTCGCAAATTACGCTAGTGGTAAGAACAACCTGTCGTGGGTCTGTATATATATCACAGAATTTCAATCAAAATTCTGCTGGACTATTTACATAAAATCCATATATTTTTAGTGTGAAATATCGTCGGTTTAGTAGCAGAAAGCTTCTAGTCAAATATTGACTGTTTTAACCATTGATGTATAATACACTAGATCCGCCCTCACGTCTTATACTGGTCTCCCTTTTGGCGCATGCAAAATACATGGCGCATGCACAGTTTCTCTCAATAGGTAGGTAGGTACCGCTGCAATAGGGAAAAAAACCCAACTTCCCCGCTAGTTAAACCCCTCGCACCCCTCAGTTAGTGAAGACAAGATCTCCGACCAAAATCACACATCAGGGCCCATCTATGTGTATTATACATCAATGGTTTTAACCTACATGATAATGCAACTCGGTAGAAAAAACAACATGATTCATAATCGATTTATTTAAAAAGATTTCAAAAATACGAATTAAATTATTTATATCCTCAATTGTTACTAGTGAAATGCTTTAATACATTTCATATAGTAATTAGTTTGATGAATAATGATTTAGGTCACAAAATAGAAAGCTTTAAACTTCTTAATATTCGAAAAAGTCGACTTTCTCAGAACAAAGATTTTTGACTTGAAGCTTTCTACCACTAAATCGACGATACAAACCGAGATATTCTATTTTACAAATTTTAATATACTATTTATAGAAATTCCAAATACATCACTCTCAATTTCATTTATATAAACAAATAATCAAAAAAATTTCCCATTGATAAATACAATATTCGTATTCAAAGTAATACTTTACTTTCTAAGAATTGTAATAATTTAAGATATGATCAAAAGATAGATGACTTCACAAAACCGAATTCAAGTCACTTATATTATTAAACATACAAGTTTTGATTCGATAATGCTATTTATGAACGCTTAGTAATATTCTCAATGGTATTATGTACATGTATTAAAAAACTGGAATACGGTATGTCCTAGTTTTGCAAAGAATACAATTCGACATTAAAAAAAAACGAGTAAATTGGTTCACTTCCAATAAACATGAAATTATATACTACACTCGCTAGTATTATAAATATATATTATTTTAACGAATTATACATTGTGATGATTCCGATTGTTATTGTTACGTCAAATCATTCCGTTGAAGAAGGAAATCGAAAAGTTGGCGGCTTTGGCACACCTCCAGATATCGGTTGATTTGTCTACAATTTGCTTTATTTACGCGCTCGTAAGTTTACCCGTCCTTAATTCACATTTTTAAAATTCGCAAACTCGGAGATCGCGCTCGCGACCCGACCAACCCAATCCGCTACAACCTCGCAATTCACAATTCGAATCGGAAACCTCATCTTGGAAAAGAACCGCATGCAAATTCTTTCAGGCCATTCATTGTCTTTGATTTTTTGCTAGAGAGAGAGAGAGAGCGGACACGCCGTTTAAAATTGTGAGTCGACAGTGTGATTATATATCGCGGTTGATGTTTGGATATTGGGAAAGGAAATGTAAACATTTACAAGATATCAACATGACGCTATTTTTAATTGCACATCTGAGACACTTGCGGACGCTTTTAGCCGTGCCGTCTGTACCAAAACAAAAACACTAATCTAATGCCAGGAATTGTGGTTTTTCCTAATCTAAACAATACGCACATTACGATACCCGCTGCTGGGTATCGCCGAATCGAGCCAATTATAATGATATATAAATCTACCGCATTGTAATTCGTAAAAACTTTCCTCATTCAATCTTATGCAGTGTCTATTTCATGCTGGCGTTAAAATTCTACTGTAAATGTTCACGTCATTGTATATAAACCGTATGCTAAATTATTCTTGCTTGGGCGACGCCGGGTACATCGACTAGTAGCTAATTTATTTTATTTTTACATAGATATATACCGGGAAGGCTTGACAGGAAGACTCCAATGCGCCTTCCTGTGGACAATTAATTACAAACGATGCAGCATTTTATTATTACATACATCACTGTATTTCCAGAAGTTGAAGGAAACGAAGTAACAGTTAATTAATTACAGAATTAATCCATTGAGACATCTATGGATTTAGATTTTGTACATAATTTTTACAAATTATACGCACAATAAATACAGAAGATTTATGACAGCAGGAAAGATGATTTATTGCCAATTTTGAGGAACCGTTTCAACAATGATCAGATAAACTTGGCATACTCTGAAAAGAAACGATCGATTTGGATTCACTAATAACCCCTTAATCTAACCAGCAGTATGGCGGATCGAATCCGCTAACCACTTGGTGCTAAACATGCACGCTACTATGCTGCCGAGCCAGATTGTGATATTTTCCACCTTAATGATCAGATTATTTTAATCTATATGTCTGGTAGTCTGCACTCATCGTTATTTTCTTAATTGGATGTGATGTATGAGTGAATTTTGATCTTCTCTCTTCCATTTGGGCCTTACGGGGATGTTTTGTATTCACAGGTAATTCTCGTACATATGTAGTACATAGATTGGTGCTGACTGTTGAAGCAAGATATTCCCAATTATTTAACTATTATTATAATGTATTTCGTGATTACTTCTATTATTATTTGAACTTTTCGTGCTATTATTTTTTATTTCTGTATAATTCTTATATTTTCGACTATTGTGACGCATTAGAAATTCCCGTAATGGCACAATGGTCTAAAATTTTAATGAATAAATGGTCCAATATTATAAATGTATATGGTTTTAACCATTTCCTGTCTGTGATAGTTGACTCATTTAAATTAATATGAAAAATAATCATTAAAATTTGATGCCAATTTAATTAACATACAAATATCTTAAAGACATAACTTTGCTCGCTAAATAAAGTATATAAAATTATATCTATATTAGTTTGAATTGGGTAATTTCAGTCCCTAAATGAATTTTCCCAAATTTTAAACCCAATTTAGACTAGAAAAAGGGGGGGGGGGGGATGAAAATTTTCGGGAAAATCGTTTCAGTCTAGTTTATGATATAAAAAAATATTGACTAAATATATCTATACAAGATTAGCTTGTTTAATAGTATAGGAATATAAAATGAATACAGAAATTGAAATCAATAATTCGCAAAAATTACATATATTTATATATAGATGTATGTATAATTTTAAGAAGCTAGAAGAACGGACCAAATAAGTGCCCGAATGGTACCCGAGAGAGTAAAAGATTGCAAGGTAGGCCACAAGGCAGATGCATGGATGCAGAGATTAATCAGGCTGTAGTAGCTCATTTATAATACCAGTGATCAAATGAAAACAAAAATAGCATGCATATGTACTCTACTGGGAGGCTGCAACCCGCAGACCATGTGGACGGCATAAATAGCATACATTTGTACTGTACTGGAAGGCCTGCAGCCCACAGCCCATATGGACTAGCCGACACTGTTGAAATTAGAATAATGTGTGGGATGAGATGAACGAGAGTTGCCCAAAACGGAGATGAATGAACGCTTGTTGGAAAAGCCTTTGTCCATCAGTGGATGGCGAATCGTTATTGATCGCAATTGATCATTCATGTCAAAAATGGGGTCTGTCTATTAATATCAACAAGACAAAATCAATGGTCATATGTAAAGAAAAGACGGATCCATTAAACCTGAATGAGCGCGGACAAATGATTGAACAGGTCGAACAATACAGTTACCTAGGAGCAATGATCAATACGGACGTCAGTTCCGAAATGGAGATAAGAAGAAGGATCGACATAGCAAGAAATGCCTTCGGCAGCATGAAATATGTTTGTGTTGTCGAAGGTTGTCTATGCAATTGAGTCCTGCTCTCCTATGTTTGGTCAGTGTTGCTGTATGGATGCGTAACGTGGACGCTGTTAGTGGCATCCATGAACAGGATAGAGTCCTTTGAAATGTGGTGTTACCGGAGGATGCTAAAGATCTCGTGGAAGGAGCATGTAAGAAACGAAACGGTCCTCCTGCTTCTTGACACGGTGAAGCGCCGTAAGATGGAATGCTTTGACCACATTATTCGCGGCCCCAAATATCGCCTTCTACAAACAATCATAGAAGGGAAAATAGAAGACAAACGTTAGCTTGGGAGAAAGAAGCTCTCTTGGCTCTGGAACATCAGGTCATGGATGGGACTCGGTCTCGAAAAGTTATTTCGGCTTGCCCATGATAGGGAAGAATTCACACGGGCCATAAACAATGTCTGGCCATGGTAGTCGCTTACGTCCGAATACGGATTCGGCATTAGAAGAAGAAGGATGGCGAATAACTCTAAATGATAATGATGATATCATGTTAAGCCTAAGTTATGCTCCTCAAGTCACGACAAATATGTACATACATATATACAAAATCTTAATATAGCTTTAATATAAACCATTATAATAATTTCATTAGTTGATCTGCAATTTTATTATTATTTAACCTAAACGATTATCCTACATACATTATGTGTTTAACATGTACATTCTGATAATGCCTAGTTGCGAATGAAATAGTCATACGTAAGTACTGTAAATTAATATCGACATTGAAAATGATTTCAGACGATCAACCGATCGATCCGTACGTTTCCATCGACGCCGACGAGCATCACCTGGATAGATCGACGACCAAGCCCAAGACCTCCGATCCGGTATGGAACGAATACTTCATCCACGACGTGCACAACGTCGCCAGGTAAATACATATATATATAAGCTCACTCGCATTCGACAAAGTATGTATAATATGCCGTGCAAATATTTACTCACCGTGTTTGTGTTGTGCTCCTTTTTCCTCAGTTTGGGCCTCACGGTGTTTCACGACGCGGCCATACCCCCGGACGACTTTGTCGCCAACTGCTACATACCGTTCGAGGATCTCATGCACAGAGACAAGGAGGCCGGTGATTTTTGGGTGAGCTAGCTAGCACACGTCACATCACTGATTTATCTGGCGACGTCGTCGTGACTGTTTTCGTTATCTCGTTGCCGTTTCTAGATTGTGAAATAATAAGTATTTTATGCCGTCTCTCTCTCCGCGCTATCTTGTTTACGTACCGTTGGGAAGATTTGCAATTGTGCTTTATTTTATTGCCGTATTAACGGTAAGGTGATTCAATACACGGTGTTTCCGATTTTCTTGCTACGACTACAATTCGACTGATTACCGAGAGTGTTGGACGATTCATTGCATTTTAGTATCGACGTAGATCGTTAATAATTTGTATGATTGTCTTTTACTGTTATATTTTATAGATAGAATAGCTATTAAATAACCAATTAAAAATCATATACAACAAATTGATTTACACCGACTATTTACTTCACACTCTCCTTTGAATGTTGTGGAGAAATACATAGACGATGAATCCGACACTCGGAGCAAACCTTCTGATAAATTGTTTTCTATCACCATGTACGTAATAGCATCGATGTCTTTGAACAAAAAAACGGTCATGCAGTTCAAGTTGTATCTACGTTCTATTTAAACATATTCTATGTTGTGGATTCGCGCTCGGCGAAGATGTTTTTCGCTCCTACTTCCATGAATTATTTGAAACGCGAAAACATCTATAGCAAACAGCCCAAGAACAAATATTTAACCTTACACAACGAAGTATTCAGAAGCTAAAACGATTAATCATCGAGTGTAAGTGTGTATAATATTACATCATTTTTTGCACTTGATTTCAGGTGGACTTGGAGCCTGCAGGTAGACTGCACGTCCGCATAGATTTAAAATGGAACTCACAAGGTATGGATTAGTATATGAAGGTCTTGTTTTTTTATTACTAAGAATCGTCTGCAAATATAATATGTACTAACAACGCAAGTTGACGCTTTAGAATGCCACCTGGTCGGGAACTTGCCTGTGATGCTGTCAGTTTAGCTCTAATTATGTTTATACAGTATCATAGAGACATATATGGACAAATTCGACTATACTGTTGCGTAGGGGTGGGTTCAGGGTCCAAATGAAAGACCAAAGTCGCTTCACAGCGTTTATTCAACGATCCGAGAGGTCCACACGGAACCACCGCTCACTCCAGAATAATCTGATCTATCATGTGTACATCCTTATGAAGGCACAGCACAGTTTCCCTGATCCATTAATGTGTCTATTGTCTAGGCACTTAAAGGTCTACCCTGGCGAGTATATTGTTTACTCAGGCGCTCGCCCAGGTCTGTGAGAACTCCAGCGTATCCTTTGTTCGGGCACTTACTGAGGTCTCGTTAGCCTAATTCGGGGTCTCTATTGTTCACACACGAATGCACTTAGAGAGTGGATACTCTCTCATGTTCCCTCGTTGCAATTTATAAACATACGTTTTTACAGAGTGGGTAGCATATTTATAATATCGGCAAATTCGAAATGCTATAAACTCGAATTCGCAAGAGACTTGTTCCATCTGGTGGAACTGTTTCAATGAAATCAAATAAATTTGCAAACTCTGATAGTAAACGATCGACCTGGAGTCCAAGGAATGAACCCATGACTATTCAGTTGAAAGCATGACTCACTATGCACTGAGCTATGTTGCTGGTTAAGATCTTGAATGCCGTGGATTTTATTTTTCAGTAGCATTTCATTCGCCACGTCAATTTCGCTTATTGAATAAATACTCGGAAAGAAAGCCATGTTCTGCTTATTCTGCATAATTTTTTATGGGGAGACTCCCCGTAGATTCTTGAAATTAAATGTAGATTCTGTCCCCGTATATTCATGAAATTAAAATCCGTATACATATTTGGCAGTTTTAGTTCGTACTTTATTCGGATCTGGCAGGCCGACAGATCACGAACAATATACGCATACGGATTTCAGAAACCCCTTTACACGTCCAATTGTAAAATTTGATTTAAAAAAGCTAAATTTTTGTAAAAACAATTATGTAGGATCAGTTAGTTATCAGAAGACATAGGCGCAGTGAAATTAAACGGTTTTAAAACATTGTTTATTACTCGGAGAGCCACAACGATCTAGGCTCATCATTCATTTTTATCCAGAATGTCAACCTAATCATTCTTCTATGTTATAAAACCAAATCCCACAACTGGATACATAGCCAGCAGTATGACTCAGTGGTAGCGTGTATGTTTAGCACCAAGTGATTATTGGGTTCGATCCCGCTATACTGCTGGTTAGACTTGGATATTAGTGATTCCAAATCGATCATTTCTTATCAGAGTTTGCCAA
Organism: Arctopsyche grandis; assembly: GCF_051622035.1. Lineage (NCBI taxonomy): Eukaryota > Metazoa > Arthropoda > Insecta > Trichoptera > Hydropsychidae > Arctopsyche > Arctopsyche grandis. Next base: position 1,349,665 of record NC_135367.1, read on the forward strand.
TTTTATCTAATCATTGTTGAAACGGTTCCTCAAAATTGGCAAAAAAACCATCCTACCTGCTGTCACAAATCTTCTGTATTTAATGTAAAAATTATATACAAATCTGAAATCCATAGATGTCTCTATCATCAATTAGTTAATTAATTAATTGTTAATTTCGTATTCTCCAGCTTAATGTGATTTATGTAATAAAAAATGCTGCATTGTTTGTAATTAATTGTCTAGGAATGCGCATTGGGGTCTTCCTGTCGAGCATTCCTGGTGTAAAATAAATAAATAAATATCAATTTTCGTCATTGTGCTCTTCAAGTAGCACAGACCCCGGAAATTTGTCCCCTTTCCCAGATACATATCAGTTTTCGTCAAAATTGGGCTCTTCAAGTAGAAACAGACCCTGGAAATTGGTCCCCTTTCTTTCACCCAGCTCTGGTGATGATGTCCGACAAATTGTAATCGTCTGCTAAACATCTTCGATAAGAAGATCGTCAAGCTTGTGTGTTGGTATCAAAAATGCTGATTTCAACGGAGACTTTATTGTAAAATTGCTGGAGACAAATTTAGATCGTAAAAACAAAACTCTTGGTTGACAATAAATTGTTATCAGTTTATGAGAAAACGATTCTTGTTAAATAACACTCTCTTATATTTATTTATTTTTATTTTTAAATGCTTTTTATTATTACGATATTATGTTCACAATACATCTTATATCTATTTTAATAGCTACTGATCTAGTGATCATTTTCTATTTTACAATTTAATTTAATTTGGTTAGTTATCATAGTATTATATTATTCTAATGTTAATCTACAGCATAATAGAAAAAAGAGCTCAAAAACCTATTTACAATCCTTATAAATGTTCATAATACATCTAATACATAATATTAATTAAAGACTCTCTTAAGTCGATGACTTAAAGCAGATTGTGTTTAGGTAATCTGTGTGTTATACCTGAATGGTATAGACATTTTGTTGTAATCACCGAGACTCTTCACAAGTGTGTTAGTATGGTTATTAGTGATTCTGTCATAGAATCTACTGGTTAGTTTGTTAGTAATGTCTGTAACAAACGGAATATTATATATGGCATGCAGTTTTTTCAAGTTAGTATATATGGGTGTATTATAAATTATTTTTAGGGATTTATTTTGTATTACTTGGAGCTTGGAAAGATTAGTATTCGAGGCGTTATTCCATAGAGGTGAAGCATAGGTTAATAATGGTAATATGAGCACGCGATATAATTTTATTTTATTTTGAGTTGATAAAGAACTATGGCGATTCAATATTGGATATATTGAGGATATACCCCGCATCGCCTTGCATTTCGCTGTCTCAAACACTCTTATATGAAGAATTTCATTTTGACGATTGTTGGATGCTGTTCTGATTTATCGCCGGTTTGTTTTCAGCGGAGAACTCACAGTCGTCGGGAGTCAGCTCGACATGTGGTTCAGGCGGGGGAGGGACGGGAAGCGGTGGAGGTGGAACCACGACAAGCACCAGTGGAGGAGGAGGCAGGGAGTTCAAGGAGCGGGCGGGATTCAACCGCCGTCGGGGCGCTATGAGACGACGCGTCCACCAAGTCAACGGTCACAAGTTCATGGCCACCTTCCTACGTCAGCCCACCTTCTGTTCGCACTGTCGAGAATTCATTTGGTATGTGTCTACGTTTCGTGCGTTGATAGGCTATTTTTCATTTGTTGTTTTTTTATTTTATTTTTTTTTGACATTGAAGTATTTTACATTAGTCAGTTAACAAACTTGGGTGATTTTTCAGAGGTGTGCTTTTTTATATATATATATATAGTAAATATGGTCACTAATTTGAAATGAATTGTTTTATTATCTATTTGATTGATTCTGGGGGGTCAGTTTCGCTTTGCAATGAATGCTGGTGCAGGTGACTAATAATAATAGCCGATGAATACTTTGAATTGCGTAAGGGTGTTTAAATTGAATTTTTACTGCATTTTTCATATTATATTTCATCGTTGTATTGTATATACAATATTATAATGTAATGATTTCATTTACATATCGGATGTGACATATATTAAAAAAAAAAAAAAAAAAACACTTATTATTTAACTAACCTTTGTGTGTTTGATTGATTTTTCATTTTTGTTTTATTAATTGCATGTTTCGAATTATACATAGTGTCCTATTTACATGTAAATGTGTCATTTTTTAATTGTATAATTTGAATTGTGTTCTGAAAATTATGAAGTATATACATTGAATATAATATTTATTGTGTATTTTTAATACTGTGTGTTGGGAATAAGCATGCTCTGGGAAAAAGCAACAGTAATGACTTGGGGCTTTTATTTTTTTCTGGTTTCAGGGGTTTGGGCAAACAAGGTTATCAGTGCCAAGGTATGTAACATTAAATATTATCGTTTCATGTAATATTATTGTATTATAAAATCGACAATTAATTCATTGATTAATTCGACCGTTTCACGAATTATCTTCAATCTCATCCGTAATTGCTTTATTAAGTTTTTTACTAAAAATTGTAATATGTATGTGGATAGTTTTGTTTCTGGTCGTTGTAAGTGCATGTCTAATGTGTCTGATATCATGGTTTAATTGCGGGAAAGTTGTCCCGAGGCGCAACGAGTGTAATTGCAGTATAATTGTCGTTTTATATGCATTTATTCACAGTGATAGTTTGATCAGTAGACAGTTCAGGTCTCGGATGTTTGATCTGGAATTCTTATAGAATCTGTCTCATCTCAAATTGACTAATCTTTCATATATCTTGAAAGCAACCTATTCAATTTTATTTCAATATATCTATCAGATACTGAAAATGCTTTCCATGATGAAGTCTAGTATGTATTCAATATGCAATAAATTATATCTAAATTGTAATTATACTCCTCTATTAAGTTATAATTAAATTTAGAACTTTCATGCCCTATTTTAGCAAATATTTCACATATCTAATGAAATACACACAATTTAAAAATAAAAAGTAATATAATTTATAATATAAGACGGTATATTTTAAAATGCTAAAAATACAGGTCTTCACTCGTCAGCATGCTGTTTTACTTTATAAGATTTAAAAATCGTTTAAAATTACTTCGACCTAAAACAATACTAAAAATCTCACCATTCATAAAATAATAAACTTGTAATATCTGCACTATTATTTATTATTCATGCAATTAACTATAAAACGATATTGTTTTCGCTTATGAATGCACTCATTCTTATCATTTGGTTGTACATACTGTACGTTAACACTTTCATTATTGTCGAATTTTTTTAAACTAGCATTCAATTCAATGAATTTTTAATGATTATAAATGTTGATACTAACGATTCCTTAATTTTTAGTGTGTACATGTGTCGTCCACAAAAGATGTCACGCCTCCGTGGTTACCAAGTGTCCTGGAATGAAAGATGAGGTAATTGAATCGATGATGATGATAATGTTGCACTCTGGTCGTGTACTGACTCGTGTGTGTGTGTTTGGATTTTTAGACGTCGCAAACATCCACCAGCGGGCAACGGTTCAGCGTCAATATACCTCATCGGTTCGTGGTGCACTCTTACAAACGCTTCACGTTCTGCGATCACTGTGGCAGTTTGCTCTACGGACTCATAAAACAGGGATTACAATGCGAAGGTATGCGCTTCCTGCTCGAACTTGTCGATTTGATTTGATTGGCGTGAGTCGGTGGTGCTGAGTGTTTTTAATTCCGTTGCAGTGTGCAGCATAAACGTTCACAAAAGATGCCAAAAGAATGTCGCCAACAATTGCGGTATCAACACCAAACAGATGGCGGAGGTTCTGAGCGCGATGGGAATCTCTCCGGATAAACAGACGCCTCGGCGATCGAAGGTGATCACGCTGTTTATTGCCCTTTGGCTGTTTGACTGTTGCATGGCTTTTTAGGTTTCTAACGTTGATATTGCAATTTTCAGTATCTGAATCAGGGTGCTGGCGGCGACGGTGATGGTGCCACTTCTGCAGAACAAGATTCCTCTAAAGACGGCGATAAAAGAGATGATAAAGGTATTCGTCGGTGTTTTCAGACGCGTCGTTTATATATGAATTTTTTGAATGTGCTAAACAATGAATTGTTTTTATATTTTTTTTAAGGATCGTCTGAATGTGCTTTGGAACGTAGTGATTCAGGAAAAGCTAATAAAGTAGGATTGGACGATTTTCACTTCATCAAAGTGCTAGGCAAAGGTTCATTCGGAAAGGTCATGCTTGCCGAAAAGAAAAATACAGACGAAGTAATGACATCATATTTATTTGCTATTAATTTAGAGACCCGTATTTTTACATACCTTCTTTACGTTTCACTTACGAGTACAATTCAGGAAAAAGTTTGCCTCTTATCCGATCGTTTTCATACTTTGCCATATTGCTCATTTTGGTCATCAATATAAGTAAATGGAACGTCCGCCATTACGATGGTGCAAAAATATCGTGTAAGACGCGTTTGAAATCTGCCCGGCGAGATAGTCGTTAACGTTTATCCACCGTTTGTTCATTAGTTTTAAACATAGATGGCGGTAGTAAAATAAAATTATTGGTATTTTTATTCAAAATAATAATTTTTAGTTTATTTGTTGTTTGCTTTAAATTGTGTGTATGAAATTTATTTTTATTTTTCAAATTACATGAATATGAAGTCGATGCTAAAACTAAATCATTCTATTCGCTATAATGAAAACTAAAATTTAAATTAATAGATTCTAATAATAAAAAACCTTGTAAAAATATGGGTCTTTTACGTGTATTGTTTATTTTTTTTTACGGACAATGGGGATTGCACTGTCCGAATTGTCCCCATTGTTCGAAATAAATTTATATTATATATTTTTTATATTATATTATTATTTGAAGATCTTGTGGATTGATTTTAATGTGATTTTGTTCGATTCCATTTTAGGTTTACGCGGTGAAAGTATTAAAAAAGGATGTAATTATTCAAGATGACGACGTAGACTGTACGATGACGGAAAAACGAATTTTAGCATTAGCAGCGCGTCATCCATTTCTGACTGCTTTGCACTCGTGCTTTCAAACTCGAGATAGGTTATTTTTTGTAATGGAGTACGTCAACGGCGGCGATCTAATGTTTCAAATACAGCGCGCTAGAAAATTCGACGAACCTAGAGCTAGGTTAGTGGATTGAATCTCGAATATTTTACTGGTCTGTGGAAATAGTCGGCAGTAAACGTATGGAGATGATATAAAAAAACGAAAGACGTCTGGATGAATGAACATTGTTTCTGAATTTTGTATTGCGATGTGCTTAAAAAATGTTGTTAATATATTGTATGTCCATTTTTGAATTTTAAGATACAAACGTTCGATATGAACTTAAAATTCGATACAAATTCAAAAATGGACATACAATATTTGTGCACCAAGCCATCGATGTATATATACGCTTGAATAATAATGAAGATGATCAAAGTAGCCGATTGAAGAATTCGAAATAGTTTGTAGAATTATATGGAGCAAGTCGAATCTGATGAGGATAGTGTTTTGATTTGGATCTGTGAGTATGGTGAAGAATTCAAGGATGGTTGTGTGAATGATGGATATATGAAATAAAGGAAATATATGGAACACAGTGGATGAAGTCTTGAAAATGAAATGTCGAATGTAAAACGTTGACCAGCTAATGCGGGAATTGTCTCAAATTATACATTGATTGGGGTTAACTTAAAGTTCCGCTGAGGAATCGAAGCCAACTAACTGGTCAACGTTTGAGTTGGATCTCGTTCAAATGCAAATATTATTATATGCTTGATTGTGTGCAATTTCAGATTTTATGCAGCGGAGGTGACATTAGCTTTGCAATTTTTACATAAACACGGTGTAATCTATCGAGATCTAAAACTCGACAACATACTCTTAGATAACGAAGGTCATTGTAAATTAGCCGACTTTGGTATGTGTAAAGAAGGAATAAAAGGTAATTTAAATTGTTTCCTTATTCTATTTTTTATATATGTATTTATAACGCGCACAATTACACGATTCAAATGTGATTTCAGACGGAATTACAACTACGACATTTTGTGGAACACCGGATTATATAGCGCCTGAGGTTTGTTCGTCTTTAATTGATCCCGTTCTCTATTGTTTTTATTAACCCTTTGCCCGCGGCAATAAATATAGCGAACAAGCCCTGTACGCGGCACCTTTTTTTGCGAATTTGGCAATCGAGTTTTCGACCTTAAATACAGATTTTAATATTTACTCAAGTAACCAGATATGTTAATTAACACATAAAGTATTATTTTAAATAATAGAATACATAATATATCTCGTAGTTTTGGCTTAATTGTCAAATAATCATTCTTCATACAATTGAGACGTATCGTCGTCATTGTTCAACAGACGTGACGTCACATAAACGAGGTTTCAGTGTGGTTCCAAAAAAAACTAATTTTGACTGGTATATATTCATTTTAAGCAAATTGAATAGATGGCATTCAACTCTCAGTAATATATTCAACCAATTTTGAACCTTAAAACAGTTGAAATAGGCGCATATAAGCCTCAAAATCCCGTGCAAAATTCAGAAATTCTATGGAAGACAGCCGCGCTACAGACTTGTCGCCCAAAGCTTCCATAGAAGACGGCCGCGGGCAAACGGTTAATACTGTGTTGTTTATAGATATTACAAGAACTCGAATACGGTCCGTCGGTCGATTGGTGGGCGCTCGGCGTGCTGATGTATGAAATGATGGCCGGCCAGCCTCCGTTCGAGGCCGACAATGAAGACGATCTCTTCGAATCTATTTTACACGACGATGTACTCTATCCCGTGTGGTTGTCTAAAGAGGCCGTATCTATACTCAAAGGTTTCATGACCAAAAATCCTGCCAGACGTCTCGGCTGTACCGGGAGCAATCAAAGCGGAAGCTCGCCTTCCGGAGAGGCTGCAATCAAAGCGCACGCATTCTTCAAAGACATGGAATGGGAAGCGCTGGAACAACGCCGCGTACGGCCTCCTTTTAAACCAAAAATTGTACGTACTATGTGTATTTTGTTGTGCAAGTATTAAAAAGATGAGTTTTGATGGTATATTTGTACGTTTTTATTTTCACAGAAAAATAAGAAAGACGCTTTGAACTTTGATGCGGAATTCACGAAAGAAGACCCAGTACTAACTCCTGTATCGGCTGACGTTCTTCGATGCATAAACCAGGTGAAATTTTCATACGAGATGAACCTTTTGCACGAGTGTGGTGCAATTTTATTTGACCGTGTGTTTTTTTTTTTTTTTTAGGATGAATTCAAAGGGTTCTCGTTTGTAAACAAAGACTTCTGTCCACCTCGAAGTACGCCCGATAAGACCCCTCAGGGTTAGAATGTTGTCATCAGTGCAGTCATCGCACATCATCACTCATAATATTTCTCTAATTGTAAATGTTGAGTTTCGATTGAGTCTACACTTTGATTCTTTGATTTTTCGATATTTAAAAAAAAAATATTCAGTTTTGAACCTGAATGTTGTAACTGTGTCATATATTTTACACTGTCTCTTTCTGCAAGGATTTATATAGTTCTTGTAATAATAATATACTAACTTTTCAATCAGTTCAGTTTTATAGGAAGATTTATATATATAAACGGAAGGTTTTTTTTATTATTATTTTGAGTATTTAACTCGAAAGAGTAAAAAATTATAGTTTATATATATATATATATATATATATATATATATATATATATATATATATATTTATTTAAAAAATGGTTAATGCGTATTTTTACTCGTATGGCACTGCTTTTGTGTTTTGTATGTAATTTTGAAAATTAACTTTAAAATATCCTCACCTCCATACAAAAAGGGCTATATAGTTTCCAGCCTGAATCACTAGTGGATTATACGACGTTTATAAATTAAAGGAGAGAAAAAAAAATAGTGTCCACATTACGTGTAAAGTAATTTTAGCTTTTGACCTGTTGTGTATTATTATTTTTGCATATTATTCTTTGTATATATATATATAAAGTGTGTGTTATTTATTTACGTGTACCGTTACGTATTTGATTGGATTTACGACACCGTCATTCAGGTTTTAACGTTACAACGTAGTTTATGATTGATCTTACGTGCACTTTTCGGTATGCAATGCAAGCTTGGTCATCGGAACTGTCGATTGCTGGTTCGTTCGTTCGGTAAGATTAGAAGAATAGATGTCGTAATGTGTAAAAATTATGGGTCGAAGTATTATTGTGTCAAACTAGTGAATATTTGAGAATCAATTATAGTTCTCGTTCTCAATTTTAGCAGGAGTTCTCGTCGCCGAGCGTGCAATGTAGTGAAATATATTTTTTTATCTTCGTCACAAATTTTCGGTGATACTTTTTCCTAAGGAATGATTTATTCGGTTTTATTTTTTATGTTTTTAATTTTTGTTGAACATTTCGAATGTGTAAAAAAATCAATTTTCATATTGTTTCTACCATTAAAAGGAAAAAAAAATAAAGAATATTCCATCTTTGTATATATGGAAGAATAATAACCCCATTATATCTAGTAAATAGTAAAAAAATGTTATTGCTTAACGAGCAATGTCAGTTTTAAGATGAGTCCAGATGGTATATTGGTGATGATGGATATTAACAATATGTTATTTAAATATATTTAAATAATGATAATCTTTAAAATTCTCTAACTAAAGATGTAAAATGACACATTTTGATTATTGTAAGTAGCTCGTAAGGTGTACTTGTTTCCCTTAGCAACAAGTGTATATCAAGAAAGGTAAAACATGGTCTCACTCGTGTCTCGAAGACAAAAAAATATATATATTATACATAGAATAATTATTCCTGAAACTATAAATACATATATATATATATATATATATATTTAAAATGGGACTATCAAGAAATTTAACTGGCTTAATAATGTATTTATGTAAAGCTTATTTTATATTTTTTGCCGTGTTTATAGAGATTCGGCCGGCAATTCATCATTGTCATCGAATTAAAGTTTGAATTAATAAATCCGCGTTGAGATTCATGCTGCGTATTGTATTTTATTCTTGGTTTTTTCGCTCGCATTCAACGTTTGATAACCGTGAAATTTTTGATAGTCCTAAGCTGATGTTACTAATAGCTAACTAGAAGCTTTCTCTACCCGTTACGATAGTATGTGTAATAGAGGAAAAAAAGGGCCGTTATATTAATGAAAATTACTAATAATGGAAACAAATCAAAACAATTGATTCAATATGGCCAGGCCGTCCTGAGCCGCTGCTCCACATTTTCATGTGTTTTTTGTATTCATTCAACTCTTATGTGGATCTCGTAATGTTTTTCTTTGTTCTTACAGTATTATTTTCTTCGTTTGTTATTATTCTCTTATGTGTTAATTTATTTTTATGATCGTTATTGTTTTATTTTTGATACGATACCTGCTTTATACTATTAGGACTTGCACACGTGTGAAACGATCTGTCGTACGATTGTTCGGTCGTAGCATCAAATGAAGGACAAAACTGTAAATACTGTTTAACTTAATAGTCCGTATGGGATAATATTTAGATTTAATACCGATCTTGTGTGGCCAACGGGTTCATTGGTGTATTTTTCCATTAATAATTTTTAATAACAGTTTTTAACTTGTAATACAACCTTCAATACGAACGAATATACTCTAAAAAGTCTTTCCGTCAAAGAATTATGTAGATTTTAAACCTTTCTAACCACACCTCTCTTCATTGATTTCTCCTTCTCAATGCCTTGTTCAAATCCGGACGTTGGAGACCACCTCGTCCATTACTTGAAGATCGATCGGTCGGTCTTCAGCAGCTTGGAACAGCTCTTCGGCGCTCATATCAGTCCACATGCGCATATTTCGAAGCCAAGACAACTTCATCCTGCCAATCCATTTTCTATCTTCTATTTTTCCATGGTTATCAAACGGAGAAATTCGTATTTTGGACCACGTATCATGTTGTGTCCGAGGTACTCCATCTTTCTCCGCTTGATGACAGAATCAAGTTCCCTGCGTCTCTCTATCAGGCTGAAGACGGCTTCATTTGATATTTTCTCGGTCCACGGGATCTTCAGCATACGCCTGTAGACCCACATCTCAAAAGCTTCGATGCAGCTGATCATCGTGGTCTTCAGAGTCCACGTTTCACATCCATGTAGTAACACTGTCCAGACGTAGCTCTTCGCGAATCTCAAACGCGTATGAAGATTGAGATGCTTGTTTGTAAGCGCCGCTTTAAATTTGATAAACGCTGTTCTAGCCATCTCGATGCCGATTCTTAGATCTTCATCTGGGTCCATCGCTTCATTTAATGAGGTACTCGGGTATTTGAATATTTGGACTCTTTTCAACACCTCTCCATCCAACGTTAGATTGATTTGCATATTAGATTGAGTATTAGAAGGGTTTAAAATTATGTATTTATGTAACAAGCGACTAATTTTTCATAAGGCTCTCCTAATATTAAACAAGTTGGTCACCATTGATATGTAATGAAAATTTTGATTTTTTTTAAGTTTAGAGATAATGCATTTCCATATGAATATGTTTGACAATCTGACCGTGCAAACTGTCCGTTTGATTTCATTTGGCGATTGTTTATATAACAAATTTGAGACCGCTATAAGTGTACGTGTCCGAATGGGCACGCTTGATGCTGCCTTAGACTTATAGTCGGAGTGAGTCAGCTGCCTTCTTGAAGCGACGAAACAGTCGTACGACAGCTTGTCGCAGGTGTGCATGATATCTTCGTTTAGTTTCTCGTCGGATCTGTGTTGAGGCTGGCCGACCGGGCGAATTGTGCACTCCGACTGCGTTGTATCGGGTCTTAAATCTAAGAGTGATAAATTTTTTTCGGGACATGTAACGCAATCGACCTGTCCACGATTTGCTCGGAAGGCCGACTCCGAACCCCCCATTACATCGTTCTGACGACACTCGAAAACATAGAAAAAAAAAACCAAAAAGTGCTCATATGTATTTATAATTTGAAAGAGAAAAGAAAAAAAATGAATCAAATAAACAAACGAGTATATTTTTCGATGAAGATTACACAAATCATTCACTTTTTTTATATTTTACAAATTGAAATATAACCTAGTATATTTTATTGAATGTTTGATCGTTCATATTATTATATTATATATTACAATATAAATAAATTTTATAAAAATTTCCCTCCCCCCCCCCCTACAGAAATAAACTGCTGTATATTTCGACTAAAAATGGAAACATTACATAATAAATCAATTCTATGTCAAATATTGTATATATATATATATATATATTTATTCTGCAAATTTGAATCAATTATTTGTTGTACATGCAATTTTATTGATTGTTGTCAAATGAAAAATTTTATTATTACAAAAACAGCAAAAATATTCATATATATATATATATATATATATATATATATATATATATATGTATGTATTAAATAAATATAAAATATATGTATTTATGATTGAAAAATAATAGGGAATCTCGTATAAAATTTAATTTTACGACATTGCGAGTAAAAATAATAACCTTGTTATAGTTAGTAGTTTTATGACGCTGAATTGAATTGTGTTACTTTATATATAATAATATATGAAGTTCAATGATTATTCACAATGTGGAAATTTCAACCTGAACTATGCATCCGGCTCAGGGTGAGCATTCACATAGAGATTTTTGTGCAGATAAGCTGTAGCCGTTTCTAAACGACTGTCGAATTGTTTGCCAACTGATTAGGCTTTTTGCCACAATCGGTCAGGCAATTCCAGTTGAATTCGTTATTTTCACTGTCACGATGAATCGGATGTGACGTGGCCGTACCCAGGGAGAAATGATAATTCTCTCTTTTAATTTTGTCGGTGAAACTAGACAATGGTTTTTTTTTTTTTAAAAAATCACGAATTCGAGACATTGCCTCGTAGCCTTTCTAACTACACATATTACGTAGCCAGGCACTATGCGAGAGACTTACATGCAGATCAATCTCCCTATTAATGCTCATCGATGCATAGACAGAAAGAAAAACAACTACATTGTAACTAATCAGTAATCCGCCTCCTCCTAATGTATATATTAATATATGATATATTGTGCTTGTTTTACACTCGTCAGTTTTGGAGCATGCAGTCGGTCTCCCCCCCCCCCCCTCCCCCCCCCCGAGTATAAAAATAACAAATATATAAAATCACACGCAAACAAACATACGTTTAGATAATATTTTTGTGTTTAGCGTACGTCTATATATATATATTGAAAAAAAAAATAGTATTGGCTTTTATGAACTTTTTTAATAAGGATAAATTATGTACGAATGAAGAAGACGTGCGAACAAATACGTACACACGAACGCAAAACGATTATTATTTTTCTTATATTATTGTTGTATATCTTTGAAAAGGAAGAACACGCGTAGACGTTAACGATAGTGATTATATATATATGTATATGAAAATGAAAAAGAAAAGCTGTATAATTTATTGGTTGTAGCTATTTGCAGGTACTATATATGCAAATTATTGGCTATTTGCAGGTACTATATATGTGAATTATTGGCTATTTGCAGGTACTATATCTGCGACAGGCGCAAAGCCTTCTGCGCATGCGCGTGAACTTATAATCCTATTATAATTTTCGGCATTTAATGCACGCTAGACTTGTTTAATCAATTGTTCATTATATTATTCTCTTATGTGTTAATTTATTTTTATGATCGTTATTGTTTTATTTTTGATACGATACCTGCTTTATACTATTAGGACTTGCACACGTGTGAAACGATCTGTCGTACGATTGTTCGGTCGTAGCATCAAATGAAGGACAAAACCGTTTGTTTAACTTAATAGTCCGTATGGGATAATATTTAGATTTAATACCGATTATTGTGTGGTCAACGGGTTCATTGAAGTATTTTTCCATTAACCTTACCACCGCGTACGACTACTATACATATCCTAGCGAACATGCCCTCAGCGCGTGAGACACGCATAGATGTCTTGGAAGTTCCAACCTGTATAAGAGCCGTCTATTGTGTTAAAATTTTATAACTTGGTTGAAAATATTACTAAATGTATACTTTACCAAATTCAATAGATGGCAGTAGTCAAAAAAAAATTCAATATAGGCTAAAATAATTTATAAAATATTACAACCTATATTTATAGTCGAAAACGCGATAACAAAATCCGCAAAAAAGCATCCGCGTACAGGGCATGTTCGCTAAGTTTGGTGACGCGGGCATAGGGTTAATAATCTTTAATAACAGTTTTTAACTTGTGATGCAACCTTCAATACGAACGAATATATTCTAGAAAGTCTTTCCGTCAAAGAATTATGTAGATTTTAAACCTTTCTAACCACACCTCTCGTCATTGATTTCTACTTCTTCTCAATGCCCTGTCCATATCCGGACGTTGATTATTTGAAGATATCCTCATCGGTCTTCAGCAGCTTGGAACAGATCTTTGGCGCTCATATCGGTCCACATTTTCGAATATTTCGAAGCCAAGACAACTTCTTCCTGCCAATCCATTTTCTATCTTCTATTTTTCATTATTTCTTGATACATGAGGCGAATAAATTTCGCACGTTATTATAATAGATTTATAGCATTTAGCTATGTAGTTCGCGGCTTGTACTTGTATGTGGGTATCATATACGTTGTATATGATGATAATTTTCTAACAATTGATAATATTAACTAATTTGGATCATATTTTTTACTCTACGTTCGTTCGTTCGAGTTCGAACTAAATTTTCAAGTGGTTTAAAACAAAATTTTAACAGTAAACATGCTGACAGTGACAATTCACGCGCATGCGCAGAAGGCTTTGCGCCTGTCACGGATATAGTACCTGCAAATAGCCAATAATTCGCAGATATAGTACCAGCAAATAGATAATAATTCGCAGATATAGTACTTGCAAATAGGCACAACCTTATTATTTGTATTTCGAACGAAGTGTGTCGTCGCAGCATAATCTGATAAACAATACAAATTAGCGTAAGAAAGTTTTGCACTTGCCTGTAACGTCACCTAGATTTTAATGTTTCTAATTAGGTGTTCATTTATAAATTCAAATATATTATTATAAATATGTATGCAGGATTTTCTAGCCGCACGCTGTGCATTACTTAAAATAATTAAGTCATTGATGCGTCTAATGTCTAATGTCAACTTAACCTTAGTGTTTGTTTTTACGTAGGGCTCGAGTGAAATTTCAACCGTTGTGTTTTTAGTCAATGTTGTATGAATACCATTGAATAGTGGCAATATATTTTTCTAGTTACGTTATTTATTTGTTAGCCGCTTGATCGATTCAAACTCGTCGAGGGATTAATCTCCACGAACGCTATTCACAGAAAGTGTATGCCAATACTTGTCTAGTCAAATTCTTTATTTTTCGTCTTACTCTAAATGAATATCGCCTAGATCTATTTTTTTTTTGTTGATTTTAAGCGTCACAAATCTTCCGTCGGCCGATTTGCAAGGTGCGGATCGGATAATAGGAGAATTAATTGAAAACGGACAAATGTTTATTTTTTATTATTGAATTATTTCGTTGATGTTATTAACTATGTGTATTATTTAGTGCTAGTTTAATTTTTTTTAGTATGAAACGTTAGTGCCAATAAATTAAATCATAATGTTTTAACTGGAAAATGTACAAATTTGATACATTTTTTTATATGTGTAAGCGTATTATTGTTTTTTTTTAACAGGTGTTCTGTTGCTTGTTGTATCTTTTAGTCACGAAACTTTTGTATACTATGGCATTGCTTTTATGTATGTAGATCTACCATTATGTGTTTAACCTTTCCACCGCGTACGACTACTATACATGTCCTAGCGAACATGCCCTCAGCGCGTGAGACACGCATAGATGTCTTGGAAGTTCCAACCTGTATAAAAGCCGTCTATTGTGTTAAAATTGTATAACTTGGTTGAAAATATTACTAAATGTATACTTTACCAAATTCAATAGATGGCAGTAGTCAAAAAAAATAGATATAGGTTGTAAAATTCAAAAAAATATTACAACCTATATTTATAGTCGAAAACGCGATAACAAAATCCGCAAAAAAGCAGCCGCGTACAGGGCATGTTCGCTAAATTTGGTGACGCGGGCAAAGGGTTAAAGAACCGTCGATAAAATGTACCCACTACTTGCTATTTGAACCATTTGTGCTATTTACAGCTTATCTTCGCTGTAAAACCTTATATACTAGTCTATTTAGGAATTCATAAGTTAAAAAATATATATTTTAGCATATTCTGATGTGTTAAGCGGAAGTTGTTGAACTTTTTAAAACAACCGCAAGATGGCGTGACGTACTTTCTGTATTAATTTGCATTTACAGTAGAACCTCTATTATCCGGGGATTAAGGTAGTCCGGATAATCGAAAAAAATCACAATTGACAGGGAAAGACGTATACATTCAGTATGAATAATTTTTAATTGTCTATATTTACATATATAAGATCAATATTAAGATACTAAGATCAATATTAAGAAATTCAATTATGGATTTTTGCTTAAAGTTAGCTGTTCTTTTTGAAGCTGCCAAATCGCGAATACTATCAAAAATGGACCAGATATTATTGGCTGTCCAGACGATCGTCTTTGAATGAACCACATAAAAATACACTCTTCGACATCTCCATTTTCTGATTTTTTCACAACCTTCCACTCTGAGCTTTAATGTCTTCTGACATTAAAGAATCAGTAAACTTCATAATTTTTATTTCACTTTGTATTTTTTTTTTGTATCCCAGATCGTTGACGATCCAACACCATATTTATTTGACAAAAACCTCCTAAGACACCGCCTTTTAAAGCATTGATTATATATAATTTGTCTTTGAATGATAATACAACACGCTTTCTTTTCCACATTGGTAATATTAAAGGTTGTGGCTATTTGCAGGTACTATATTTGCGACAGGCGCAAAGCCTTCTGCGCATGCGCGTGAACTTATAATCCGATTATAATTTCTTACATTTGATGCACGCTAGACTTGTTTAATCAATCGTTCATTATACATGAGACAAATAAATTTAGCACATTATTATAATAGATTTATATCATTTAGCTAGTTCGCGGTTTGTACTTGTATATAGGTATTATAAGTTGCATATGATAATAATTTTCTAATAATCAATAATATTGACTAATTTGGATTATATTTTTTACTCTACGAGTTCGTACTAAATTTTAAAAGGCTTAAAACAAAATTTTAACAGTAAACACGCTGACAGTGACAGTTCGCGCGCATGCGCAGAAGGCTTTGCGCCAGTCGTAGATATAGTACCTGCAAATAGCCAATAATTCGCAGATATATAGCCACAACCAATATTAAAAATAAATATTTAAATAGCGATCAAATTTTCAAGACACAAACGTCCTTTTAGTATTGAATTTTGAATACAACTGACTCATTATGGGTATGCATTTTAAAATCGTAAAATTTGTGTTTGTTTTTTTAACAATTCGGATAATCGAGGTTCTACTGTATACAGAAATGAAAATGAATAGTCCGCTTTAACTTTTGATATATAGGTAAACAAAATTCTCATACAAATATATGTACCGTATAACTAAACGTGTCAAAAGTCTTTTTAATTGATTTAATAAGTCTCAAGATGATCGATCAGCTTTGCAGGTATATATATATATATATATGCATAGACGAGGTATTAAAATGCCAGAAATGAATTGACAATGTTTAAGAGCAGCGGTACAATGTTTATTTACAGCTTTTATCGTTTTTCTAGATGTAATGGTGGATCTATTTATATATGAAGTGTCATTTTGTGAGCGGAATTTTCGTTTGTTATTATTTTACTTACATACTACATATGTATATGCATAGCATTATTAATGAAATACATACATAGTATCAAATTAGATCTGAACTATATATATATGTATAGTATTATTTTAGATTGGATTATCAGTATTGCCCAAATATTAACTAAATATTTCGATACGGAATTCACTTAGCGTTAATGCAATTATTATGCTATCTACTGTTTATGTTATCCATACGAAATTAAATGAAATGAACCGAGTGTACATTAGAGTGGTCTTGATTTTGCCAGTTTATTTTTATTTTTATTTTGACACTTGGTATACACAAGTCTCGGTGAAAGTCTCACGTTTTAATTCGCTCCTTTTACGGTAATGGAATGAGCGTGATTTTTTTTCTTTTAAGCTTATCCTGCATCCTTAGAAGGGGAAAAACAATACAATGCAACGATTAGCATTCGGATTATTTGCTAAAGTACGGGTATACATTATCCGGAAAGGATTCAAATGTAATTAGGGAACAATAATGAGTACAAATCATTCAAATTCTTTCACGAATGCTTCATCTCTTCTTATATAGATATATAAATATATGCTGCGAGGTTTTCAGTGAGACTTATTGTAAAATTAAATAAAATTCTTCAGCATATATTCGGACCACTCCGATATCTGATTTGTATTTGTCGCCATATTTTTTTTTATTATTTAGTATTGTAATATTGTGCACAAGATGTATATTTTTTTGATATGATTGGAAATTTAGTCGCATTATATATTGTATGTGTGTTTATTTATTGAAAATTATTGACCATGTGCTTCATTCACTTCATGTGAACATTCTGTCAAGTTGTGCAATTTAATTCAAAACACTATTATTATTTTATTGTTAATGTTTAAGATGCGCATTTATATTTTGTATTATTGATTTTGACGATGAGAAATTTGTATGATATGAAAAAAAATTGTACCGAACGTGAAGTGAATCGATGTATTTTTGCTCGTCTGCTTAATTACATTTACAAGTGTTGGAATTTGACCACTTAACCCTTTGCCCGCGGCAATAAATATAGCGAACAAGCCCCGTACGCGGCGAATTTGGCAGTCGAGTTTTCGACCTTAAATACAGATTTTAATATTTACTCAAGTAACCAGATATGTTAATTAACACATATAAAGTATTATTTAAAAAAAAAATGCATAATATATCTCGTATTTTGTCTTAATTATCAAATAATCATTCTTCATACAATTGAGACGTGTTGTCGCCATTGTTCAACAGACGTGACGTCACCTAAACGAGGTTTCAGTATGGTTCCACAAAAAACTAATTTTGACTGGTATATATTCATTTTAAGCAAATTGAATAGATGGCATTCAACTCTCGGTAATGTATTCAACCAATTTTGAACCTTAAAACAGTTGAAATAGGCGCATATAAGGCTCAAAATCCCGTGCAGAAATTTCAGAAATTCTATGGAAGACAGCCGTACAAAGCTTCCATAGAAGACGGCCGCGGGCAAACGGTTAAGAATATGTTTTTGTTGTGCTCGTCGTCCGTTTACTGTCACCGGACTACGTTACGTGCTGAAGACCGCTCGCTATATAGCTAGTTTTGAATTTATCCATTGATTCATCTCGCAGCTTGAAGAAGTTCTGACGGAAACCTCGTTGAAAGACGGTTTCTGTTATTTCTAGGGTTTCTATATACATATGTATATTCACGCGTGAACGGCATATGAAATGATATATATATATATTTTAAAAGAATACTTGTACGGTGGTGTGCCGCTCTAAAACCGCGTTCTCAAAGATTCGATCGGTTTCGACTCGGCCCCCCGTCTCTCACATGTGACGTTTATTTTTGTAACTACTCAAAAGCTTTATTGTAATATTGTGCCAAAGGGTAATTACACCGTTTACGTTTATGTAATACTATATATATATTTATGTATATCGAGTGCAAAATCGCAGGTGCTTTGAAGATGTTGTTTATTTATATTTTCGCGATCATTTCCTAAAATGTATGATGAAATACACTGTTTTTGGATTAGAGATCATCAGAATCGATACGACTCGCTTGTGCTAATCAATCGGTGGGATGAAATTGTAGTTTTGTGTGTGTGTGTGTGTGTTTTGAACTTTTATTAGATTTCAAAGTGTATGCGTATATTTCGATGCGGTGCAAACGATCGACAAGCGCCAGACAGACTGAACCACAGATGCGTGCGCACTGCTCGCACTTACACTAAGCGAAATCTACCCAAAGTCCCGACATACCCCTACCCTGTATACGTTCTGTGCTTCTGATACTTTAGTTCCGAATTTTTTCCTTATTAAACTCGCCAGAAAGATCCAACTCAATTTTAATAATTGCATCTGTGCACATCTCGAAAGGTTACTCGTCATCTGATGTGCAATCTATCATTCGTGAAGTCGAGAATTGCGTTTAAAGCAGCCATCCAGTTAATCTGTGGTTCGGTCTGTCTGGCGCTTGTCGATCGTTTGAACCTGTATATTTTTATCTATTGATTGTCTGTATGCAGAAATATTTACAAAAGAAAAATAGTGCACATTCACAATTATGCAGTATGTTGTGTCGGAATGATTATCCTTTTTTTTTGTTATTTAAGTGTTCAAAGCTTTCATATTTTATTTGAAGATTTTAAACATTGTTGAGTAGATGTAAACAAAATAATCCTTTCTAAGCAGCCAAAGATTTAAAAAAAACTATATTTATATGTTCATTTGAAGATGAAGTAAAAAAATAGTTTTAAATTATATATGAATGTTTGTCCTAATTAAAGTTTCTCAAGTAGTAATAGGTAGGTAACACAGTCCAAGCGAAACAGTAATATATATATATATATATATATATATATATATATATATATATATATATATATATATATATATATATATATATATATATATATATATATTATTAAAATATAAATAAAATGATAGCCGTCAAATTAAATACAATGTAATCATACGCGGCATATATTATGTATCGTCTAATGACTACTTGAGCGATTTTACGTGACGTTTTATGATTTTGTGTTCGTTGACGACGTAAGGGCTCTCCGTCGTCAATAGTCGAATGTTTTGTAAGTGATACGTTGGCAGAATTTCACGTACGTATTCTTTTTCCCGTTTACTATTAATAACAAAAAAAAAACCGATGGATCGTATACTTTGTTAACCAAAAATCATTTACAGACCATTGTGTGTATGTTGTTTTTATGTATATATTTAAATTATATAGATACATATTCACAAAACATACATCAATAGATGTGTAAGAGAAAGTATGTGTAATCTTACGTGTATTAAAAAAAAGAAATTAGGTAACTGTGGAATTGATTTTTATTTTGACATCCTCAACCCTCGATTCGTGTTCGTTTAATGCTCCCAATACATCCTGATGCAGAAGAATCTTCTCTATAATTGATTTACTGTCTCCCCACCGTTTAATCAACTATCATAATAATAATAATAGCTTTTATTCCAGACGATGAGGAGAATAGTGCAATCCCCAACGCCCATATAAATAATATATAGATAATAAAAAAAGTATTGAAAAACAGTAAACAAAAAATAAATAAATAAATACATAAGTAAATATATAAATATTACTAATAATAAATAAATAAGTCTAATAATAATAATTTAATGTCTATTCAAGGCGGTCGGTGTAGCAGTTCCATCCATCGAACATACAATGAAGAATGCAAATGAGAAGATGCAGCAGCAAGAAGACAATTAGGCGATAAAAATATACGAAGACGTAGAGAGGCCGCTCTCATCCTGAGAATGGCTTCAAAGTGAGGCACATGCCCTTCTACAAACATTTGTGACGCGCTACAGCTCCTAGGTAACTCGAAAAGAGCACGGTAACAGTTGTTGTATTGTACTTTTATCTTCCTCATCGTCTCCCGCTTGTATCTGGTCCATAATTCACCAGTATAGAGGCTAGTACAAAAGGACATAAATAATTGTCTCTTAAACTCTACACTGGAGTGGAAAAATCGTCTAGCCAGCATATTTGCCCTTACACAAATGGCTCTTCTTTGTCTTTCGATGTCACGGTCATCAGATAGATCCTCCGTCAGCAAGTGTCCCAGATACTTGACTTCCCTAACAGTTTCAAGATTACGCCCATCTAAAATAATGTTGGGGACGAAATGAGGACCTCGACCGTATCGGAAAATCAATACCATGGATTTACTCCGCATATTATGTTCTGCAGCATAACTCGAGCAAACTTCCAGGAGGCGATTCAGAGCTGACCGAGAAGGCGCCAAGATCACCATGTCATCTGCATAGCTGATGTGGTTACTGCATATTCCTCCTATGTGGCAACCAACTCCAGTCTGTCGAAGGCGATGTGAAAGTTCATCCATGTAAAGGTTGAATAAGCCAGGAGACATTGACCCACCCTGTCTAACCCCGCACTTCAAAGAAGCGGGATCAGAGTATGAATTCCCCCAGCGTACACGGCTGAACTGATTCCGGTGCCAGGATGCTAAAAACCTCACGATTTGACTTGGAGCTCCCCTCATAGTAACCTTGACACTGTTGACAATGTATTTCCACTCCTGATTTTTCAGTTTCTAAAAGACTTCATACACATAGATGGATGGATGAACTCTACCTTTATCCAAATACATAAAAATAACAACAAGTGTTGTTGGAGACGGATGTTAAAATCCCTAACTTAACTTAAAATCCCCTGGATGGCGATTTTAAGCATCCGTCTGCTTCCGAACTGCAAGAGCTGAGGGTTGGCGATGGGCTATCATCAATTTATCTTACTAAGCCCGCTTTAAAGGTCAAGGAATTTGACCCTTAAAGTCCTCAACATGAGGCCACCCCGGCTCGGAGGAGTGAGCGGGCTGAGCTCCTGAATCTCACTAGCACTTGGGGATGATGCGCCTGTTTATATACTATTTGATTGTGCAACGCGTAGCTTGGCTGGTGAGATCATATTCTGGAAGATTCCTACAGGGTCGAGGATATCCTTAGTGTACCTGTGCCTCAAGGTTTGTTTGGTGCGTAGGTATGTAGTGAGATCATCGTCTCCGATGGGGGGGGGGGGGTCCATGTACTTGTGATTGCGTATTTGGAGTGAGTTGATGTGTCTTTGCCCAAGTTCGAATGAGGGTATTTTGACCAAATCAGGCAATCCTACATAGTTTAATTCATCGAACTGTTTAACCATTTAAAATAATAAGAAAAATGATATACTTGTGAATAAGATGTGTCCCTTTTAATTCTTAGATAAAGAGAAGTTTGTTATGCCTATGAATCCTAAGGCTGCCTCATAAGCAATCCTGGTTTAGTTCACTATATGAACTAGATTTGAATACCAAGTACATATGTGTAATTACATGAAGATGTATCGTAGATGATGAGATCAGTGAAGAAGCTCAATGATGATTGACTAATCTTATGCTGATCCCTGACGCTGTTTGAAGCTAGAAAAAAACAACATACAGTACTTGATTCGATCCTAAATTTTGCACAAATATTAATAAAAGGTCGTGTGTTATTGGTATATTTTTATTTTTGAACTTCGGTTTACAAAAGGCAAAAAAATGTACATTTTACAAAATCAACTCGCAAACAAAATTATAATATAATATATCTATCAACATTATCTCGGCGATGTTTAAAACTATCATCGGAAAAAGATCGGTCTTTCAGAACTTTTCACGAAGTTAAGAAATGACTACTAGAAGTTTCCTTATATTATATTATTTATATGCATTTAAATTCACACAATTTATTCATATGTATTTCGTTCGCCAAACATTTTTATTTTGCATTAGAATTTGATGTAACATCACTATTACATGCGCACATGAAAATATATACACGCTTTTAACAACTATCACATCTCTACGTTGTGATCCGTGTCTACGGCAGACGACGACACTTCGCATTCGTTCTCCTCGACTTCCGGCTGCTTTTCAGCTTCGGCGGGCACTTCGCCCGGATCTTCACCGGCGTTGTCTTGCACGTGCTGAGACGATTCATCCATGGAATGATCTTTCGCTTCTTCGGCTACGGAAACAAAAGCAAATTAGTACAGGCAATGAAAATTGAATATGATACGGGTTATGAAATGTTACCGTTTTCGACGGAGTTCTCGTCTGAAGACGAATCAGACTCTTCTCGGTTCCACCTCTCGCCGACAGTCGCTTTTCCGTTTTCTATCTTTCTCTCCGTCGCGTTGACTTGCTTCTCCTGTTTGACCTGTATCGCCTCACTTTTCACCGTGACGGGTTTTCCTTCCGAATCGTCCTTCTCCTGTTTGACGGTCAAACTTGAATTGCTCACCCGATCGATGTTTTCGTCGTTTTCTTGGTTCTCCAATTGGTCGTCGACGTCCATGATGTCGTCTTGGCTCATGATGGACGTCTGCGAGATGAGCGAAGTCGGCCTAAACTGTGAACCGGGCGGTAATCTCATATTCCGCAAACATCTTTGTTCGATAGCGTTCAACTCGGACGTAACATCTTGTTGTTTCTTTTCGATGATTTCTAAAAGCGACACAAATTCAAATAAACAATAAACAATATATAAAATATATACAAATCGAACGCAACATACTTTCTAAATTCTTTTTACTAATATTTAATTTTTCTTCGGCTCGTTCAGTCATTTTTTTAGGTTTCCAAAAAATATGCGGTTTACCCTTAGTTTGAATAAAGTTAAGCATCGTTGTGTGCGCCACTTCCCACTTTTCGAATTCACGCATCCTCACCATCTTGGCCTCCAACGCTTTGATGGTCGCTTTCTTAATCTCTCTCTCGGCGAAAAGATTCTGTCTCTCCTTTTTTTGATTCTCCTTTTCCTGTTTCGCCTGCTCTTCGATTCTCTTCTCTACTTGCGCTTTCTTGTCTTCTTTATTCTGTAACACGATGGCTTCCTGTTTGAATTTTTGCAACGTGCCCAACAGAGATCCGAACATGCGTCTATTTCTAGCCTTGGATTCTTCATCGCCGCTCTGAGCTTTCAGCACTTCCTGCTTCGTCGGCAAGTCTCGAATAACTTGTGAAGACAGGCGAGGTTTCTTATTGAAATTTGTTTCGTCTTCGATATCACTATCTCCACTCGGTCTCGCCGATAATCTGTAACAAAAATTAATCAAATCATTAAACATTCCCATTGTAAATGTATTCGAGTTCAAAATTTCATCAATAAACACCTGCTGAAAACTGTTTTGGTTTCTTGAGGTCTCTTTTTTCCTAGTCTATCGTCGTTGTTGAAATTTCTCTGATTGTTCGGTGAGTCTTGGTAAAAGTTGCCTTTGCCTAATCGAGGACCTCCGCGTACATTATTAGGTGAACCTTGAAATCCACGTTCTAAAGGCCTGAAAATTAAAAAAATGCATTTCATCAGAAACGAATAATAGAATATATCCAAACGGTTTTGAATTGAACCAAACCACTTAAAAAATTACTCATTGAACCAAAAACAATTTGCAATTTCGGCTCAGTTAGCTATTTCTGAAAAATCTATTTATTTTCGTTAATATATTATTCTAATTTGAATCCAATAGTACATATAATATTATTGTTAAATTTTATACTATTTATTTTTACGTCAGGATATCACCAACTAATTTTTGAGCTCTTCGTGCAATCTCCTTGATGTCCCTATTCCCATTTTTAAATTGTATATACCACCGATGACACTAATTTAGTTTCAGAATATCCCCGTGAGTAAGTATCAGTGATTCTTTTCACCGCTTCGTTTGCCTTCATTGTTCGGTCTAAAATAAACAACATAAAATGACGCAAATGCCCTTCCTCTATTATCAGTCTCGACAGTCTTCCTCAGGTAGAATTTTTGTTTTAGAAGTGATAACCGAACCGTGTCTCAACACAAACTGACTGCGAAAGAGCTCGTCGAATGATTTCGATTACTTTTCAATCCCCCAAATAGATTTTTCACATAAGCAAAAGTTACACCATACGTTAAAGTTTAACTGGAAACTGGACGCTGCAAAATTACTGCGAATTATTAGTCTATATGAAAACTTTATTTGTACAACATTAGTATACATCCACTAAATCTCTATCTATCAAACTTGAACTTGAATCCAAAGACACTTTCTTCGACTGCTTTATAAGGAGCAATATGGGATTTACCCATATTGCTATTTCCTTCACAATTCGTCATGGATATGGTCGGCTACACTTCTCTCGAACACAGGAGGAGTGTTGCCCTCATCAAGTTCTTGTTTTCCATATTTAGAGGCTTCATCTCCTGTCCGTCTATGCTGGCCGAGTTGAGCCTTCATGCTCCGGAGAGTGTGGTATGGACCCGCCATTTCACACTCCTCTGGCTAGAACTGTGGCTTATAGTAATTCTCCCATTCCTCGTGGCCTACGTTTCTTAAATTCACCGGATGGTGCCATTGACATTTGTCACATCTCTCGTCATTCTCTGCACCACTTCCTAAGTTACGGAAGTCGCGACCAATTAGAACTTCTTCTTCTTCTTCTAATGCCGAATCCGTATTCAGATGTAGGCGACTACCATGGGCAGACATCGTTTATGGCCGGTGCGAATTCTTCCCTATCATGGGCAAGCCGAAATAGCTTTTCGAGACCGAGTCCCATCCATGACCTGATGTTCCGGAGCCAAGAGAGCTTCTTTCTCCCAAGCCACCGTTTGCCTTCTATTTTCCCTTCTATGATTGTTTGTAGAAGGCGATATTTGGGGCCGCGAATAATGTGGCCAAAGTATTCCATCTTACGGCGCTTCACCGTGTCTCTCTTTTTATGAAGAAGCTGGAGGACTGTTTCGTTTCTTACATGCTCCTTCCACGAGATCTTTAGCATCCTCCGGTAACACCACATTTCAAAGGACTCTATCCTGTTCATGGATGCCACTAACAGCGTCCACGTTTCGCATCCGTACAGCAACACCGACCAAACATAGGAGAGCAGGACTCTTAAACGCAATTTCATAGATAACCTTCGACAACATAAAACATTTTTCATGCTGCCGAAGGCATTTCTTGCTATTTCGATCCTTCTTCTTATCTCCATTTCGGAACTGACTTCCGTATTGATCATTGCTTCTAGGTATTTGTATTGTTCGACCTGTTCAATCATTTGTCCGCGCACACTCAGGTTTAATGGATCCGTCTTTTCTTTACATATTACCATTGATTTTGTCTTGTTGATATTAATAGACAGACCCCATTTTTGACATGAATTATCAATTGCGATCAATAACGATTGTAGGTCTTCGGCACTCTCAGTCAATATTGCCGTATCATCAGCGAAATTACCAACTAGAACGGTTGAGTTGATCAGTTACGAATTTTTATGTCATGTTTATTTATTTCTTTTCTTCCATTTATGTATTTGTTTTACTTGTATTTTCATGTACTTTTTTCCATTCTTTATCTGTTTAGCACACTCGTCGCTTTGGAGCAATCTGTTAGACACGAGTGTGCTTGATTAATTGATGTATAATAAAATAAAATAAAAATTAAGGCTATTTAAACCGATGAAATATTTAATGAAAAAAGATAATAGATAATAAGCAGTCAATCAATTGAAAATCGAGTATGGCCACCATCAGGCAGATTAGGAGTGATCCAACTGTCACTTGAAGCGGCTGCAATTACACCAGTGCATAAACATGGGTCGGGGGATTTGAGGTTATTCGATAGGTGAGGGGTTTCGGGAGTGAGAGGTGAGAGGTGTCACCTGTCAGCGGTGTGGAATCTCTTGTTGTTGTGGTGCTGTCGGCGAATGTCTCTCTCGAGCCGCTGCAGACCGAGACGAGCCGAGTCGAGCTGCGCGCGCAGAGACACGCACGAGCCCGTCGTCACCTCCACCGACATCTTCGCCACTTGGACGCAAACTCGTGATCGTCGAGCTGAACCCTCGATGACGTGGAGACGGTGAAGAGCTGGAGCCGTGGTCACTCCGGCTGTATGTAAAGTCGGCTGTCAGAGGACGCGGGCATGTCGTGCCGCACCGAGCCAGTCGCATTACACACACCACCTAGCACCACTCTTTACGACCATCTTCATTTGCTTTTTTTTATTATCTTATAAACATCTTTTTGAAATCAGATACGGGTTATTTTCAAAGTTTTGTGCAAATCTAGTACCAGTAATAATATGCCAAATTGCATAGTGTTGAGATAAATACTGTAGGATTGTTATGAGTGGTACGCAGTGGCGACTCGTGAGAATTCATATGGGGGGGGGGGGGGCTGCAGAGATGTCTCGGGCTGTAGTAGTTCGTTGACTATACCATGGTGATCATGAGCGCCCACAGAAAATTTTCGAAGGGGGGGCAAAATATTTTTAGTAATTTTTTTTATTAATAGTTTTGGACCATTGTGGCATTACAGAAAGAACCTAATGCGCCACAATGGCCTACATTTAACAAAGATACAATAAATACAAGTCAAATTAGTAAAAAACAGAAAAATTAGAAAGCAGAAAACATGGTAAAATAAAATAATAATAAAAAAGTAACAAAAGGAAAATAATAATACAATTAAAATAGTACATAAAAATGTACAAAGGAGAAAGAAAAAGTAAAATAAATCGAACAAAATATGAATAAAAAATAAAATCACAGCGAGGCCCAAATGGAAGAGAGTAGATTAAGATTCCTCTCATACATCACATTCAAATTAAGAAAGTAATGATGAGCGCAGGTTACCAGATAAATATGTTAAAATAATATCCGATAATCTACGCTCCCCAAGGTGGAAAACATCACATTCAGGGATGGCAGCAACGATTTCATTGATAAGTCGAATAGCTCTAGGTATAGGAGCAATTCGAAAAAGAACTGTGCGAGCAGAAGGTACAACCATTAAATTATGATATCTACCACGCATATAATTATTAGGTACATAAAGTCCCAATTGTTCCAGCAACAATGGGCATGACGTATTACCACGCAGTAGCTGGAGAACGAAACGAATTAACGAGAAGTTTCTCCGAAGTTCAAGGGAATTATACCCAAGCATGCCCAAAAGGAAATGAGTAGGATAGAGATATGGGTAATACCCAAACTCTTTCTTATATAGAAAACGAAGAAATGCTTTTTGCACTTTTTTGATAATAACAGAGTGTAACGCGACGTTTTCCCATCGTCCCATAGGGCAACACTCGCCCTTTATTTCGATTGGCCACCCAGGGAAAAGTCTTATAGGCGCGCGCGCATGTGGAGCGCGCTCTCTTACCCGCCAACCGCCGCCGAAGAAAGATCTCTCCTGTGCACGTCTCCAGGGGAAGACGGGGCCCAGAGATCCATCACCATCAGTGCTGAAGAACCGCTGCGAGGTCAAGTGTAGCATCACTCCCTCCCCTGAGTTCCAGCACAACTTCCCCTGCATTCCTCACGCTGTTTCCGGAGATACCTCAGCCGTGAGACGACGAGGAAGCTGTTATCAACGAAGAAGACTTGCAGTCAGGAACCTCCCCGACTATATACATATATATATATATATATATATATATATATATATATATATATATATATATATATATATATATATATATATATATATCATCATCATCATCATTTACAGCCACTCGCCATCCACTGCTGGATGAAGGCCTCTCCAACACGCTTCCACCCGTCTCTGTTTTGCGCAACACTCATCCATCTCACCCCGCACATTTTCCTAATTTCGTTCACCCATCTTCCTTGCGGTCTTCCTTTTACCCTTTTGCATTCTCTCGGGTACCATTCAAGCAATTCTTTTGTCCACCTTTCGTCCATCCTCCTAGCTACGTGACCCGCCCATTGCCATTTCAATCTCTTCACTCTATCCACTATGTCCACTACTCTTGTCATACTTCTCACCCACGTGTTCCGCTTTCTGTCTTTTCTCGTTATGCCAAGCATACAGCGCTCCATACTTCTTTGAGTGCATTGGATTTTATGTAGCATCTTGGTGTTCAGTGTCCAAGTTTCACATCCATACGTCATCACTGGCAAAACGCATTGATCAAAGATCTTTTTCTTCAGGCAGAGTGGCATTTTTGATTTAAAAACAGCATTCATCCGTCCAAATGCACTCCATCCTAATTTCATACGTCTCTTTATCTCTTCATCTTTATTACCAGACATGTCAATTATTTGACCTAAATATAAATAATTATTTACTACTTCTACTGGTTTATCATCTAATGGGATGCTATCAGGCATGCAATACCTATTGAACATTAGTTTGGTCTTATCTACGTTAATTTTTAATCCTACTTTTCTACTTTCCCTGTCCAGCTGTGTTAGTCTGTTAAGTAGGTCAGCTGAATCACGAGCTATTAAAACTATATCGTCTGCGAACCGAAGGTGACTCAAGAAGCGACCGTTGATGCTTACTCCGGCTTTGTCCCATTCCAAGTTCCTGAAAACTCCCTCAAGCACCGCATTGAATAACTTGGGCGAGATTGTATCTCCTTGTCTTACTCCTTTTCTTATGCTAAATCTATCTGAACCTGAAAAAATTTTAACCGAAGCTGTGGCATTCTTATATATTGCAGCTAACAGCCCCACATAGGGTTCCGGTACTCCCTGTGTTTGTAGAGCGTTAAATACTGCATTGTGGCTCACTGTATCGAAGGCTTTCTCATAATCGACGAAACCTAGGCACAATGGCCGTTGATATTCGTTGGCGCTTTCGATTAGTTCGCCAACTACTTGGAGGTGGTCCATTGTACTGAAATTTGCCCTAAATCCTGCCTGTTCTATAGGTTGGTTCTCGTCGAGTATATTCTTCAGCCTTTCTGTAATAACCTTCGTGAAGAGCTTGTAGACCGCTGAAAGTAAACTAATGGGTCGGTAGTTCTTGATATCGCTTTTATCACCTTTTTTGTGTATTAAGATGATGGTTGCGTTATTCCATCCTTCTGGTATAGCTTGGTTCTGGATGCATTTGCTGAAAAGCCTAGCTAAGATATTATTTAGGGGGGAGCCGCCACATTTTAGTAAGTCAATGGGAATATTATCTTCCCCTGGGGTTTTACCGTTCTTTGCAGTTTTTAGCGCGGCCTCTACTTCGCTAGGCAATACTGCAGGAACCCTTTGGCCGTTTGTCGATTCCAGAGCGGGGGATTGGCCGTTGTCGTTCTCGTATAGTTTTGCATAGAACGTGTAAACTCTGTCTATGATTTCTTCTCTATTCCTAATTATTACTCCGCTCTCTGATCTGATTGCGATCAATTGGTTTTTGCCTAAGAAAAGATCCTGTTTGCACTTTTTCAGGCTACGGTTATTCTTAATGGTACTTTCTATTAACTTGCTGTTAAAATCCCTGACATCCCTGACTATTCTCTTTTTAATTTCCTTATTTACTAGATTGTATTCTTGCTTATTATTATCCCTATCTAAACTCCTTTTATGCTTAATTAGGTTTTTTGTTTCCGCTGAAATTTTGCTTAATTTAATCTGTTTCCTGAATCCACCTAATTTCTTACCTGTTGAGGTTAGAACCGAACTAATTACAGTGTTCAATTCCTCGATGTCTGCTTCTGGGTTTAATTTCTCGTATCTATTTCCAAGTTCGAGTTCGAATTCCTTTTTCCTAGACCTTAGTTGAGCGAAGTCTGGAGAGCTACTGCATCCTTTTATTAGTTTCCTACGTTCGCAATTTATATTAATGGCCATCTTGGCCCGGACTAATCTGTGATCGCTACCTATATCTACTTTACTTAAAACACTAACGTCTTTAACGGAGTGCAGGGTATTTGTTAGGATGAAATCTATTTCGTTCCTGTCTCCTTTAGGACTCTCCCAAGTCCACTTATTGTTTGCGTTTTTCCTGAAAAATGAATTAGTGATAAAGAGCCTGTTGTGTTCTGCGAATTCTATGAGGCGATCGCCTCTGTCGTTTCTTTGGCCGGTACCAAAATTGCCTACTGCTCTTTCTGTGTTTGCCTTTTGTCCTATTTTTGCGTTAAAGTCGCCCATGATTATTTTTAAGTGGTGGCGGCTATTATCGTATGCGCCCTGTAGTTTTTCGTAGAAGTCTTCTATTTCCTCGTCTGGGTGGCTAGATGTGGGGGCGTACACTTGGAAGATTTGACAAGTGTACCTGCTCGAGATTCTTAATACTACATAGCATATACGTTCCGATATGTCGCTTATTTCTATAATATTTCTTTCTATTCTCTTATTGATAAGAAACCCTACTCCTCCTATTCTACCATTTGGTAGCCCTCTCCAGTAGAGACAGTTACCACTTTTTAGGATTATTTGGTTTTCCTGTTTTCGTCTTACTTCGCTAAGTCCTACTAAATCCCATTTGATACTTTCTAATTCATTCTCTAATGCAAGCTCACTTCCTTCACTCGATAACGTTCTTACATTGTACGTGGCTAAATACAGGTTTCTATTAGCTAAGCTATCATCCATCGTCACTCTTGCCTTGTTGGAGGTTTGGATATTATTTTTCTCGCATTTATCCAAGATGTGTTGAGAAAAAGGCGGTACTTGAGAGAGATTTCCATTCAAGGAGTGAGTTCTTACCGCCATAGACTCTTCTCTGTGGTCAGCTTTGTCTGATAGTCATCCTAGGTATCACTTGGATCACTTATGAGTTATTACATGCCATTTAACAGGGTTACTTTGTAAGTGAAAGTAGTTAGTTATGATAATAATAGATTAGCAATTGTTATACTACTTTCTTTACAGATCTTTATCGTGAGACGCCTCTTTGGAGACAACGGATTTATATATGTGTGAGTGCGGTTTGCAATTATATATTTTAATAATAAATTTAGTAAAGAATATAAAATTACACGAATTACTTTAATATAAATTAAATATGAAAAAGAACTATTAGACAGTTGGGAAACACCGTTTCTGTTTGCTATTATTCTATTAAGTAAAGTTCGTTAAAAATTTTTGTCTGAAAGCAATTATGTGGAAGATTTATTGCTTCTGTGGGACCAAATTTTGGCTGACGAGCAGGGACCCTTATTTTTTTTTTGTATTCAGGTAGGGAGATGTATCTCGTTCGTATACGCTTTTGTAACTGACACAAAATTAACACAAAATTTTACGCAATCACTGATATTAAAAAACGCTGTTAATGGCCGATCATCTGTTTATTTTTACACTTAAATTATACTAGGATGCAATTAGTTAAATAAGTGAGTAGACGGTTAGTTTTGTAGTGATAGATGGGTGGGGAGTCCGAGTATTTCGAAATGCAAAGTGAGAGCGAGAGAAACGCGCGCGGACACGGTGACAGTCGGACTCGGACCATATATATATATATATATATATATATATATATATATATATATATATATATATATATATATATATATATATATATATATCTATATATATATATATATATATATATATATATATATATATATATATATATATATATATATATATATATATATATATATATATAGTTATATATATATATATATATATATATATATATATATATATATATATATATATATATATATATATATATATATATATATATAACTATCCCAAGGTTAGTCCACGTTTCTACATAACCCGACCCTTGGAAGAATAACGACGTATAACGCCCTTTGCATCACGCGCGCGTAAATACGTTCGTCACAATAGTAATTTGCTTCATGCGGATTCCACAATATCGCATTATACTCTAGCTTACTTCTAACAAGCGAGAAGACATGGGGTTGGAGAATAATGTTTTAATGTAGTTAAATTTTCTTTCTGTTTTCTTCAATAGTTCTTTTTACAGAATTATCTATCTGACAAATAATATTCTTATTTGGATCTCTAATGGTTGACGCAAAGTGTTCAGCATCTTGTTGAGACCCACGATGCCATGCTGAGCTGGTATGGTTTCTGGCACATTCATTAAAATCTTTGTACTTTGTACAAGGAGTAGTAATGAAGGCACCTTGAATTTCTCTTTGAACTGGTTGCGGAAATAAAACAGAGAAAATGCAAAAAGCACCTTTTAACCTAGGTGGATATGATAACCATGGAGTATACTGGGTTAGTCAAGATTCCCTGAAACAACGTTTTCCACTTCCTGACATGTCGCCTTCAAAATCATATGACGGGTGAGGCTTGTATGGATCAGTTAGCAAACGATACTTAAGCTTAAGATCGATAGGAATCTTCGTAGTAGATTTTACATAGAGTCCAATGTCATAGGTAAACCTAGTATCTCCACTTTCAAGCTTGTCTGGGTCTGGTTCTTGTGATAGCGTTGCTGCTGCAGATGAACAAGCAACAGCATCCGTTTTCCGTTTTTTACTGTGGATGTGATTGCTGTGGCTGTCTGAGAGGTTTTAAAAATTTCCGGATATCCATGACGCCTAAAAGTAACAAGGAAGACAAAGATGTTGCTCCAGGCTAGCCAACGTTCTGTCTCTCCACACTTTCTTTATGCTAACACGAAGTGATTTAAAATAAAAGTAACATTATTTGACTATTTTCAATCAATCCAGGGGGGGGGCAAATGCCCCCCCCCCCCCCCCTTGCCCCCACCTGCAGGCGCCCATGCCGGTGATCAAATGCAAACAAAAATAGCATGCATATCTACTATACTGGGAGGACTGTAGCCCCGCAGCCCATATAGACGAGCCGCCACTGGTGGTACATGATGTAGTGTTGGTATTGTTTCGTAGGGGTAGGTGGAGGATCCAAGTAAATGGCCAAAGTCGCTTCACAGCATTTATTGGAGATTAAGGAGATCCACGCACTTCCCGTGCTCCGTCCAGAATTTCTTGTTATGGTCTCAGTCAGTCTCCGTGACGGGCCTGAATGTGAAACGCCCGAAAACGCAAATATCGGAAGGCAAAGATCAAAAATCGAAAGATCTTAAGTCGAAAGATCAAAAAAAAGGGTACCTGGTAAACGGTACATACTCACGTACATACTCAATTTGCGCGAGCAGGATACAACAGGAACAAGAGGAACAGGCTTTTCCTCCCGTATTAATGTGCGCGCGCAGAATACGGGAGGAAAAGTCTGTTCCTCTTGTTCCTGTTGTATCCTGCTCGCGCAAATTAAGTGAGTATGTACCGTTTACCATGCACCCTTTTTTATCTTTTGACTTAAGATCTTTCGATTTTCAATCTTTGCCTTCCGAAATTTGCGTTTTCGGGCCCGTGAGGTAGACCCGGTCAAAGTATGTACCTCCTTATAAAGGACAGGTCGCTCAGGGCATCTTCGACGTCCGGTTACTTCCTCATTGTTTAGTCACGTACTAGATATGCATTCCCACGACATTCAGTCCCACGCTATCGCTGTCAGTTCTGAGAAGAGACAGGGTGCCGTTACTAAGCCAATTCAGTGGTCATTGCTTAGCCTACTTGCACTTAGCCTGGAGATAATCCTCGAAACCCAATTATAACGGCGGCTCCTTTTAGCATACGCTACAGTATGATTGGTATGTTATTTATTTATTTTTATTTTTACATATATCGCTGTCGGATCCCTCATCAATGAGGATCGTGACTATGATGTCCAGTCAACCAGCTGTCTCCGTTCAGTTCTGAATACGGCCAGGCGAAGACTTGCTACCATGGAAGCGGCCGTCGCTGCAGATACTTGGTCAATCCAGGGGGATACGGGAGATCTGCCTCTGGCTCTTTTGCTTTCGACGCCACCAACCACAACCAACCGCTACCAACCAAAACTCTCCTCACCTCTTCGTGCAATGTGGCCGAACAAATGCAATATACGTTTCAGGCATATTGTTGACGGTCTATCCTTGACTTTTATTTCTTCAAGGATATACACATTTGTGCGATTGTCGGTCCAAGGCACGCGCAATAGCCGTGTTCCGACGCCAGGGGCTGTAGTTGGCCGGCTGGAGGGCGGAGACGCTGGGGTCCCCCACGGTGTCTTCCGGTCGTCGTCGTATTTTGTTATATCTCAGGTTTCTCTCCATAGATGTCTCTGTGGATGTTTATTGTACCTATATATAAATTCGTATTTTTACATGAAAATATCATTGACGTATTGTATATGATGTTTATTGATCGTATTGTATACGATTTTTGCAATGTCTGACCATAGATGTCATGTATGGTTTCGATTTATGTAATAATTATGGATTAAATATGTATAATTTCTTGTGTCTTAATCTGTTTAGCACATTCGTCGCTTTGGAGCAATCTGTTAGATGAGTGTGCATGATTAATTGATGTAATAAAAATAAAATAAAATAAAATATAACTTATCGTATAAGATGCGTTTTACTTTTTTCCTATCAAACATCTTTACAAAGAATCCCACAACATTAAATATTGCGATGCTTCTGTTAAGCGTTCTGTTAGCGTCGCTAGATCCGTGCGGGGAGTGCGGTCTGCACCAGGTGACACCATTTTTGGGTTCACATTAAATTGTTCAAATTGAAAAACGCTAATTCGACATATTCGTTGTATGACGGTCCTCGAGCAGCTACACGCCTCATTGCAATTTCTGTATATATACAGCTTTATGTATCTATACAGCTACCGCGAAATCCGTCTGGTGCACCTATATATAGCATCAAATATGAGCTATAATTGGCTTTTGTTCGAATTCCCGAGAAATCAGTATACTAAAGGTAAGAAGGTTAACTAATTCAGTCAGAGGAAGATGCAATCCAGAAACAACGTGTGAACTAAGCTTCTCTTTTGGCGCTTCTCTCTTGTAAATCATAACAATTAACAAATATTAATAACTAGTGTTGTGTCAACGGGTGGTTTCGGAAAGAAATTGATACACAAATTAAAAAGTTATATGTAAGCAAGTCCGCGGCGTGATGAAGATCAGTGAAGAGGCTGTGTGGTGTGGAGCTACCCCAATGGTGCTACTATCGTAGTCGATGGTCTCCGTGATGGTAATTGGGCTAGCATCTCTCTGCTGGAAAGAACTCAGAGAAATTCTAAAGAGAAGTCGAAAGGGAGGGGGGGGGGGGAGAAAAAATGGTTTTACCGCACCAGGTGACACCACCCCTAGCGACGCCACTGTGTTGTATTGTAACATGGGAACATGAGGGACTCAGTAAGTGCCCGAATAAATGATACGCTGGAGTTCTCACATACCTGGGCGTGTTCGTGCGTAAACAATAGACTCGCCAGGGTGGACCCTTACGTTCCTAGACAATAAACACACTAACAGATCGGAAAAGCTGTGCTGTGCAACTTGTCCTTTATAAGAAGGTAAACACGGTAGATCAGATATTCTTGAGTGAGCGGTGGCTCCATGTGGACTTCCCGAATCATTGAATAAATTCTGTGAAGTGACTTTGGGCTTTCATTTGAATCCTGAACCCGATCCTATGCAACAATATTGTAAATATAAACAGTTAGTGACAATGTTTTGTTTTAATTTAGATGGCCAACAACTATATCACATATCATATATCCCAGGAGGTGTCGCGACAAAACGTTCATGGAGAAAAGCGTTTAACACCAGAGTGCTTCCGATCACATATATTAGTAACCTTTTTTGATTTCTGTCCAGGGGGCATGCCATCTCACATCTCACAACACACATAGTAGTGAGAGTGAGATGCAACATTAGTTTCCGCTAGTCGCCACCAGGCGCCTCAGCTCAAAAGCTCACGCACACTGGGGGCGAAATTACACAGCGGTGCATGTGGCACGTGGGTTTTTTTAGATAGTTTTAAACATATAGAAAAAATCTGACGTTCATGGCACGCATGCATGGCACGCGGCACGCGGCTCAAAATGACACTTACGACCTATGTCGTTGAAATTGTATGGTAGTATTTATCCTTGCTTGACAGTGATCTATACCAAAACGACCCTTTGGACCATTTTCGGTAAAATTGTATCCTTGCTTGACAGTGATCGATAACGGTGTATCCCATATTCGTTATCGATCACTATCAAGCAAGGATACTCTTGATAAAATATACTCTTGATTTTAATAATAGTTTTAATCGCAGAATTTGGGCATTTTTAATTTTGAGATTAAGTTTAACACCACTGCCTATAATTTAGCACATCACAACAATAATATTTAAAGAATATTATACTAGTAGAATACTATCAGAGCATTTACGATTCATCCCAAACTGTTGAACGGCTTATTAGACAATTGAATCCAAAAACTTATAAAAAACAGAAGACCTAAAAGAGGAGGTAGCACTTCCGCTCAATTTAAAATTTTGAAAATATATGCCAACATGATAGTGTTACGTAGGGGTCAGGAGGATCCAAGTAAAAGGCCAACAGTCGTTTCACAGCATTTATTGATGATTCAGGAGATATACGTACTGACAGTGCTCAGTCCAGAATGACATGATATCGCCTACGTACCGCCTTATAAAGGGTAGATCTCTCAGGACGCCTAATCTGTTTACCTGTTGTACAGTCACGTATTCGGATATGTGTTTCCACGACATTGGGTCTCCCCGTACCAATTCTGAGAAATAACTAATAACGGTCATTGTTTAGCCTAAATGCACTTAGAGTCCAGATATAATCCTTGGAAGTAAGTGCGAGCACTTAGTTAACCCGATAACAGATATCCGTTGGTCTAAGTGCAATTCGCTCAATCCGCTGCGTACGTAACAATAGTATAGGAAGTCCGCTGGGTAGTGGGGAGAATTGCAGGAGAGAGAGACAAGTAAAAGCGATCTCAATTCAATCTTATACGTTTATTTTGAGAACAATACTCGATGCGCGTACGCACCCGATCGCGTCAAGGCGCGACTCCTACTGTCGCTCCCGGACAAGGTTCGGGAGTACCAACCTTAACATTAATACATATGTGTATAATACCAACTGTTCGGCATAAGCCACATAATTATAATCATTTTATATTAATATCCTACAATAGTATATAATTCAGTGACTGTTAACAAACACTATTTAAAACCCATGGATCGATTTAAAATCACGAATTCGAATTTTCGTGTTTATAAACGAAAATAAAACGAGTTAGCGTTGAAGAAGTGCATTTAGTATAATATAATAGATAAGAATTTAAACCAGTATCAGCAATCGTTCTTTTATTTTCAATAGTCAGTTGTTTTTTTGTGCGGTTTTTCCACTATTGTTGAAATTATCTTGAAGAAAATACATTTTTCCGTTATTAAAAAATTCTTATTGATTGCTTCCTTTAAATTTTGGTTAATTCGGAAGTACTCCGTTTGAGTGCAAAATATGCACGGCGGATTTCAGTAGTTCATCGAATTCTATTATCGATGATCTTATTTTTAATTTCAAAATGTGTTTTATCTGTGAGAAGACGATTATTTTAATATCGGATGAGTGGTTATTTCCATGCGGTTTTTCGTTATTATTGTAAAAACATGTTTTTCTGTGGTATAATGTCATATCCGCGTAAATAATCAAGTGCTAGCCCTTTACCTGTAAGTTCGTTTCAAAAAACTCCAAAAACTATTTTTATTACTGCAAAAAATGTGAATATCGCTTTTACAATTTAATCATTGAAATTTCATAAATCAAAATCCAAATACCTATCCAGACACAATATCACTATTAAATATTTTTGTTTATTTAAAGATTACGTTTATTACAAAATTGAGAGGGAAAAATAAATTCGATCTTCTCAATGATTATGAATAAATAAAATAACTAAACGTTACTTTGTTTATTTTAACCTTATTTGAATTACCTTAAAAATAAAATCGTTGACTTGCACGTATTTTGATGTGCTTTAATATTTATTTTTATTTCAATTTTTACTCACATTTTTTATTAAATTGATATGTTTTGTGTATGAAATTCTTATCCATACACTATGAATGTACTTACTCTTTATTTATACCTATTTCACTACTAATAATTCGATAAATTGGGTAAATGGCAATTTAATTCCATTTTTTTTTCTTATATTATAAATATCGCAATTATTTTCATTTTTAATAATTTTATACGTTGGCAAGAAAAGTCGATTATACTATACTATGTATAATAATTCGAGTCCGAGTCGAATCATAGCAAAACGTCGAAGTCGGTAAATTCTGATCCGACTCCATAGCCCTGATCTAAACTTAAGTTCAATTATATATTCCCCGTATGTTGGTCATCTGCCATGGCACTATGGCATTTATGAGAAATAATTAACTTCAGTACCTAAACAATTAATATACGTTTCAATGCAACGAAAGGGTTGAGATATCCTTATCTATCGAGATAAATACGCAGAACGCCAGTGCTCCACATCATTCGCTGCTAATCTTTCCAATTGGTAAGTCCAACTTTATAATGCTTAGCACTTATAGTTATATTGTCTAATTTTCAACTTTGTTTTTCAGGAGAAATCTAGGAAAAAATCAGAAACAAGATGTTCGTAGTGAAGCCGAAGTCCAATTATGCTGCAAAACGTGTGGCATATTTGTATGCTGCCATGAAACGAAATAAGAGTTACGACACCGGATTTGATGTTCGAGACCGAATGTATCTTAATTCAAATCCAAAAATATTTAAAATCCAAATTGTTTCACAGTTTAATTATATATTTTCTTAATTGCAGATTCTACGCGCACTTGATCGTGTTAGCGACGTGCAGCGAATTCTTTGGGACAAACGAAGGTTACGTGGAGGACATCTTTTCAGAGTATGACGACGAAGTCATCGAAGCAACCCTGAAGTATTGTTACACTGGAGAAATAAGTAAGAGTTCATAAACATCAAAAGTAATCAATTATTTTCAAATGTAATAATGTGAAATATAATTTTAGGTATAGACGAAAAACACGTCGAAAAATTAATGGAGCTAGCCAAACGACTGAAAGTGAAAATTCCAGAGCAATTTAAAACAGTCGATCTCTCAAACTGTTTGAAAGTTTTGGAATCAACGGGAGATTCCGAATTATTAAAAAAGGCAATGGATTTGACTTCGGAAAACTTCGAGACGGTGAGTGTTGGATTATATAAAAAAATATGTCACTTAAATATTTTTCAATTCCACTTCTGTTTCAGCTGCACAAAACTCAAGGTTTTCTCAATCTGCCGCTCTTCAACTTGATGGAAATCTTGAAATCGAATGATTTGGACGTGCCTTCCGAAGAAAGTGTATTCAATGCGGTGAAATTGTGGGTAAATCATGATGATGCAAACCGTAAAAGTGATTTGGCACAGCTGATGAGATTCGTGAGGTTATCCTTACTCTCCATGGAGGTATTTCAAATTAAATGAATGTTGCAGTTTAGTGATAAAAATCATTCGAATAATTTGTTATATTTCAGTTTATTGTGGACGAAGTAATGACGTTCTGTCATTCATGTGCAGAGTGTTTGACCACTATTAGAAAAGAAATTAAAAACAAGAATGATAAATCTTTCGTCCCAAGAGAGACCCCTCGTAGAAAAATAAAAGGATATAAAATGGCACTGGTTGGGGGGACTGATTTAGATGTGAGTTTTGTATCACAAGTATAATATTTTGATTGGATTGTAAATTAATTATTTTATTGCATAACGTGTTTTCAGACGGCAAACACCATCGATATATTTGACGGATTAAAGAACAGTTGGACTCTATCCAAAAATATTGGAATAAATAAATCAGATTTTGCGTCTGTCCTCTTGGGAGATTGGATCCTTATCATCGGCGGAAAGAATTCTTTATGGGATACATTTACTTCAGTAACGTTTTCCGGTGTTGCGAAGTACCTGCTTAGAGAAATCGGAATATAACCAATTTATTTGTTTTCAGGTGGAATACATCGATTTGAAAAGCGGTAAGAAAAAGCCATTGAAGCCATTAAATCAAGCTCGTAGTGATTTATCAGCAGTGACACTTCGGCGCGGTTCATCCACGGATGTTTACGCCATTGGTGGTAGAGATAATCATGGCCGTTTATCTTCAGTGGAAAGGTGATTAAATTGCAATCATTTCATCAGATCGATTGAAAGAGAAGTTGACGATTATTGATTTCGATTAGGTGGAGCAGCAACACTGGGGATTGGGAGATCATCGCTCCATTGTTGGAGGCAGTTACTTGGCATAGTGCTTCTGTCATCGCCGATAAAATATACATAACAGGCGGGGAAACAAGTGAATATATATCCACGAATAAAGTGCAGATGTATTCAGTGGAGACCAATTCTTGGACTTACCGCGCTCAGATGATTCAGAGAAGAGATAGTCATTCGGTGAACATCAATTAATTTTATTGACAACTCTCCAAAATAAAATACAACTCTTCAAAATAAAATGAACTAAATTTTCATTTCACCATTTTAGAGCGTAGCATTCCAAGGAAAACTTTATGTCGCTGGTGGACATGATTGGGAAACTTCTTCACGTTTAGACAGTGTGGAGCATTACGATCCGAATGCAAATGTGTGGACTGCATTCACCAAACTACCGCAAGCTGAATTTGGAATCAGTCTCGGCTGTTTCCAAAATAAACTGTTTAGCATGGGTGAGTTTTTTTACAACTTAATTTGGATTTATGGGTCTCGAATGTAGAATTAATTTATTGTTTTGATTTTCAGGTGGATTTACAAGTGATGTTTGGGAATACGACGAGACGAACAAATCTTGGAACGCTTCAACAAGTCTGAGCAGAACGAGAAGTGGTGCAGTTCCACATGTCATTCCATATGATTCGATTATTTGATCGACTGCAGTTTTTTTGTATTATTTGAAAAAAATGTATTTTGAAATAATCATTAAATGTACTTTTTGAATTTTGAATTTATCCAAATGTTTGAATAAATACATAATATGCAACAACTTCTCAAAATATATTTAATTTTTCCGTCAATATTTAATGTTTATTTACTCATGAATAATTAATATTATCTAAATGAACTGAAAAATCAGAGAATGGCCAAAATCAAAAACATATACATAAAAATGAATTCAATTCAATTCAATCCAGAAATGTTATATTTCATTTCTAATAATTTTTCTTGTTTAAATAATACGTCTTTAAATTCGTGAAATTAATTCGAAATTGAAAATAAATTTTGTATATTTCTTTAAATTTATTTCAAACAGTGGCTCTCAAATATTTTTCACACTTTTCGTCGATTAAATAATACTTTTCCATTATTCATTAAGTGATTCTCAAACTTTTCATAATTATTACTTTTATTTAAAAATCAAGATGAATTTCATATATGTTTTTGGAATTTGCTGCATTCCAACGGCTCTCAAATGATTTTACGAAGGTTTCTCAAATACTTTTA
Organism: Arctopsyche grandis; assembly: GCF_051622035.1. Lineage (NCBI taxonomy): Eukaryota > Metazoa > Arthropoda > Insecta > Trichoptera > Hydropsychidae > Arctopsyche > Arctopsyche grandis. Next base: position 1,391,634 of record NC_135367.1, read on the forward strand.
CACTTTTATTCTGTTATATCGTGGTTTTTATCGAATTGTGAAATTTTCTAGTATTGTTAACTTTTATGAGAAATAGTCAATATGTTAATGTCAGTGGCTCTGAAACTTTTATTTTATTAATATGTTTTTATACTAAAGTTAATTTCCAAATAATGTTACTTTACAAATTCAAATGATTTCACAGATTTCCGTCCGTTTATTAAATTCCAGTTATTCTCAAACGGTTTGTAGTACCAGAGATTCTCCAATAAAAATTTTTGATGAATACATATTTTTGTGTTTTCAATAATTTTCGACTGATTTTAAGATGGTTTTTCACACTTTTATTAAGTTTAATAGTATTTTTATGGGATAATTTTATTCATCTATGTTTTCAGTAATTGTCAACCATTTCAAGAAACGTTTCTCAATTATTTACATATTTTTTATTTTTATATTTTCGTAATTATTTATTCAAAGTAATCAAAATATTTCCTTTAATTGTCTTTATACCAGCGCTTCTGAAATGTAATATGTAGTGTATTTTTTCACATACAAATTTGAATTATTTGGATTTTCACTTAAAGAATTGGTATGTCTTTTGATTAATCGTTTTTTATTTCATTTTTAAAAGTTCCACTCTTTTTACGCACGGTAGAGTGAATTGGTTTTATACGGCTAAAGGTGTCATGACATTTTGAACGAAACTGGAGTGAGATGACTACGATTTAAATTGTAAGTATATAAAAATTAATAAAACGTGTGTAATGCAAAATTAGCAAACATGATACAAACGAATTTGCACAGCAATATAAAACAAGGTTAATATTCAGCAGCTGGATGTAGTCTCCATAGCAGTAGCTTAAAAGCATTTGCGGATCATCTTCTTCAATATACACTTGAAAAGGTTGCACATAATTTAATAAACACTGATATTTGATTTCGATTAAATTATAAAAATTAATTTTGAAATTCAAATTCACTAACAATAAAAAATTAATTCGTTTTTCACACGCGAAGGAAAAGTATTACAAAAAATCACTTAATGTCACAATTTAATTGATTTTTGGGTTTATTCGCGAACGACATATTGATAGATTTTAATTGATAATGAATTGAAACGTTAAAAATTCGCGATCAAATTGGCGTGAGGTTCGACCATTTTTCTTCGACTGAAATCGAATGAAAACAAACAAGTGAATAAACTTTTTAAATTCAAATTCAAATATTTTTGCCATTTATTTTAACTCTATTCATTCAATGCATTCAACTTATTTTTACTTTATGTTTTGAATTAACACCAACACCAACACACTCTCTTTTAGAGGACTGGATTTGACATCTTTTACTATTTACAGTAAAATATTATTACTGAGATCTTGATTCCGCAATTGCATACATTGCTCAATAACGGAATGTGCTGAATTTCGTTTCGTGCTTCAGAGCCTAATATAAATTTAGCAATTATTACCATACACATTGTTTTACCAATTCCTCGGCTATTTCCTTAGCATACAGTTATGCCACTTGATGAGAAGCTCCTAACAAGGGCTTTTGAATTACTGCGACGCTAAATTTTGTAATAAGATCGCTGCTGTCACATCGTGCCTTCTTAGACTTCAAAGTGCTAAAGCTACATACATACATATGTCCTGAAGCTTCCTGTAGCAGATCGTAATACAAACAATCGTGTAATTATGTTCAATTAAAATAGAAGGAACTAAAATTTACAAAAAAATCTATCTATAATGAATAAAATCTATTTAAATCTGAAAAATTAAATCACATGTGTGTATTATCATAATTTACAGGTATTCGCCATCCACTGCTGGACGAAGACCTCTTCCATTCGTCTCTGCATTGGGAAAATCTCATACATTTATCTTATTTCATCCACCCATCTCCCCTATTTTTCCACTTTATGAAAGTAAAGTTTATTCGTCCAAGGTAGGGGGGGAGGCATGGAACCCCCCTCGGATCCCCCTTTGATTTCTTTGTTCGTTATAAATTGGCAAAAGTTATTAACTAAAATCGACACAGTGACGCCGATAATGCACATCATCTTTAAAATATATATACATATTAATATTTGGGGATCCTCCTGGGGTAGGGCTGCCAGATTAATTCGGATATTTTAATCCCCCCCCCCCGACCCCCCGGGCACCGATATTACAAAAATGATAAAAAACTTTATAAAATCAATCCTTTTATAAACTAGTATAATTAATTACATATTGCCAAAAAAGATTGAAAAAAAATCAATCTCAATCTCGCTTTTTTTCGATTGTTACGCAGATTTTAGAGCTGCACAACCAAACTCTTCATATTTAATTTTTATTGCCATCAATAATAGCAATATATCCGGTGTGGATTCACTTTTTACAAACCTCTTTATGTTTTTATATTCTCTATTAATTGTCTAAAAAAGTGCTGATATCCTTCCAAACATTGAGCCTCTGTTAATACATTAAACAATGGCAAAACTGTTTCTTTAACATTAATATTAGATTTTGAACCTGCCACAGATGGATTGAATAGTTTACTCATTTTTTGGACGAATAGATTTGTCTCATTTAGTCTTGAGTGTGAATCTATTTTTTAGAGGCTTTTTTGAGCAGCACTTTGGATACACAGCTCCAACTGTCTTCTTTTCTTTACAGTAGTAGACAAAAGCAGTTGCTTGGTTTCGACAGGAAAATCACCGTCTATGGTAAACTGCAAGCTCTGTTTTATCCCCTCTATTTCTTCACATAATAAATGGGCAAAGGGATAGGAAGACCCTTCTAAATTTTTTATTAATTTTAAAAATTTTATGCAAATTTCACTTTTGTTTGTTATTTTAGCATCTATTCGCGTATTTTACGAATTTAGCATCTATTCCGAATTTTAGGATCAATTAAGCATTAATAGCAAAATGCCCAAAATACGTGTCTCTAGTCATAACTGATCATCATATACTGAAAAAAAAGCATCATGGAATCGTTTTAACATGCTTTCAACGTCCGCTCAATTACATGATTTTATTTGTTTATTTTCAGCTGTGATGGCCTCAGAAGACAATGAAGATATTCCGTCTACATCTGGTGTGGGAGCACCGACTCCGGGGACTAACATCGTGATCGACCCTCCTCCACCTTCTGATCCTGGCAGTTCCAGGAGTGCTGGTTTGCTTAAAAGTTATTAAAATGTATGGAAATGATTCTTTTTATACATTTTGAAAAATTTTCTGCTAAAAATCATATAACTTAATATTTTTTTTATGATCGCAGAATTTGGGGATTTTTAATTTTAACATAAAATTTACAATAATTGACAATAATATTTAAAGAATATTATACTAATACATATTATATGTGTGTATATGCAACCTATGTATCTTAACTTTTACGATTCATCCCAATCCGTTGAGTGGCTTATGAGTCAATTAAATCAAAAAACTTAAAGTAAAAAGAGAAGGTGTGTACCACTTCCGGTCTGCCTAAAATTTTGAAAATACAATTCAGTGACAGTGAATTTAAAAACCATGGATGGATTTAAAATCTCCAGTTCGAATTTTCGTGTTTATAAACGAAAATCAAATGAGTATGCATTTAGTAAATAATATAATATTATAGATAAGGGCTAAAACCAGTAGCAACAATTCTGATGCTATTTTCAATAATCAGTTGTTTTTTTGTGTGGTTTTTCCACTATCATTGAAATTACATATCTCGAAGAAAATACATTTTTCGCTTATTAATCAATTATTATTAATTGCTTACTTTAGTAATAATCGATGATCTTATTTTTAATTTCAAAATGTGTTTTATCTGTGAGAGGACAATTATTTTAATATCGGATGAGTGGTTATTTCCATGCGGGTTTTTCATTATTATTGTAAAAACATGTTTTTCTGTGGTTTAATGTCATATCCGTGTAAGCAATCTAGCGCTAGTCCTTTAACCCTAAATTAGTTTTAAAAAACTCGAAAAACTGTTATTATTCCTGCAAAATATATGAATATCGCATTAACAATGGAATCATTTGAAATTTAAGAAATCGAAATCCCAATACCAATCCAGACACAATATTTTAGCTCAGATTGTTCATTTTAGCCATCACTCGTGAATATTTTTGGTTATTTAAAGATTACGTTTATTATTAAATTGATCAATAGAGGGAAAAATAAATTCGATCTTCTCAATGATTGAGAATAAATAAATAAACAAAATAACTAAACGTTACTTTGTTTGGAAAATTTACAGTTTTATATTGATTATAAACGATAACAAAATATAATTATTAGAAAATAAACCATTTTACAATTTTCACATATGAGAACGAGAACGGGAACGGGAATTGCATGCCGGGGTTCAGCTAGTTTTAAATAAATATCAATTTTCGAATATGTAAATAATCGCAATCGCTTTTGAATTTCAGTTTGGAAAATCAGCTCGGTGTGGAAATGAAGAGTCGAAGCTCGGCATCGCCATCGGAAATTTAAGTTTCAATGTACGAGTATGATTATTTAGCAATGATTGACAATATTCATAATTACAATCACTTTTCTTTCAGGTCCATCACCGAGACACCAACGTCATCAAACGAGTAACTCATTTATATATTGTTTCTGCATTATTATCAATTCTTGGATATTTTAATAATCTCAATCGCTTATAAATTTCAGCTCAGAATCATATTATACGGAACGTAAGTTGTAACTGCTTATATCTATTATACGAATGATTATTTATAGTAAATCACATCATAATTTACAGCCATTCGCCATCAACTGCTGGATGAAGGCCTCTCCAACACGCTTCCACTCGTCTCTATTTTTCGCAACACCCATCCATCTCATTCCGCACATTTTCCTAATTTCGTTCACCCATCTTCCCTGCGGTCTTTCTTTTACTCTTTCGCCTTCTCTCGGGTACCATTCAAGCACTTCTTTTGTCCACCTTTCGTCCATCCTCCTAACTACTTGACCCGCCCATTGCCATTTTAATCTCTTCACTCTATCCACTATGTCCACTACCCTTGTCATACTTCTCACCCACGTGTTCCGCTTTCTGTCTTTCCTCGTTATGCCAAGCATACAGCGTTCCATACTTCTTTGAGTGCATTGGATTATATTTAGCATCTTGGCGTTAAGTGTCCAAGTTTCACATCCATACGTCATCACTGGCAAAACGCATTGATCAAAGATCCTTTTCTTCAGGCAGAGTGGCATTTTTGATTTAAAAACCGCATTCATCCGTCCAAATGCACTCCATCCTAATTTTATACGTCTCTTTATCTCTTTATCTTTACTACCAGACATGTCAATTATTTGACCTAAATATAAATAATTATTTACTACTTCTACTGGTTTATCATCTAAGGGGATGCTATCAGGCATGCAATAACTATTGAACATTAGTTTAGTCTTATCTACGTTAATTTTTAATCCTACTTTTCTACTTTCCCTGTCCAGCTGTGCTAGTCTGATAAGTAGGTCAGCTGAATCATGAGCTACTAAAACTATATCGTCTGCGAACCGAAGGTGACTCAAAAAGCGACCATTGATGCTTACTCCGGCTGTATCCCAATCCAATTTCCTGAAAACTCCCTCAAGCACCGCATTGAATAACTTGGGCGAGATTGTATCTCCTTGTCTTACTCCTTTTCCTATGCTAAATCTATCTGTACCTGAAAAAATTTTAACCGAAGCTGTGGCATTCTTATATATTGCAGCTAACAGTCCCACATAGGGTTCCGGCACTCCCTGTGTTTGTAGGGCGTTAAGTACTGCATTATGGCTAACTGTATCGAAGGCTTTCTCATAATCGACGAAACCTAGGCACAATGGCCGTTGATATTCGTTGGCGCGCTCGATTAGTTCGCCAACTACTTGGAGGTGGTCCATTGTGCTGAAATTTGCCCTAAACCCTGCCTGCTCTATAGGTTGGTTCTCGTCGAGGATATTCTTCAGCCTTTCTGTAATAACCTTCGTGAAGAGCTTGTAGACCGCTGAAAGTAAACTAATGGGTCGGTAGTTCTTGATATCATTTTTGTCGCCTTTTTTGTGTATTAAAATGATAGTTGCGTTATTCCATCCTTCTTGTATAGCTTGGTTCTGGATGCATTTGCTGAAAAGCCTAGCTAAGATATTAATTAGGGGGGGGGCGCCACATTTTAGTAAGTCAATGGGAATATTATCTTCCCCTGGGGTTTTACCATTCTTTGCAGTTTTTAGCGCGGCCTCTACTTCGCTAGGCAATACTGCAGGAACCCTTTGGCCGTGTGTCGATTCCAGAGCGGGAAATTGACCGTTGTTGTTCTCGTAAAGTTTTGCAAAGAACGTATAAACTCTGTCTATGATCTCTTCTCTATTCCTGATTATTACTCCGCTCTCTGATCTGATTGCGATCATTTGGTTTTTGCCTAAGAAAAGATCTTGTTTGCACTTTTTTAGGCTACGGTTATTCTTAATGGTATTTTCTATTAGCTTATATTGTTATTAATCGAATTAATTTAAATTTCAGCTCTGATAGCGGTTCTGAAAACAAAAATCGGGGCTGGGCCATGCTATCTGAAATGTAAGTAGTAACTGCTTATATTATTTATCGATGGTAGACAATTACAATTACAATTACAACCACTTTACTTTCAGGTCCAATGGAGAAGCTGCGTCCTCAATAACTGAGTAAGTCACACCGATTAACATACACATGTATATTATTCCCATAATATTGTCAATTCTGAGCTGTAATTTCAGTTTCAGCTCAGATAGCTGGATAAATGGATAAATGGATTTCATCGTATGCTGATCTAACAAATTCAAGTCGATAAATGTTTTAGATCTTTGCCCGTTTCTTTCCTGCTCATTTCATTTAAATATATAGATATACAATAGCTACCAGATATGTATGTTAGCGTCAGTTATACTTTTTTGAAAGGGCTATCATAACTTTTATCTATCATAACTTTTACGATTCATCTCAATCCGTTGAGCGGCTTATGAGACAATTGAGTCCAAAAACTTAAGAAAAGACCTAAAATTTAATACACATTATTTAAAATATCCAGTTCGAATTTTCGTGTTTATAAACGAAAATAAAACGAGTTAGCATTGAAGCAATGCATTTAGTATAAGATAATATTAGAGATAAGAGTTAAAACCAGTGTCAACAATCCTTCTTCCATTTTTAATAATCAGTTGTTTTTTTGTGCGGTTTTCCACTATCATTGAAATTATCTTGAAGAAAATACATTTTTCGGTTATTAATCAATTCTTATTAATTGCTTACTTAAGATTTTATTCCTTTTGAGTGCAAAATATGTATGCATGGCGGATTTGAGTAGTTTGTCGAATTCTATTATCGATGATCTAAATTTTAATTTCAAAATGTGTTTTATCTGTGAGAAGACGATTATTTTAATATCGGATGAGTGGTTATTTCCATGTGGTTTTTCATTATTATTGTAAAAACATGTTTTTCTGTAGTATAATGCCACATCCGGGTAAATAATCAAGTGCTAACCCATTTGCAACGAAAGGGTTGAGATATCCTTATCTATCGAGATAAATACGCAGAACGCCAGTGCTCCACATCATTCGCTGCTAATCTTTCCAATTGGTAAGTCCAACTTTATAATGCTTAGCACTTATAGTTATATTGTCTAATTTTCAACTTTGTTTTTCAGGAGAAATCTAGGAAAAAATCAGAAACAAGATGTTCGTAGTGAAGCCGAAGTCCAATTATGCTGCAAAACGTGTGGCATATTTGTATGCTGCCATGAAACGAAATAAGAGTTACGACACCGGATTTGATGTTCGAGACCGAATGTATCTTAATTCAAATCCAAAAATATTTAAAATCCAAATTGTTTCGTCAGTTTAATAATATTAGTGCAGCGAATTCTTTGGGACAAACGAAGGTTACGTGGAGGACATCTTTTCAGAGTATGACGACGAAGTCATCGAAGCAACCCTGAAGTATTGTTACACTGGAGAAATAAGTAAGAGTTCATAAACATCAAAAGTAATCAATTATTTTCAAATGTAATAATGTGAAATATAATTTTAGGTATAGACGAAAAACACGTCGAAAAATTAATGGAGCTAGCCAAACGACTGAAAGTGAAAATTCCAGAGCAATTTAAAACAGTCGATCTCTCAAACTGTTTGAAAGTTTTGGAATCAACGGGAGATTCCGAATTATTAAAAAAGGCAATGGATTTGACTTCGGAAAACTTCGAGACGGTGAGTGTTGGATTATATAAAAAAATATGTCACTTAAATATTTTTCAATTCCACTTCTGTTTCAGCTGCACAAAACTCAAGGTTTTCTCAATCTGCCGCTCTTCAACTTGATGGAAATCTTGAAATCGAATGATTTGTTCGTGCATTCCGAAGAAAGCGTATTCAATGCGGTGAAATTGTGGGTAAATCATGATGATGCAAACCGTAAAAGTGATTTGGCACAGCTGATGAGATTCGTGAGGTTATCCTTACTCTCCATGGAGGTATTTCAAATTAAATGAATGTTGCAGTTTAGTGATAAAAATCATTCGAATAATGTGTTATATTTCAGTTTATTGTGGACGATGTAATGACGTTCTGTCATTCATGTGCAGAGTGTTTGACCACTATTAGAAAAGAAATTAAAAACAAGAATGATAAATATTTCGTCCCAAGAGAGACCCCTCGTAGAAAAATAAAAGGATATAAAATAGCACTGGTTGGGGGATGGAATATTGATGTGAGTTTTGTATCACAAGTATAATATTTTGATTGGATTGTAAATTAATTATTTTATTGCATAACGTGTTTTCAGGAAGCAAACACCATCGATATATTTGATGGACTAAAGAACAGTTGGACTCTATCCAAAAATATTGGAATAAATGAATCATATTTTGCGTCTGTCCTCGTGGGAGATTGGATCCTTATCATCGGCGGATGGAATTCTTCAAATGCAACAGTGACTTCAGTAACGTTTTCCGGTGTTGCGAAGAACCTGCTTAGAGAAATCGGAATATAACCAATTTATTTGTTTTCAGGTGGAATACATCGATTTGAAAAGCGGTGAAAAAAAGCCATTGAAGCCATTAAATCAAGCTCGTTATGGCTTCTCAGCAGTGACACTTCGGCGCGGTTCGTCCACGGATGTTTACGCCATTGGTGGTTTTGGTGGAGGCTATTTATCTTCAGTGGAAAGGTGATTAAATTGCAATCATTTCATCAGATCGATTGAAAGAGAAGTTGACGATTATTGATTTCGATTAGGTGGAGCAGCAACACTGGGGATTGGGAGATCATCGCTCCATTGTTGGAGGCAGTTACTTGGCATAGTGCTTCTGTCATCGCCGATAAAATATACATAACAGGCGGGAAAACAAAAGAAAACGGAAAAACCATATCCACGAATAAAGTGCAGATGTATTCAGTGGAGACCAATTCTTGGACTTACCGCGCTCAGATGATTCAGGGAAGAGCTAGTCATTCGGTGAACATCAATTAATTTTATTCACAACTATCGCAAATAATATACAACTCTCCAAAATAAAATGAACTAAATTTTGATTTCACCATTTTAGAGCGTCGCATTCAAAGGAAAACTTTACGTCGCTGGTGGACTTGACTATCAAACTTGGACTAATTTAGACAGTGTGGAGCATTACGATCCGAATGCAAATGTGTGGACTGCATTCACCAAACTACCGCAAGCTGCACGCGGAATCAGTCTCGGCTGTTTCCAAAATAAACTGTTTAGCATGGGTGAGTTTTTTTACAACTTAATTTGGATTTATGGGTCTCGAATGTAGAATTAATTTATTGTTTTGATTTTCAGGTGGATTCGATGGAAAAAGTTATTTAAGTGATGTTTGGGAATACGACGAGACGAACAAATCTTGGAAAGCTTCAACAAGTCTGAGCAGAACGAGAAGTGGTTCAGTTGCACATGTCATTCCATATGATTCGATTATTTGATCGACTGCAGTTTTTTTGTATTATTTGAAAAAAATTTATTTTGAAATAATCATTAAATGTACTTTTTGAATTTTGAATTTATCCAAATGTTTGAATAAATACATAATATACAACAACTTCTCAAGATATATTTTATTTTTCCGTCAATATTTCATGTTTTTTTACATCAATAATTAATTTTATCTAAATTAAATGAAAAATCAGAGAATGGCCAAAATCAAAAACATAGACATACATATTTTATACATAAAAACGAATTTAATTCAATTCAATCCAGAAATGTTATATTTCATTTCTTATAATTTTTCTTGTTTAAATAATACGACTTAAATTTCTAAAATTAATTCGAAATTGAATGATTTTTATTTTTTTTATTAATTATTTATTCAAAGTAATCAAAATATTGTTACGTACGCCGCGTATTGAGCGAATTGCACTTAGACCAACGGATATCTGTTATCGGATTAACTAAATGCATGCACTTACTTCCAAAGATTATATCTGGACTCTAAGTGCATTTAGGCTAAACAATGACCGTTATTAGTTATTTCTCAGAATCGGTACGGGAAGACCCAATGTCTTGGAAATACATATCCGAATACGTGACTATACAACAGGTAAACAGATTTGGCGTCCTGAGAGATCTACCCTTTATAAGGCGGTACGTAGGCGATATAATTCATTCTGGACTGAGCAGTGGCAATACGTGTATCTCCTTAATCATCAATAAATGCTGTGAGACGACTGTTGGCCTTTTACTTGGATCCTCCACCCACCCCTACGCAACAATATTTTTATTTATTTTATTTATTTTACAAAAATCAATTAATCAAGCACACTCGTCGTACAGATTGCTCCAAAGTGACGAGTGTGCTAAAAAGATTAAGAAGTACAATAGTAAAAAATATAAGTTAAAAAACAAATAACATATACAAATATACAATTTAATTAAGGAAAGGATAACTAAATAAAACATGAATCATAATAAAATCATAATTAAAAACACTAACTTAACCTTTCTAAATGGTCGCGACCTCCATAACTTAGGAATTGGTGCAGAGAATGAAGAGAGACATGACAAATGTCAATGGCACCATCCAGTGAATTTAAGAAACGGAGGCCGCGAGGAATGGGAGAATAACAAAATGCCACAGTTCTAGCCAAAGGAGTGTGAAAAAGGGGACGATGGCGGGTCCATATCACACTCTCTGGAGCATGAAGGCCCAACTCAGCCAGGATAGACGGACAGGAGATACAGCCTCTAAATATGGAAAACAAGAACTTGATGAGGGCAACACTCCTCCTGTGGTCAAGAGAAGTGTAGCCGACCATACCCTTGACGAATTTTGAAGGAAATAAGTATGGGTAAATCCCATATTGATCCTTATAAAGCAGTCTGAGAAATCGTCTTTGGACAAGTTCATACTTCACAGATAGAGACTTAGTGTAAGGATTCCAGATCATAGAGGCGTATTCCAAGATACTCCCAACTAGAGTACAGCAATCTCAAAACAGCGGGATTATGGTAGTGTCGAGAATTACGAAAGACAAACCCAAGCATTCATGAGGCAGAGGAACACACAGAGTCGATGTGAACAGAGAAATTTAGGTCACTCTGGAATGCAACCCCAAGATCAACAGTTGAATCGATCCAGTTCAATAAAAAGTTACCAACAAGATATGGAAAGGACTTGGAGACTGCATTTGGAGACATTAAGAGGCAATCAGTTGGTTAACGACCAATCATGAAAAGCATTAAGATCATCTTGTAAAAGCTCACAAGAACGTTCAGAATTTTTCAGTTTCCTTTAATTGTCTTTATACCAACGCTTCTGAAATATAATTAGTGTATTTCTTCAAATATATTTTTTCACATACAAATTTGAATTATTTGGATTTTTACTTAAAGAATCTTTTAAAGAAACTTTTGATTAATCTTTTTTTTTCATTTTAGAAAGTTCCACTATTTTTACGCACGGTAGACTGAATTGGTTTTATACGGCTAAACGTGTCATGACATTTTGAACGAAACTGGAGTGAGATGGCTACAGTGGGATTGGAAGAAGAAGAAGATTTAAATTGTTTATAAAAATGAATAAAACGTGAGTAATGCAAAATAAGCATACATGATACAAGTATTTTTAAATGAAGTTGCACAGCAATATAAAACAAGGTTAATATTCACCAGCTGGATGTATGTAATCTCTATAGCAGTAGCTTAAAAGCAATTGCCGATTATCTTCTTCAATATATGTATGTACATTTGAAAAGGGTACATAATTTAACAAACACTGATATTTATTTTTGATATCGCTTAAAATTATAAAAAATAATTTTGAAATTCAAATTCATTAAGAATAACAAATGAATTTGTTTTTCACACGTGAAGGAAAATTTCAACACAACTAAATAATTAAAATTATTATAAAAAATCACTTTATGTCACAATTTAATTAAGTTTGGCTTTATTTGCGAACGACACATTGTACTTATTGATTTTAATTGATAATGAATTGAAACGTTAAAAATTCGCGATCAAATTGGCGTGAGGTTCGACCATTTTCTTCGACTGAAATCGAATGAAAATAAACAAGTGAATTAACTTTTTAAATTCCAATTCAAATATTTTTCCTTGATATCAACACATTCAATCATCGACATCAGTCAACTCGTCCAGTTGAATACTCTCTTTTAGAGGACTGGCTTTGATATATTTTACTACTTACAGTAAAATATTATCACTGAGATCTTGATTGCGCGATTGCATACATCTTTCAATAACGGAATGGGCTGAATTGCCTTTTGTGCTTCAGAGCCTAATAGAAATTTAGCAATTATTACTAATTCACATTGTATTACCAATTCCTCGACTATTGTATGAGGCTTTTTTCTTGGCATCCAGATATGCCACTAGATGAGAAGCTTCTAACAAGGGCTTTTGAAAGGCCTTAAAAGTAAACTCAGCACTCCTCAATGGGGCATGCTAAACAGTCAATATTATTAACAGATTCACGCGTATCAAGATCCGTATTAATAGTGTAATACCCCCTAATATGAGTAGAACTAAATTTAAAAATTATGCCAAATTAAAATATTTTTTACAGAGAAACACACACATTGGAAGTGAGCCTATTTTTAGCCGTTAGAAATTAACATTAGTGCAAATATTTAAATGTATTGTCTCATATTAGGTACATACATACTATTTGTTTATCGCACGTATATGCCGTCTTTACGATGGTATTCTTCAGTCATCAAACCCATATAGATCGTTTAGAGACAATTCAGAAGCGTTTTCTGCGCTATTTATCCCATAAGACTGGTCTTGTGAGATTGCTGCCAACTTATAATGACAGACTCTCTTTTTTCAAGATCGCTAGTTTGTCTCATCGCAGAAGGGTTTCTGATTAGTAGAGGTAGGATAGTCACAGTGCTATCCATTGTTCCATTGTTGTAAATCCTTTGTAAAAAAGGTTCGGCAAACCTTTAACAATGCATTTACAACCTTTGAACAATACGCGGCACCTTCTGGGTCCGGTGACTACTGATTAGTATTGTTACGTATACTAAAAAGAGCCGCCGAGTAGTTGGAATCGGATTAGGCCAGGTAGCATCCCAGAGACCGTGCTACCGTGATAATTGGTTTCGAGGATTATCTGCAAACTAAGTGCTGTCGGCTAAACAATGATTGCACTTAGCGGCGATAGCGATACTCGGTCCCGTGGAGTTCTCAGAAGTGACCGTTACCTTGGTACCGTCGACCGAATGTCGTGGGAATACATATCCGAATACGTGACATAAAAATAGGCAAACAAATTAGACGTCGAAGATGTCCTGAGAGATCTCTCCCTTATTAGGCGATATTTAGTTATTTATTTATATATTTATTTACTTATTAGGCGATATTTATCAAGCCATTCTGGACTGAGCACTGCCAGTGCGTGTATTTCCTTAATCATCAATAAATGATGACGACTTTGGCCTTTTACTTGGATCCTCCACCCACCCCTACGCAACAGTATCATTGAACGAAATTAATTTTAATGTTAATGCCCGATTTACCAGATGTAGAAATCTGTTCTATACACCAATTTGTCATAACAACACTTCATTTAATAGTACAATCAGTGCCGGTTTTAGGGAGGGGCTGGGTCGGGCGGTGCTCGAGGGCGCCAAAAAAGTTAGGGCGCCGCTCGATGCGTCAAAGGCGCTTTAAATTTTAAAATTAGAGCGCCAAAAGCCATACAAAATTTTAGATTAGAGCGCCGAAGGCAAAACTTTTTTTAAGGGTGCTTAGAAAAAATTGCCCGAGGGTGCCATTGGGTGTAAGGCCGACACTGAGTTCAATCGCACATATTATGTATATGTATATGCCGTCTTTACGATAGTATGGATGATTGTCCCGACCTTTTTGGCTGACTCTTTCAGTACTTTTAGGGCTAAGGTTGACTTGCTCCTTCACTTTCATTGTCTTTATTTTTATTTTTTTTTTAATATGTTTTTGTAATCACTGTATGTACATGGAATATTATATTTGTATATTTTTTTGTCTCACTGCACTGCGTTTATTTTTATATTTTATTCTGTATGTGTGCCAATTTACATAAAATAAAATATAAATAAATAATAATTGTCATTTATTTGTTAAATTGATTTGGCTTTAAATTGTATGTATTTTACAAGGTTTTTATTATCAATTTACATTGTAAGTATTGAAAGTGGTCTTAATTCTGAAAATTATGTCTAAAATAAATAGATGCTAAAACTGAAAATTCTGTTCACCAAAAGGAAGCATAAATTGAAAAAATATATATACAATAGATATGCCAAAACAAATGAAACTTTTGAAAAATATCAAGTACGCAAACCAAGAACATAACATAAAAGTATTTGTACTACTGTATGCTTTTTAAAAAACTATATAGATGGCGGGACTACTTTTTTTTATTATATTTTATCTTGAAAAACTTTTCACAGGAATAGTTTAAACTTTCCAAATTAATTTATAATATATGGGTTATATACATAATTAATATCGTTCAAATTTTAATCCCCGATTCTCTATAGGGTAAAATACAGACATATACAACAATGTAGAACTGACCATCCCCTTTTTAGAGAGATAGGCGGTGTTGAAGTGATGACAGTAGCGATTGGAAATAGACCACATGTGAAGTGGTCGCGGTCGATTTATCAGAGCATCTCCTTTATGACGGTCCAATAGCAGCACGTGCGCCACACGTGTATCCTGGACCACCGGTCTAGATGCATCAAACACATTTTTACACTTTCCAATACACAAAACTGACCCATCCTAAACAAGAAATTTTTTAATATACAATTTTCATCCCAATCTTCGTCATATGCATAAATTATATGATACATTTTTACTGTATCTATGTACGTAGAAACAAAAGATGAAGTTTTGTGATCATGCGAAAATTCGAACTCGAGATTTTGACTGATTCGAATTCAGAATCGATTACTGATCACGTTTTCACGATCTAGAAAAAATGTGTCTGTCTGTGTATTTTGGGGATTTTTTGAATATCGTTAGTCCTATCGAACTGAAACTTAGTATCGGTTACTGAAATTCTTATCAATACGACGTAAATTTTTGTCAAATTTTTAAGTTGACCGGAAATGGTATCTCCCCTTATATATACATAGGTGTCCTCTATTTTTTTAAGTTTTTGAATTCAATTATCTCCCAAACGGCTAATCAAATCGGATTGAAATTTTTTTACATGTAGTAGAAATTGTAAATTTTATACCCCAATATTTTTTCCTAAGCCGGAAGTAGTACTTTTACTCTAGAGAATCGTGGTTTTTTTTATGTTTTTCCCAGAAACCTTTTGATTAATTGAACTGAAATTTAATATCTAGAAGTTTAAGCTTAATACCAGGTTATCTATAAAATTTGGTAAGCGTCCGTCAACCGGAAGTGGCAATTTACTCCTGTTCGATTTTTCTTCCACTAATTTTTATTTTATTTGTGTACTAAATACATATATTTTTACTTTATCTATGTACGTAATAACAATAGATGAAGATTTGTGATCATGCGAAAATTTGAACTCGAGATTTTCACTGATTCGAACTCAAAATCGATCACTGATCACTAGAGGTAGGACCGGAAGCGTGCCGTTCATTATTAATTGTTCCCGGTGCTTTGTTCATTTTTATGACGAACTGTGTTTTTGCACTCTAGCTTTGTAAACACACCCAAAACGCCCTGATTCCTGGAAAAAGCACGCTTCCGGTCCTACCTCTACTGATCACGTTGTCATGATCTAGAAAAAATGTGTGTGTGTCTGTGTATTTTGGGGATTTTTTGAACATCGTTAGTTCTATCGAACTGAAATTTAGTATTGGTTACTGAAATTCTTATGGACACGACGTACATTTTTAAGTTGACCGGATATCGTACCTCCCCTTATACATAGGTGTCGCCTTTTTTATATAAAAAAACGACGTTTCAATTCCAACAGGCGGACTTCAAAATGAAATTATGTGCAAGAAGCGAGAGAGTTAATTCGAGATATAAAAATTTTCCAAGATGGCCGTAGGCGGGTACCTGCGCGCATGAGCGCCATTTTAATTTCACGCCAACTTGCCGCGCCGACACACAATGGCCGCTCCTAACCCAATTTCGATGCCGGCGAATTAATCAAAAGGCGATAGTGTCGAATCCAATTAACGCGTCGCAGCTTCTCAATCTTTTTTTCAGTGGCATCGCGGACTTTTTTTGTAAGTACGTACATATGTACATATGTTGTGCGTTCTTTTGGCGTTTCACGGTTGGTCGACAGTGCGGCTTTCGGATCGTCTTGGTGTCGCGTTCACTCGAGCCGAAACCAAACAAAGGATAGACAAATTACAGAAGGACAGACAGTCGTAGCCGCATAAGCGCCGATATACCGACCGGAACGCTTTTCTGCTACCGATCGGCTCGTATAAATAGACGGAAAGGAGCGTAAACGCTCCACGCGCCATGTAAAAACACTTCAAACATCTATAAAAGTCTAAACCAAAACACACAAAACACACAAGAATATGTTCGTATTGATGTATAGATCCGCCGTTATATACTATTAAACAAAACAGCTAGTAAAACTATTAAAATGGTTGTAAAAAAGCAAACGCTGACAGACACACACTTCCATATCTGAGTATGAAAATATAATTTGTATCGACTATTTTTTTCCATTGTTTATTATTGCATGGGATTTTCAAAAAATTTTCCGATATTCTAATTGATCGTTCCAATTGGATTGGAAAAATTATATTCTTCTCTCAATTGTAAATAGGTTTTTGAGCTCTTTTTCCTATTATGCTGTACATTAACATTAGAATAATATAATACTATGATTACTAACCAAATTAAATTAAAATTGTAAAATAGAAAATGATCGGTAGATCAGTAGCTATTGAAATAGATATAAGATGTATTGTGAACATAATTTCGTAATAATAAAAAGCATTTAAAAATCAAAAAATATTCTTCTTTGAACTATGTATGTATGTCGGAAAATAATGTGCAGTAATCATATAGTTATTGAAGCAATTTATTTTGATTTTTTTAATATAATATATTAGGTAGGTATACGTTATACATATTTATCAGGGGTGTGATGAGCCAGAATGTTAAATTACAGAAAACACAAATATCGGAAGGCAAAGATCGAAAATCTAGAGGCATGAATTTTAGGTATTTTTTCAGGTGCAATAAAAAAAACCAAAAATAATTTTAGTAAACATTATTTTACCAAATATTTATTAATGTTTGAAGAATACAAAGAAAAAAAAATCAAAGGAAAAAATTCAAAATTCAAAAAGTTACAGGCTGATGAAGTGAGGGGTCTCGAAAAAATGGTGCGCCCTGGTTGACACGATTCCAACCCTCCTAGTATTCCAAAATCAAAATAATTCTTAATCCAAACAAATGCTGCTATGGCATGAACTACGGAAAAGTCAAACAATTTTTTCGCAAAATAGCGGCTGTTTGAAATAAAAAGTTTATTTTTTACCAGTTTTTTTGACTTTTCCGAATTTTTTAAAAATAGTAAAAATTGGAATTTTGTCATAGTTCTAGTTCATGCGATAGAGGAATGTATATAGAAGGCTTACACCAAATTTCAAGTAAATTGGTCCAGTAGAACTTGAGATATCATGTCAACCGTCTCGAAAAAAGTAGTTTCGAGAAAAACGCGTTTAAAGTTTCAGGTTAACTTACGTGCCGGTCAGATGCCACGTCACTAAAGCAGCTATATCTCCGAAAATAATTTGAATTTTGAAAAATCCTTCTTTAAAGGACATATTCTCAAAGGCTTAAGCTTTGAAAATATAAAAGAAAAAAAATCGATTTCTTCAAATTTCTAGACTAGAATACCCTCTTAAGTCGAAAGATCAAAAAAAAAAAAGGGTGCATGGTAAACGGTACATACTCACGTACATACTCATTTAATTTGCGCGAACAGGGTAGAACAGCAACAAGAGGAACAGGCTTTTCCTCCCGTATTCTACGCGCGCACATTAATACGGGAGGAAAAGCATGTTCCTCTTGTTCCTGTTGTACCCTGCTCGCGCAAATTAAGTGAGTATGTACCGTTTACCATGCATCCTTTTTTTTGATCTTTCAATTTTCGATCTTTGCTTTCCGATATTTGCGTTTTCTGTAATTTAACATTCTGGCTCGTCACGGAGACCGATATGTATGTATCTACCTATTGATAACTATTTTATTAGTGAAGCAATTTATTTTGATTTTTTAAATATAATATACCTACATATGTACTATTAGGTACATACATACATATCTACCTATTGATAATTTGAACAAAAGTAGGACAACTCAAAATTTGTAAAGGTACCTGTAGTACATAAGCCACAGCTTTCCACAAAGCTATTTTTGTATTTCTGAGTCTTAATTTTGTCAAATTATTCTGGGATAATATTGCAAAATAGCTACTTGACATATTTGGAAAACTTTGAACCCCTTAGAAAAAAGAAAAGCAATGTAAAATTGTGTTAACAACTCTATGGCAAATTGAATTGCCTTAACATTTGAATTAAATAGAAAATATAAATAATAATACTAGAGATGAGTGTGGTTTTTTAATACATCTAACTACACATGTATTAAAAACTTCATAATAATAATGTTTTGATAAATACGGCAAATTATACGTAGCTATATATATATCATCATCATCTACAGCCATTTAACATCCACTGTTCGATGAAGGCCTCGTCAACACGCATCTACTCGCTGGTTAGATATATGTATGTATACACTTGACATACGAGTGTATACATATATCTAACCAGTAGAATAGACTATTGTTTTGAACAGAGTGGTCACGGGTTCAAATCCCGCTGGTTTCTGCAGAGTTTGCCAATTTATCTGTTTTCCATTGAAACGGTTTTTCCAGTTTCCGTTCCCGTTTTTGGACGGTTTTTTTTCAAAGTAATCTTCCCGGACATGCATACAACAAATACTGAAAGTAATCGTAATCGGTTCGGGGGTTTAGGAGCCTATTCTAGACACACACACAGACATTCATTTATATATTATATATATATGTATATACTCGTATATAGATAGATAGATAGATAGATTACATACAAAATTTAGAAGACGTTAGTTTTAAAAAAGCTTTTTTTTTACTAGTTCTTTTTTCCAGTATTAGATGACGAGAGTTTGAAATTGATGACGATGATTAAGATTGAAGAATATCAAAGAGTTGAATATACAATATTTTAGGGGAAAGCGGCATGTTAAGTCGGCTTCTTCTGAGCGTGACACTTCCGCAGAATAAAGGGACTAATTTAGGATAAAAGTGGAAACACATGGTCTTTCAAATCTGACGGAGGCAGATGTACATATGTACATAGATACATCACTACCATTGGCGATCAAAATTCCCGCAAATCGAATGCCAAATTTGCGATACCAATCTGCAACTTTTGGAATGAAGTATGTATACCTCGCAGACTTCTTTTATTGTTTTGTTCTCATGTCAGCACTTGGCCACATGTCTCATCGGTCGATTACATTGTAACCGGTTCGGGTTCGAATCCAGCCAGCGGCCATTTTTCCGTCATCGACCATTACGTTGGCATTTGTCCCGCGAGCCTTGCCGATCGCTTTCCTGGTTCGTCGCGCGCCAACTGTTCAGAACCGCTCGCTAATTTCTGAGTAGCATGCGAATAAATTATCTTGCATAATTACAACGGCTAAATGGTTTCCTACTTATTGCGCAATGCGATGTCGTTGTGAATTACTCGTGCGTGGTATATAATTTAAGCTGGAATTTTGATTCGACACGATTTTCCCAATCTAAATATAATATAGATATGATATATGATAATACGAAAGCATCTGTTTATTAATTCACTGATGCTAATTTGATTAATATCATAAATCATAATAGCACTATGTATATATATTTTTAAAACAATTTGCTTAGGACAGTACTATGCATTTACTTTTTGATAGATTGCAAATGAAATGTTGTACATTACTTCGTTTTATTATACAAGGCTTTTATTGTTACCTTTTATATTATAATATTTTCATAATTTGAATGTGATGTATGTACGTGTGGAATCTTAATCTACTCTCGTCCATTTGAGCCTCGCAGGGATGTTTTGTATTTGTAGCTTGTTATTATTTATCGGAACAGGCTGCAGGTGCAAAACATTCCCTTATTTGTATTTTACTTATTTTAATTTTAATTATTACTTACAATAAATAATTGATTAATTATATGAATAATAGTCGAAATAGCTATTATCTTAATAATTTTTTTTAATTTAAATAATACAGCATTTATTATGTTAAACTTAAATTTAAATTTAAATAATACAGCATTTATTATGTTAAATGCTGTATTATTTTTTACTTTTCTTTTTTTTGTAATTTTTTGCTTTTGTTTTTTGTTTTATCTATTATTATTTTTTTATTTTTTGTTTTCTGCCTCTCTTATTTTATTATGTAGGCTATTGCGTCGCATTAGGTTCTTCCTGTAATGCCACAATGGTCAAAAACGTTAAATAAATAAATAAATGTATGGTTTCGATTTATGCAAAATAATTATGTATTAAATATATATACCTAATCTCTCAAGTCTTAACCTGTTTAGCACACTCGTCGCTTTGGAGGAATCTGTTAGGCGAATTTGCATGATTAATTGATGTAATAAATAAAATATAGTGGTAAGTAGCCTTATACGTTTGACTTTCTGTCACCCACTCGATTTGTCAGATTTTATTTGTTTAAACGCCTATAACTTTATCTTTTTCACACTATATCTTATAAAATTTGCATTATAGGCTATCATTATCTCTCATTTATATATTTTTACTTCATACATCTAATATATAATTTGGAAAGAGACTTTGTATGTATGTATGCTTCGTTCGTTGGGTCGTAAATCCGTGACGAAGTCCCCGGGGGCAAAGGCGCCGAGGGCGAAGCCGCCTTCGCACGGGAGCACAGACGCTGGGGGCGAAGCCCTGGGGGAGCGAAGCCTTAGGGGGCGTAACCGCAGGGCGTAGTCACCGGATTCTGGTTTACATATAATTTCGGATACATATAATTTTTTATAAGAGACATACTATATATATATATATATATATATATATATATATATATATATATATATATATATATATATATTTGTTTGTTCGTGACAGTCAATTTAATAAAAAAAAAAGTTTTTTTAAAACAAACCTCTTTTTTAGTTTTGTATATAATATTAAGATAAATAAATTATTATTTTGAATAAAAATAATAATAAAAATACCAATAATTTTATTTTACTACCGCCATCTATGTATAAAACTAAAGACTACATAGACGTCACCCAGATTTCAAATTTGCAAACTTCAAACGCGTTTTAAACGATATTTTATCTCTATCGTAATGGCGGAGGATCCATTTATTTATATTGATCACTAAAATGAGCAATATGGCAAAGTATAAAAACGATGGGATGAGAGCCAAATTTTTCCTGAACTGTAATCGTAAGTGAAACGTAAAGGAGGTTTGTAAAAAAAGAAATGAGTATTCAAATAAATTTATATAAAATAAAATTATTCAAATAAATTTATATAAAATAAAATTATTCAAATAAATTTATTAATTTATTTATTTATTTTATTCTAAACAGACCATTGTGGCATATCAGGAATTCCTAAAGCGCCACAATGGTCAAAAAATATTACACAAAAAAAAACAAAATAACAATTAAACATAAATTAATACATAACGAAAATAATATACTCATTATACATAAAAAAAATACATTTGAACATAAACATAAATACATCCATACATAAAAATAGCATTTAATAATAACAGATAAAGTAAAAATATCAAATAAAAAATATAGCATAAGGAATGCCTTGCTCCTACAGCCAGTTTCAATAAATATGTAAGAAACAACTACAAATACAAAACATCCCTGTAAGGCCCAAATGGAAGAGAGTTAATCAAAATTTCACTCATAAATCACAATCAATCATGAAAACAATGATGAGCGCAGACTTCCAGATAAATGGGTTAGAGTAATTTCCGACAATTTACGCTCACTAAGGTGGAAAATATCACATTCAGTCTCGGCAGCAACGATTTCATTAAGAAGTCGAATAGCTCTTGGAATAGGAGCCATTCGAAAAAGACCTGTGCGGGCAGAGGTACAGCCAGCAAATGATGATGTCTACCACGCACATAGTGAATAAAATGTTTACTATTAGATTAGTCATCTTTAAGCGGTTTATATTACAAATACCGAGCGAAGCCGGGTAATACAGCTAGTAGGTTATATAATTAGGTAAATTTCGTTCCATTGCCGTTATATGTACATATTTATCCCTGCGGAACATGTGTGCTAGGTAGGTAAGTACCCGCTGATTGGTCTCATGAATAAGAAATAATTGCAACGATATGTTCCTGGAAAGCGAAAACATATTTGTGCATGTTAATAGCCGCTGAGGGTTCTCAAAGTTAATAGCTTTCAGGACAGACAGCGTCTTGTCATGCCGACATAAGAAGAAAAATGTAGTTGGGCCGCAGAGGAAAGGTTAATTAAGGCAAATATAGCCGCGACATAGTGATTAATTACACTTCCACCATTGCCTTCCTACCGACACTGCAGCTGAAAAAAATTACAAAATGATTATGCGTATAAAATCATACCCATACGGTTTTTCAATAGGAAAATAACAATCATAGACTTTGAAGCATTACCTACATACATACATACATACATATGCCAGTGTAAATATTTTACATGTAAATGTATCGTTAATGAAAAGAATACATTGTTTAAATTCGATTAAAAATGTCATATTTTCATAGTTGAAACACGTTTTTTGACAG
The DNA here is from genome assembly GCF_051622035.1 of Arctopsyche grandis. NCBI lineage: Eukaryota > Metazoa > Arthropoda > Insecta > Trichoptera > Hydropsychidae > Arctopsyche > Arctopsyche grandis. Next base: position 1,414,958 of record NC_135367.1, read on the forward strand.
AGGATTTGTTACGGCATTTCTGTCGACGCTGTATGATTAATGAGTTCTTTAATCGTTCATCGTGCGCATGGATTTTCCTCTTGGTTTTGTTATATGTATTTTTACATGTTTTTTTCTTGTTTTTTTTTTTGGTAATTTCTAAAGTGAAACTCATTTATAATATCTCCGTGGTGTATTTATAGTTTTAAATAACGCACACGCTCTAATAAAAGACAAAATATAACTACTAAATGATCGTGGAATATTCAAACACATTCACTCCAAACTGTTTTTGATGGACGGTTTGCTGTTAAATGTTTAAATACGTGAAAAATAGGGCAAATTTTAAATATTTGATAAAACAAATAAATAATGCATTTAATTTGTGTGTGTGCTGAGCCATGTTGAGTAGGGGCGGAGCCACACAAAGCCCCGCCTTTTAAAGGAGTGGTCAAACATTAATTCTATTTTTATTACCTATGTTTTCCATTCTTTCGTTATGTATATGTAAATGGTAAATGGAATTTGAAAAATTGTGAACCAATCTGTTTTTTTTTTTTTAATTTAACGATACAAAAAATTGATTAACTTATTATTTCAATGTTAAACGCACACATGTAATTGTATCAATAACATTCATATGTTGTGGAATTTCAAGCTGGGTGATCTATATATATAAAAATGAATGTCTGTGTGTGTGTCTCGAATAGCCTGCTAAACCACTGAAACGATTACGATGAAACTTTTAGGATTTGTTGTGTGCATTTCCGGGAAGATTACTGTGAAAAAAAAACGGGAAAAAACGGGAATGAGTGTCATTGCAACGCAATAATTTCAAATGTGTTCGCTACCTGCGTTTTTACGACGAATGGGAACGGGAACGGGAACGAGAACGGGAATTGCATGCGTTATTATGGCATTGCAACGCATGCCGGGGTTCAGCTAGTATAAAATAAAATGATTTTTATCATTGTTTTGTATCAGCTTATCATGGGACAGAATTTTTATTATGATTATTTTTATTGTTCTTATATTATGCTTACGTTACACGTTAGGTCTATTTTAATATACTATTTTAGGTATATTTTAATAGCTGAATGAGTTTCATCTATTCGGTATTTCTTTACATCAATTCAGGACTGCCATCAGGAAAGTCTGGTTGACTGATTGATCCATTTCTATTTCTATTTCTATTATATATTATATTATAATTATATTATATTGATTTTTAAATGATTTCGAAAAGATCTCAATAACTATGTTTTTTCCATCTGGAAAATTGCTTTGGAACCTTTGGTTTCTTCTAACCCCTTTTAAGTTAAACCATAATGCTTTTTATTATTACTAAATTACATATGTTCTTAATACATCTTATATCTATTTTAATAGCTACTGATCTACTGATCATTTTCTATTTTACAATTTTAATTTAATTTTGTTAGTAATCATAGTATTATATTATTCTAATGTTAATGTACAGCGTAATAGGAAAAATAGCTCAAAAACCTATTTACAATTCTTAAATTATACTATATCACTTTATGTTTATCCAATTATATTACAATAATAATAATAACAATCTCATCCTAAAACATAATATAGACTCAACTTGAATGAATGAAAATAATTTCTAAAATGATCAAGGAGAACCTCTAAAAAAAAGGATCTGATTAAACTACGATAAGAACAAGAAGCACTGAAGATGAATGCAGTATTACATTAAAAATTGTTCTTAGACTATACTTGGTTTTTATTTAAACGTATGAGAAGCAGTAGGTAATTATCTGGCCATTAGATATTGATTGTGCAAATTTCACACAGTTTTTCAGCCTTTCTTGATTGAGTCCTAAAAAAATCTGCACAATTTAGTAGCGTAGGACGCATGAGTGATGCATATGCACCGTTGCGTTGATTCGTCGGTTGGTTATGATTATTTTTGTTTTTATAGTGGGTTTTATGGGGTTTGTGCGGCTTTCACGAGAGTCATTCAGCGAGCCACAAAGGTCCATAAAACCCAAGAGAGGCGAAATTGAATATTAAAACCTTCGGCAGCAAACTGGAGTTGTGCTTTTACGACCGACAACCACCTCCCACACATGGCCCTCCTCATTCGCCTCAATTAAAACCGAGTCGAATTGTATGCATATGCGCATAAATGCATATTATTCACAATGCACGTTTTAATTTACTCGAGCGATAAACGTGTAATTTGTACAACAAAACACTTTCAAAAATTTTCATTATGTGATAATTCGAATCAATTTATTTCCTCGAATAAACAATTTACGTTTATTATTTTGATATAATAATAAAGTAATCTGTTGAAGGAATAATAGCACGTGAAATAATTATTTCACGTAGAGCTATTTTCATTGAACTAAAAAGCTCATCGTCTAAACCTGGGAAAAAGTGTGCAAAAGCGACGGCAAATGAAACGATTTCAACCCGTGATATATTAATTTAAAATTACAATTTCACTAAAACGTATTTATTGGAAGCCTTAACATTTAATTAAACAAAAAAAAAAGATATCAAGAAAAAAACACAATGCTGGATGAACAACAAGCTTCCATTCGTCTCTGTTTTGAGCAACTCTCATCCATCTCATTCCACCCATCTCCTATGTGGTCTTCCTTGCACGTTTTCGCATTCTCTCGGGTACCATTCGAGCACTTCTTTCCTACATCTATCGTCCCTTCTACTAGCTACGTGACCCGCCCTTTGCCATTTCAATATTTTCACCACCATCATTACATGAACCACCTTTGTCATACTTTTAACTCGCGTATTCCGTTTTATATCTCTCCTCGTTATGCCAAGCATACAACATTCCATATATATATATATATATATATATATATATATATATATATATATATATATATATATATATATATATATATATATATATATATATTTTTTTTTTTTTTTTATTTATTTATTCATATACATATATTTACAGGATATAATGTTTATTACAAAGTTGGACATGTATTCCTTATCAGATAAGAGTAGCTCTTGTGCCTGATAAGGGAGCTACGATTCTATTATAAATTCTTAAAATCTATTATAATATTATATTTAATCTTACCATCTTACTAGGAAAAAAAAATTGTGGACAGATAAAACCAGTCACGAAATAACCTATAACGAAAATTGCAATCAAGAAGATCTGGCTATCGAAAATTGTGTATAAAGAAAATTAGTTTTTCTTAAAATAAATAAAACTTTTAAATACGTACACTTATGTAGATAATATATATAAACCTAGAGATATCATTTTTAATAAACCTATGTATGTATGTATACTATTTGTATAATGAACCTCAGCATGTATGCAGTAGGAATATTTCGAATCGTCAATAAACTTATAAGTACCTACATACTCATTAATTTATTTATTCAACTCTTGTTATTCCCGCCAAAACCAAAGAAGATATACTTACATACATATATATGTATATAAAAAATACTGAAATAACTTTGATTCATCTGTTGGTCGAAAAATCTTCATGGTCCAGAAATTGTATTTGCAATCTATTACTCGAAATGTCAAGTATGTAGGTTTTACCTTAAAGAAAACATGTCTTTAAAGCGACAATAGATATATGTATGTCAAGAACGATGTATGTTTGTATTATCGTAAGAGGACCTCAAAAGTTAAAATTAACAAATTAAATCAACAGACTAATAAATCCATGTGCAGAATTAGCACTGAAAATATCTGCGATGGAAAAAAGGTTTTCCATTCAAGAAGCAACGAATAGACAATTCAGATTTATTAATTTATTTATACATATACGGCCGCAAGGACCATTAAACCATAATATAATATAACAGTAATAAAAAACAATAGTGATATAGGAATAGAAAAATAGGAGTCTAATTTTATACGTCTCTTTATTTCCTATTCTTTATTACCGGACATCTAAATTTAATGTTTTGGCTGGCAGAAAAGTCATGATCTTGGGTGATTTTAATCCTAGGAGTTTGAATTTTGTTCCTAATGAATTAATTTTTATGTCAGAACTATTTAATATGAGTCAATTGAACTCAATAACTAATTGTAATGATTTATGTGTTTATGTGTATATGCATGTATAATGTTTGTATATATATGGATGTATGTATTGTATGTGTATGTGTATATGTATATATATATATATATATATGTATATGTGAATATATATATATATATATATATATATATATATATATATATATATATATATATATGTGTAGGTGTGTATGTATGTATATGTATATATGTATATTTTTATATTTATGTATGTATGAATGTGTATTTGTGTATACGTGGAAGTATTTGTGTATATTTGAATGGTGTACATATGTATATGTTTATATAATTGTCTTTGGCCAGGAAGGCGCATTGGGTTTACCTGTTAGGCCTTCTTGGTGTAAATTACATGAAAAATAAATAAATAAATGATTTGACTTGGATATAAATACTTTTTAAATACTTCTACTGTTCTTATTGTCTGATGTAATACAAAATTGTAGGTACGTATTGATATAACACAAAATATGCTCAGAAAAGAAGTTGAGTTTTTTTTATCTCTCGAGGCTACTTGTGGGATATTTATTTATACATATACGGCCGCAAGGATTATTAAACCATAATACAATGGAACAGTAATAATGAAACGTAAAGGAGGTATGTAAAAAACAATATTAATATAGGAATAGAAAAATAGGAGTTTTAAACAAAACCCGAAGTGAATAAATAAATGAAATGAAAACAATAAAATAAAATGCATTTCGCCTTTGTACATATAAGAGAAATGAAAATGTAACATTTTTTTAAATTTTGTTTACTAATATTAAATAGATCAAATTGACTAAAGTCATTTCCCAGTTTATGAAGTCTAGGAAACGTTGAATTTTTCGAAATTAATTTGAATTTAATTGTCAAATTCTTTTTGTATATACAGTTTAGAAGTAAGTATTATAATATTTCAAAATAATAAAAAAAAATATGAATTATTTGAATGAACGTCAAAACAAATGAATAAATGCCCGCGTGTAATTATTTATGCTATAATAACATTGCAACGAGTTGACTTATAAGCCGTGGCGAGCTTTCGCTCGATTTGACGGGACTTTTCCGCAATTAGGTATCTGGTATCGACTTGGTAGTTGCTGGTAACTGTGTCTGTCTCTATCTGGCGTAAGATACGCCTCGGCATGAGACGTGTATCAAAGATATTGAGTAATAATCCGCTCTTGAACGAGCATGACGAGTGCGTTAGAACGAGATGGATAGCGCAACTCGCCTCTATAGCGAGATGGTCAATTGAGTGACTCGACAACCAATGGAACAGAACGTTCCTCTACTGTTTGATGAAAATCAGGGGTCATCATTTCACATGTATGTTCTTTTGAATTATTTAGACTTAGAAATTTGCGGATAGTCAGATGAGTCGGTACGACTTTAGTATGCGTATCAATTAACATCCAGAGACATTTTATTGTCAAATTTGTAAATTTGCAGCATTTTATGCACTTCAGCGAAATTCGAGATTGCTGAAAGAAAATAGGTAAGGTTGCCAATTTGATGGAACCATTTCAATGAAAATCGGATAAATTTTCAAAATGTGATCGATCTGGAGCCATAAATCCAAGGTCTGGCCAGCAGAATTTGAACCAGTGAAAATTTTGTGGGATGTGAACCTGTGACAATTTTGCGCGCCATATATGCTAACCACTCGTCTTTTTACATACCTCCTTTACGTTTCACATGGCTTTCGTGTACCGGAATGGTATGTCTCGACATAGAAAAGGCCTTCGACACGGTTTGGCACGATGGACTCATTCATAAGCTCCTTATTAACAAAATACCAAACTACCTAATTCTCATCATCAAATCGTACTTAACTCGTAGAAAGCTAGTGGTTAGCGTAAATAATGAATTATCGTCTCCAAAAATAATCGCAGCTGGCGTTCCGCAGGGGAGCTTGCTTGGCCCACTCTTGTTCTCCATATATATAAATGACATACCTATTCCAAAAAACTGTCACATAGCCCTATATGCAGATGATACAGCTTGCTTCACAAGTAGCAAAAAACCAGACACTATTCTTAAAAATCTTGAATTTGCAATTAAAACAATGACTGAACACTTCACTAAGTGGAAAATTCAAATTAATCAAACCAAAACAGACGCCATATTCTTTAGTGTTAGAAAACATAAGCCAAGTTCAGATCTGAAAATCCCCTCTGGAGAAAGTCTGAAATGGCAGTCAGTAATAAAATATTTAGGAGTAACGTTTGATAAAAGAATGAGATGGGCACCTCACATTGAGGCAGCGAAATGCAAGGCGATGCGGGGTATATCCTCAATATATCCAATATTTAATCGCCATACTTCTTTATCAACGCTAAATAAAATAAAATTATATCGCGCGCTCATATTACCATTATTAACCTATGCTTCACCTGTATGGAATAACGCCTCGAATACTAACCTTTCCAAGCTCCAAGTAATACAAAATAAATCCCTTAAAATAATTTATAATACACCCATATATACTAGCCTGAAAAAACTGCATGCTATATATAATATTCCGTTTGTTATAGACATTACTAACAAACTAACCAGTAGATTCTATGAAAGAATCACTAATAACCATACTAACACACTCGTGAAGAGTCTCGGTGATTACAATAAAATGTCTATACCCTTCAGGTATAAACACAGATTACCTAAACACAATCTGCTTTAGGTCATCGACTTTAGATAGTATTTAATTAATATTATGTATTAGATGTATTATGAACATTTATAAGGATTGTAAATAGGTTTTTGAGCTCTTTTTCCTATTATGCTTTAGATTAACATTAGAATAATATAATACTGTGATTACTAACCAAATTAAATTAAAATTGTAAAATAGAAAATGATCAGTAGATCAGTAGCTATTAAAATAGATATAAGATGTATTGTGAACATAATTTCGTAATAATAAAAAGCATTTAAAAATCAAACATGGCTTTCGTGTCAGTGGTCATTTTTATCTCTTATCCGATCGTTTTCATACTTTGCCATATTGCTCATTTTGGTCATCAATACACGTTAATGTATCGTCTGCCATTACGTTGGAGATAAAATATCGTATACAACGCGTTTTAAACACGCGGAAAGTAAATCTTCCTGACGTTTAATAAGCGTTCGTCCCGCATATTCCAACCTGTTCGCCTTGATATGGCGATATAAGATTTTAATTGTTTAAGCGCCTATAATTCACTCTATATTTTATGAAATTTGCTCTATTGGTTCTCGTTATCTCTAATATATAAATATTTATAGTTTTAACTCTCATATGTATATATAAATTTCAAATTTGGCGTGTAGCTTCTTGTAGGGTAATACACGATATATATTGATTTTTGGCCAAATATGTCAGATTTGACATCTCACGGCTAAAAGTATATCTCTTCACTGGGTTTTATCTGCGAGATAAGTATTCAATAATAAGTTATGTTGTATCTAATTGTTAATATGATTTACAATAAGCTTACATACATTTAGTTTTTTACAATAAGCTTACATACATACATCACATACAATTATTTTTAGTTATCAGCTGATTTAATTTTTATAACCACAGCATAGTGCACTGGCATAGCTGTTGTGGTTTCGAGTCAAATACGCTGCTGGCAAGATCTTGTGGTTATTAAAAAAAAATCCAATAAATCGGTATCGTCCACTTTAGTTTCTCGCAAATTCTAGACTTAAGTATTTCAAATTTGTTGAATCTTAAAAAATGCTACCTACATATTGTATTTCTAGCAAATTTGCTGTGTATCAAATTTATCGATTGTCCATTGATGTCTCTATTGTATTCTGTTTTGTTGTTTGAAAACTTGGGTGCCACTTTTGTATGTATGGCCCCCGCAAATAATATGTACATTTTTAGCAAAAGTATTAAGTAAGTAATATAAACGTAAAAGCATTATTTGGCCTTTATACTCTTAGGGTTTTTTGGACACTAAGCAAAATGGTATAACTGCTTTCGAGTAAAAGATTTTACCTACTTATTTAGGATTAGGATTTTACCTACTTTCGAAACCCGGGCCTGGGCTATTTGCATACCCTTTCCCCCCCCCCTCTCGTCGGCCCTGGTTATATCGATTGCGTCCATTGTTCCAAACAATTAAAGTAAGAACTAATGTTCTTGCTTTTTCACCAATTGCTCGAGTCTTGCGTTGCTTGAATTTGGTCAGTAATCACAACGATATTTTCAATATTTCACCGGATAATCTATCCGCATTTTTACTTTTAATTCAATTTAAACTATATATTTTTTTATTTTTTATTTGTAATTTTTCAATTTTTTAATTTTTAATTCTCAATTTTTCAATTTTGAATTTTGAATTTTCTATTTTTATGTACAATTTTTTTAATACTTTAATTTTATTGGTTTTTTTTTATTATTATTATTTTATTTTTTCTTATGTGTTTATATCTTTTATGTATTTTCTGGCCACAGTGTCATATTGGGGTGACCTGTGAAGACACTGTGGTATACTTGTAGGTAAAAGTCTGAATTCTCGACAGGTCGTACCCTCTAAGCTTGGAAGCGAGGCTCGGTTGACCCGCTTCTTCCTGTGATGATTGGCTACTCTTTGCGATGCCAATATTATTGCCGTGCCCTGAATTAATTCAACTTTTACCTGATGAAAACTCCTAAACGCCTGGTTCGCATATAATTTTGGACGGTTGGACAGCGTATTTTGTATGTTAAAAATAAATAAATACAGTGATTTTCAAGGCTACGTTTTAAGGTCTGTTCATACTTAACAGCACTGCACGGCTTCAGCACTGCACGGCTTCAGCACTGCACGACTCCGTTTCAAATATGTCATTTTATTACATTTCTATTCATATCTACCTACACGTCGCGGTCACGTCATGTTTGCAGCACTTTGGCCGAGTGCAAGGCAAAATCGGCTTACTTATACATTACAAGCCATGACGATACGGCGCAATATTGCTTACGTCGTATTGTCGAGTACTTACAATATGAATGCATACACGTGCATTCGTAGCTGCGCGTCAGAATACAAGTCAGCAAAAATGTTTCGGCGTTTATCGAACGAAAAATGATGTATAATCGCGTTGTTGTTGGAAGAAGAAGCTCAAGAAGGCAATAAATAAGCACGGAGGCGTTTTGATGTGCATCCCATGTTAAAAAATAGAAAAACCGGAGGAGAGTTTTGGACACTGTATAAGGAACCGATACCAATTTGAAACAATACTGGATAAACTAAAAACACAAATCACCAAAAAATCTACAAAATTTAAGGAAGCATTGTCAAAAAGTCATTGTCAGCGCCAAAACCATGTCGAAAGATTGAACAGCTGTCAACTGTCACTATCGATAATAATTGGTCCAAAACAGCAAAGCGGCAGACTCATGGCACGTAATTCGCGTGTATATCTCCACGATGGCCAAAAAGACGGATACGATACGTTGACGGATGTTGCTGTAAGGTATGAACAGGAAATGTCGGGTACTGCTGTAAGCCTGCCGTGGCGTAAACGTGATGGTTGGTATGAATATACCCATACAAAATGTACCAAAGGATACTTTTCGTACGGCCGGATACCAGCTGAAGTCGGTACGTGCCGACTAGGTATGAACAGAGCTTTAAAGTGTCGCAACCACTGGTAATACAGGCGTACACAGTTCTATAATCAAAATTGAACATAAGTGACACCTATTACATACTTTCATTCGAATTTGATTTTCCCTGAGCTGCTTGAAGATCCCTGGACGGCAGTGATTGATATTGGAAAAGGAAAAAGCATTGGTGTGTTGAAGCGCGAGCAGCGGGGAGTGCTGCCGAAGAAGGCACCGCCCCCTCCCCCCTTTGGGTCCACAGCTTCCCCCCTACCCCCCATACCCCCCCTGCCCCCTCCCCCTCCTCCCCTCGCCCCCAGCGCTTCTCAAGTGGAGCGAAACCCGTGGCAGTGGCTCGTCAACCGGCGACCGCGCCTCGGCGAAGCCAAATGACCCGCGACCAGCTTCCGGCTCGCTACGCAACCCACTGACCCTAGATTCCTCTTATTATTTTATACTATACTATACTATATACTATCTACAATATATTTCCTCTAGACACGTGCCGTTTTCCGAAAGTGACCGAGTTGTTGTGATCGACAATGAAAATCAGAAAAAAATCAGTGCGCGTCGCATTTTGAGTTTTATGTACGCTCTTTCGGTGTGATTTTGCAAGTTTGCAGTTGTTGGTTTTGTTGTGCTTTTCGAGTTCGAGTGCAAACGTCAAGCTGGAGACTTACGGGATGGATACGGGTAAGATTGTTTTTGTTATTGATTATATATTATTACTTTATTTTTTGCGCAATTGAAAGTATTTGCGTTTTATTTTTCGGCTCTTGTGTTAGTAATTTCGCTCCGATGTAAGCGCCAACGGCAATGTTGATTATTCTTTTTATTACAAACTTTTTATTTACATTAAATGCGAAAACGTATTTTTTTAAGGAATTTTACAATAGTACAGTATCTAGTTGATACTCAAATATTGAATAGTGTCATACGTATTGATTATCTGTATAAGTTTACACGTTTAATTTTGATTAAAATGTGAGGAGTTTCAAGTCGCCGCCGGATATTGCTTTTTACAAGGCTTTATATACGTTTCATTTTGCTAATTGGTCATTACTAAAGAGCGGACTCAGAGCGCGCTGTTCATTGTTCACATGTTGTAAATGCATTGTTAAAGGTTTGCCGAACCTTTTTTACAAAGCATTTACAATAATGGAACAATAGACGGCGCGCTTCCGGTCCTACCTCTAGTCATTACCAAATATACATATATATATATATATATATATATATATATATATATATATATATATATATATATATATATATATATATATATATATATATATATTTTCTCGATTTAGCAGGATTGGATTATCCAAATCGTTCAAATAATTGTTGAAAAATCATTCCAATGAGTTGTAAATCTATATAATATTTATAAATACATATACATATATTATACACGGGTCTACGTAACGAGACAGAATGTTAAATTACAGAAAATATCGGAAGGCAAAGATCGAAAATCGAAAGATCTTAAGTCGAAAGATCAAAAAAAATGTACCGTTTACCATGCACCATTTTTTTTTTTGATCTTTCGACTTAAGATTTTCGATTTTCGATCTTTGCCTTCCGATATTTGCGTTTTCTGTAATTTAACATTCTGTCTCGTTACGGAGACCGATTATACACACAACACGTTTGTACAATAATTTGAACCAATCGGGAAATAATGTTTTTCGACGTTTATTCAAGCAAATTTAGAGTTAAAATCCATTGTATTAATTTAATAAACAAATAAAAATACATATATTATTTATTCAGTGTACTTTTTTAAGCTTAAGGTACGGTCGTCTTGAATCCATTCTAAAAGTTTCGAATGTTACTAATCCATGTCTTCTTATATTTAAGGAATATAAGAATAAGAAACAAAATTCGATAATGAATGTACAAATACACATTCACAAACATTTTCGATACAAGTTTGAGTGATAATATAGGAAACTCTCATAAGACAAAAGTTCTACTTCCGGTAGTCGAATATTTTTATAAAAAAATGTATTAATTACTATTTAGTGTGCATATTATAAGCATAAAATATCAAAGAGATAAAAATAGTTTAAAAGGTCAAAAAAATAATAACTGGTATAATGACTACTATCCATTTTTTTTCGGTAATATTTTCATATAAGTTTGTCTTTTAATAATTGAAGTTACTAAAATTTTTTTTGGGGTTCTAAATATATTTAATTTTGTGTTTATTTCAAAAAGAATAGACGTTTTTAAATCATCGAAACCGATCAGTTATTTATTTATGAAGTATAAAAATAAAATAGTTTCTGCAATTTGCTTTTATAGATGATAAAAACTAAATGAAAAATTAACGGTTTATTTAAATCATTATTGTACATTTTTGATATACAAATGGTGTTATTTTTTGTGAGTTTTTCTAGCAGGAAAAACGTAGATTAAATACTACGAACTACTAAGTGTAGTAAAATTGTTGTTTACTCATAAAATAAATCAAGCATCGTCGTTATCAATGAACGTGTAAATAATTATCAATATAATAAAAACAATACGAGAATAAAAATTCGTCTGTAACGACGATAGGACATACTGGAATGTTCCGGTTCAATAGGAATTTACGCGCAATAAATTCTACGATCATTTCTCACTAATTTTAGACATTTTCAATCATTTTCCCATGATGTTTCGGCTGACGTCAACCATTTACCGATTCGATTGTGAAATAATCATTTACACGTGTTTCAAATCATTTACGCGTGTGTAAAATCGCCATTGATACACCTACAGATCAAACGAAACTATTAAAATTTTACCGAAATGACTCATCTTTCAAAACAACAATAAAACCGATACGTTTGAACTTCTCGTCGCGTTTTACGTTCGATTGAATTTCAGAACATAATATAATAATCTATTATACACACAAATATTGTGGTCGTTCAAACCGAGCCAAATTCCCCACTGAAATGCGTAAAAGTTTGGAGAGAATCGGATTGTGTTTTAAATCGCATTCGAGTATTGGATTTAAGTGTTTTTCGGTGTCGGAAATATGTACGATTTGAATTTGAATTTTGCTTTGGGTGACTGCGGGTAAATAAATCGATCCGAATATGCGAATTGTGTTGTGAGCCTGTGTTTGCAATACGTCTGAAACAAATGTTGTACAAACACGTTGGGGACCCGGTTCTTGGCTTCTGTGCAAACACATCTAAATATATGTATGTATGTATTATATATTGTGGAAAACCTTTGACGGTAGCTGGCGCACTCGAACTAATCAAACAAGGCTCGCGTTCCAACTACACAAATTGTTCACAGAGGAAGTTGTCAAACTTTAAGACGCGTATTTTTTTTTAAATTTAAACGTTATAAATGCTTATATTTTGGATTTATGATATATATTTGGTTTGGCTCTTAATGGGTTTTGATTTTTAAATACTTTTTATTATAACTTAATTATGATCACAGTACATCTTATATCTATTTTAATAGCTACTGATCTACTGATCATTTTCTATTTTACAATTTTAATTTAATTTTGTTAGTAATCATAGTATTATATTCTTCTAATGTTAATGTACAGCATAATAGGAAAAAGAGCTCAAAAACCTATTTACAATTCTTATAAATGCTCATAATACATCTAATACATAATATTAATTAAAGACTCTCTAAAACCGATGACTTAAAGCAGCTTGTGTTTAGGTAATCTGTGTGTTATACCTGAAGGGTATAGACATTTTGTTGTAATCACCGAGACTCTTCACAAGTGTGTTAGTTTGGTTATTAGTGATTCTGTCATAGAATCTACTGGTTAGTTTGTTAGTACTGTATGTAACAAACTCGTTAGATTTGGGTTTGAATATGGTTCATGTTATATGAAACATTCTGATTATTTTGAATGTAAAATTATTTATTTAAAAATACTTCAAAAATGTGGCAGACCCGATCAACCTAACGATTTGTCAATAATAATAACAAAAAAAAGAATAAACTATAAAACTAGAAGGAGAAAAACCTATTAATTTTTAGTAAATCATCAAGTATATTTTTAAAGAGGTTGAGTTAAAAGTTAAAAGAGGTAAAATTTACAAATTCATTCGGTAGACTATTCCAAATTTTAACCCCACTATTTTAAAAGAAGGAACCTCTAATTTTTTTGTAAGAAATATCTTTTTTTAGTCTGACCTCTCAGATGAGTGTTTTTATTTAACAATGTTTTGTGAATTTTTTAAATTAAAATATTTATAAATATGAAGCTTATAAGCCAGAATATTTCTAGTAGAATTGCCCGGCTTTGCACGGGCAAATGAATATTTTTCAGAAAAATTTTCAATTCATTATCGTAATTATATTAATTTTTGTGAATTATGTCGTAATTCTAGTACCGTAAGATTATATTCCGAATTTAGTGGTTTTAAATTAAAAACTTTAGATCAAACGTATAAACAGGCTTATATATTGTACATTTAATAAGTATTTATTTAATAATAAATATCAAATATTAAACATTTCGTGAATATTATCCGTTTTGAAATGAGTAAAGATCCTTTTTTTTAATTTTAAATATTTTACTATATGCAATATTTAAACATTAAAATCAACTGTTTAAAGGTGATTCTAATGTTTAAGTTTAATAAGTTTTGCTGTTTTAAAAAATTAATAATATCAGCAACTTACGTATTTTATATTAAAATTCTATTAATGTAAATATTTTATGATACGAAACACGAACTAAAACTCAGTCAAATTTAGGTTCGGGTTCATTAAAATTCATTTAAAGTTTGACAATCGCTTACACTTCTAAAGCGCTTTATTCCACCCGTATCAAATTACGTTAAAGCGATTTGACGATACATTTTGAAATGTATAAAAATATACGAAGATTTTAATAATCTCATGTTTGGAAGCAAATTAATTAAAAAAAAAAAAAAACAGCATCGCGTATCATAATTAATTTTAAAATGTACATAATTGTAATATTACATCATAAGGACAAGCCTTGAATCAATATTTAACAACATCACAAGACCTAATGTATTTCTCTTAGTAGAATTTTAATCACACTTTTCTGGCTGCTTGTTTCTTAATGTATTTTTTTGGTATAATAATATATGTATTGGACATGTCAGTGGCCCAGTTGTGGTATTACGCGGGGGCACAGTCGTGTGGGGTCTGCTCGAGAGCTGTGCAAACAACTGCTTACCGAGATCAACACCTCAACACCATCAACACATCAACTGCCGCCTGCCTTCACACAAAAAACGCCATTGTCTGTGCAAACATTCGCTGACTTCTTATTACGGTCTTACGCGCTGAAAAAAAACATCAAAAAATCCGATAGCGCATACAAATCACAATACTACCTCTCTAAGATTGGGACTTTTGACCTAGAACTACATATGTATGTATATTTTTGAAGGTATTATACATATTTCACGGATAGATCATGGGCATTGACGTAGGGATTTGTTTGCAGACAAGTATTCTGTATAGATGAGGCAGATTGTATTCTATTCACAACACAATGTCACTGTCTTTCAAAAACTCTAAATATTATTATCAGTAAAGAGCGGACCAACTTTGTGCCGTTCATTGTTCACTGTTCGTCTTGCTTTGTTCATTTTTATGATGAACCTTTTTTATGCAACTTTTTTATTGAACCTGGAAAATAGACCCAGAACGCCCTGTTTCCTGGAAAAAGCACGCTTCCGGTCCTACCTCTAATTATCAGACATCAATGTCGGATCCGGGAAATTTGCAGGGCGGGGGCGTATATTCAGTTATATTATTAATATATTGTCATGTAAACTTCTTAATTTGTGATGCCAATATTTCAATTTAAAAAAAAAGCGGAAATTCCCAGTGCAAGCAAAGGATCATGGATCATGTTATCATGTGCATTGATTATGCACTTGATAACATTTGATTTCTGAAGGGCAGAGTGGTCTGCTCATGCCCCCAATTCAATAATTTAACTTTTTAGACCAAAAAGGCGCGTTTGAATTGTGTTTTTAAACGCCGAATGGGAATTTTAATTATTATTTATGTGTATAATATTATGTAGTCCTCTAGGGTGATGGCCATTGACCTCGTGCCACCATCGTGGATCCGCCAGTGTCAGAAATTGCTTTTTTCAACAGTGAATTTCAACTTATATTTTCAATGTTTAGCTTCATTCGCTTTACTATGTTAGTTACTCTGTCATACCTTCATCCGTTTCCAGTCTCTTTTCATTATGCAAATCATTTATTTGAGTGAATTTGAATTTTTATAACATTTTGGACTTCAATGCTTAAATTTCGCATTTCATTTTGATCAATCATCATCGTCATCATTCACTCCTAGATCAAGGTCTCTCTAACATGCTTCCATTCGCCTTCGTTTTGGACCACTTTCACCCATCTCATCTCATACACATTTATGATTTCACCCATCCATCTCCCCGCGGTCTTCCTCTCACCCTTTCACATACTCTCAGGTACCATTCTAGCACTTCTTTCGTCTATCTATTGCCCGTTTTTCTAGCTACGTGACCTGCCCTTTGCTATTTCATTATGTTTACCATTACCATTATATCAACTACCTTTGTCACTTCATACTTACTACTTCTAACCCACGTATTCCGTTTTATATCTCTCCTCGTTATACCAAGCATACAGCGTTCGATATTTCTTTGAGTGCACTGGACCTTGTGCAGCATTCTGGCGTTCAATGCCCAAGTTTTGCACCCATACGTCATCAACAGAGATCGGCGGACAAGTTGTTTTTGCCAACGAAAAATGTTTCACTTATTGTCAACCTTTTTTTTTGCTCTCTTGCTTTTTGTAAATTTCTTTTTCTTCAGGCACAGTGGCATTTTAGATTTTAAAACGGCATTCATTCGCCCAAATGAACTTCATTCTAATTTTATACGTCTCTTTATTTCCTATTCTTTATTACCGGACATCTCAATGATTTGGCTTAGATATAAATAATTTTCAACTACTTCTACTGTCCTTATTGTCTGATGTAATACAAAATTGTAGGTATACACAAAATATGCTCAGAAAAGAAGTTGAGAGTTTTTTTTTATCTCTCGAGGCTACTTGTGCGATATTTATTTATTTATTTATACATATACGGCTGCAAGGACCATCAAACCATAATACAATAGAACAGTAATAAAAAAACAATATTAATATACATAGGAATAGAAAAATAGGAGTTTTAAACAATGGAGATACCCGAAGTGAATATATCATAGTTTTGACAAATTTAGTAGTAGCTGATAAATGATTTTTATAACTTCAGTATGTATCGGAGGACATTTTGTAAAAAAAACCTTATTGTTACGGAATTGGATAATATAACTGTGATTATTTGAGAATAGTTTATATGTTCATATATCCCGCTTTGGTAATTGGACTATTCGTCACATTGCGATGGTCACAAAGACAATTTTCGCCATGAAAATCGCGAATACACAATATTTGGCACTCAAATTCTCGTTAGTATGATAGTTAGCGTTAGTATGATGGACTTTTCGGCTGCCAGATGTTCCGTTATAGAGATTTTAGTGACTTTGTGACGAGTAATTTGTGACCAGTAATCAACGAACCTCCCGCTTTATCACACATAAGAAATTTTTGTGTAACCGGTCTCTTTCGTGGTCGCATTTTTCGTATTTTCGTGTCTCTTTCGGCCAATTTCCTCCGCTTATTTGAAGCTCGTTACGACTGCTATATAGGATGGTCGTCTCCAAAGCCGAAGATGTCGGAATTAGGAACAAATAGCGGTCGCAAGTGAAGCGGAGTGCAGCTCAAACACTTGTGTGCTTAATTCGAGGGCGTCCATTAGTAGGTGTCCATCTTCGACACAGGGCTGGTCAATATTTGCAGGCTACCGGGCCGCAACAAAAAACATACCGTCACCGCTGTAGTCTGCTTGTTTACACACCGAAGGTCTCTTCTTCGTCAGATCGTGTGTACTTCTTCGACCGGTATGTGCGTAAGTGCTGGGACACACTGAAGATGCCTCGGCTCGGATCAGATGACTCGTTTCGTTTCCACGGAGAATTCAATGAAGATTTCATCACTGAGTGCTTATATTATAATTGGACGAGTTTTTACAGAGCTCGGCTCCGACACTGCTCCGGTGTTGACCTAAAGTCCTGCTTATTCCTGTTACGTACATATTTTTTTATGTTGGTTTAATAATAACATAATGTTTTTAGAAGGGTTTTTTATTCATAGATAAAAACGTTCTTGTTGCCGGAAAGGAAGAAGAAGAGACCGAAAGGTACCAAATTATATATCCAGTAACTTTTTCAAGAATTTAAAAACAAACGGTGGAAAGTAAATGCTATTTAAAGCAGTCAGTGATCGATAATATAATTTGCGGACCATTTATCATTTTTAATGACTAAATTAATATTTATTATAATTGTAATGACTGATCGATTAGATGCAGGGCCAAAGCAAAGTGTATGGAAATTCTAAAAAAAATATTTTTTAACGAAGTTCATCTTCATTTACATAATATTCTAATCTTGATCGGAGAACTGATACTTACAGCGTTATACATATAATATATTAGTACCGTTTTATAGGTTGATTTAGACCATTCCTTTTATTTTGAAATGGAAGTTAAGACAAAACTCATCTATTCTAAATTTTGTCCCATTGAATATAATAATGATATCTATGAAAATTATTTTTCCGTACCACTAACTGATATAGAGATATTTTTATTACAATATGTTTCTAGTCAAATAATGATTAAATATGCGCCGATTAAAATAAATCCATTGCATAACTTTCCAAATACATGTGTAAATTTAAAAGAATATTTCAAAAATTGCAGATGATATCATTTGAAAAACCACCTTCGTAAATTTAATCAACCCAATAATTATTCAGTCATGTGTCAAAAACGTACAATTATTTCAAATTTATATTTAGACATGTATGATAAGATTTAGAAAAACCGAATAAATTTTTTATATCAATTTGTAAATGGCTTACCATATTTTTTTTTCGAAAATGGGACAAAATTAGTTAAATAAAAACAATATTTTATTTTATATCGTTAACTTTTTCGAATAATGACCAATCGTTCTTATTTTTTTGCTAAACAATAAGAAGTGTGTTTATTCTAAAGCTTTCAACAGATCATGATGGACAAAAACCCTTTCGACAAAACTTCAAGTATCATATTTAATAGAGATGAAATATGCTTTAGCTTGGTTTAGATTCAGTAAAATAAAAATATTCAAACCATTTTTTTTCTTTACTGCTCAAGACATGAGATTCATGTTTCACATTTTTTGCATTTGTTCCAATTGCAAAATCAAATCAAATTTTTTCACCTTATAAATCATTTGAAAAGTCAATTATACGAGAGATACCTATGTTTATACCATAAAAATCGATTAATATAGAAACTAGAGGACATTCCCTATCAGACGGGGACGCATGGTGAGCCTACTAGGACACATATTTGGACCGAATTGCAACAAAACATGAACGCCATTCCGACAATCTTAGAAGAAAGTGTCATAGGTCTGCGACCTCACAAGATTTCCTGAATATGTCGCGGATGAACAAACAAGATAAGGCTTTCAAGGACTTTTCCAAAAAAACCCAATGAATATTTTTGCAAGTCACTGTTCTGAAATATGTAGGACACATTGTAATAATTGTAGTAATTTCCATGACAAGACTTAAAATGCACAATTGCAAGCGTGCAGTGATCCAACTACATACATACATAGTCCATTATCGATGGGTCATACAGGGGTTACAATTGACTTTCTCTATATTTGAATGCTGCCATTGTAATGTCCATTGACGAATTTATGTACGTACAATATGCTAATGAAGTCATTTCCGTTTTGACTCTGTATTATCTCTTCAATAGTACATATGTATGTATATATGTAATTGTGTTTCTCGAAATTGATACAATTTAACAAAATGGCGCAATATCTCCATCGTTTGTTTGCAGTCCCTGTTGTTGTGGTTCTGGTCTTTGGTGCATGTGATTGTTATGTGCTGCTACTGTCAACAAATTCACTGCACTCGTCGATTTAATCTACGTAACCGGTTCAAATATCTCCTTCTCTCGTTTACGAATGAGATGCTTACACGTTACAAGAAGATTTTTGACGGTGCTAAATTCGAATCGGGCGAGAATGCTTGCCGATATCTCATGTCCGCGGGTCAGGGGTCGCTAGTAATGGTCCACGGGCTATCGCGGACGCTGACCCGCCATTATCAAACGGTCGTTCAGCTTTCTTGCCACAAAATTGTACCGAAAATTATTCGATTCCAGCCCAAAACCGCCTTAGATGTCAACAACATACTTATCTGACAATGGCTGAGTTGTAATGTACACATTTTTAAATTCACATAATTGTGATTGTATAATTTGTACTTGCTTAAAATATTTATTTTAATAGTTTTGAACCATTGTGGCATTACAGGAAGAACCTCATGAGCCACAATGACCTACATAAGAAAACAACAATAAAAATTAATATGTACATAGAACAAGAAAAATAAGATAACAAATTATGTTTTGGATACATTTCGATGTAAGAATATCAGAAATATTAAATCATATTATGTACTTCTACATAGAAGGTATGTGTTATGTGTATGTACAGTAAAAACTTACTACTCAGAAGCCAATGTCAAAGCCATCTTCAGCTGTTATTAGAACCTTTTGGAGTTCCAGCATTTCACAGATTGAACTCATTTGTGTTTCCCAAATTCTTTTTTACTGTATTAATTTCCTGTGATTTATTTGAAATTTCTCAACATAAATACACATGTTCGTAAGTATACTATACTAAAATATTGTTTTCTACTTTTTAATAGCTTCACTATGTTATCAAGCTATGTTTTGTAATTTTTAAGTCGAAGAATGTAAACCATGGTTGTTTAAACAAGAATATCAAAGATTTGTGCAAAAAAAATACAACCAAGATGCTGGATTTAATGGAGTACAGGGGACATACTTGTGTCTAGTTAAATAGAATTGATTATATTTATCTATATATATAAAAATCAATATTTGTCTGTCTGTTTGTCTGTCACGTATGCGTTCAACCGATTGCGATGAAACTTACAGGAGTTATTGTGTGTATGTCCACGATGGTTTCTGCAAAACCGGGAATGAGTGGAATTGCATGGCAAATAATTTCAAATCAGTTCGCAACCCACGTTGTTAGGGTAAAATAAACAAACAATTGAATAATTGAAAGTGTTCGCCGCCTTCTAGTGTTTTTTTTAGTCAAGTAAATTCAAGTTCGTCGCCTGAGTTTTTCCGACAAATGGGAACGGGAACGGGAACGGGAATTGCATGCGTTATTGTGACATTGCAACGCATGCCGGGTTCAGCTAGTATTTATTATATATATGTACATATATCTTCTTAACTGTAAGAATACAGAACAATGAAATGAAATATAAGTGAAGGTTATAAATGGAAAAAAAGTGTGGTATTCAATGGATGAAACTACTTAGCATAGCATAAGCAAGAACAATGATTGGTGAGATTCTTATAAAGATTAATTAAGAATAGTTTCTGAATTGTAGGTATATATTATGTACATGTGTAGTTATATGTACATTGTCAAACATGAGTAGAAAACATTGCTGCGTCTACTGAATCGTTCGAAGATATTCAAGTACTATTTTGGGATAGCTCTAATGCAATTTATAAAGGTAGGAACATATTCGGAATTTTCTTCACCCATTTCTAGTATTTAAATTGCGGCTGGTCGAAATCCATAAATTTAAAAATTCTTAACGTCAGTTCGCACATGTCATTTAGGTCGAAAATAGACTTACGGAAAGGCCACACGCGTTCGATTTTGACTTATGTCTGTACTTTAACGCTTTGGGGTTTTGCCCCCTGCCCCCAGATCGACCCCAGTGTCAAAAGGGGAAATACCTCTTGTGTCACAGACGTCCATTAATGACAATTATACTTAATTTATGTATCGGCGAAGATGCATTTTCGGCATGCGTACACGTTTGCAGTTCTCCCTGTGTGCTCATGTTCAAATATAATTGAAGGATTTTGACCTTCCAAATCTAGGTGGCTTCGCTGTGCGTATCCCGTCTGTGACCGACGTCGTTGACAAATTAACACTTCCCATTGTTTTCCTCTTATTTTTCCGGGCCGAGACACTTCTCGGAATCCCACTTCGCGGCTCATCGAACGTACGACGTAAAAAAACGGCGAAGGAAAAGGAAAAACTTAAGATTCCTTGTGCAGTGTCGACGAGCCGCCCCAACGACTAAAGGGCACGATTCGCAGAAACGCTATAATTGAATGAAAACTCAACGATTAAAATAAATTAAATGTATATTCACCCTTTAAAAACTGCACTGCTGACTTCGTCACAAGACAAAAGCTACATTTTTCTTTCAGTATGAATTTCGTCCGTGCCCATAAATCACAGCGTGTAGGTAAGTAAAAATATGCCGCTTGTGAATAGATATATCATTTTAATGTGACTTTTTAAATGTACTTCGCGATTAGATTAATATATCCTTTGTAAGTTGAAATATACGCGCATGATACATTCGCAATTTAACATACACTCATAGTTAGTACTTCACGTACAAATTAGCGCTATTGTGCTTGCCGCCATCTTGGATTGCATTTTTTGATACGAAATCGATCCGACCAATCAGAGCCGATCAAAAAATTCGCGTGACCAATCAGATGCGTGGCTGCAGCGTCTATCAAATTGGTATGGGGGAAATGAAAATAAGTGAATCGTGTCGAATTTATACTAGAAATTTTATTCGAATTTCGCAAAGTTTTCTTCAGTTGCGTTTTAGCGGAATGCGAATAAACATGTGTTCGCTGTTGGGAGACCGCTCTATCTGGCCGATCTCGTTGACATTGATGTATGCCCTCACGGCTTCAAACGTTTAATGACCGAATTTTTACGTCTATTATTATTTGTGACGGTCGTAAAAACCCGCCGCGGCACATGAACGATAGACGAAATTTGTCCGAAACTAATTTTTCAATGCTCTCGAGCTGATTTCAGTTGACATGAAATGAACTTTCGAATTTGTTAAGCCATCAAATAAATTTAGGCAACTTTGTATGTGTGTTTTGACGTTTTGAAACTTTGTAGTCCCGTGGGAAATGTTCTTGAATGCACTATCGGGGATTCTCACGACGTTGAGAGTCTCAGAAATATTGTAATAAATATTTACGAAAAAATAATGCAAATTTGCATGAAATGCTTTTGAAAGAATGGATATAGTTTTTCAATTTATTATTCCGAAGTAAGCTTTTGATCAATGATGGTGTGAGTATGCATGTTTGTACATAAAACTTTAATATTAAACGCAATAATACTTGATCAAAATAAAGTATGAAAAAATATCGATTTAGGAGCACCTGAAAATCGATTTTTCTTTCATTAACCCGTTTTTGCCCGAATTTTTTTTTCTCAAAATTTATAATAATTTTAACAAATCATAATGTTATATGATACATAACATTTTTTTTTCTTTTTTTATTGCATTAATTTTGGTTTTATACGAGTTTTTCGAGATGTTCCAAATTTGGAACACTGGGAATACAACGAGGTAGCGTTATAAAACTAAATTAAGAAATAAAGTTTATTTCAACACAAGCAACCTTATAAAATAGTGTACATAGATAAGTCAAGTTATGTAATTATAATATATTTATATGAATTAACGAAAATGGAAGATTTTAAAACATCCTTCATGCAAATTTACACCACATTTTTCACAACATTTTGCGGCATGCTTTTTACAAAGTGCACATCGATTTTGTTTATCAGTTGGAATCATCCAATGATCTAGCCGATCATATCGAATTTTGACAGGCACCCTGCTAGATAATTCTTTTGAAGATTTCGGCCTTCTTCCCCCCCTTTACGGGATTTCCGTTAATTTTTAAGTACAGTTTTACTATATTTTTTCTAAATTGTAAGTAATTTAACTTTTTATTTTCTGGATTTTTTCTATAAAGTTGCCAAGCATTATGAATTGCAGTATCCAAACACAAGGTAAAAGGTACCCACCACCATTTTTTAGATTTGATGGATACTCGATAGACATTTCGTCGGTTGATTGATAGTTTTTGTTCTCGGAGGATATCCATCTTTGAGGCTATCCTATAGGTTCTATTGGATCGCAGAAGCTAACAGTGAGAACTACTCGGTTGTCATTCCAAGCTGTAATAGCAATGCCAGTTTTGGTGTCAGTACAAAATTCATATGTCCCTCTTTCCAGTTTTTTTTTGTATTGGGCATTTTTCTGTTCTATTAGCCATTCTTGTTCCCGTATAGCCGTACCCAACAATTTCTTCCATCTCTGATGATGTTAAAAATATGGGGAAAAAAAATTCAATGTTGGTATAATCTCAGTGTTTCAAATTAGGTACATGAATAATATTATGAATAAAAAAGTTACATATGGAAAAATTAAAAAAAGTAATACATATAACGAATCTAGAACAATAAGAGATTATAATAAATATGGTCAATTTATTATAATCTCTTATTTATGATTAACCAGCAGCGTGGTCTAGTGGTGAATGTTGAATTATTTCGTACTTATTTCATGTTACGGGTTTCGAGTCCCACTAAGTCTCGTTGTTGGCCAGACCTTGGTTTATCGAGGTCGATCGTTTCTTATCAGAATTTGCCAATTTTTATGATTTTCATTGAAACGGTTCCTTTAAAAATTGGCGTTTCCTACCTTCCCATTCCAATTTTCTGTTGCAAACTTTAGTTATTGTTATATCTTAGGTTTCGCCATATTGATCACCATAGATGTCTCTGTGGTTGTTTATCGAATAAAAATTCGTATTGTTACATGAAAGTTATTCATCGTTATTTATCGCATTCATACGATGTTTGTCATATCTGACCATAGATGTCAGATATTGTTTAGATTAACATGTATCTATGTAATAATTATGTGGACCAAGAAGGCGCATTTGGGGTTTACCTGTTAAGCCTTCCTGGTATATTTGTATATATGTATGTAAAAAATAAAAATAAATAAATAAAATAGTAAATTTTTTTAGCTGAAGAAAAAGGACCAAAAACCTCATTAGATTATTTGACTAATCCTCTTAGTGAAGTCTATCTTTGGTTTCTTCATTGTAATTGTAGCACTTTTCGTTTACATGTATTTAAAAATAGAAGGGAAAAGAAATCAATTATAGATATTCTAAATATTATCACTTCGATTGAAAATATATCTATAGAAAAGTCAAAGATCAGATTTTTTTGGGATGTCCCGGTTTGACTTGCATGAAATCTGACAACCCTACCTACATACATACATACATATAAGGAGTAAAAATTGTCTTTTCTTCTCTATATACATAAACGTTTTTGAATTTCGCAGTCGTGCTAAATCATCATAGCCACAATGATAATCATAAATTCGGAAAGAAAAATAGGCGAAATGAATAAAAAGTAGGTGCAAGTGGCTGTGATAAGTGGCCGGCTCACGTGCGATAGATAGAGCTCGTTCGCGGCCAGCGGCGGCGCGTGGACCGTGTAATGACGATGATCGATGTGGGGGGTTTCCCCGTGTTTTGATGGTTTTCTTAGTATGCCAACTGATAGATAATCGGCGAGGTGTTGCGCCGTCGGAATCGAACCATGGACCGTTTGGTACCAACGGACCGTAGTCGCCGACGCGCCACGTCACCACGCATTTTACGTGAAAATCGTCGGCATGCCTAGCCACGCCACTGCCAATACAATAAACGTATACATATGTACATACAAACACACCCACCAACTCGATTAATTCGACTTTATCGTGAATGGGTCCTTATTGTGATCGGTTATCTCCACAGACGTGTTATAATAATAATAGAAGCGCCTTTACCAATACATTTCCTGTGTCAATTATACGCGTAACGTTTCCATAACTACAGATACACGCACGGAATAGAACCGGGGTCATCACATATTCACTACAGAAATAAAAGTTTTATTTTATTTTAGCCAGCAGAATGGCTTAACCTTCCAGCGGGCGCGCGGAGTTATTTTCTTTGAGCGGGCGCTTGTCGTAAAATTTACGTCATCAAGTTTTCTCCATGTAAATGGTGTTTTATTTATGTAAATGGTGATTTCTTTATGTAAATGTTAAGGAAATGTTGTAAGGTTATGAAAAATGATAAATGACAATACTTTAAAAAATATTTATTTTACTTCCTAAACAAAAAACCAAAACAACACTCTAAATATGCTAACATTCCAAAAAAAAATATTGTATCGACCCATTCGATCATTAGTCAGAATTATTAATCAGAATCAATATTACCTATTAGTCAGAATAAATATTTTCATCATTACAATTATCACAAACCACCTCAACTGCAGAATGCTTCTTGCATGTAAAGGACTCAACGGAACGCTCAACGGAACGCTCAACGGAAATTCCCAAATATTGATGACTCACAAAAACTTCTAAGCACAACCGATTTGCCTGCAGTTTCGGGAAATACTGACCTTCGAATAGCTCGAAGCTCGATGCTTATCACTAAGTGGTAAAAGTAGGAGATGCGATAAAGCGCATTTGTCGTAAATTTTACGACAGCGCGCCCGCTGGAAGGTTAATGGTAGGGTGTATGTTTAGCACCAAGTGGGTTCGATCCGCCATACTGCTGGTTAAATTTGGGGGTATTTGTGACTCAAATCAAATCAGAGTTTGCAAATTTTATCTGATCATTGTTGAAACGGTTCCTCAAAATTGGCAAAAAATGATCTTTCCTGTTGTCATAAATCTTCTGTATTTATTGTTATTATGTACAATTTGTAAAAATTATATACAAATCTGAAATCCATAGATGTCTCAATGGATTAATTCTGTAATTAATCAATTAATTAATTAATTTTTATTTCGTGTTCTTCGGCTTCTGGAAATACAGTGATTCATGTAATAATAAAATGCTGCATTGTTTGTAATTAATTGTCTAGGAAGGCGTATTGGGGTCTTCCTGTCAAGCCTTCCTGGTATATATCTATGTAAAATAAAATAAAATAAAATTTTGATATAAATTTATTTACAATTTGAGCATATGATGGTGTTGTGCGTTGGTGGCCAATCGGTTTTTTTCTAAATTGGCGGATTATTTTTATCCACGTTTTTTGCATTTGTTTGTCTTTGGGAACTCTTAAATTAACGTGTAATGTATAGCTTCAACAAAAATATGTATAATATAAAATGAACGATGTTTATATTAATTAAATTTAATTAATTGGTTATTAATATAATTGAGTATTCGACGCCACTAAGACAAATGTATTAACATTTATTTCAAAATAATTTTTACATTTCTCTGGCGTCACCCCTGAAATGTTATGTAGAATGCAGGCGATCGCCACGACACTTTTAAAAACTGTCAAACTACGATGTTAATTGAATAATATGTTACTTGAATGATTAATTTACTTATAAAAATGTATCCCATGTTGTTTATTATGTGTGTTTTCAATCGGTCTCCGTGACGAGACAGAATGTTAAATGACAGAAAACGCAAATATCGGAAGGCAAAGATCGAAAATCGAAAGATCTTAAGTCGAAAGATCAAAAAAAAATGGTGCATGGTAAACAGTACATACTCACTTCATTTGCGCGAGCAGGATACAACAGGAACAAGAGGAACAGGCTTTTCCTCCCGTATTAAAAGCATGTTCCTCTTGTTCCTGTTGTACCCTGCTCGCGCAAATTAAGTGAGTATGTACCGTTTACCATGCACCATTTTTTTTTTGATCTTTCGACTTAAGATCTTTCGATTTCCAATCTTTGCCTTCCGATATTTGCGTTTTCTGTCATTTAACATTCTGTCTCGTCACGTAGACCAGTTTTCAATGCATTGTGCAATTTTTAACGATGCACTTGCCCATCTTGCGAGTGAAATTAACAAACAATCGGACATACGTCGAGCACCAATCATCAAATACGACTGCCTGGCATATTATTATTGAATGTCCACAGATCTTTACCACTTGACAATAATACGAAGCCTAAAGCCACTTCTATTGTTATAACTGATTGGGACTTTATGTCCTTAATAATTATGTGCGTGGTAGACATCATCATGTGATGGTTGTACCTGCTGCTCGCACAGTTATTTTTCGAATGGCTCCTATTCCAAGAGCTATTCGACTTCTCAATGAAATCGTTGCTGCTGTCCCTGAATGTGATATTTTCCACCTTGGGGAGCGTAGATTATCGGATATTATTTTAACATATTTATCTGGTAACCTGCGCTCATCATTACTTTCTTAATTTGAATGTGATGAATGAATGGAATCTTAATCTACTCTCTTCCATTTGGGCCTCGCTGTGATTTTATTTTTATTTATATTTTGTTTTACTTTTTCTTTCTCCTTTGTATATTTTTATATACTATTTTAATTTTGTTCAGTGTAAACAAAGAATGGGATTTATGGATTTTATTTTTAATTTTTACACTTTTGTTATTTTTTTTTCTCTCTGAATGATGTATTATTTTCCGTTTGTTACTTTTTTTTTATTATTTTATTTTACCATGTTTTCTGCTTTTGCTTTTTTCCTTTATTTACAGTTTACTTGTTTTTATATCTTTTTCAAATGTAGGCCATTGTGGCGCATTAGGTTCTTCCTGTAATGCCACAATGGTCCAAAACTATTAAATAAATAAATAAATAACTAAAGGCCGGATAACCAAGGTGCCGTCTTGAAAAAAAACGTACCCAGAGGGTGCTGTGTATTATTCATTGCATTGTTAAAGGTTCGCCAAACGTTTTTGTTTTTTTAGACTCTAGCTTTGTAAATAGAACTAAACCGCCCCGATTCCTAGAAAAAGCACTGTGACTATCCGGTGTCTAGTTATAACCTTATAACATTTCTCTGGTTATCTCGGTTTATAGATGATGATGTAGATGGCGTTACGGACTTCCGTTTTGTGCGCAATGTATGTATGTATGAATGTTCGTTCGTGAGTTGTACGCATGCGCAAGAGCACACCCCGTTGTGTCGTATCTGTCTGTCCGCCATCCGTCATGGGTTTGCTTTGAGGTGCCGCGAAGCGTAGCCGCATGTGGCCGCTCGTCACGCACTGGGACACATTCGGATTCAATTTACATGCGAGTTTGTCACCCCTGCCCTGTACGCTATTTCCTACGCATCTCCACAGATAGTCAAATGTTTGTTGGTGAAATGAGGGCGGGTATACAATGAGATTTTTCCGGTTGTATTTGGTTGAACTTGCCTCCATTTTCAGCTTACATCTACATTGTATGGGTCTACCTCACGGGACCGAAAGTGAAACACCCGAAAACGCAAATATCGGAAGGCAAAGATCTAAAATCGAAAGATAAAAAAGGGTCTCTCCCCCCGTCGTACATATTCACTTAATTTGCGCGAGCAGGAAGTAACCGGACGTCGAAGATACCCTGAGCGATCTGTCCTTTATAAGGAGGTACATACTTGGACCGGGTCTACGTCACGGGCCCGAATGTGAAACGCCCTAAAACGCAAATATCGGAAGGCTAAGATTGAAAATCGAAAGATCTTAAGTCGAAAAATTAAGTGCACTTAATTTGCGCGAGCAGGATACAACAGGAACAAGAGGAACAGGCTTTTCCTCCCGTATTCTGCGAGCGCACATTAAACAAGGCTGTCTGACAAAAAGAGAGATAATTTCACCGCATGCCACTCATATATATTATATATACATAGTACCGTTTACCATGCACCCTTTTTTTGATCTTTCGACTTAAGATTTTTCGATTTTCGATCTTTGCCTTCCGATATTTGCGTTTTCGGGCGTTTCACTTTCGGTCCCGTGAGGGAGACCGATATCAGTGGCGTGCGGTAAAACTCTCTCTCCCCCCATCGTTCCTCTTGTATCCAGCGAGCAGGATACAAGAGGAACAGGCTTTTCCTCCCGTATCCTGCTCGCGCAAATTAAGTGAGGCTGTACGATGGGGGGAGAGAGAGTTTTACCGCAAGCCACTGATATCGGTCTCCCTCACGGGATCGAAAGTGAAACGCCCGAAAACGCAAATATCGGAAGGCAAATACCGAAAATCGAAAGATCTTAAGGGCCGGGCCGCACCGTGCAACTTTGTCGGCCGACTTGTTGCGCGACACGAAAAAATGTATGGAAATGTGTGCGACAAACAAGTTGACGAGTGCGGCATGTCCCATCTACCTGCATGCATTGGTCTGGTCGCCCTCAACCAAGTTGTTCGCGAGTTGAGCGGTGCGGCGGTAAGTCGAAAGATCAAAAAAAGGGTACATGGTGCAAGTTGTTTTTTAAGCTTTGACTATGCTTAGATTACTATTCGGTTGTGGTCACCAAATGTAAGAGTCTGCTCACAATATTTGGTATACAAAATTTTATGACATATTACCCAAAACATTTTTTATTGTACTCTATCAATCTATTGATATGAAAAAAATAAATTGAGCACAAATCAGCTGTCAACTGTCAAATTGGCTGTCGCTGGAAAAAGAAAAAAAAAACGCATTTGGTGTATCAGTGATAGTGCGTAATTTGTCAAATATCAAGCCTTTCCTTAATTTGACCCAAACATATGTAATTAAACAAGAATTACCAAAAATTCCCATTTCAACTTATTAGGCTCATTCTAGTACATTTTCCATCATTTTTATTGGAATTCAGGCTTTAGAACTTGTTTATAACTACTCTAATATCAGTAATGAGATAAATACAAAGTTAGAAACACTATCTCAGATCTGCATACATCGGGTATTGTTGAGTCACTCCTAGTTACTAGTTAGAACATTTTCAACACTTGCCCCACTTTGATAGATCGTGACCAGGACTTATATTTTATTGTATTTCTCCAAATATACTGAACGTAAGGTCAAGATATTTTATGTATTCCTCATCAAAACCTCTATGATTCGAATTATGTCATTACAAAATCGAAATATTGATCAATATCAACAGAAATAAGTATTTTCGCGGAAAACCCTTCGTACACGTGTCTCACAGATGCGAGAGAGAGAGAGAGAGAGAGGAAATTCAGTACGCGCCGCGCTCAACGGTCAGTGTGAAATTGGTATCCGCCTTGGAAAAACGGCTCTGCTAAAGCTGATATGTCCAGCAAAGTTGCTAGCCGATTTTTTTAAGCACAGTAAACATCCTCTGCTCAGACTACGAATCCATAGCCCTGATTTTAACTTTATACTTAACGCCAGAATTCTGCTTAAGGGCCGGGCCGCACCGCTCAACTCGCGAACAACTTGGTTGAGGGCGACCAGATCAATGCATGCAGGTAGATGGGACATGCCACACTCGTCAACTTGTTTGTCGCACACATTTCCATACATTTTTTCGTGTCGCGCAACAAGTCGGCCGAAAAAGTTGCACGATGCGGCCCGGCCCTAAGGTCTAGTGCACTAAAAGAAGAATAGAAAGCTGCATGCTTGGCATAACGAGTTAAGATGGATGACGGAATACGTGGGTCAGATATATGATAAGGATGGTTGATGTAAAGATCACATAGCTAGAAGGATGAAATAAGTGCTCGAATGGTACCCAAGATAGTTTAAAAGGGTGCAAGGAAGGTCACAGGGAAGATGAAATCAGAAAAATGTGTCGGATTATAGTTGCTCTAAACAGAGACGTAATTAGAGGCCTTCGTCTATGGATGGCGATTGACTGTGAATGATGACATATGTATATAAAGTAATAAATTAAGTTTTGTGATGATGAGAAAATTTGATTTTGAGATTTTATTAATATTTCCATTTTAAATAAATTAAAAGCAAATGCTATCTAATGATTACTTATAAACCTATTTATATTATGTTTTGTGATAAAAGTTGGGAAACTACTGGTGCTGTCGGAACTTGAAGGCAAAATTGGCCCACAAGCGTGACGATTTTCAGTAAAAATCCGAAAATATTTTTTTAATAGCCTATTTGGCGGTGTCAGTTTCATATGATCCTGCGGCAACTGTAAAGGACATCGGAAACCCTCTTGTGTCGCTAAATCGTTTTTGTCCTTGCCGACTCGTTTAGAAATTTTTTTCTTCACTTTCGTTTCACTAATTCAAACACCACGCTATTGATTAATTTTCAAAACATACAACAAAAAATTAAACCAATTGCAAATAAAAAAAACAAAAGAATAATTTGATTGTTTTGTGTTCGTTTGTTTGAGTTTACTTGTTGCGTACATTTTCTTAAAATCCTCGTAAACATAAACGGAAAGTCATTAAACCAAAAGCAACCTAATAACGTCTTCATAACTCCAGTAAAACGGTTCAAGTTTTTTATACACGGTCTGAAAAAAAATGACTTTGTAACATCAAACCGCGTTTCCGAAGTCGCTTGTCAAGCGTACAAATTCTACATTTTTTTCGATAATAAACATAAAGGGCTAATTTATTACTTTGAAAGACATACGATATCACACATATGAATGTACACACTACTGTGTACAAATGTAACTCATATTTATACCCAGAAATATTAAATATAAACATAATACATAACCATTTTACATTTTGAAGGGCGTCCAATTTGATTTATATTCTTCTATGAATTCGACTTTTGAATCGTTAATTATTATTAATATTAAACATTAACATCAATTAATGTTGACTTTTATGATACTGCTACAGATTTATCTGAAATAACAAGTGAAGCTAATAAAAATCAGTGGCAAAGCAATAAAATATATATATTTATGTAATGTTTATATACATAATAGTATCAAAAACAACAAACTACAGTTCTGAAATAAGAATAGTAGATCTTCTTTCATAAAACATACCTTCAACCTGTCAGCAAATTGTATGTTTACTTGATTGCTTCTCCTGCCGAATTCTACCAAATAATATATGTATTATGAGTAGAAAAATGATTCACAGTTTCGCCCTTTGTGATAAAACCAGTGCTTGTGGAGTCGGATCAAAATTTACCGACTCCAACTTGAACTATTTTATTAAATCGAGTTTTTTGCCAACGTATAACATTGTTACTAATTGAAATAATAGCGATTTTCATAAAAAATAAAGGAATTAAAACAATCACCAAAAATTGACAATTTATTGAATTATTGGTAATGAAATCAATAAAAATGAGAATAAAAAAAAAAGAATAAGACGGAGACAATCGGTTTTGGCCTCAAAACATCAAAATACGTGCAATTCAACGATTTTACTTATAATGCAATATAAAACCACGATAACTAAATTTATTAGCGGATTAACTTTAATATAATTGGAGACTCTGGTTTACACATAACATATTACATATTATTAATTAAAGAAAATAATAATAAAAAAATGAGTCGGAGTTGGTTGGTTTTTTACGACTCCGACTCCGCTTGAAATGCTCCGACTCCATGACTCCACAGCCCTGGTTAAAATCACTATTATCAATAAAATAAGCAACAGCTTTGTTTATTACGGATATTTTCTCATAAAATATCATACATTTTTTGCACAACTTTGACGCAATTTTGCGCACTGCCTGTAAATCACCAGGCCAACTTATTACCACTGTAACAAAGCGGCAATCTCGCTCTATCCATTGGCGTACGTATTATTGTCATGCGCGAGTTAGTCTCGGATTTTCCGACGTTTTCTCTTGCGTATGGAATCGGCGCGGAAAAGACGCGACCGATTTTTCCGGCACGGCGCGTTCGCGTCGTCGCGGCAGTCGATTTGCGTGTAAAAATTAAAAGCTACACGCTCGTACATCACTCTCGCGTGTTTTACACACGTAAACATATTAAAAGTGAGCGTTTATGTTTCGCATCCGGCGATTTTTCACCCGCCGCGGAAATTAACATGTCGTCGGTGGGTGTAGCCGATATTTTTGAAGAGTGGCCCGAACTGGCCAGGTGCTTATTTACGGCACTCCACAGTCCCTCTCTGCTCTCGACTCTCTCTCTGGCTTTGTTTTTCCTCGGGGATTATTTATATGCGCAAAGCGAGCGGGTGTCACCGGCCGTAATGTGCACGCTCGCGCTCGATCGTCCTTTTTCGGGTCAATCGTCGCGTTACGGATTGGAAAATTCGCACACTGTGAAAATTCGTCACTGTTGATGATATTGATTTGATGGTGAAGATTGGCCTGTTTGTGTTCGTCAGGACTGCCGATGCTGTGCGTAATGTGTAGGTAGCACAACAGGCTACCTACACATTACGCAAAAAGTTCCACATGGCGATATAATTTTATTTTATTTTTACATAGATATATGTATACAGTGGTGTAGTCGGGGCAGGTCGCCGCCCTGGTACTTCTTTTTGAGCCAGGTCACCGCCCTGGCACTTTGATCGATATGACAATTGTTCTATGAGTAAAATTAAATATATGTTGGCTAATATTAATAACACTAGAGGCGAGAAGAATAAGAGGCGACTTAATCGAAGTCTTTAAAATAATAAATAATCATCATAATTGTCCAAACTCATTACTAGAGGTAGGATAGTCACAGTGCTATCCATTGTAGTAAATCCTTTGTAAAAAAGGTTCGGCAAACCTTTAACAATGCATTTACAACCTTTGAACAATACGCGGCACCTTCTGGGTCCGGTGACTAATAATAATACATATAATAATAACACCCCCCCCCCTAGAAAGTCATTATTTACTGATTAAAAAATTTGCCCCCCCCCCCTAGGAAAAGCTGAAATGACGCTTCTGGTTGTTGGCTTTAAATTGTATACATTTCATAAATTGTAAAAGTATTAAAATTTAACTTTATTTTATTTTATATGACTGAAAAATTGAACATACTTTCGGTTAAAACGCTAAAAATGTACGTATTAACATTATTTTATATGCATGAAAAAATCTATCAATTGTACAATCGAATTATGAATAAATTTACATTAAAAAACCTGATGACAAAATGTTCATTTGATCACCAAAAAAAAAATTAAACATTATTTTATATATAGATAATGAGCTTTCATCAATACGACTCAATTTACTTGCATTTCAATACTATAAATGTTGAAAGATGATTTCCACAGCGTCTTTATAAACGAGCCAAACTTTTCATATATTATACATATATAATAAAGTTCCGTCAAACAATACGCGGCATCTTTTGGGTCCGGTGACTACTCATTACGTTCAATAAAAACACTCATCTTAGAGGTCACACTGTCAGACTCCAAAAAGAATAATTGATCAGAGATTCCGTTAAAGTTTGAAATAATCTTCCCAACAATGTAGTAAATTCTGAAAACCATAATATTTTTAAAAGCAAGCTAGAAGTCTTTTTTAAACTTGAAGTCTTCTTTTCCAGTATCTTTTCTATATTCCTTAAGTTATTAATGTTACTTATTATTATGAAGTTTTTAGAAAATACAAAACACATCTTTTTTATAAATATTTGAACTACCAATATTATGATACATGTTTTTTAAATGATGAAAAAAGAGAGGGGGGGGGGGGTCATAACTAGACCGGAAGCGTGCCGTATATTGTTCCATTATTGTAAATGCTTTGTAAAAAAGGTTCGGCAAACCTTTAACAATGCATTTACAACATGTGAACAATGAACAGAGCGCTCTGGGTCCGCTCTTTAGTCATAACTAGAGGTAGGACCGGAAGCGTGCCGTTTATTGTTCAATTGTTGTAAATCCTTTGTAAAAAAGGTTCGCCAAACCTTTAAAAATGCATTTACAACATTTGAACAATGAACAGCGCGCTCTGGGTCCGCTCTTTAGTTATTAAATAGATAATGAATTAATAAAGGTTGTGGCTATTTGAAGGTACTATATCTGCGAATTATTGGCTATTTGCAGGTACTATATCTGTGACAGGCGCAAAGTCTTCTGCGCATGCGCGTGTACTTATAATCCGATTATAATTTCTTACATTAATTAATGTATGCTAGACTTGTTTAATAAATCGTTCATTATACACGAGGCAAATAAATTTCGCACGTTATTGTAATATGTTTATATCATTTAGCTAGTTCGCGGCTTGCCCCCTCAGGGTCCGGGCTTTAGTCATAACACCGCACTGGTTATTCTTTTTTATTTAGCACTACACCACTTTAGAAGATACATTTTCTTATGTACAGACAAGTTTAATATCATAGATGTCACTCAGGGGCAACCCGATAACGACATCTTGGGAAAATATGAAATTGGATCCATCGTCTGAGGTATCATTTGTATAATACTTGTCAAACAGAATGAATATAAAAGAAGAAAAGGAAACATGTGAGCCGTTATATTTGATGGTAATTGGATTAATTATTAGGCACATTGCGATTGCCCAAAAGCCAATTTTTGCCATGAAAATCGCGAATACGGAATATTTGGCACTCAAGTTCTCGTTACTATGATAGTTATCGTTAGTATGATGGACTTTTGGGCGAGCGCTTTGTGACCAACCATATTCGATAGTGGCAAGTCCACTTCATTTCGATAAATATTTCGCAAAGCATATAATATAATGTTTTGCGTTTAACAACATTTAAAAATACTGGTGGCCTGTAATACGTTTATTATTATTTTCCGTGATTCTGGACATAGCGAATTAAAATAAGCAATGCCAATCTGTGAATTAAGTCAAATAGTGTTTTTGGAACAGAAAATTGGGCTTCCACCACTTTCAAATATGTATATATGTATAGTCTCATGTATTAACACCACAGATTCTCAAAATATGTACAATTGTACATTGTAAGATTGTAGAAAAAATAATTCCAATCTAAGATTAACTTTAATGAAAGAAAAATAGATTTTCACGTGTTCCTAAATCGATGTTTTTCAATACAAGTGGAGGATGACTTTTCCGCCATTTTAGCCACCGCAGGTATTTCACGGGCTTAAAAAATATCGACTTGAACCGATTTCCAAATGGTTAGGTGCGTTTTGTTGATATTCCCCGCGATAAATCAGCGCTGGGTAATTAAGTCGGATGTGCTGTCACATTAGTGGTTTGTCTGTGTTGTGCGCCGCCACTGCGCAATTTGTCCAGACAACTTAACAAATGGTGCCGCACAACTAAACTGATCCGAGAACATGAAGCTCTCATTTTTTATTACTTTGGAAAATGGAAAATGGACGAATTGTCGCCGTTGTAGCGCTGTCATCACTTCGCGAATACTTCATCTCATTTACCGACACGCTATGAAGATAAATACACTTTGATTTTATACACATACATATGTGACTCATTTGCTTATTCACGTAACTTTTATAACAACCGCTGAAAAATAAAGCAACGAATTAAAAAATTAAAATTATTTTATATTTCATACTACATACATACCCGGTTACGCTCGGTGAAAAAATCTTTTATTAAATGTATTTGAATCGAAAAAGTTAATATTATTTAACGATCGACCAATCACCAATGCAACCAATCAAAAACGACTTTGACGACAGCCAATCAGAAACGAATTACAGACGCCGTTTCGTCTTAACCCTTCCTCACCGAAGTGGGGTGTATGCAAGTGCCCCAATTTTTACGTTTTTCGTATTAACTATGTGGTTTTCAAAGCTATACACCCTATATTTCTTGTATTCCTAGAATAAACTACAAGAAATTTATTTTAAAATATTTCGTATGATTTAGAAAAGGGATACATCGTAAAAAAATACATTTTTACGTTCCAAAGTATGATTTGAAGGCGGTAGCGATAAGTCATGTTTTTGACCGTTCGCTTGCTTATTCTTGTTGATCGATGAATCAATGCGAGAGAAAGAGACAGCTATAT
Organism: Arctopsyche grandis; assembly: GCF_051622035.1. Lineage (NCBI taxonomy): Eukaryota > Metazoa > Arthropoda > Insecta > Trichoptera > Hydropsychidae > Arctopsyche > Arctopsyche grandis. The sequence continues at coordinate 1,452,292 of NC_135367.1, forward strand.
TTTCGTAAGCTATTGTTTTCGTCGCTTTTGGTGCGTGGCTATTGAGTCATGCAGTCGCCTGTTGGCCTTACCTGTGTGCATTTGCATGTCGACGCTTGTCATTATTTTTTAATACAAAAATAGTCAAAAACATGCTATAGGACTAAAACTTTTTTATGTTCATGTATAAAATGATTAATAAGATATATATTGAACCCATTTGTTTTGAGAAAAGCTGTATTTTGATTAAAAAATACTGGGGTCATACTCGACCCCGGTTCAGGACACTCGTTCTATCTCGACGCTCCGTCCTTCAAAGGTTAAATATCAGCAGCGTGGACTAGTGGTTAGCATATTATGCCTTCGAGCGGAGTGGTCACGGTTCAATTCCCACTAGTAGCTGTTGGCCAGACCTTGGTTTGTGACTCCAGGTTAGAGATAGGACCGGAAGCGTGCCGTTTATTGTTCAATTGTTGTAAATCCTTTGTAAAAAAGGTTCGGCCAACCTTTAAAAATGCATTTACAACATTTGAACAATATACAGCCCCCTCAGGATCCGGGCTTTACTCCAGGTCGACTGTTTCCTTCCAGAGTTTGCAAATTTGTCAGATTTTCATTGACTACTGATTACATTCGCTTGTACGGCATCCACATTGTAGCTGAAACCTTTGAGCACTGCTGCTGTAATCTTCATCTCATATGTATTGCTTATGTACATTGGATGTGTCACCTGGTAGACAGTAAATCTAATCGTGACAGATATTACATTAACCAAAAGGTTAGAATCTAGTTTTAGCCAATGTTTGCCGACGATTGAATCTTATCGATATCGACCGGACAAACATTGGACATGGGACATCATGGAATCATGTTGAGGTTTGGCGACTAGACGTGTCCGACAGTAAAAATACAGTGTGTCACTATTTCGAGCGCATGTCACCACGTAGATTTATTTGCTTGGCTGGAAGCTGCGTCTGATGTGAACGGGGCTCCGGTATCAAAGGGGGCCCCCATCATCGACACGCTACGTCTACCAAAAACACAATATCAATCGTCAACTTCCATCTTGTTGTGATATCTATATGTATGTCTATTATGTCTTACCCGTCTAGTTGACAATAATTGGTAGCTTTGAATATCAAGGTCATACTTGTTGAAGAAATTGTATCTGGAGTTTCAGTTTTGATTTTTGATTTTTAAATGCTTTTTACTATTACTAAATTATGTTCATAATACATCTTATATCTACTTTTACCGTTCCTTTCTTCGATATATATATTGAGTGTATGGATATATTGAGTGAATGCGACAATATATATCAATATATATATATATATTGAGTGAATGCGACAGTTGCGCTTCGACCAGATAAAACGTATTTTAAATTGACAAAATGGAGGTTTCGTATTCTCCTATTTTCTCCTCCAAAACTGGACCAATTTTAAAAAAAAATCATCATCGGTATGAGAAAGATACTTTCTGTGCATCTATTGGCGTATTTTTTTTTAAATCGACCGTTAAATAAGCACGCTGGACTCGTTTCGTGGGTGTAAAAAAGAGGCGATTTTATAGATGTTTGGCAGCTCCTAGCTCCTATAAAAATAATTAATCAAAAAAAATAAAACGATAGATGCATCCCAATGGTGGATATCCATAGCATATTAAAAAATTTCTCTAGTGCCATAATTGAGGAAGGGAGAAGTATAGTACGTTTGTATGGACAAGGCGCTGCTGTCCAGCCCTCTTAATGTACAGCATAATAGGAAAAAGAGCTCAAAAACTTATTGACAATTATTATAAATGCTCATAATACATCTCATACATAATATTAATTAAAGACTCTCTAAAGTCGATGATCTAAAGCAGATTGTGTTTAGGTAATCTGTGTTTATACCTGAATGATATAGACATTTTGTTGTAATTACGATTCAATATAAATTAACGTTTTTATGAAAAGTAACCACAGTTATCTGATCCGCGATAAAAAACTTTTTTCATGTACCAGTAAATACCGGTAGTAGGAAAAATCATTTACTGTTTACCGCTTTATGAAATTAAAGACGGAAATTGAAATCCCTAGTACGTATTTCTCTCAAAATTTTGCTGTATATGGAATTTTCCATAAATATCTGTATGGTATTGAATAAATAATATAATTGTCTTTGTAATGTTTAGAATTGCTAGTACAAAAAAAGGTCACGAGGTCACTAGGCTTTTATAAAAATGGGTCAGAAACAAAAAAAAAGGTTTGAAGCCTGTGTGCTCTTTGGGAATTGATTCAAATATGTTAATACAAAATTATGGGTTTGGTGCATCCGCTCTAAAATCGCCAGATTAACAGAATGCCAGCTTTAAACGTAATTCTCGTTTTCTCGAATGATAGATTGCACATCAGATGACGAGTAACCTTTCGATGTGCACAGATGCAATTATTAAAATTGAGTTGAATCTTTCTGGCGAGTTTAATAAGGCAAGATTCGGAACTTATCGAATCTTGCCTTATTATAAACTCGCCTGAAAGATCCAACTCAATTTTAATAATTACCATTTTAATAATTGCATCTGTGCACATCGAAAGGTTACCCGTCATCTGATGTGCAATCTATCATTCGAGAAGGTGAGAATTGCATTTAAAGCAGCCGTCCGTTAATCTGTCGTTCAATTCGTCTGACGATTTTAGAGCGGATGCACCGCATCCCAAAATTATACATCAAAATTTAAAATTTTTAAGCGATCTCATATATCATCTTATACAGTTTTACATTCATAAAATATAAATGAAGCGTGAGTTTTGAACTACCTATGTACATATGTGTGTATGCAGAAAAAAATATATAAAAGAATTCCATACATTAAATCACAAAATACTACATATAAAAGTTAATATTAAGATGTAAAAAAAATATTAGTTGAAAACGTTCGTCAGTTACTCTCGACATATTCGAATGAAATATATATAATTAATTCCGAGTCATCGCGAGCGGGACATCATTTGCGTCAAGTGTAAAAAATGATTATTACCGTCGAAATTCGCGCGATATTTTCTTCATGCTCATTATAATTCCGATATTTTGATCAATTTGGAGCTGTCGTCGTTTAAATTTTAAAATATACCCGGGAGCTGGCGTAAATCAATTAGGGTATATAGCGGAGATAACATGTCGTCGCCAGAAACTATCATCTATCAATTTGCCATCGAGACGGCAGCCGACAGACTCTGCGAAGCGGCGGTCTGTTCGTTCACAAAGGCTGCCATCAATCACTCGCTTCTTCCGATATTAATGCTACCTGTCAACCGCTAGGGGCGCTGCTGAAGCCTTGCCACGTTGAGCTGCGTGCACGCCGACGTATCTCTAGTAAACGAGTGACGAACTGTCCACTGTCAATAACCACAAGCAATGCACATAATACAATTGACAACAATTTATCTTCTATCTATAGCCAGCAGTTTGGCTTAATGGTAGCGTGTATGTTTAGCACCATGTGATCATTGGGTTCGATCCGCCAAACTGCTGGTTAGATTTGGGGATATTTGTGACTCCGAATCGATCGTTTCTTATCAGAGTTTGCCAATTTTTATATCCGATCATTGTTATGTACAGTGTGGTTTTTTTATTAGAACAGTGATGTGCGGTTGTTCTTGTGCGATATTCATGAACAACCGTCTCGTTCTCCGACGAAAGGGTCTCTTAGACTGTATTCGTTGGGGGGGGGGGGGGGGGGGTGGCCTCGTGTTGAGGGCTTTAAGGGTTTAATTCCTTGACCTTTAAAGCGGGCTTAGATCCGATCATTGTTGAAACGGTTAAAACGGCAAAAAATCATCTTTCCTGTTGTCACAAATCTTCTGTATTTATTGTGTGTATAATTTGTAAAAATTATGTACAAAAATCTAAAATCCTCAATGGATTCATTCTGTATTAATGAATTGTTATTTCTTGTTCTTCAGCTTCTGGAAATACAGTGATTTATGTAATAATAAAAAAATGCTGCATTGTTTGTAATTAATTGTCCGGGAAGGCGCATTGGGGTCTTCCTGTCAAGCCTTCCTGGTAATATATCTATGTGAAATGTTTGTCTTGAATAGGCTCCTAAACCACTGAACCGATTACGATGGAACTTTCATTATAACGGAAATATTACATCGTTAACGATACAACGGATATAATGAATATTATAAGCAATTTTCACTCATTTTTTACTTTACCACGTTTATGAAAGTTGGTTTTCAATCTCAATATTTTATTTTTATTTTATCTGAACGTACTAACTCGAGTGGTATATTATTTTTTGAATTAAAGACTGCAAAAGCCAAAAATCTGTAAAAATTTCCCATTTTTTACAAGCCTCATATCAAGTTGCTTTCGCTTTTTCGTCTGACGAATTTGGGTTTTATATCCACACCCTTCCGATCGTTTTTAAAACGCTTATATCTCTTAAGCGAGAGCAGGCCAACAAAAATTAATGTCATACTCGAAATCAGTGAATCAAACTTACTTAATGATTGATTAATATCCGCTTCCGTATTTTTACTTTATCTATGTATGTACATAGTAACAATAGATGAAGTTTTGTGATCATGCGAAAATTTGAACTCGCGATTTTGACTGATTCGAACTCAAAATTGATCACTGATCACGTTTTCACCTAGAAAAATGTGTATCTGTGTATTTTGGGTTTTTTTGTTGTTGTTGCTCAGTGTTATCAATAGAGGTAGGACCGGAAGTGCGCCGTCTATTGTTCCATTATTGTAAATGCTCGGCAAACCTTTAACAATGCATTTACAACATGTGAACAATGAACAGCGCGCTTTGGGTCCGCTCTTTAGTTATTAAATAGATAATGAATTAATAAAGGTTGTGGCTATTTGAAGGTACTATATCTGCGACAGGCGCAAAGCCTTCTGTGCATGCGCGTGAACTTATAATCCGATTATAATTTCTTACATTAATTAATGTATGCTAGACTTGTTTAATAAATCGTTCATTATACATGAGGCAAATAAATTTCGCACGTTATTATAATTGATATATTTATATCATTGAGCTAGTTCGCGGCTTGTACTTGAATGTAGGTATTATACGTTGTATATGATAATAATTTTCTAACAATTAATAATATTAACTAATTTGGATTATATTTTTTACTCCACGTCACTTTACGAGTTCGAACTCAATTTAAACACGCTGACAGTGACAGTTCACCCACATAGAAGGCTTTGAACCTGTCGCAGATATAGTACCAATAATTCGCAGATAAATAAATAGCCAATAATTCGCAGATATAGTAATTCATTATCTATTTAATAACACTGAGCAACAACAACAAAAAACCCAAAATACACAGATACACATTTTTTCTAGATGAAAACGTACCTTGCAAAGAGCCACAACCATTAATAAAACGTGGATTGGACTTTGAATACGGAGATTTACAGTTAGTCTTCATATATCGAAAAGGAGAATATGTAGGAGGACACCTTTTGATGGAAGATAAGGAGGACGACTGGTTTCCTTATTATTGAGTCTTACTTCAATTAGAAAGAGTTTGAAGGAATGTATGTATGTAGTTCCGTTTTATAATATATATAAACGATATGCGATTTAAAACAAAGTTGGACACCACTGAATGTTGCGTTTCGAGTGCAGTTAATTAGTCGAGTTCGTCGAGATTTGTTGGGATATAACATTGAGCGTTTATTTGCGTCTCGAGAGCAAATGGCCGGACGCAATTTAACGCCAATTTGCCAATCAACCGGTGGCCTCCTTCGTACTAAAATATCATGTCGAATTTGAAGAATTCTCCTGACGAAATCCTGTTCGAAAAATTGAACTGCAATACATACATAGTTATAAATGTAGATTTTTGAATCGCAAGCGATACAATGTATTGTACTCCAACATGAACCATTCCATAAGGGGTTTTGTTTTATTTTTCCAAGCATATATTATTACGCAGCTCGGATTTCATGCGAAGAGCCATTTGCGAATTTCTGCCGTCTGTCGATTTATCGCAATTGCTCTCACTCATGCAACAATGTTGCGTCTGAAAATGTAAGCTCAGACACGCTCCCGGTTTTGCGACTCCAAATTACCCGTTCTGTAGAGTTGAAGATTGATTTTTTAGCGCCTTCTCGGCGTCGACACGTCAAAACAGTGTCAATAATCGTAAATATCTCGCAGTTATTTTTCCAGTAGGCCTTTTGTTCTGAGCTCAACTGCCAGAGGTGACTCAGTCGGCACGTAAAATAACAAAACTTTTGTACTTTGTTAATAAAAATACCCACATATTGCTATAAATATGTGTTTGTATTATTTAGTTTGAAAGCTCTCTCTTCCAGATATTTATAGTATTTAGAGTGTAATAGTTATAGTTATTACATGCCTGATAGCATCTCATTAAATGATAAACCAATATAATTAGTAAATAGCACTGTTTGACAAATGACGATTTTTTTTTGGTTCAGAGACGAGATATGACTTTTCTTATAGATCTATGCCCAGTGAACACGAATCTGGTAATAAAAAATGTTGATTAGCTCGAGATTATGAGATATATGTGTTTTTTAAATCGCGCAATTTTTCTATATCTTGGTGTTGTTCAGTGGATGTCTCAAAATTTGTCAATTTTCTGTTCAAAATTAATATTGTAATCTATAGTCGGGAATTTTATCTTTCATTTGTAGTACTTTTCAGCTTTCATATCTCTCTAAGGAGTCGTCCAGTTCAAATCAAAATTCAAAAGTACGTATTTGGGATTTTTTCCCACTGTTAATAGTATTTTATATTGAAAGATTAGCTCGAGATTAGGAGATATATGTGTTTTTTAAATCGCGCGATTTTTCTATATCTTGGTTTTGTTCGGTCGATGTCTCAAAATCTGTCAATTTTCTGTTCAGAATGAATATTGGAATCTATAGTCGGGTATTTTATCTTTCATTTGTAGTACTTTTCAGCTTTTAAATCTCTCTAAATAGTCGTCCAGTTCAAATCAAAAGTACGTATTTTCATTTGAGATTTTTTCCACTGTTTATATTAAGTATTTATATTAAGTATTTTCTATTGAAAGATGTTTATTGGGATAGTGTTCTGGCCACACTATTTTTTTTTTCGTTTAAAAGGGTTAATTGGATATTTTTTTTATATTTTATAAAAAACGTCCATAATGCACCCTCTTCAACATCTTTGATTTTGCAAAACCCGTGTTTGTGTGTCAACAGCAACATTTGATTTTAGCAATGCTAAGACTATGTACATATATATGCATGCATACATACATATGTCAAAAACCTATCAAATTTTAACATGTGAATTTAGAGATGATTATTCATTTAAGCTGAGTTCCCTCATTTTATCTATCCTCAAGTGCGTATTGTCAATAGTTCAAATAATGTTTTCTTTCGAAGTTTTGGGGTGGTTTTAGATAAAAAAGATCATTAAACGTCGTTTAAGTTTTGAATGTGCTCAGATTACTATTCGATTGTGGTCAGCGAGTGTTAGAACGAGAGTCTGCTCACAATGCATATTTGGAATACAAAATTTTATATGAAATTTAAGTCAAAATATTTTTTAATTGTACTCGAAAAACAATGTTTATATCTGGCGACCTGGCCCGACTACACCTCTGTGTATGTACTTATGTACATAGGTATATTATATTTAAAAAATCAAAATAAATTGCTTCACTAACAGAGACGAGTAGATCCGTGTTGGAGAGGCCTTCATCCAGCAGTGGATGGTGAACGGCTATAGATGATGATGATGATGATGATAATTTATTATATTAATAATTGTTATTTTTTTTACAGAGGGTCAGGTGCAGCAGTATGGTGAAGTGAACCAACTGGGCGGGGTATTCGTGAACGGACGCCCTTTGCCCAATGGCGTTCGTCTTCGCATAGTCGAGCTGGCACAACTCGGCATCAGACCCTGCGACATCAGCAGACAGCTTCGAGTCTCCCACGGCTGCGTCTCCAAGATCCTGGCCAGGTACCACGAGACGGGCAGCATCCTTCCAGGAGCCATCGGCGGCTCCAAGCCGCGCGTCACCACGCCCAAAGTAGTCGCCTACATCAAAGACCTGAAGCAAAAAGACCCTGGAATCTTCGCTTGGGAGATCAGGGACAGACTGCTATCCGACGGAGTCTGCGACAAGTACAATGTACCGTCAGTGAGCTCCATATCGAGGATCTTGCGGAACAAGATCGGATCCATGGGTGCGCCTCCAGCTCACACTCACATATCTTTATACAATTCTCCGTTGTATCCTGGACCTTTGTATTACGGGCCCCAAGGGGGCAAAGCTCCACCTTCTCCGCCTCGAGCCCCCTGCTGGCCCCCGCCACCCCGCCCCAACCCACCCTCTCATCCCCCGTACAATTACTACATGTATTTGCAAGGTGCTCCACCTCCACCGCATCCTCCCCTTTGATCGTTTGCCTCTGTGCACCCCACAGAATATTACAACGAAATAAAATAACGATTAATTAATTTATTGAGTGGTTCAACGATGTGTGTGTGACGCCTTGTATGACGTATTGTGTGACGCCTTGTGTGTAAAAAAAAATCAAACTTCTAGTCAACATCGATTCGAACGTAGTGTCGTTACGTTATTTTGAGCCATTGTGTGCTGCGATTGTGTGTTGTGTAATTGTATATATTATACTTGTATACTTAGGTATTAAAAATGAAATGAAAATAATCACAATGTGCCTTATTTTTATTCGAATAATTTTATATATTGAAAAAGTTGTAAAATATTTTTATATGTCGATGTTTTATAAACGTGAATCAAATGTGTCATATTTTAGTAATTATTATACTTTGCAAGTAAGTGCTGATGTTTCAAAACTATGATGCAGAAATCGTTCGAGATATCATCGTTAAATGAAATTAAAAATTGAAAAAAAAATCATTGCTTTTGGTGTACAATTTTCATGCATTTTCCCTCATAGAGTAAAACATATGTACATTGTGTATTCATTTACGTCTGCTTCATAGTTTTGGAACATTCCTAGTTTGATATTACATATATTGTAGAAAACGTTAGCACCGATTGAAATTTTTTTCATTGTAAAATTTAAACAACTCAATTGTGTACACAAAAAAATAAATTTCTTAGAAAAAGTTAAGAAAAAAGCTCAAGTCGTTGCGAACGTACTCTAATAATATATGCAAGGGAATTTATCTACATATAAGTGCGTGTTTTCTATCAGTGCCTTCTATTGGGAACGAATTGAGATGATCCTCAGTTCTTAATCAATACAAAATCATGCGAATGTAAATGTCTTTACTATATTGCAGGAGTTGTTAAACTTTTAGTCCAGAACAATCAAATACGAGTATGTTTTAAAAGATCTTGCTAGACATAAATACATTTTGCGGTTGATTTAAATTGATTAATAACAGCAGTTTGAACCTGGTTTATAGTGCACTTGTATTATAGAGCAATCTGAAGTTCGTTAATTTTGTCTGTGTCATTAGAAGGTATAAAATTTGCTATGCTAAAATTTATAATTAAATTTTTGGCAGAAGATTTGTGAATATGATAACAACGCTTTCATTGTCAAAATCATTTGGTTTTGTTTTATTTGATTTTTTTGTAATTGGCCTTAGAACTAACGAACTTCCTAATAAGTGAGGGATGGATTTGATGAAATTGCAAGTTATATTTTTCTACGCACTTAATTCGTTTAATATGATTTTTTTTGTATAATCTTAAATGATTTTATAGTATTTTTGTTCCGTTAAAAAATGTTAATTTTATAGTTGGTGTATTAGAATTATTATTTTACGATTAAAAAGTACCTTATGCCTACAAATTTTTGTTCATATTAATAATACATACATACAGTATGTACCTATGAGTTGTAATGAAATATTCATTTTATATTATGTATGTATATTCCAATGTATTGTCGAATTGATGATGTAATTTATATTTAGGTGTAACAATTGTATTGTTCATCTAAGCGTAGATGTGTTGAGTGCCTGTACATATGTATTTTTGTTATTATCTACCTATGTCAAAAATAAAAACGATATTTTCAGTATTTTTGTATTGCATTTTATTTATGGGTTCCGGTGGGACGATGATTTTTTTCGACCGAAAATTCAAGGACAGAATTAGTTTTTTCTTTGAGTTCAGCTCATTAAATGGGCGGCTGAAGTCAAAGGCTGAAAATTAATTGCGACAGGTCCACGCCCTTCGTCTTGACCTTTCAAGGGCTCAACACGTGCTCGGCATGAGGATTCTGCATGCTAAATTAGGCTACTGGAGACAGACTGCAGATATGCGACAAAAAATGGGTCATTATCTCATCCCTACGAATTCCGATTAGCTCATGACATGAAGAAATCGCTACTATGTATATAAAAATTACAGCAATCGTTAAAAATATTGAAGATTAGATTTTATGAGAGAAGTAAGTTAAGGTGCTATTATGGTTATAATATAAAGCCGGAGATTGATTTTTGTTGAACGAATATAAAATGTTGAAAGCCACTCAGTGCTGGGACATATGTCTGTCTGAAAATGACAGGGTTTTTCTTACAAAGGAAGCCGACACATTCTCTAAAAAAAATTAAATTATTTCCTACAAACGCGTATTAATTTCACAAGCGTGTTTAGTGTCAAATATCTCCCCCTAGTTTGATAATAATAAGATGTATATTTTAACCTGAAGCAAATAAAAACAATTTACAATACATTTATTTTGAATAAAAACAAACGTGATTTCGATTGTTTATTTTTCTCCAAATTTGAAATAAAAGTTGAATTGAAAACAAACGATCATAAAATTTGTCGCAAATTTTCATTATAATTTAACAATAACAAAACATGATTCATTGTTGACTATATATTATAATAATTTATACTTAATTGTGTGTGTATAATTTTGATTTATGAGCGAGAAAACATAAAAAAAAATTATTATTAAAATATGATTACTGCCATCTATTGACGAAAAAAATAATTTCTATTAAATCAACTTAAAAAAAAGTGGTTTGTGTATTAGATAACTATTCAACAATATAATAAAACAATTTATTATTGTATTTGTTTTATTTTTATTATATATTTACATATATGGACTTTTTCTTACAGTTGCAATGGAATGTTATTTTTAATGAACATAATTTATGCGTTTTGATTGATCTATCATTGTGTAAAATATTCAACATGAATATCACAGGATAAGTATATATGTATAATAATATAGATAAATACATATGTACATTAAAAAAGTAAAACATTTTCTTAATTAATTTTCGGCATTTGCACCCACACTGTATAAAAGACAAAATATCTGAAGTCAATAAGATTCATTTAACATCACATTTTTACAATAGGCAATACGTATAATATCTTTTTATATCATTTATAAAAAATACATTTGAACCACATGAAAATTAAAATAAAATTTATAATGTGAACACTCCACAATTCACATTTCCAAGAAGTATCACATAATTTCTTAATTAAATAACGATATTTTGTTCGCATAAATTTATTGACAATGCTCCGTCGTATCAACGACTGATTGTTTTTTCCATCCGAATAGGAAATATCCAAGACCGGTGCCTAATATGAGAGCTAAGCACAACCACACATTGTACGTCATGAAGATTAACATCAGCAAATAAGATATGAAGATCTGCAACATGTGAAGAAGAGTTTGGACGACATGCATGCAAGACAACATCGGGTACCTAGAAATAATACAATCGAATTAATCAAACAGTATTGTATACTATATATATAATATATAGTGGACATTTTTTATTAATTTAATCGTACTTTACAATCTTCTGTCCGGAGCAGTTGGAATCGGGACCGCATTCCTGTTTCGTAATGTTCATTTGGCTCTGAGTTTCAGTTTTCATGCTACCCTTTCTAAACAGAATCTCCCTCCAGCATTTCAGACCTTCGTATAAAGCAGCTGCCAAGAAAACGACGACGCAAGCACCAACTAATTCTCCTGCGTTAGTACTAATCCACCCCGGAAAGAGGATCTCTTGACATACTCCAAGATGAAACTGAAATTAAAATATATACATACATAAATGTCGCAAATGTCTAACAGGAAATATAGAAGAAACTTCATTTCATAACAAAATTGTTTCGTTTCAAGTTTTCATATCTGTCATGTATGCACTGAATATGGTATTAAAATATAAAACAACACATTTTTACATACACAGATAACCAAACGAGATAAGTTGCGATATAAATTTAACAGATACATCGTGAGAAAAACATTATTGTGGTTTGGTTTGTGTGGTTAAAAATTGTATTTTGATTCCAGAATCTACTTCCACAAAAATTATAAAGTGAAAAGTAAAAAGAACATACATAGGTATTTAAAAACGAAAATTTGATAAACATAACATTATAGATGCTATTTTTTTTTTTTATTGTTTAATTGCTTCTTTCATTCAATATTTATAATAAGTATAACACAGATTACCTATGTAAACACAATCTGCTTTAGGTCATCGACTTTAGAGAGTCTTTAATTAATATTATGTATTAGATGTATTATGAGCATTTATAAGGATTGTAAATATGTAGGTTTTTGAGCTCTTTTTCCTATTATGCTGTAGATTAACATTAGAATAATATAATTCTATGATTACTAACCAAATTAAATTAAATTGTAAAATAGAAAATGATCAGTAGATCAGTAGCTATTAAAATAGATATAAGATGTATTGTGAACATAATTTCGTAATAATAAAAAGCATTTAAAAATCAAAAAAATAATAAGTATGTATATATGTATGTACTTTTATCAAATTTCACAATCTAATAACATTGAAAAAGCTAACTAAACTCTATAATATTTCTATATATAAATAATCAATTTGAATTAACATTACTCTCATTCTGTAATATGTTTTTGACAGATATTTTTAAACATTCTAAATAACTTGAAGAGTACTTAAAGCCTTACCACCATGGAGTGCATGCTCATACAATCACCAGTTTCTTCACCATCGCCCCTATGATCATGAAAAGCATCCGGTGATTTGGCCATGGGATGGACATGCTGAGAATGGTCCATGCCGTGGTTATGATGAGAGTGGTCCATCTTTAATTTACCACTAGCTGTGAATAAAATTAAAACCATTTTTATTTTCACATACATATATACAGAAACAGTAAATCGGATTGATATTTCTAATTAAAATTCGTTTTAATATATGTATATAAAATATAGTAAATTTGAAATACAGAACAGAAAATTTTGATAGAAAATACCCAATTATGATAAGAATCATTTTGTATTGTTTATTAAATGAAACAAATGAAATTTGTTTGAATACGTTAAATTTTCCATACTTATAACAAATCTGTGCAATTGCTAAATATATCTAAAACATGGATATAAAACAGTGTTAGTAAAAATAAATTAAAACTTATGATTATGAAAATTTTGAAAATGGTTGACATTTGTAGTTTTCCACTTTGGCCGACAGATGGCAAGTGGTGCGTCTCCAAATGTCATTGTGACGTACATTTTTCAGGGATGTCGATTTTAGAGCTGCCAAAGCATCGTAAAATTAAGAAATACAGGCAACAAGTCGCCGCCAATGCCAAGAAGAAACTTCGGGGCTTTCGCAAACGAGGAAACATGGCGAAACGGGGTTTCACCTGCGCCTGTGTCAGCCATGCGAACGTGGCCACATTCTGTACGAAAAGAAGCCATTTTACCGTGGAAGCTAGATCATAGATGGCATAACAATGTTTTAAAGAAAATCCCAACAAAAAGTTTTTCATTGATTTCCAATTATAATTAAAAACATATGAAACACTCCAGTTGTTGGTTAGTGTATAGTTGTTAGCCAATTTAACTGAAAAAATTAGTATGATAACGAACAATATACTACTATATCAGTTAGTAGCGAACAGGAGCACCATAAAGGATACTAAGGGAGAAAATACATTGAGTGGGACGTGTTTTTGTTTTTTTTGGATACTTAAAAACAACCCCTAGCCCATATTCATGGTACACAGTCCCAAAAATCACCGCCTGGAGTGTTTTCGGTGATATTTTATCTTTGTATTTATCCTTGCTTGACAGTGATCGATACCGGTGAATCTTATATTTGAAGAAATGTAGGAGAAACTTGTCGGTTTAATATGAATATGCATACACGTGCGACCTCCCGAAAAAAAACATAGCAGGAAGCACATGACGTCCCATGCCATTCAGTGTGTTTTCGCACTTCGCACTTCAGTGTGTTTCCGCAATCAAGTGACACACTAGTGAAATTGCTGTTATCTCTCCTAATTTCTTACTTTCTGTTTAGTTTCAAATTGTGAAAAGTTGCTTAGCGAGATTGTTCTTGGACATATTTTTAAAAACTATACAATTGTGGTATAAATGTATCTAAATGTTTGTAGTAATTTCATAAATTAGACAATGAAATTATTATACTTCGGAATAAGTTTATCTCCTTTGTACCTATTATTGGTAATACAAAGCCATGAAAAAATATGATTTGGTCCAAAATTAATAGATCAATGGCATTTGTTGTAGGAAAACTGTGTTGTTGAGAAAAGCGTTATAGCAAAATCGTTGAACATTAAAAAAACGCATTATAAAGTGTGATTTACATATATGTATATGATAAAACGAAGTTATAAAAAATAAAAATTATTGAAATTAGCACAATATCTTGAGCTTTTAAGTAGTTGGTAAAAGTTGACAAATCTCTATTATTTAATTGCTAAAAATGGACTATGGACTATGAAAACTCAATGAGTCGGTTCCACTGTTCCATAAAATGTTCATCGCCATAAGCGCACCGGTGAGCGCTCCTTCGTATTTAAGGCTATGACTCGAAATTAATTTTGGTTTCTTCACATTGACATCTAAAAATATCCTGTAACACTAATAAAATTGAAAAAAGTTAATATTTTTTGTTAGTTTGTGATATATTCAAGAGGTAGTGTCAAGCGTTGGCACTAAACACATATAATAGAATAATCAAATCGGTATCTACAAACCTTAAAGCCAATAATATTCATAACAACTAACTTAAACAAAACAAATAAGATTGCGATCATACAAAAATGATAATTTTCGATAAAAAAACGTATCGTAAAATATCAATTTACATTATCGAATATACGAACGTAGTGAATTTCGTTGCTGTCAATTAAAAAAAACTGTTTCTTACGAAAATAAACAGCATTACAAAACACCTAATAGAAAAACTAGTGCGCCTACAAAATTTAGGTATTGCTAAATACCATTTTGAACTAGTCTTTCCGGAATTGACGGACGTGAACAAGTCCAAATCAGATCAACAGCCGAATTTTTCACATGTTTTGCATAACATCGGTAAAGATCCAATCACTCGATTAAGTTATTTATGTATGAATAATCAGGTACCAAATATGGTGTCGGGAATTTATTATGAACATGCAATTCTTGCCAGATCGAACGGTGACACAAGATTTGGTTTCACTTTTGTTGTTGCCGCTGCGAGCTGACGCAACGTTCTCACTTTCTAAATCTGGTCAAACTCCTCGTTGGAGAAATGAGATCAACGAATGTGCATCAAACGGCACCTGATCGTAGTCTTGGGTGTTGACAGATCAAATTCAATGATCGCAAAATAAATACAGGGTAACACGTGCCGGTGAAAGTACATACAAGTGGTTGTCTACTGTCACCGTACTAAAGATTTCTTTCCGTACATTTGAGATGAAAGACCAATAATAAATCTGCGAGACCATTCACTCAATAACACTTAATGGTATTTGATATATGAAAGCAAATACTCTGATGATATTACAATTTGATTCCAATCTGGAAGCTACTAAACCTCTTAGCAAACCATGTATGCATGTATGATGCTTTCTACTGTGTTATCTTCTTTTTCTATTAATATTTTTCTAGCAGACATAGAAAAATATGTTCTTGGCTGTATACTTACATATATAGGGTGATAACTTCATTATCAAGACATAATTTAATAATAATGTATATTAGCCTGCAGCATAGCTCGGTCGTTTAGCTTCTGCTTAGCGTCGAGAGGCGCCGGGTTCGATTCCTGGGTCCGGGCCTCGAATGAAAATCAATTTTTCAGAGTGTGCTGTTGGTCAGACCTGGATTTGTGACTCCAGGTTGATCTTTTCCAATCAGAGTTTGCCAATTTTCTCTGATTTCATTGTTGAAACGGTTTCCGGAAAAAAAATCCTTAAGCTAAAAATCCTTCCTACCTACTATGCTATTACTTCTACTTGTTACTACTATGCGATACTTCCTTCCTACAATTCATAGATGTCTCGTTAATTTGCGAGTTTTTCAGTGTCTCGTAATTTAACGAATTGTAATAAAAATGCTGCATTTGTAATTTGTAATTGCAATGGAAGGCGCATTGGGATTTACCTGTAAGGCCTTCCTGGTATATATGTAAAAATAAATAATAAATAAATATGTGAAACTTGGACGCTTAACGCCAAGATGCTACACAAAGTTCAATGTACTCAAAGAAGTATGAAACGCTGTATGCTCGGCATAACGAGGAAAGACAGGAAGTGGAACACGTGGGTGAGA
Organism: Arctopsyche grandis; assembly: GCF_051622035.1. NCBI lineage: Eukaryota > Metazoa > Arthropoda > Insecta > Trichoptera > Hydropsychidae > Arctopsyche > Arctopsyche grandis. The sequence goes on from NC_135367.1 coordinate 1,468,841, forward strand.
AGTATGACAAATGTAATAGATATAGGTAGGACCGGAAGCGTGCCGTTTATTGTTCAATTGTTGTAAATGATTTGTAAAAAAGGTTCGGCAAACCTTTAACAATGCATTTACAACATTTGAACAATAAACGGCACCCTCAGGGTCCGGGCTTTAGTAATGGACATAATGGATAGAGTAAAGAGACTGAAGTGGCAATGGGCGAGCCACGTGGCTAGAAGAATGGACTAAAGGAGGACAAAAGAATGTGCTTGAATGGTACCCGATAGAATGCAAAACGGTTAAAAGGAAGACCGCAGGGAAAATTGGTAGATCGAATTAGGAAAATGTGTGGGGAGAGATGAATGAAAGTTGCGTAAAACAGAGACGAGTGGAAGCGTGTTGGAGAGGCCTTCATCCAGGCCTTTAAATCCCATCTCATCAGAAGAACTGATTTAAATACCGCCAATTAAAACTCCGAACGAATGTCAACGAGAGTTTGACCAAAATCTTGAACACTTCTAGAGAAGGTTTTCTATGAGCCAAGATTAGATAAATGCAATTCAAGTTACAACTACAACAGTTGCACCTGCAAGGCTACAACCTGAAATATTTAGAAAGGCACACCTTGAACTTTATCAAGCCATAATGACACGATGAACATAATTTGTTTATGTCTGTAATGTAACATCATCAAACAAGCATTGAAGCGTGTGAAAAACTATGTAATCCGAATTCACCTGTTCGTTCATATAGTATACTATTGTTTACGTTCGGGCATATGTATAATAATAAAACACATCTATTTTAATCGGCAGAATATTTATAGGTAATATGTAACGATTGTTGATTACATTAAATTACACGTTGGTTGCACAATATCGTATGTATGTATGTATGTATAATTGCACATGTCTACGCAGCAATTGATGCAACATCTTGTTGTTTATTGTGTCGTTTACGCCGTTTTAACACGGGCGAATTATATTTTTTTCGGAAATAACGATCCCAAAGCCTCGCTATATAACATACGAATCACACGATCAAAACCGGATATGGACGTAAAAGTTACGCTCAATTTTCGCATTAAATAACAAATCAAGGTTGTTATTGTATGCGCGATCGTATTGTGTTTTTCGTCATAATATTTTCAACAGTGAAAATGTTTGAAATTAATATTTCACAGTATCCAACGGTGTGATTAATATTCAACTTTTGTCCTTCTTCGACCCACATCCTTCGGGACGAAATCGTGTGGAAACGTCGCAAGTAGGAGTGTTGGCGTTTCCCAAATGCGAAATCGTGCTCGACATGACATTGAAATACCACTGGAGAATCCCGCGCAACATTAACAAAATTACGACATCGATTCGATGTAAATGCGAAGATACGTGGTAAGGATTTATTTTTGTATGAGGAAAGTTGTCGGTTTATTGATTTAACCACTTCATCGCTGTAAGGGCACTTCGTATTTAAGGCTATGTTCGTATTTAAGGGCACTTCGTATATTAAACGTCCATTTTATAAAATAAATGTGCATTTAAAAAAACAATTTAAAAAAAATTGTTTTGTTTCTGTACATTGCAAAAAATTTGAATTTCTAAATGACGGATACAGATTGCATTAGAAAGTTTGCTTCGATCATTGAAAAAAATATTTGTTACTTAAAAATAGGATGAAATGTGCATTAAAACGATAGACGAAATTTATCGGCAACGTTACGAATACCAAAATACGAACCAACGTTTGGTTAGGTTTTATATATGGTATTCGTGACTTATGGTTTGGTTATGTTAGGGTTGGTTTTATTTATTTAAGACTAACTGAACTCGGCATGCGTTGCAATGCCACAATAACGCATGCAATTCTCGTTCCCGTTCCCGTTCCCGTTCCCATTCCCGTTCCCATTTGTCGGAAAAATGCAGGCGTGAACACATTTGAAATTGTTGCATTGCAATGACACTCATTTCCGTTTTTCCCGTTTTTAGGCGATTTTTTTTCACAGTAATCTTCCCGGACATGCATACAACAAATCCTTCCACAGACATTAACAAATCCGTTCCACAGACATTTAATTTTATATTTGGGTATAGATATATTTGTTGACGTGGGCCATCCTCTGTGTGTTTGTGGTACAGCCCTGAATGGTCAGTACATGTGAGTGCGAGGTAGGCGTGGCGCGATAATTGTCACACTCGCGGCGTGATGCGTTGAAGGCGGGATAGCTTTACTTTCGCGTCAGTAAAATCGTTATTACGAATATTATTATTAAGAGGTTTTTATTCACAGTAATCTTCCCGGACATGCATACAACAAATCCTGAAAGTTCCATCGTAATCGGTTCAGTGGTTTAGGAGCCTATTCGAGACACACAGACAGACATTCAATTTTATATTTATAGATTACATTTCACTAGTGAGAAATAAAAGTAAACACTTTTGACAGTTGATAATTGTCAATAGCGGAAGACTGCAACGTTGCCACTTTTTGTATCCATTCTAATGCTAAAACCTATTTTTTCGAATGATCGTTTCATATTTTTTAATGGTCAGTTTATAATGCCAAAATATTTTATTCGATGCACAATATGATATTGTTTAATGCACCGAAAATAATGCAAAATTTTAATGCAAAAACATTTTTTTAAGATACAAAGTATATTTTTCAGTGTACAGCTAAATCGTACCCCTAATGAAATTGAATGTCAATATTTTTCGTTAGTTTATTATATAATTAAGAAGTTCAAAGGCTGGCACTAAATAAATACATATAATAAAATAATCGAAAGAGTCGCTCAGTGTACATATTTCTGTTGAATTTTGTAAATATGCGTATTTTTGACCAATCTAGAATAAATGTCAAAATGTTGTATAACAAATTGACGTGTCGCTGATTGGTCCAGTGTCGCTAAAATTTTCAAATTAAGTTGGGTTAGGTTGTATAATTTGAAAAATTTACTCAAATTGTAAATGTTCACGATTATATTGATTTTTTATAATACATATATGTTACTAGATATTTTGGTAATGGCCAGGCACTGAGATTAAAGTAAAAATTTACACCCTATGTAATTATTTTTTTTATTAGAAATAAAATTTTATCCTTATTCGATATGTAAATGTTCAATAAAAAAAAGCATGCGAATTTAAAAAAAAATGTTTTTATTAAGCCCGGAGGAAGAATACGAGACCAATGGGCCACTGTTCGAAGAAGAGTATCTTCGAATGTCTCCATGTGTACAAACGTATGTATATATATTATATGTATTAAAAATAGATTGACATATTTGTGTGTGATGAACAGAGATCGGCGGACAAGTTTCTTTTACCCACAAAGAAATGGTGCACTATTGTCAATTACTCTTGTACTCATAGCAAGAGGGCAAACAGGCGGGCTTTCAGCAGAAAAGACATAAGCACTCAAAGTGTTACTACATCCGTCTTACGAATTCTAACTAAAGCCTTAATAATAATACAAATATAAAATTTCAGCATGATACGTTCAGTGGTGTGGAGAAAATCGTCATAACATTTTTGACTTTTCTAAAAGGAAAAAATCCCACTTCCGGTTTATTAAATTTAATGATTTTTTTTTATTTTCATCTCATTGATACTAGGATTATATATGATTTTTTTCGTGCAGGGCACACATATTTAAAAGGTCAAAAAAAAATTCTGACTTGGCGAACGTGCAATATTAGCATGAAGAAGTTCAGAAAATGTCTTTAAAAGATCTATGTACGTAGATTGCAGAATTTTAAAATTTACATATAGGTTGGAAGGACATTTAAAATTTGCAAGGGCCAATTTTTTCTATCTACCCCACTGCGTTGCATGCCAACGAATTACAAAAATCTGCACTATGATGAACTATTAATTGCAGTCTAGCATCGTCATTACGAACATACATACATAATAATAATACAGACACGACCTTTAACCAAAGTCGTCCAAAACGTCCTTCAACCTTTCACATTTATCAACAAACTGCACGTGTAAAAAAACCGGCGTTCACTGTTACACAACTTCGATAATTTAAAGGAAAAGTAAAGTATGCGAGTACCGGAACTCGTACAAAAAGTGGTGTTGCACAATCGGTGGGCAAGCAGCACTTGAGGACGACTGGTGGTAAGCGGCACAGAACTGGCACTGGCTGATGGCTGATGGCTGTCGAGGTTCTACCACTACCACAAATACCAAAAATACCGGTAAAAGTTAAACACAGGTCGTTAAAATTGGTCATGTGGGGTCCCAAAGTGGCCTGTCGCCGCGGATCAACAAAACAACCAAAATTCGGTGACTAGGGAGCATTCTACAGTTGTGTACAATTACATACACTATTCGACACAAAAAATGGTTCAGAGACGATATATGACTTTTCTTATAGATCTATGCCCAGTAAACACAAATCTGGCAATAAAAAATAGTATAAAATAGTATTAACAGTGGGAAAAAATCCCAAGTGAAAATACGAACTTTTGACTTTTGATTTGAACTGGACGACTACTTAGAGAGATTTGAAAGCTGAAAAGTACTACAAATGAAAGATAAAATACCCGACTATAGATTCCAATATTCATGCTGAACAGAAAATTGACAAATTTTGAGACATCCACTGAACAACACCAAGATATATAAAAATCGCGCCATTTAAAAAACACACATATCTCCGAATCTCGAGCCAATCAACATTTTTTATTGCCAGATTCGTGTTTACTGGGCATAGGTCTACGAGAAAAGTTATATCTCATCTCTGAACCATTTTTTGTGTTGTACAGTGTTACTAGTCTCTTCTTACTTCGCTTTCGATTTTTTCGTCTGACGCAATTTGGGTTCTTATCTGATCGTTTTCAAACTTTGCCATTTTGCTCGGTTTGGTCATCAATATATGTGGTAAAATAATCCGCCATTACGTTGGTGAAAAATAATCGTAATAAACACGTTTGAAAATACTCTATTATTGTTCTCGGTCTATTTGCTATATTTATCCACGTTGCCGGATTTATCCACACTGTTCCGAGCGTTTTTTTTCAATTTTTGCCACCCTCTCAGTATGTCAGATTTCAATTGTTTAAACGCCTATAACTTTAACCGGAAAAAGGCACATAAGAAGGTTGCACACGGGACATTTGCACAAAATGATCATACATTGGTCAGCAATTGTAGTGTTTAGAGTACGGATAGCCAAGATGCCGCTCATTGTTCCATTGTTGTAAATGCTTTGTAAAAAAGGTTCGGCAAACCTTTAACAATGCATTTACAACATTTGAACAATTAACGGCACCTTGGTTATCTGGGCTTTAGTAGTGTTCTTTCTAGTTAGGGTGACCATATTTGCCAGGATTCAAAACGGGACGTATGGTCACCCTATTTCTAGTTAATTTTGTTATAAGTAGTCACCGGAGCCTGAGGGGGCCGTGTATTGTTCAAAGGTTGTAAATGCATTGTTAAAGGTTTGCCGAACAATGGGTAGCACTGTGACTATCCCACCTCAAGTTATAAGTTAGAATAAAAGGGTTGCTGAAAGTATGTTGAGGAAATTGCTTTACAGAAAAATAGTTTCGAAGAAAATTTCGGAGGAATTTTCATTAAGCAATTCACGTAAGAATATCAATGGAATGAGTTTTAGAAAGCACTTTTACTAATTACATATATAATTTAAATTATTGATTTAATTTAATTTTAATTTTATTTTAGCCAGCAGTTTGGCTTAGTGTTAGCGTATATATTTAGCATCACTGAGGTCAAAGGTTCGAGTCCTCGCCACTGCTAGTTAGATTTGGGGGTTTTGTGACTCCAAATCGATCGTTTCTCTATCAGAGTTTGCCAATTTTATCTGATCAGTGCTGAAACGGTTCCTGAAAATTGGTATTAGATCTAATCCTGTTGTCACAAAATCTGCCCGTGTATAATTTGTAATAATTATACACAGTAATCTGAAATCTATAGATATCTCTATAATTTCATATTTATTATATGTATAAAAATTGTACACAAAAAAAGTCTAAAAATAATGCATAGATGTCTCTATGATTATTATTTCTGATTAATTGTTATATGCTATATATTCTGATTGTATATGTATTACTGTATTTCTGATTGTTTATGTATTATGTATTTCGTTAACGTACACCCGTCGCATTGGAGCAAATCTGTAATGACGAGTGTATATTGATTTGTAACAATAAAAATAAAATAAAATAAATAAAATATTGTAAGTACTCGGCAATATGACGTTAGCAATATTGCGCCGTATCGTCATGGCCTGTAATGTATAAGTAAGCCGATTTTGCCTTGCACTCGGCCAAAGTGTATAAACGTGACGTGACCGTGACGTGTAGGTAGATATGAATAGAAATGTAATAAAATGACATATGTATTTGAAACGGAGTCGTGCAGTGCTGAAGCCGTGCAGTGCTGAAGCCGTGCAGTGCTGTTAAGTATGAACAGACCTTAAAACGTAGCCTTGAAAATCACCGTATTTATTTATTTTTAATATACAAGTAGGTAAAAGTCTGAATTCTCGACGGAGAGACCTAGAGAATTCTTGACCTAGAGGGTCCAAGCCTTTTGTATATAAAAATTGTATACAAAAAAAATCTAAAAATAATCCATAGATGTCTCTATGATTATTATTTCTGATTAATTGTTATATGCTATATATTCTGATTGTATATGTATGTATTAATGTATTTCTGAGTTCTGATTGTTTATGTATTCTGTATTTCGTTAACGTACACCCGTCGCATTGGAGCAAATCTGTAATGGCGAGTGTGTATTGATTTGTAACAATAAAATAAAATAATATAAAATAGTTATTTTTATAATGCAAATACTTTGACGTCAAATGTTTACCATGTTGAGTTTTCCAATAAATATATGTATATGAAAGCGTTTTTATGAATGTTTTGCAGTCTTATTTTTATATTTTTGGGATGAAAATAGACCATAACATATAATATTTAAAAAGAAAACTTAAACAACAGAGTTCACTCTGCTAGCAAAAAGCTTGTAAAAATAATTGCTAATATAAGACTGAAGCTAATAAAAAACTTTAACATATTATATTTACATACATACATACATAGTGCCGGCCTTACACCCTACGGCGCCCTCAGGCATTTTTTTTCTAAGCGCCCCTAGAAAATTGTGACAAATTATTTTGTGACATTCTAGCCGGAGATAAGTTTCAATTTCAAATAATCAATTTAAGTTCCGCCTTTGGCATTCTGATCTAAAAATTTTTAGGGTCTTTGGCGCCCTAATTTTAAATTTTAAAGCGCCCACGGTGCATAAAGTGGCGCCCAAAGCCCGACGCAGCCCCTCCCTAAAAACGGCACTGTATGTATGTACATACATATGTAGATACGTATGGCATATATTTATGTATTATTTTACATATTCAGAAAAAATTTAATTAAATTTTTGCAGAATTGCTCTTTTATCCTAAAGTTTTAGCATGTCAATAGAAAAAACCATTCCAATAAAAATATATATACAATAGAAATACATATATAGAGTTCTTTATGTAATATAACGATAATAAAAAACATAATAAAAACAAAAGAAAAGCATATATTTATTTCAATGGATGATTGTTTGAAAATTTTATTATTATGAGATTTTTTATTATTACTATAGTTGGTTTAATAAACAAACCACCCCACAAATTAAAAATAAGATAAAAACAATACAAACAAACTGCAATAATTGAAGAAGTGCAAATTTCACAATAATCCACAACACTCAACCAATAATTTCTATAATTTTCAACCAAATCATAACAATGATAACATAATTGCGTCGAAACATGTGGGTCAAAAAAAAGTGTCGATTAGATAATATTTATTGTGACACGTGCACGTCGATGCGTGCAACACGACCTGTGCATTTTTTCCCCGACATTTTGCAATTACGTATTCTGTAGTGCAAACACCGTGCGCCAATCTCGCATGTGCAAGATTATATTTTAAAAATACATATTGTAGATATTTAGGTAATTTAGGCTGTCGACCGGTTCAAAATGGAATTCCGCATTACGTATGTAATTTCATTAGCGCCTAAATTCCACACACACCGTTAGCTAAACAAGTTGCAATCGTGTAATAGTAATTTGATGTAGCTCGTGAAAATTTTATAGGAAAATTTTCATTTGTTGCACCGATTACTGTATTAAATCTCATCTTTTAGTCAAATGTTAGTGTGGAGACACATTTGAAATTATTTGGTAAAATGAAACCGGAACTGAACTACACAGTTCAACCAGCACAATATACTAGTGGTTGGCGTATAACGCTTCGAACAGAGTGGTTACGGGTTTAAATCCCACTGTTTTCTGCTGGCCAGACCTTGGGTCGATCGTTTCCTATCAAAGTTTGCCAATTTATCTGATTTTCATTGAAACGGTTCCAACAAATTGGCAACCTTACCCATTTTCTCGCAAAATCTCGAGCTTTCAGTAAGCTAAAATGCTGCAAATTGTCTCTGTATATATTAATTGATATGTATTTATGTGCTTTGTATAATACTAATAATATTTGTATCAAATGTACAAATGTTTCTGGCCAGGAAGGTGCATTGAGGCTACCTGTTAGGCCTTCCTGGTATAAATTAAAGATAAAATAAAATTAAATTGAAAAATAACATAAATCATGTAGGAATTGGACTTTTTTATTGTCCTTAATATGTTTAGATACTATTTCAAATCTATGATATTGATTTTTTTTGTATTTGGGCACGTTCTTGAGTTAAAAGTTACAAATCCAGCAGCTTAGGCTAGTGGTTAGCATATATGCTTTCGAACATATGTAGCAGTCACTTTTTCAAGTCCCACTAATTGCTGCTGGCCAGACTTTGATTTGTGAGTCTAGGTCGATCGATTCCTATCAGAGTTTACCAATTTATCTTATTTTCATTGAAACGGTCTAACAAATTGGCAACCTTCACCCATTTCTTGCAGTTTTCGAGTTTTCAGCATCTCAAATTTCACTGATTCGTTTAAAAATGCTGCAAATCGGTCCATAAATGACTCAAAAATTTGACATAAATGACTCGTAAATTATGATGCTTTGTTAAAAATATTCTAAAAGTTGTGTATCGATGTTTGTAATTAGCCAGAAAGGTGCATTGGAGTGTACCTGTTAGGTCTTCCTGGTATATACATATATGTATGTACAGTGCCAGCCTTACACCCAATGGCGCCCTCGGGCAATTTTTTCTAAACACCCTTAGAAAATAAAATCGCCTTTGGCGCTCTAATCTAAAACTTTGTATGGCTTTTGGCGCTCTAAGTTTAAAATTTAAAGCGCCTTTGTCGCATCGAGCGGCACCCTAACTTATTTGGCGCCCCCGGGCGCCCCCTGACCCAGCCCCCCCCCTAAAACAGCACTGTGTATGTATGTAAAAATTAAATAAATATGTTTTCCAATTGCTATCAATGAGTGCTTCCGAGTTAGTTTGGAATTTTTAGTTTTAGTACGATGAGCAAATAATTCATTGTTGATATTAACCGAAACAGTATCATAAAAGTACATCGAATCGTAAATTGGAACTGTTGCTTTGAATTAAAAGTTTCCACATTGTATTTTAAATTGTCTTTATCGGGCAAAAACTCTTGTTCAGTGAAAAAGTGAGGTATCAACGAGAAATAGATAACACAATTTGTACATCAGTGTATAAAAAGAATTATACCGTACAACATTAATCATAGTTAATGTGTTATCTTAGTGATGTGCACATATAAAGAATGTAAATTTTATTTAAAAATCTTAAATCGATTTCAATTTACGTTTATTGTTATTAAAGTGCGCCATCAAGTGTGTTAGACACTCTACAGAAATCTTATCGAAATTCCGACAATGCCGTTCGAACGGTGCAATGTTTGGAAAAACGCCAAAAAGAAAACAGTTTTTTTCGCAACAACCGGTCGAATGCAATAAATTTGCATTTTTTCCGTTTACTTAAACTGGAAATCCACTCGAAACCCAAATACGAGATTTATTTCATTTAAATAAATTGACTTTAAGACGAAGGAAGCTTGATCGTACAAAGTAGATACACTTTCAGTAGAAACTACGTGTTACATTATCTTGAGAAGGATTTGGATTCGATTGAAAGCCTCACCGAGACCAAGGAATAACGAAAATATCAAAATACAAGGTATTAAAAGGCGTTCACAGTTTCAATTTTACGAATACATTTTATGTTATTAGCCGACTTGCCGAATTGCGTTGCTCGTATGGGAAAAATTATAAAAAAATGATTTTCATTTAGAGAATTTTGTAGTCTACTGTCTGGGTTGAATAAGCTTGAGATAGAATACCAAATGTTGTGATTGTAAATTGGAAATTATGTATTTGCATACCGGAAAAACAAATAAATATTAATATATCTTTATATATTCCTCATTCCAATCAACTTGGTTATAGACAAACAAAGGCTAAATATCGATTTGTTATGAAAATATAACATAACAAAATTCTTATATAAAGACAATTTAATATATTATTCTTATTAATTCAATTCAGATTCGTGTAAATAGGAGTAAATACTAGTACGAGCTTTTAGCTCGCAATTTTACCGATTTAAAATTCAGCACACTTCTAATTAACCCTTTTAAACGAAAACAAAAAATAGTGTGGCCAGAACTCTATTCCAATAAACATGTTTCAATAGAAAATACTCGATATAAAATAGTATTAACAGTGGGAAAAAATCCCAAGTAAAAATACGTACTTTTGACTTTTTATTTGAACTGGACGACTACTTAGAGAGATTTGAAAGCTGAAAAGTACTACAAATGAAAGATAAAATACCCGACTATAGATTCCAATATTCATTTTGAACAGGAAATTGACAGATTTTGAGGCATCAACCGAACAACACCAAGATATAGAAAAATCGCGCGATTTAAAAAACACATATATCTCCGAATCTCGAGCCAATCAACATTTTTTTATTGCCAGATTCGTGTTCACTGGGCATAGATCTATAAGAAAAGTCATATCTCGTCTCTGAACCAAAAAAAAAATCGTCATTTGTCGAACAGTGTAATCATTATTTTCTTTGCACCATTGCTAAAACCATTGTGCAGAAAAAAATTAAGCAATTTATATATGTATGTATAGCTGGACTGTATCTTATCAAATTTATATGTGTGCTAAAACTCAAACCAGCCTTGTCTGAAACTATTGTTGTTTGTATCATGTATGTACTTAACTAGCATACTAAGCAGTTAATAGTGAATTCAAATCAGGAACAGTACGAATCTTACCTCCTCGTAAGATACACATTATCGAAATTGATCTGAGTTATTCGAAAGGTTATAGAAATACGATCATTTGTATACGTATCAGCGATTAAATAAGTATAAACAAGTCGACAAGGCAAACTGGTTTTTGCAATGGTAAGTATCTACACAGGTACTAGTGGTAAATGTGTGTTACGAAATTGTTTTTGTTCTAGGCAGGTGAATGAAGGTCCAAAGTTCGGTCTTTGACTGATCGAAACGAACGAGTAATGCACATGTGCAAATTATCCAATTCGTTGCACACTTGCATATCCGATATGGCAGGTAATGATCGAGCTCGTTTTCGGAGAGAAAGTGAAAGTATCTAGATGTAATATGTATCTGCGAAAAAGCATCAAGTCTAGTGAAAGTCCGAAACTAGATTTTAGATGAGCAAGATTTGTATATTCCTAATGTACTTCTGTATTTGGAATTAAAATGTATTTATGCGCTATTTGTCTGTATAGGTATGTAGATTGTAATCAAAAGTTAGACTGCCTTAAAATATACCTAATTTCTCATTGTGTAGTACATATTATACATATATACATACCTATGATTTTGAAAGCATACTACAAACATATATGTATGTATGTATTTACCTATTCATATATTCAAAGAATATTTAAATAAGTTGAATTTACAATAAAATTGGAAAGTAATAATAAACGATAAAAATTATAATTATTTATGTGTATAGATAATTTAAATTTGTATGTGCCTCCAGGTAAAACCTAGTATAACTTAATTGGAACAATGGTTTTAACTAGGGATTGCAAAAATATCGGAATTTCCGATACCGGTATTATTGAAATAAAAAATAACGATACCGTTATTACCGGTTTTTTCTGTATTTTTTTTTAATTAATTAATTTTTGGTAAAAAATACTTTGCTTCCGATATCCTGAGCATGTTTCAACATGTTTATTGAAAAATACGCCAAGCCCAAACATTCAAATATATATGATATTCGGTGCAAAAAGGTGAAGTAGGTACGTCCCAGGTATAAAAGATTATAATGTTTCGTTTTGGTTGTTTTTTTTTTTGCAACTCCCACTTAAGCTTATCAGATACCCAATCATCGCTCACTGGAGATGCAAACGAAGAGTCAACCATCAGCTGCGGTATTAGTTGTTGTTGAAAGACATATATATTTTTTATCCATACTCTAATTTGAAAATTAGTCCATGTCGTGTCATCATTGAATATGTACCTACATACATATGTATATATTGTACTGAAAAATGTACCAAATAATATGTTTTATCACATTTTCAATGTATGTATGTACGTAATTAAATAAAATCAGCACTCTATAGTACAAAATTTTCTTATTTAAATTAAAATTGAAAAACTTGAGACACATTGTAGGGGGGCCGCGATACTGAAAATATTACCGAACATTGTATTAAACGATATGTATCGGAAAACAGTAAAAATTAAAAGAATTTTACAGACAAAGATATAATTTTGTATGTCGTTTACGTAGTTTTTAGCCATGGAAATATCGTTTTTGACAAAAAAATTTGAAAAAATTGATACTATCGGTATTTCTTATTTTAATAGCGGTATTACTTATTTTCGGTCAAATGCCGATACTACCGGTATCAGTACTTTCGGTATTGCAATCCCTAGTTATAACTCAAAATATGACTTTGGAAATTTGTTTGGTAGAAACCACGGTTATTTATTGAGCTATTATTGTACTTTTGTATGTCTGAGTCTTTATTTCATCAAATTATATTAAGATGGTAATTAGAAATGAATGAAAAAAAATGTCTCAAACACTTTAATTCAAAGTTTTTAAAATTTATTTAAAGTTCTGTACAAAAATTATTTATGAAGATTAAATTTATATGAAAAGCTTCACAATTAAAAATTGTTCTTGTTCGTTAGATCGACCAATAAATTGCATCAATGATCGATTTCTAAGAAAATAAAAATTAAATGAGATTTTTCCTGTTCAGTGAAATGTCTTGTTGTCAATGATCAATGCGATATGGAGACAATGTGGTGAAGACAATGTTTTCAAAGCGGCAAACCACTATCGATGTTTTTACCGCATCAAAGAACCACAAAATTACAATAAAGATATGAATATTCATAGAAAAACTAGGTAGTTGAAACTGAATATTTGCGATATTGCAGCTGAAAATTGCATTTTTATTTTCCAGCTAATGAGTAACGGCTGTTCAGGTGCTGATGAATGATTGAAGAGACAACTGACGTCATTTAGCATCATTGGACGACCTTCAAACCGGATGCCTCATATGCATACCGAACAGATACCAAAACCTTATTTGGAATATGAACTGTCGGGGTTTAGGACTGAATAGAATTCGGCACAGTGGGACAAGAGTAAAACGTATACATGACTGTAGTGTCATACATACTACCCAAAACCAAAAGTTTTGGGATAGCATCATTTAAAATATCCTGAAACAACTGTGTCCATTGTTTACAACCTACTGAAATGTCTAAATAACGGTGAACGGGTACTCAATATTAAGTACCTATATATGATGTTGTTTTGGAATATTATTCGAATAAATTAATTAACATAAACGAACATATGATTAGCATGTAAAATCAATTTATATAAATATGCAGGTTTATATATTAAATATGGATTTAACAGTTAGCTTACCCGAATTCTTGTATGATGGCTACTTGTAGGTATTGATCTGTTTAGAGTGCTGTTTAAATTATATAAAAAAAAAGTATTAAAGACACTGCTATTGACTTGTCGGATGCAACAAGTCGACTGAGACAACATGGCTAAAATATACATTGATATACTCTGAGGTAGTATCTTTAGACAGATAACCAGTGGTGGACCACATAATAAAGAGCAATTATTTATATCTACAGATATGTTTATGTATATGGATGTTTTGTTAAATGTTCTTTATAAAAATTGCTTTTTTTTACTATGATAAAAAAACATTAGGGATTAAAGCATTGTAGAATGTTTCTTTCAAAATTTTATTTGCTTCAAATACAGTCAATTTTATCATATTTGACCAAATTTATAAATTTAGAAACAATATTGAGTGATATTATCCCTTTGAATATATTATATTGGAGTAAACCTACTCCTGATCCAAAACTATGCACTAACCAGCATAATAGACTGGTGGTTAGCATATGATGCTTTGAACAGAGTGGTCACGGGTTCAAATCCCATTGGTTTCTGCCAGCCAGACCTTGGATTTGTGACTCCAGGTCGATCGTTTCCAATCAGAGTTTGGCAACCTTACGCATTTTCTCACAAAATCTACAGTTTTCAACAATCTCGAATTTCGCCGTATGTAATTAATTGTCTAGGAAGGCCCATTGGGATATACCTGTTAGGATTCCTGGCATATATCTATGTAAAATGTGGATCACTTGGGCTGTAGATGATTTTTTACTAGCCTCTTCTTAGTTCGGAAACGATTTAATCGTGTGACGAAGTTTGGGTTCTTATCTTATATATTTCAGCAATCTCAAATTTCACTGAATTGTTTAAAATGCTGCAAATTTACAAATTTGACATTAAATGTCTCTGTGGTTATTAATTGATTTGTATTTATGTACTTTAATAGTATTACAGTAATACTAATAATATTTCCATCAAATGTACAATGTTTCTGGGCAGGAAGGAACATTGGGATTACCTGCTAGGCCTTCCTGGTATAAATTAAAAAAATAAATAAAATGTAAATTTGAATTATTGATTCATATATCCAATTCTATACATTATAAATACAATTTGTCATTGAATTCACCTGTACCTTGAATATATATTTTTTTTATTTTAAATAAAAGATTAGATTATACATATAAGCAAGCTTTTATTTCAAACGAACAATTTATATTTACTTTGTAAGACAGAGAAAGATAAAACTCATACAATGTATATATGTATGTATGTAAATATCACATCGCTTGAATTGACAACATATTGAACTTGAATCTGGTTATTTTTCATTTCAATACGTAGATTGTTTTTAATTACGAAAGTTCAACTATGTATTGAAAATAAAGACTAAATTTAAATGTTGCAATCACTCACCACCACTGATTTATGTACAATATTATGTGATACAAATATTACATATTACAATACGAGTACTTATTTATTGTCAATGTAATTGACCACATCCTGAATGTCTATCTACATATGTTTGTTTTCGGTTTTCTATTTCAATGTCAACATATTGTGTCTACGTATGAATTTCTTGGTCAAAACCGTACTGAATAATAATGAAAGATTCTGAAAACAACAACAGTGATGCAAAACAAGACTGTTTTTCAAAAGAATATATTTTTCTTAATTATACTTTTAAAACAACATCTTAGTAAATTTGATGTGGATTATAAATGAGAATAACAACATTTAAAAATGTAATAAATTTAAACTTTATTCATATATATCAGCCAATGTCAGATATTCACTGAAAATAATCAACTTCTCCGGTGGACCATATATTGTAGTATGCCCACATTTTCATGACGATGAACCGTGAATGGGAAAAACCAACACATGAATGCGTAATCTATGTCGTTGATATGTCCTGCATAAATGCACGACGACAATGATTCGTTGACGATCGTCCACGGTTACGATGAATGATCGAATCAGATAATCCATTTTGCACACGGTGCGAATTTTTCAATAATTACTTTGGTAGTGCCGGGCGCAAAATATTTAAAATCCATGAGAATGAATCGATTGATAAGATAAATTTTTTCACACGACACAATAGAATCGGTTTGGTGTACAGGCCAACAGATTACAGCTGGAAAACGCTAGGCCGAACGCTACATAGGTGATAAAGTTCTTATTTTTTTTATATAACCAGTGGTGATTAAGAGTATCATAATTTATTAAAAATAATACGAGTACGTATGGAATGAAATATTTATTTTCATATACTTAATTTTTGTTTTGATTATTTGGCTATTAAATTTTACTTATGTTAATATAATTTAGTTCTTCAAAGGATTTTAGGACCTTTAGTTTTTCAATAGATTGTTGGAAAAATTATGGCTATCGGCAATGTGCTTGAAAGTAGAAGAAAAGGCACTTTGAAGTGAATAAATGGAGGATTTAACAAATTAAATGACTTTGCAAGAAGTAGAGGATCATGAGTAGTGGAAGCATTTTGTTGAGCATAATTACAAGTCTCAACATTGAGGATACAACAAGGGTAATATTACAGTTGTTGGCCACACGTACTAACACAATTCACAAGCTAAATAGAAGATGTATATTGCTATCAATGATTCAAATAATCAATAGTTGTACATTTTGCAAGTGTAGTATTATTATTCTTTAGTAGTATCCTTTAGTAGTATACAATAATATAAAATATAAATACTTTTGCTTCTAATTTGTATATATGAGCCATTACATTTGAATGTGGCGGAAGTTCAATTTTCAGTCCTAAAAACACAATTTCTGTATGACTTAATTCACAAATTGTTATCACTTCTTTCAATTCGATATGTCCAGAATTTCTTGAAATGAAGAAAAGTGGCCTTATGCCACTTTCAATTATAGCGGCTCATTTGTAATAATTTAGCAGAAAGTATTTTTGTTTTTCATATAATTCTAAACCAATCAATCTGTTCTAAATTTTCAATAGTTAGCTTTTAAGATATAACTAGCTACATTTAGATTTGACATATCAACCTCACCACTGGACTTCAACACTACAAATCAGACCAGAGCGAAGCCCTGAAGACTTGATTGTGTTTGTTGGGGGTTTTATCAAATCTCATTTGAAGGTCAAACATCAATTTAAGCATTAACCAAGTTATTAACCAAGGACATTCTGGCTTTTTAATTTAAATTATATATTACATTATTATTACTTGATGATATAACTCATAATTTTCTGATATTAGCAACAAGCATATAGGAAGTTATTTATTTGACTTTTTATATGTATTCAAATATTTTTTGACTTTTATTTGATCACAGAATCCATTTTGAGTATGCTAATATGATAAAGAAATCAATTTTTTGAACTTATGAATGCAGTCCAATTATATATCTACAAATATTTATGTATGGATGTACTATGTAAATATGTATAATATGTACAAGTGAAAAAATAAATAAAAATTCTCATGCTTATTCATAAAAAATACATCTTTTATTTATTTTCTTGTTTTTGATTGAAAACATCAACATTGAATTGAATGTACATTAAAAAAAATAGATTTTTAATACAAGATTAACTTTATCGTTAGCAATTGTGTACCACTAAATATCAAAAGTAACACCATCTGGTATTTCATTATATGTATGTTGATTGATTGAATGAAAATAGTGTTCGATAATCTTTTCAAATTACCAATAATTAAAAGTTTATACGTAAACATTGATAACGTCGACTCGACAAAGAGTACTTTATCATTTTTATTTATAAATGAAAGTCTATTGTTCACATGCAATAAGTACTTATGTCCTCTGTAGGTGATCTAAAATTCTTTGTTCTTTTCGATTAATGGGTGTAATATATTAAATATTCATCAAATTTTCACACAGGTGAATATGATGCAATAATTTGAGGCGATGGAAACACTTTGACATGTTAATATACTAAAATTTTAGAGTATAACTTGACAAATCCAAGGTGAGAGAATTGTAAAGGTGGATTATTAGGAAATAAAAATGTGACAAAATTATATTATAGTAACAGAGACGTTTTGTGAAAGCGATATTTAAATTTAATTCAAAGATACAAATATTTTGAATATAAAATATTGTTTTTAACTGTAGTCGCGAAATTTCAGTTTATTCAATAGTTTATTTTCAATTATACTTTTGTTCCTAAAACTCCTTACCACTTCATTTAATCTGGATCCAACATGGCTATTCGACTCCCCCCAAAATATACTGTCAAACTATATATTTATTTATTAATTTATTTATATATTATCTTAGCTATCAAGCTAATTTAAAAAATACATCTTAATTACTTAACTCTAAAATTTATAATTAACTTATATGTGTCTCTTCGCACCTCGCAAGAATGCATTCATGGTCTTAGCAGACCTGATGCACTCAGGGAGGGCATTATACATGAGCACACCCCTGTGAAAAACACCCCCAGCTGTCTTATTTTTTCTTACTCTACTTACAACTAGTATGTCCTTATTTCTAGTATTTTTTTTTGATTTTTGAATGCTTTTTATTATTACGAAATTATGTTCACAATACATCTTATATCTATTTTAATAGCTACTGATCTACTGATCATTTTCTATTTTACAATTTAATTTAATTTGGCTAGTAATCATAGTATTATATTATTCTAATGTTAATCTACAGCATAATAGGAAAAAGAGCTCAAAAACCTATTTACAATTATTATAACTGCTCATAATACATCTAATACATAATATTAATTAAAGAATCTTTAAAGTCGATGACCTAAAGCAGATTTTGTTTAGGTAATCTGTGTTTATTTCTAGTATAAAAACTATGTTTATCTCTATTCCTTATTATACATATATAATCATCAAAGTACAACTAGTTTGTCCTTATTTCTAGTATAAAAACTATGTTTATCTCTATTCCTTATTATATAATCATCAAAATACTTAGGTAATAACTTATGATCTAACTTATAAACAAAAGACAATGTACTAATATTTAGACTAATTCTAATACTCATCCATCCTAATTCATTTAACGTACTTCTAACACTCTTAAATCTACTCACATTAAAAATACCTCTCATGGCTTTATTCTGTATTTTTTGCATTTTTTCTAAATCTTGGCCACTAAACAAATTAAGCACAGTGGCACAATAAACCACATGTGGCAAGACAATTGAATTAAACACTAAAATTTTATTATATAGTCAGCATGCATCTTAAAATTTAGTCCCGAGTCTATGTATATTCCTAAATATTTTATATTTTCAACTTTTTCAATTAAATTATCATCAATTCTAATTTCATTCAATATATTTTTATTTTTACCATTCAACCACATCATTTTTTTTTATTCACATTCAGCTTTAATTTATTTTCACACAACCAGTCATTCACATAATTTAATTCTATATTTAAAATCTCAGACATTACATCAACATTCTTTCCAATTATATATATATCAATGTATCATCCGCAAACAAATGTATTTTACAATTCTTAATTACCTTAACAATATCGTTTATATATAAGTAAATTTATTAAAATACTGTCTGTATTACTTGTCTACACCACTGCATTGGAATTTTTTATTGCTGAATGAAAGTTCTCATACTTCATTTCACTTGAAACTGCTGAAGCCATCACAATGTTTGCCCGTATAGTTTACATGTTGATACCCGCAAGACGGGTCAAATACATAGAAAACTTAAAGATAACCCAGTTCAAACAAATGTACCTGCGAGTTTACTACGGCTTACTGGCGAACGGGATGATCCCGAAGCGTCTGAACGTGGGGTTGATCTTCCTCTGGATCACCAATCAAATCATTCAAATCTCAGGCGTGGCGATAGTCGGCAACACCATGTACCTGGACATCCTCAAGGCGGATTTCTCGGACGCCACCAGACAAATGACCATCCTGTTTCTGATCATTATGATGCTAATAAAAATATCTAGCCTAGTCCGGCATAGGCAGATCCTCGGCTCGCTCCTGCTACGACTCGACGAAGACTACGAGGATGCTAATAAGACGCTGAACGAGAGCGATTTGCTAGTGGTGAAGACATACGCCATGTGGGGCATCTGGCTCTCGGATTTGTGGTGTGTCCTGGTCGTAGGCAGTGGAACAGTATTCTGGTGGGCCGCCTTCATTTTGATGTTCTACTCATTGGTGATTGGAGACTTTCAAAAGCAGATGTTGTTCGATTGTATTCTGCCCATTTGGGATGATTTAAAGTTTGTGTCTCCCTTCTTCGAGATGGTCTTTATCTATGAGATGTTCCTTGACATATTCGTCATGACCTTGTATACGGGTTTCGATCCCATAGTACCTATATTCCTGATGCACGTGTGCGCTCAGCTTGACATAGTCAAAATACACTTGGCGGCGCTGTTCGATGATGAGAAAAAGAACGACCCGGCTAAAATACAACGAGAACTTTGCTGGATTGTCCAAAAGTTGCAAAAGATCTACAGGTACAGTAAGAAAGCATCCACAGAAGACAATGGGTGGGGCCGGGAACAATTAGTATTTTGAAAATGAACACTCTAATTGAAAAGATAGTATTTACTAGCTGAATTAAACTCGACTACATAGTATAACATAATGCTAGTCATTTTTTTAAGATAATGTTACTCGGCTGAGCTCAGTACTTTGTCAAACATTGTTTATCACCTTCCATAGCATAATTCGTTGAATTCCTAGATAGCACAAGGTCAATTCAAATAACCCCGTCGTAAGAAATCGCATATGATAAATAAAACGAGCTTGGAGGCCCGGTAACGTCTCTGGAACAAGACATATTGCGGGATCACTTTTTGCACAGCTTACATGGAATTTTTTGCATTGTGTATCCAACCAATTATCCCTCTTCTTCTTCTTGTTAATGCCTTGTCCGCATCAGGACGTTGGCGACCACCTCGTCGATTATTTGAAGATATCCGCATCGGTCTTCAGCGGCTCGGAACAGCTCTTCGGCGCTCATATCGGTCCACATGCGCATGTTTCGAAGCCAAGATAACTTTTTCCTGCCAATCCATTTTTTTCCTTCTATTTTCCCCATGGTTATCAAACGGAGAAATTCGTATTTTGGACCCCGTATCATGTGTCCGAGGTACTCCATCTTTCTCCGCTTGATGACAGAAACAAGTTCCCTGCCTCTCCCCATCATGCCGAGGACAGCTTCGTTTGATATCTTTTTGGTCCACGGAATCTTCAGCATACGCCTATAGACCCACATCTCAAAAGCTTCGATGCGGCTGATCATCTTGGTCTTCAGAGTCCACGTCTCACATCTGTGTAGTAATATTGTCCAGACGTAGCCCTTCGCGAATCTCAACCGCGTATGAAGATTGAGATGCTTGTTTGTAAGCGCCGCCTTCATTTTTACAAATGCTGTTCTAGCCATCTCGATGCGGACTCTTAGATCTTCATCTGGGTCCATCTCTTCATTCAGCCAGGTACCCAGATATTTGAATCTTTTTACTCTTTCTATCACCTCTCCATCCAAGGTTAGATTCCCGGTGTCTGTTTGCATTCTATCTACTATCATCAATTTTGTCTTCTTTAGATTTAGATATAGAATTATCCTTCATATTCACTGAAATCAAACCATTTCAGAATCTCTATTCAGACGTGATGAGCTCTTACCTGAGTGAGATTTTCTTCAAAAAGTGACTTCTTTTAGTTTTGTATACCTAGAGAATATTTACTTCAAGATACTTATTGTCTAATTGTTTCTGCCCCACATTTTATATACATATAAAACGTAACAAAAATTTGCGTAGCTTTGCTGGTGATGTCAACAGCATGTCGACGTCAGCATACGAGACGATATTTTTCATCACACCAATCATGACAACCTCTTCTGCGTTTCAAATCCTATCGGCAAGTACAAACCTCTTCACAGAGCAATAAAATATCAGTTCAGACTGATTGAATATTATACTTTTGAACGTTTAGTGTATAAAGAACGGAGAGATTCCCTATGAGTTTACGGTATTCCTCATATCGACGGGAGTCCACCTTTTCATTCCGAGCTTCTTCGGCGATATGATGATCGAAAAGGTAAGTAAAAACAATGCATAAAACAACGCAGGTGAGAAAGTAATGTAATTTTTGATGCAGAGTGTGTCGATATGTGATGCCGTTTACAATTGTGGCTGGGAATCGAATCCGAGCCGTAGTGTCACCAATACGTTGCTGATCGTCTTGATTAGAGCGCAGCGTCCGTTGCAGCTCTACACCATGTTCAAACCGATCAGTCTTATGCTCTTCTCTGAGGTTACTATGAACATTTTGTCATGAATATGTTTATATAATGAATGCAGCAATGAAATGATTGATATGTTTCAGGCAAGTCAACGTACATGGACTATGTTCAATTTGATGTTGGCGTCGTTCAAGAAATAAGTCTTCGGGAGAATTAATGAAATATTACAAAATATTTGTATGTATGTAGTAGACGTGACATATAGTGTGTTTATTTATGATAATAAAAATCATTTGCGATTACAATCCATTATATTTCAACGTAAAATTATTGGTTACATATTTCAATCTATCATACGTTTATAATATATTATTTTATTTATTATATATATTTATACTTTATATGAATTATGCTGACAAATTAATAATAGCTATTCGATTGCCTTAAGCATGTCATTTATGGCAATGCTATTTCATTTAAATCAAGAGACATGCGAGCTTTTTTTTTAAATAAATAATGATAGCTTTTGAAACCTGTACAAAAGTATACGGGGCTGATTTTAAAATACAATAATTTAATTCAGACTTTGCCACTATGACCAATTTTGACTTAAACAACTAAAATAAGTAAAATTAAATCTTATACACAAGTCAAATCAACAAGTGTGATGAAAACTAGTTTAAAGTTCAGGTTTTTTTGTATCGACTATTATAATGAACTGTTTGAGCGTTCAACATTGATGACAATCACTTAGTTTCTAAAAGTTTATATCTATCATTCAGTAAACGATAACAGCAATTGAAAACAAATGGAATGATCGCATTCAAAAGACCATTCATTTCACACTCCACATAATTCTTTTACACTCGATAAATCATAGCTAATATTAATACGACTTTGTTTTTTGGAAATCATTACAATAATAAATGAAAGTACATATGTATATTGTCTTAAGTTAGTTAGCCAAAAATGTCACAGAATTCTTTTGGGGAAATTTTAAATATACATACAAATATATGATGAAAACTTTGATTTATAAGTTCACTGAAAATATACAAGTATGCATGGTTTTGCTCAACGCTTAATCAATTGGTTTTTTTTTTTAAATACTCAACACAATGCAGAGCTTTCAGATAATTTCAAGTCATTCGAATTGAGACCAAAATCTTATAATAAACAAAAATATATATATATTTTTCTATACTTCATTAATTTAAATGTGAGATTTCAAATTATTGAACTAAAAACAATGTAGCAATGTTTGTACATTACAAATATTCGATTTAAAATCACACATTGAATACAATATGAGTACTTCAAGGTAATGTTTTGTTACATTTAAACGACTACACGATATTTACAAATTATACATTGAGTGAATAGTATCGATAGCGTACATATGTACGTATAATAATTTTATAAAATACTCTTCATATTTGCTAAAAATTAGGTGTAACAATTTGTAAAGAGAAATGCATATATGTATATAGAGCTAGAGACAGAGAGAGCCATTCACTCTAACGAATTCAACATTAACAACTGTTTTAAAACTTTGGTTTGAGACGTTTCGCGTATCTCCCCGGCCAAGAACATCTCGTCGACGACAGTGTAGACTTTGTAGAAATTGAACACGAGATCCAACTCGCACACATTGTGGAAGTATTCGTTCAGCACTTCGACAAAGTTGTGGATGGCTTCCAAGTAGCACAGATTGTTGTCGTTTACGTCGACGCATATGCAAAAGTATAAGCCGGCGTAGCGTCTGTATACGATTTTGAAATTACGAAACTGAAAATGAAATCGGTGTTATTTTTAAGTAGCATATATGTATTTATATTGAAACGTATGTATGCGACTTACTTCGACGAAATTCGTGTGCTTGGCGTCCCTCACCGTAACGACGGCATGCACTTCTTCGATGAGCTTTTGCTTTTCATCATCGTCGAAATTCATATACCATTTGGCTAAGCGTGTTTTGCCCGCGCGGTTTTGGATTAATATGAAACGAATCTGGAATTGTACATAATTAATGATTAAAATATAATAATAAATACGAATAAAATTATATCTACCGTCGCGGTTTCGGAAACCGGAACACTTGTGATTTAACGATTTTTGGGCAGTAAAAATATTGTCCCTTTAGGTGTGTGGTTTTTAACGATCGGGTCTTTTAAATATGATTGTTTTCTACGATTTGAGTTCAGTTTAGTGTGAGTTTTCGAGGTGTATGGATCGAAATCATTGAAAATAAAAATACCATGCAACAATACATTCAACTATCATTGGAGGAGAATATAAAAATCGCGGCTTTGGCAGACTCTGGACATTCATTGCGATCAATTTCTCAACAAATGGGACGTTCTGTATCTAATGTGTCAAGAATAATGAAAAAGAAAAAGGATTCTGGAACTTTTGCTCGTAAGAAGGGGACAGGACCGAAAAGATGCACATCCGAGAGACAAGATCGCCTGATAACTCTATTATCTTTACGGACACGGTTCAAAACTGCTGTAGAGATAAGTAAAGAGATTTCGGATCAATTTTCAATTGAAATTAGTGATGTAACCTTAAGAAAACGACTCAGAGAAGCTGGACTGCACGCTCGGAAACCTGCGAAAAAACCATTACTTACGAAGAAAATGATGAAAAACCGATTAGAGTGGTCGAAATATCACGAAAATTGGACGACATCGGATTGGCGACAAGTCATATTTTCTGATGAGTCGAAATTTAACCTCTTCAGCTCCGATGGTTTTCCGTATATTCGAAGAAAAGTTGGATAAAGATTCGACCAAAAATGTACCCTGAGACAGTGAAGCATCCCCCAAGCCACATGGTTTGGGGATGTTTTTGTTATTATGGAATTGGTCGAATACAGTTTGTGCAAGGTTCCATTAACGGAATAGCATATAAAAAAATTCTAGAAGAAAGTTTTATCCCATCAATGGAAAACCATCTTTCAAATTCTGATGATGTCATATTCCAAGATGACTCTGCCCCTTGTCATCGAGCTAAATTAGTGAGTATTAATTTTATTTAATGATATTGAATGTAATTAATAATATTTCGATCAAAAAATTGAAATATTTTTGTTTAGGTTCGGGTTTATTTGCAGGAATTGGGTGTAAAGACATTAACATGGCTGGGAATAGTCCCGATTTAAACCCAATTGAAAATTTATGGATGGCTATTAAATATAGGATTAGTAAAACAAATATGTCTAGCCATCGATCATTAAAAGAGACCATTGAAAAAGTATGGTATGAAGACATCCCCATCGACATTTTAAGAAACTTAATAGATTCTATGCCTAACCGTATAAAAGCTGTCATAAAATTAAAAGGAGCCGCAACAAAATATTAATTAAGTTTTTATAATGTGTAAATAATACCACGTGACTAATAAAATGAAAAGTTTGCGCTCAACTGTGTTTTTTCATTCAAAATTTCATTCAACTGTGGAGACTGCGTTTGGTCATAAAAACCGGCTCCGACTAAAATTCTCCCTACATTTTTTGTTGTTGTTTCTTTTCTTAACAATTGTCGTTAAAATAAAGCACTATGATATACTCTACCATATTAATGACTTGTTTATTGGGTGTTTATTTTAATGGGTGTTTATTTTATTTATCACATTTATCTATGGTGTTCCGGTTTCCGAAACCACGACTGTATATATAAAATTGAATGCATGTTATATTAATCAAATCTGTAGGGAAAGTTACTATGAGTGAATTAATAATTTGGGGCATATGAAGTAGAGTGAATAGAAATGAGAATGTCTGGTGAAATGTGACATAAGTGGTGATGGGTGTGTTTAAATTATTCTATTAAATTGATTTGAATGTGTGAGGAGAAATGGTTGTGATGGTGATAATGGTGTATCGTGGCTGATAAGCTCCGGTCGTAGATAAGTGAGGAGGATCCGATGACGCAATTGCGTGGAGTCTGCGTGAATTGGTGGAGTGGACTGACCATTGCGAGGAGTGTGCGAGAGACGAGCTGATCAAGGGATGGGGATGGAGCAAGAGCCACAGCCAGAGCCGGAGCCGGCGCGAAACCTTCACTGACAGCTGATGACGCGCAACCCACGGAATACTGAATACTGATCACTGCTCACAACTGTCACTCTGCTGCCACTGTCACTGCTGCCACTCGCAAAAACATATTCAACATATATACTTATTTCGGTTCGGATCGCTTTTAAAATGTATCACAACAAGTTAAGGTCTGTTCATACTTAACAGCACTGCACGGCTTCAGCACTGCACGGCTTCAGCACTGCACGACTCCGTTTCAAATATGTCATTTTATTACATTTCTATTCATATCTACCTACACGTCACGGTCACGTCACGTTTATACACTTTGGCCGAGTGCAAGGCAAAATCGGCTTACTTATACATTACAGGCCATGACGATACGGCGCAATATTGCTTACGTCGTTTTGTCGAGTACTTACAATATGAATGCATACACGTGCATTCGTAGCTACGCGTCAGAATACAAGTCAGCAAAAATGTGTCGACGTTTATCGAACGAAAAATTATGTATAATCGCGCTGTTGTTGAAAGAAGAAGCTCAAGAAGGCAATAAAAAAGCACGGAGGCGTTTTGATGTGCATCCCATGCTAAATAATAGAAAAACCGAAGGAGAGTTTTGGACACTGTATAAGGAGCTTGTGGATGATGGACAAATTTTTTTTAAATATCTTGTAAGATCGCCAATTTAGTAGTCGGCGGTCATCAGTGTAAGACAGGGAAGGTATGTTGACCGTATCCCGGTCTAACGAAACACGTGTTGTGTAGTTTGAAAGAGGATCGTTTATTTGCGTTCAATTGGTACAATGGTTATTGTATGTACGAAGAGGTTTCTTCGGAGATGTGATCTAGTTGAACTCTAGTGGCTCACTCTACAGGTGGAGGTTGCTGCGTTGCTTTATAAACGTTTTGGGTTGAAGTGTGTCGTGTGCACATCTTTTGTTCTTGGTACTCGCGAGCGTGGTTTTATGGGCTCATACGCCTGGACGTAGTTCGTGGTTTTTATGGGTTCAGTGAGTTCTTCCTTTGTTTCCAAGATAAGTGTATAGAAACACGTGTCGACCTTTTGACGAGGCGAGCGTGTGCCATTCGTTAATGACTTTCCTGGATATGTGTCGCAGTGACTTGATGAGATCATTTCAGTTGTACTATATGCCTACAATCTCCATAAAAAAAATTATTTTTTTTTAAATATTTGCGCCAAAACCATGTCGAAAGATTGAACAGCTGTCAACTGTCACTATCGATAATTGGTCCAAAACAGCAAAGCGGCAGACTCATGGCACGTAATTCGCGTGTATATTTCCACGATGGTCAAAAAAACGGATACGATACGTTGACGGATGTTGCTGTAAGGTATGAACAGGAAATGTCGGGTACTGCTGTAAGCCTGCCGTGGCGTAAACGTGACGGTTGGTATGAATATACCCATACAAAATGTACCAAAGAATACTTTTCGTACGGCCGGATACCTGCTGAAGTCGGTACGTGCTGACTAGGTATGAACAGACCTTTATGAGGTCGGTTCGATCGCTTGTGGATCTCCATGTCATTCTATAGTATCGGGAAATAATAATGAAGTGATTGAAAATAGTGAAAGAGTTGTGGTGACTCGCTATATGACATGGTCGAGTTCGGTCACCTTCCTATGAGTTGGGACCAACTCGGCCGCGTTCACAGTTGTTACTATCATTTCGTCTTCGGCCGTCATAATAAACCAGCATGCATTAACAAGCCAGTCGTCTCATTTGTTCCATCTCCTATAGAGTTATTGAAAATGGTGAAATGGGGGAAGGGGAAGCAGCAAAAATATTTTTGACACAGTCGGCCGGGCTCCTTGAGGCGGGCCTGCTAACGAGAACTCGGGTGCTAAATATTCCGTATTCGCAATTTGGCAACGATTGCCGTACGCGCGATCGAAATTTGAGCAATAATCCGTTTGCCATTTATTTTTTGATTTTTAAATGTTTTTTATTGTTACGAAATTATGTTCAAAATACATCTTATATCTATTTTAATAGCTACTGATCTATTGATAATTTTCTATTTTACAATTTAATTTAATTTGGTTAGTAATCTTAGTATTATATTATTCTAATGTTAATGTACAGCATTATAGGAAAAATAGCTCAAAAACCTATTTACAATTCTTATAACCATTTCTTCTTATAACCATTTATTCTTCTTATAACAATTCTTATAACCATTTATTTCATTTCATTTCAAATAGCGGAATGTTACATCTTAATTTGAACAAAATCAGAGATAATAAAATATTTCGACAAATTCTTTAATGCATTTAATTTACTAAAGCATTTAATTTACTAATTCTACAAAAAGCGATCTCATGCAAGTCACTTAAATCTCGATGGCGGAACATCTGGCACTTTGTTTTTTTTTTATTACATTTGGGTACTTGTTAGTTCATTTAGGGGCTGGGGGCTGGGGTGGGCAGCCGCCCCCCCCCCTAGATTTGAGCGGGACTATTCACGTTGTCTAATGTATTGTTATGAAATTAAATTAAAATACTGGGTTAAATAACTGGGTGTGACCAGTTTTAGGGTGTGTACCAGTTTTAGTGTGACGGGTGATCACGTGTGACCGATCTAGAGCAACCGGTTGTCCTGTGACTGGTTCACATTTGACTAGTAATCACTAAACCAAAAATCATATATATATACATGTATTTTTTCACTTTATCTTTATTTTTATGTATAATTTTTCTTTTGTCTTTTTTCGTTTACTATTTTTTTCTGCTTTTGCTATTTATTTTTATTTTAGGCATGTTCTTCTATTTTTCAAATGTAGGCCAATGTGGCGCATTAGGTTCTTCCAGTAATGCCACAATGGTCCAAAACTATAAATGAATAAATATACACTAATTTTTTTTAATAAAATATACCCCTCCCTCCTCCCTTATAAAGTCATTCCTTACTGGTCAAAAATGTTATCCTGGGAAAAGCTGAAATGACGCCCCTGTTTTTGCGAAATAATCACCGAACCGTATCCCCCAGGCTTTGTTTAAAATAATCTAAGTGGAATAATCAGTATGCGGATAAATGTAGTCACAATATTTTTGTACGGAATAATCTTTTCCGTAAAAATCACTGAACCTGAACGATCATTACTTTTGAAGAATAACAGCCAATTTTCTCACGTGTCAAATTTAATGTAACGTATAATTTTGTAATGTAGCAACACTGACGGGAAACGACGGTTGGCGTTTGAATGGCGTTTATTGTATGGACGGTTGTCTACGAGGAGTGTTCACGTGCTGTGCCTGTTAAGCCCAAACTACTAGCTGGTGAAGGTTCTTCGTCGAAATTGGTGTACCGGTAGATTCCGTAGGAGCGGTGACTCGTAACTGGTGACTTGTGACTAGTGACTAGTGACGTTGAGCGCCCCCTGCGACTCCGCCCCACTCCACCACCACCATCATGCCTCGTACCAGGACTAGTCAGTATCACTACTTTATATATGTCAAACATTGCTTTAGGAACGTTTATTAAAAATGGTTTTCTGATCTTATAAATCAAGAGTCAAATGTCAGTTGCCCTCTTAAAACTTAAACTTGTTTTGACCGTTTCAAGTATGATGTCATAGTAACGAATCTTTACTTATATTTAAAGAGCTATGAAAAGTATATTTATTTTATGAATATATTTTCATCAAATCTTTATCTTTGCAGACAAGTTAAAATTATGCTAAAAATAATGTTTTTGTTAAATTGTCTTCCTAAAGAAATGTTTGATTTTTTATTAAATATTAACAGCATTGTAGAAAAAACTTGACCCAAATAGTTTATGGTTATTTCATTATAACAACCATGTTTATTTGTAATAATTTAATTTGACCGTAGTTTTCATTGTATTATACAAATTCACATTATTACTGTTGATTATTTCAGAGAATATTGCACAAGTGATAGATTCCACCGAAGCCCCGACAACGGTCGAAAATGTACGGCGAATCGTCACGAGATCCCACGCCCATGAAGTGGACGAATCAAATTACATTGCAATTCCAAACAACGTTAAGACTACAGGAAAACGAACAAAAAAAGCGAAGAAATCTGATAGCACAGAAACATCAAACGAAAATATCAGGAAAAAACGCAACCGCAAAACAAAAAAAGGGAAAATTTCAGACATCGAAGACGAAACCGTTAGGAAAGCGGCAGACGATACAGACGAAACTACTTTCCACAGTGTGAACGTCAACGAGTCAGTGCAAGGCATTGACGAGTCGGTACAAGCCGCCAACGAGAACGAAGCCCCTGTCGATACATTGCCGTGCATCAATTTTGAAAAACGTCGCTCGCTGAGACACTACGGAAACTTATCGATGTCCCTAATGCAACAGATCGACATATCGCAAAACGACTCGATACTAGACAAGCCGTCCTCGACCATGCTGGAGGGCATGATCGAGAGCGAACAAAACAAATCCAAAAGAATGCCACTCTCGAGCATATACTCGGGGATATCCCGAATATCTGGAATCGCCGAGATAACGCTCTCGGACGAGACCATCAAACCTCCGACGCCCCGGAGAGAAAATACATTCACGAAAGATGACACCAGTGTAAATCAGAGCGTTAAGAAACACACCTTCTCGGCGGCCAGTCCTTGTAAATTGTTCAAAAGTCAACTCGGTCAGAGTATGCTCACGACGCCGCCTCGCTCCGTCTGTCAGTCGATCAGCGTCGGGTCTGCTGGTTGTACTCCGATGCCGCCGTTGGACAAAGAAGAGCTAAGAGCTAAGAGGAGCGTGAGTCAATTGCCCGATTCCACTCCGAAGGGAAAGGTTCGACCGTTGAATGTTACTCATTCTGTGGAAAAGCCTGAAGAAGTGCTGACGAAGACCAATAATCGGGTTACATTTGTCTCGCCCAGCTCGCAGCGATTGCCGTTTGTTCAGAACACAAGCAACATTATCAAGTCCAGCCTGAAGAGCACTAGCAAGAGTATCCTCGTCGCCAACAAAGGTATAATCAGTATATTTATATATAATACTGTTGCGTAGAGGTGGGTTGAGGATTCAAATGAAAGGCCAAAGTCGCCTCACAGCATTTATTGGATGATTCAGGAGCCAGCGCTCGTTCCAGAATGATCTGATATAGCCTAAGTACCTCCTTATAAAGGGCAAGTCGCTCACTACAGCTTCCCCGATCCGTTTGTTTCTCCATTGTACAGTTTTAAGTGAGTCTCACGCTCTCAGGGTTCTATAAATTCTACCGACCACTTGGAGTCCCGCTTAGCCATTTGGGGAGGGTCTCCATTGTTAGCCCCCGAATGCACTTTAGTCCCCGCGTTACAATACTATACAAGAAATGAAATATTACAAATTTTATCTTGAAAACATATATTATATAAGATACAATTTTCATTCCAGGCACACAACGAACCAACGCCAAACCACAAACGTTTACGAACATCCTCGAAAAGAAGAAGAATAGAGGTATCAGCAAGCTTCCGAAGAAAGTCAAGAAACACTTTTCCGAAGGTGAAATATTGTTTTAATATTAATCAACATACGTATATAGTGTAATATGAACGAGAGTCTTTCATTGTATAGCAAAAGAGAAGCAGATTGCAAGTATTATACAGTCGGCGTGTAAAGTGACGCCTGCCAAAACCAACGACAAAGTTCCCCAGCCGTTGTCCCGGAGTAAGATGCCGAACTTCGCCTCCCTGCATCAGAAGCAGTTCGATCAGATGGAGTCGTTGGTGCAGTTGAAAGCTAGAAAAGAGCAACGCGCCAAGCAATTGTTCACGACGACGACTCCTAATTACATGAAAGGTATTTACCGTCTATATCAATTATTATATTCAAATAATGGTGACAAATGAGGATAGGCTGCCAATTTGTTTGGAACGGTTTCAACAATGACATCAGATATATTGGTAAACTCTGATGGGAACCGACAGACATTGATCGGCCAGGAATTGAACCTGCCAGTTTATAGCATAATATTCAAACTGCTGAGCTATGTTGCTGGTTCCCTATAGAAATCGGGGAAGTTAAAATTTTCTGCAAAATCTATGTAGCTTTCGAGAAAAAATGTCCAATGCACTCAATAAAGTGTGGAACGTGGTATGCTCAGTGTAACTAGGGGAGATAGAAAACGGAATACATGACGAGGGTAGTTGACAGTGGTGGCTCGTGAAAATTCAGTGGCCTAACTGCAGAAATTAATTATACTGTAGTAGCTCGTTGACCAGATGCTAACAAAAGTAGCATGCGTATGTATGTACTGTACTGGGAGGGCTGCAGCCCCGCAGTCCGTGTGGACGAGCCGTCACTGGTAGTTGACATAGTGGAGAGAGTGAAACGGCAATGGGTGGGATACGTGGCTTGAAAAATGGATAAAGGAAGTGCTATGATGGTACCCGAGAGAATGTAAGAAGTTGAAAGGAAGGAAGATGGATGGATGGATGAAATTATAGAAAAACGTATGGGATGAGTTGCGCAAAACAAAGACAAATGGAAGTGTGTCAGAGAGGTCTGCATTCAAACGATGATCAGAAATTGGCTATATGCGGATGCTCTATTGTCAATTTCCGAGGAGGATATGTTTTTACAAGCTCTCAATTTCGCTCTCTTGTTTTGAACACTAATTAATGGTTTTTATAAGAAATTGACCATTTCTTGGCAAGCTGCATCCATGTGTAGCCAATTTTTGGTGATGATATACAAGATTAAGGGCGTAGATACAGAGTGGTACGAGGCACGTGGTTTTTGTAGATAGTTTTGTACTAGGGGTTCCAAAAAACCGCCCGAAATAAAAAGCCGGTTTTCGGTTTTTTTAAAAATAAAAAGCCGGTTGGCCGGCTTTTACCGGTTTTAGAAAAATACGATTTTTTTAAGTTTAAAATTTTTATATCGAAAAAAAAAATGTAAATATGTATATATTTGCATAATATATATCTATATTATGCAAAAAAAAATAGTTTTTTATAAATTAAATTAAGTTATAAACATTATGAACTTTCATAAGATCATTACTTTATATTATTATTACAAATATTACAAATAATAAAATTTGTATTATATGTACATATATCACAGTCGTAAAATGGCAGATCCTAAATACGCACATATAATTAAATGATTTAAATAAGCTAGATATATTATAGATAAAAAGATTTCAAAGTTGTTTTTACGCATCTGTTTTAGCTTAAAAAATCCAAAAGCAACCGTTTCAAATTCCGGAAACAAATTCATTTGATCACGAACATTTTAAATCCATAATAAAAGTAGGTATGTGGCCTCAATATTTAAAGGGCAATTCCTTCGAAGAAAAATCAATTATATTTCGGAAATTCCTATGCATTTCGCCATAAATCATTTGACTACTTTTTTTGATGTTTTCAAGTATAAGGATTTGCGATAGATAAGGATGCTTTCTATACCTGAAGTTGGGTAGGTCATTGAAACTACATACTTTCAATAATATTTTATTGGTTTATGACCTGGTCCATTACTAAATCTCAAAGAAACCGCTTAAGAAAGAAAGTAGTGTAGCTTTTTTTTTGTTCAAAGAAATATACGCCTATACCTAAGAGCGTTTATACACATTTATTTTGATCTATCATAGAAATTTAAAATTCATAATTGTTAATTTTGAGGAAAAAAACATTAATTAAAGAAAACCTTAAAAAGCCGGTTGATCGAGCCAAAAAGCCGGTTTTCGGTTTTTTGAAAAATGGTCAAAAAGCCGGCTTTTCGGTTTCGGTTTAAGCCGGTTTGGAAGCCCTAGTTTTGTACATGTAAAAAAACGCTAGCACTTCCAATATATGCTATTGCGATCCAGGCCAAAACTTTCAGACCTTCCCGAAGTGATTTCCGTGATGTATTTTCCCTGTATTGACAGTGATCGATGACTGTGATTCCCATATTTGAAAAAGTGTAGGAGAAACTTGTCGAAATAATTAGATCACACGAATTAGGGCGAAAACACACCGAGTGGTACGTGTTTTTTTTTTGGACATTTTTTAAACATGCGAAAAAAAATGCAGCCCATATATGTATGTACATGTTACACAGTCCCAAAAATCACCCTCTGGAATGTTTTCGGTGATCGATAACGGTGAATGCCATATTTGAAGAAATGTAGGAGAGACTTGTCGGTTGCATATGCATTCTGCACGTGCAACTTACACCCGAATTCGGCTTGGGGAATACACCCACTGTTTACAAGCCAGGGACGTGACGTCCCATACCACTGTGTGTCCCATACCATACAACAGTGTGTTTTCCCCCTTAAAAATGACAAGACACGCCCATTCACAGCTGGAATCTACCTGGGCATGCCATGCCGTACGATTCTGTGTTTATACCGCCTTAACTCGTTCAATAATTTAGCATAGGTATTTGTAGTATGCTGATGATTTAGTGGCGATTTTTTTTCACTCATTCATATTGTTACGTAGGGGTGGTGGGTGGAGGATCCAAAGAAAAGGCCAAAGTCGTTTCACAGCATTTATTGGTGATTCAGGAAAAACACGCACCGCCAGTGCTCCGTCCAGAATGCCTTGATATGGTCAAAGTACACACCTCCTTATAAAGGACAGGTCGCTCAGGGCATCTTCCTCGACACGTTTGTTTACCTATTGTTATAGTCACGTACCAGATAGTCAGTTCTGAGAATTCTAGCGGGAAGTGGCTGGGTGCCGGTATTTAGCCGACTTGCACTTAGTCTGGAGATAATCCTCGAAACCAATTATAACGGTCGCACAGTGTCAGGGATGCGCCGTCTCACGCTCGTCTGGATTCTGGGAAATAGCGGGGATGCCACTCGGCCTAATCCGATTGCACTTAACCGACGGCTCCTTTTACGCATACGTTACAATATCGTTTGATAGGAAATGCAATGCAATGCCTGTTTGTTTGTCTGTCTGTCTCGTATAGGCTCCTAAACCACTCAACCGATTACGATGGAACTTTCACGATTGGTTGCATACATGTCCGGGAAGCTTATTGTGAAAAAAAAACCTCTTAATAATAATATTCGTAGTTACGATTTTATCGACGCGAAAGTTTGAAGCGCGCCATTGTGTAGTCAAGGAAATGTGTTCGTTGGTAACAACGTTACCAGTTGGTTTGTGACGACACGGCGTTGAAGAGACGTTAGTTGAGCTCCAACCATCACTTGAAACGGGAACGGGAATTGCATGCCTTATTCAGTTAGTCAAATAATAATAAAAAAAAAGAAAGGTTATTTTTACAATTATATTTATTTTACAAATAAAAATATGTATGCAGCAAAATAGCTAGACGTCATCCCCTATATTATAAATACTTCATATGTGAGACTAGTTCATTATACAAAATTATACAGATTAGTTTTTTTTTTTTTTTTAAATATATATATATATGTGTGTATGTATGTATATCAGTTTTCCGAAACAAAAACAACAAAAAAAGAAAAGGCAATAATAGGACACAAATATCTTTTATACAATACGTGATGTGAATTGCTCTTCTACAAATATATTAAATATAGATTACACAACAATCTTTAATTTTGTACAGTGGTAATTTATACCGACGCGTCGGCGTGCGGTTTACAATAGCAAAAATATATATAATTTGAAGAAATAACACAAAAATTCAATTCAAATATACACGACAATTCTGAAAATTTGGTGCAATTTACTAATTTGATGAGTCGATGAATTTAAAAAGATGATTGATTGCATTTTTATTATTTTATTTAGTCATTTAACCTTTCCACCGCGTACGACTACTATACATGTCCTAGCGAACACGCCCTCAGCGCGCGAGACACGCATAGATGTCTTGGAAGTTCCAACCTGTATAAGAGCCGTCTATTGTGTTAAAATTTTATAACTTGGTTGAAAATATTACTAAATGTATACTTTACCAAATTCAATAGGTGGCAGTAGTCAAAAAAAATTCAATATAGGCTAAAATAATTTATTTCTGGAACACATCTATATTTATAGTTGAAAACGCGATGGCAAAATCCGCAAAAAAGCAGCCGCGTACAGGGCATGTTCGCTAAATTTGGTGACGCGGGCAAAGGGTTAACACCGTAAAGATATCTTGGTGAAATTAATAAAAGAGTTAGTTCACGTTTTAGAGTGAGGTAGAAAGAAAAAAAAAATCAAAAGTCGATTGCAAAAGTATGCACAAATGCAACATTGTACATGTACGTAGTAGTAGTAGTAGTAGTGTTTTGACAAAGACCACTTATTTAATTATTTATTTATATAAATATATTCATATAAAGTTACTGCATATCATACGAATAGTATTTTAATGTATAACTTAAATTTAAATTATTTTTTTTTGTCGTAATTGTTTTACATATAATAATTATAAATTAACCGAACAAAACAAAAATAAACCCCCCTACCACCTTGTGTTATTAATAATAGCATCGTGTTTGATTTAATCTTCCAATAAAAAATCAAATGCTCCCACGACGAAACACACACGCTAATACTGAAACGATTTGAAATCATCATCAATGAGGCCGTGTCGATGACTCGCACTCTATATGTATGTCTTCGAAGACATAAATTGGGCAGACCTGTGGCCCCCCGAGATGCGTGTCATCGCGACGGCACCATTCAAAAGCGAATCCAATCCGTTCAGGTCTTATTTATCATACATGTATTATATTATATATACCTAAAAAAATTTCCTTACAGATCCATCGCAGGATTGGAATCGCTTTTGTACGCATATGTATATAAATATTCGGATTGATTTAAATACATTTATATATAAATAATAAAACTACTACATTGTACGTAGGAACGAAAAACAACTCTTTTTTATTATTTGGATGTTTTTTTATGCCTATTTAACGATTCCGCAAGAAAAAAAATAGTGTAACGATCAGATTTTCGCGGTGGGAGATGCAAGTGGCGGAAAGCGTCGCTCTTCCAGGGAATCGCGTTATGAGGAGAACGTGGACTAACCGCGGGATATTGAATGTTTCTCGTGAAGGTTCCCCGATTACTCTGCCCGTCTCGATGAAGCACCGCTGGTCTGGTCACAACAGCGGTGTAGGTAGTAGAGGCAGGAGACAAACTCTGTACTCTGCCTCGTGTAGGAACAAGATGGCGATCTCTGGGCGCGCCCAGGTAGACGGCTCGGGAGCGAGAGCCGGGGACGTCCGTCCCCTTCGAAGATCGAAGTGCGAGACGAGCAGAGTAGTCGGGAACCTTCACGAAAAATATTCAGCATCCCAGGTTAGTCCGCGTTTCTTCATAACGCGATTCGACGATGGAAGAACGACGCTTTCCGCCACCTGCATCTCCCACCGCGAGATCAGTGTAAGCCATAGATATAGAATACATACATAGTGTTACGTATACTAAAAAGAGCCGTCGAGTAATTGCGATCGGATTAGGCCGGGTAGTGTCCTGAGAGACCGTGTGACCGGTGTAAGTGGTTTTAAGGATTAGCGATAAGCTAAGTGCATGAAAGCTGAACAATGATTGCACTTCTCATACCGTGGGAATACATATCCGAATACGTGACTATACAGTAGGTAAACAGATTAGACGTCCTGAGAGATCTACCCTTTATAAGGCGGTACGTAGGCGATATCATGTCATTCTGGACTTAGCACTGACAGTGCGTGTATCTCCTTAATCATCAATAAATGCTGTGAGACGACTATTGGCCTTGTACTTGGATCCTCCACCCACCCCTACGCAACACTGGTGTCAGAAGTGGGATCATTGTTTAGCTTTCATGCACTTAGC
The DNA here is from genome assembly GCF_051622035.1 of Arctopsyche grandis. Classification (NCBI taxonomy): domain Eukaryota; kingdom Metazoa; phylum Arthropoda; class Insecta; order Trichoptera; family Hydropsychidae; genus Arctopsyche; species Arctopsyche grandis. The sequence continues at coordinate 1,506,757 of NC_135367.1, forward strand.
TTGATAGCTAATCCTTAAAACCACTTACACCGGTCACACGGTCTCTCAGGACGCTACCCGACCCAATCCGATCGCAATTACTCGGCGGCTCTTTTTAGTAACAATAGATACGCCCTGACGCCCTAAGCCGATCACCCTGTCGGTGCATGCACACACAAAAGAAATTACAGTGCATGCACACTCTCTCTCAGTAGCTGGTTAGCTTCTAAGTCGGAAGGTCGATTGATATTTTTCGAAAATGCCAACGTATTCAGTGAAATTGTGTTACAATTACTCAATAAAACATAAAAAGTCTTCAATTATAGTTGTATTTTAACACATAATGAAATATCGGCGCGATGTATGTAGTGTTGCGTGCAGTGATTGAACAGCGGTCGACAACCTCTGCTACAGATGTCTCTAAATGCACGCGTACATCTTGTTGGCACTGAAGGAAATTCAGAAATCGACGTTAAGTTTAAAACTACAAACAATGAACTAAATATTTAAGTGTCGGCTTTAAGATTGATCCTTGTGGAAGTTACTAATGTTTAAATATTGTAATAGTTAATGATGGTTTTATTATAGTAACATACATTTGTAGTTTAATATAGTGTGTATAGCTGAATATTTTTTTCTTAATATGGCTTTATTAGTTTGGTTTACTGTCACGCGGAGTGTCCAATAAAATAAAACTTCAGTGCAAAACTTCTTGTGACATTTTTTTTCACCACTTCACCCCGCTAGTTAAACCCCCCGCACCTCTCAGTTGGTGACGACAACATCTCCGACCAAAAGTGTACGTAATGGCTTATCTAGGTTATTCTATATCTATGGTGTAAGCGCGCGAAAATCTGATCGGTACAATAGTGAAAATATTACCAATGGCACAGTAATTTTATGCACAGTAAGATTCAGTATATATATATACGGCTTTGTTCGGACAAAACATACGTGAAAAATAATTAAACCTGCCCGTTTCGAACATTCAAAATATACCGATATACATATATATCATTAACAATCAATACTATTTTTAAATATATATATATAGACTACAGGATGTTTATTAGCTCTCCCACTGTCAACCGTCGTCACTATTGTACTTAGACTAATAAACTTTGGTATATCATAACAATTCACACAGCATATCACGATGTCACTATATGACTTTTTATCTAAATAAGCTTTTATTATAAAAATCTGCATGACAATATATATATATAATATTATATATATCAGAGGCGTGCGAAGACGGCTTCACCATCGTCATCATCATCATCATCATCAATGGATTTTAATTCAACAAGGCATATTCGAATGATGCGACAGCATCGTAATCCGCGTGAGCAACTTTTATAACCCGTTACAAAAATACGTCTCTCAAGCACCCTTATACCAAAGAACTACCTTAACTTGTACTAATAGAGAAACGCCGTTCTTTTTTACATGTTTTTCAATCACGTACATGTGTATATTATTGCACAATCCAACCCTCGTGTCCCACTCGTATGTATGCACTCGATAGAAATGCAGATTTTTATTAAGAATACTTAACTTTATACGTTTGCCACACTCACTCGTCACTCGACATTCATCCTCGTTCCTTATATATATATATAATATTCACGGCGGCGTTCAAAGTACTACCGGATCCAAGCGAGATAAGGAAAATTCCGTTTGGGTATAATGACCAGGTTTGAACGCCGCAATGCTCGTTTTATACACACGAGTTTCCGTCCCCCGAATAGGGAAGATGCCTAAAATAATTGTTTTATTCTATTTTATTTGCCGAGTGAAAAATTGTTATATATTATTACACGGAGATGAGTCAATACTTGTCCGCAATGCAGATGTAAACTTTGTCATACATATATTTGTAAATTTTGATTAAATCGGGTGGATGCCGTTTTCAGGCATTATAGGCCTCGACTTAAAATTCGTTAACCCTTTGCCCGCGGCAATAAATATAGCGAACAAGCCCTGTACGCGGCGGCACCTTTTTCGCGAATTTGGCAATCGAGTTTTCGACCTTAATTACTGATTTTAATGTTTACTCAAGTAACCAGATATGTTAATTAACACACAAAGTATTATTTTAAATAATAAAATACATAATATATCCCGTAGTTTTGGCTTAATTGTCAAATAATCATTCTTCATACAGTTGAGACGTATCGTCGCCATTGTTCACAACAGACGTGACGTCACATAAACGAGGTTTCAGTATGGTTCCACAGAAAACTAATTTTGACTGGTATATATTCATTTTGAGCAAATTGACTAGATGGCATTCAACTCTCGGTAATGTATTCAACCAATTTTGAACCTTAAAACAGTTAATATAGGCGCATATAAGGCTCAAAATCCCGTGCAAAGTTCGGAAATTATATAGAAGACAGCCGCTCTACAGACTTGTCGCGCAAAGCTTCCATAGAAGACGGCCGCGGGCAAATGGTTAAGGAGGTACATCTTAGATTGATTTCTACAAATTACTATAATCTCTCCGCTTTGAAATGCACTTGTTTCATCGGTTTTTGTTCTGAAATGAGTCGATGATCCGTGTTAAAGCCTCTGAGTGGATAAGTGGTAGGTGCAAAATATGCAATATCAGGACTATCTCGTACTGTGCTGAAATTCTTCCTATTTTTATTTAAAATTTATGTCTTAACATGAAGGGTTGTCTATGCTCGACACCTATGGTATTAAACTTGTATTAATATAAATTTAAATCATATTCAAATAGTGGGTAGAATGTTTATTTTTTTTGCCAATTTGATGGAGTTCCTCATAGGGGTAAACTATCACGGAAAACATTTCAGGGGGTGAGTTTTGACCTGAATTGCGGTAGCATATATTGGGCGAACTAGCATTTTTTAACGTACCGCGTACCACTCTGTGTGTCTGCGCCTTATTTCACCTACACTACATACTCCCCCCCCTTTGATTTTCTAGCATCTAGGATTGCTCAATTACACTGCAGAATCTGATGAACAATTCTAACGGAGAGACTGCGGCTTTACAACTAAAAAACTATAGATTATTATATACTTCATATGAGATCATATTCAAATAGTAGTAGGATGGTTTCGACAAATAAACTCTGATAGGAAACGATCGACTTGCAGTCAAAAATATTCAAATCTAACCGGCAACACTGTAGAAATACTCGGAATAAATTCTTTTCAATCAAGGTCGACTCAAGGCTCGAACCCGGGGAACCTCTCGGTGGTTGGCATTGACGCAACCATCTTTGCTACTTTGACATATTCCAATCCTTGATAAGATATTTCGGCTATAATAAAAACAGACATACAAATGCATTGCGAATAATATTGACTATCTCGCTGTCGTAGATCTAACATTATATCTAGAAAGGTTTTGCAGTTCCGTGATGACTTACACATAATAATGATTGCTTATATATAACGGTAGATTTAAGCTACGATTTAAAAAAAAATGATTACAATAATACTTTTGTAGCATTAAATTACTGTACATCCGGTTTATATTATTTAAATATATGTATATATATAAAAAATGTTTAATGGAATAAAATATACTTATCGTACAATATAATCTTGAAATCAGATTGATCAATGATTGCTCAGCGATTAAAAATAGTATTTACATATGAAAATTATACGCTTATAATGTGTGGTCCTTGTTGTTGCGAAATACATACAAAATATGTTAATTCTTCTGTGTTGCATACATATACATATATCGTTATAAATAATAAAATAAAAACAGCACAAGTTTATGTTAGTGGCGATACATAATAATGTAAATTACAAAATACATTACAAATTACATTGTATAAAAAAAAAGAAATGCATTCGGAACTATTTGTAACGTTGACTCGTTTACTTTTATATGTATATAGGCTTACAATATGGCAAATTTACAATAAAGTATATAAATAAATAAATAAATATGAACGACGGCCGTCTACGATTCTACGAATTGACTAATGATAAAAAAGTTCGGCAAGCGTTTACGGGCCGAACTGAGAAATGCGAAAGAAAAACAACAATCCCCTCGAAAACGATCACAAATGAAATATGTTAATACTTAATAAATGTATTGTCTTCGATTCGTGGACGCTTATAATTATGAAAACGTTTCGGCAGTTACGTATCGTACATAAATGTATATTATAAGCTTGACTTTGTTCTTTTTATTGTGTATCATGTTTAAATTTAAGTATACTTATTATATGTATGTATGTGATTCACACGTAAACAATTGCTGATTGAAAATTGCACACCTATATATGTATATGTAGATATATAATTATATTATATGTGTATAAGCTCAAAGTTCTGTTCGAAAGATGATGTATTTAATTCTACCGACGATGTATCCATATATATATATATACTTTGAACTGATGATGATGTTTTTTTGTTATATTTAATCCCGACGTTGGGAGTTTTCGGCGCGCGACATCTGAGCGAAAAATCAAGCGGGCGCAAGCTGTTCGTCTTGACGCAATGATTTCAGCATCGTTGCAACAAATAGTCAAGAAGTTCTAGAAGTTTAGTCGATATTGGTAACTATGTAGATTGAGGAGTGTTGCGTCGAGTGTGGCTCTTGGGTGTGTTTTTTTATTCAAAAGATTATTTAAGATGCTGAATCTGGAGTGAATTTGTCAACAACTCGCTTATGTATATCTCTAAATAGTATATGTATATATTATATGTGGTAGAGATTCCTGACAGATGACGCTGTTCAGGACCACGGTTGGGATGTGGCGGTTGAGGTGAAGATCAAACACGTGCATTATGTTGTTTATTAAGACGATAAGTGCAGCGACCAACCGCGCGGGGCGCAGGTCCAACTGCGACTAACCGTTACATCTCTACCCCTTTCCATCCCCTTCTCACAATCAGTCGTTTCTCAGCCATAGCCCATACATCAGCCTTTCGTTCAATTCCAACCCTACATGTATGACTAAATTATTGCATAGAACAACAATGATAAATGAATGAAAGCTGGACTCTTACTCCACACATTTCATCCAAGTTGCAAAAGGTGTAAGGAAGATCCTTATACATTCTCTTGGGTACCATTCAAGTGCTTTTTTTTATTACTTCTGTTGTCCACACCATTCGTCCATTCTTCCACCATATGTAGCTACGTGACCCAACCATTTGAATCTCTTCATTCGTTCCACTATATCAACTACCTTATGCCGAGCGTGCTCGGTTCCATACTTTGAAAATTTGTATATAGCACTTCAAAATACATACAATTCAAGTACTTGAATTGACGATAGTAGTAAACTTAATTGTAAGCGTAATAAACTTAATTGCTAACGCGTGCAATTCCCGTTCCTCGATAAGTGAATGTTTCAGTTTTAAATCAATACTTACTAATCAAATTAAACAGTATACAGTAATGATAATTTGTCAGAAAAACGCAGGCGGCGAACACATTTGAAATTATTCAATTGTTTGTTTATTTTAACCTAACAACGCAGGTGGCGACGCGAACACATTTGAAATTATTGCGTTGCAATGCCACTCATTCCTGTTTTCCCGTTCCCGTTTTTGACAGACAGACAAACATCGACTTTTACAAGCCTCATATCAGGTTGCTTTCTTATATATATATATGTATGTATATAGATTTTATCCAGTAGTAAATAAATAGAAAAGACGGGTGATTTTATATATTAAAAAATGCTAAAAAATATTTGCATTACATATTTGATGCAAATATTGTTTAGTCGCCCAGTTGACTTGCGCCAAGTTGACCGTATCTCTTCCATTTAAATGATGGATATTTTTTTAAAGATTTTCTAAAATCATTATCTAATATATAATTTCGAAAGAGACTTTGTATGTAAGTTTGTAAGTATTTTTGGTTAGGAACATCGAAAACGAAACGAAGTTTCTATGACGACAATTCATATATATATATTTGTTTTTCGATTCAAATCTAATATATAATTTCGAAAGAGACTTTGTATGTAAGTTTGTAAGTGTTTTTGGTTAGGAACATCGAAAACGTAACGAAGTTTCTACGACGACGATTCATATATATTAATTTTTCGATTCAAATCTAATATATAATTTCGAAAGAGACTTTGTATATAAGTTTGTAAGTGTTTTTGGTTAGGAACATCGTAAACGAAACGAAGTTTCTATGACGACGATTCGATATATATTAATAAAGAAACAAATGAATATTTTACGATTATATTCGCTATTTTTAAGCTGTTTATATTACAAATACTGAGCAAAGCTGGGTAAAACAACTAGTAAACAATAATAAAAAGCTTCTGTTATTTAATATTTTGCTAAACCGCTTAATTTGTAGTACATATATATATAGTATGATAAGTTCCGATAATGAAAGTATAATGTTTCAGGGTTGAAAGGCAAGGATGCGTCGGCGAAGAAGGAAACGTCTGACACGATGCTGCCGCCTCCAAACTTCACGCGATTCGGATTCAAGGTCAACTCGAGCGGCTTCAAGTCTCTGCCGACCATAGCGTACAAAGATTCGCCGAGGCCCAAGTTGCCGACTCCGCACAGGTCCGCGTCGAAGATCAAAGCTCGGGAAATCGTGATGAAAGATAAACCCACGACAGTGTTGGAGGACGCCCGGAACGAGAACAGGCATTTCATAGCCGGAGTGAGGACCAACAGGCGGTTCGAGCTGCAGATGAGAGCCAGGAAGCTCGAGACCTAGATTTTTCGTGTTATTTTATTTCATCATTATTATTAATAATGTTAGATTTTAATTGACTAGTTGTATGTTTGGGGATGCGTGTTGAAATTTTTGAACGCTGAAGATATCGCATGCACCTGAGTTCAAATCTTAACGACGACGTACATATATTGCTTTTATCAGAGTGCCTTATCTTTTAATTGTATGTAGTTTTTATTATTTTTGGCGTGTATTTACAGTTGCAGTTGTCATGTTTATTTTTATTTATATTCAAGTATAGTGAAAGTTGCATTAAATCAACGCTATACAATATTTTTATGTATGTGTATATATATAGGATAATTTAATTTTAAGAATTTGTTTTGTATTAAATAAAAATTAAATCATCCCGTTTAAAAATTTCTATGGAATTTAATGACTTGTAATAAAAAAAATTCACACATTATAAAGTTGCATTATGAAAGCTATCCAGTAAGTGAAAAAAATTTGAATTGGGTGACGCCGGTTATATTTTAAAAGTATTCAAATACAACTATATTATATATAAAAAACTTGTTTTTACAAGTTTTTTATTAGCTTCACTCTGTTAGTTCCATGAAATTCCTACCCGTCAAAAATTTGTGATCTGATTTTGAACCACTTCCAATTTTTAGATCGCTTTGATATTTTACAGAAATACGGGGGTTAGCTAACATCGAAGTAAGCTAACGTCTCCGACATGAAGCTAGAGGAGTTTAATCATTGAAAATTACATTTAATCTTGTATCAGATCGAAGTGATGACAGCTAGCTATTCAAACGCGGCTTTCTACCGTAACCTAATTCAACAGTAGTACTTTTAAGTACCTTTTTTCACCCTCGTTTATTCCTTATCAACTCCTTACCAATTTATTTACAGTATGATCTAGAGATAGTAAGCCATTCGACATTGATAAATAATATGGGGAAGAAAAAACTTTAATTTAGCTCACCCATTAACCCCTTGAGTGCTGACGTCTTTTCTGTTGAAAGTTTCGCCAACATTTCCAACTAGAATTATTTACAAATCCAATAGAAAGCAGGTATAAAAATTGTAGCTAATCCAAACAAACCCTAGATAACTACCGCTGAGGATTTCGAGCTTTGTAAAGGTGTGTTTAGACTCTAATATATCTTGCAACAATATAAAATGAACAAAAGAAGTCTATTAATGAATGTATTCTTCCAAAACTAGTTCCATCCTCTTCATTGTTGTTAAAATGTAATGCTCACAATCGAAATGCCAAGCCATAATCTAAAATACTCGGCAGTTAGGGATTTCCGTCGAGAAATTCTGCTATGATTATAAATTCCGATGTGGAAAGGCTTAGCGGGTAGTATTCTTGTATATTTTTTACATACTCAATATACAAAGTCTATCAGCATATTTCAGGCTCATGGACTTGTTGTCAAAACGCCGATCAGCGTTGTTCAAGGATATAATGAAAAATAAACCGGTGATCACATTCGATACTGAGCGCATTTTAGTCAGTCAGGTTCGTATAGAGCGAAGTTCTGGCTTCCGGATGTTTTATATACACGGAAAAATGCACGATATATTCTTGGGCAATGCCAGGTACTGCCTAATATATGCATGGTTTTAAAACGAAGCGCGTTTTGAGATAAAGCCTCGAGACACGTACACGTGTATAATGTGTAGATAAACAATTTCCAAAGTGTTCCGATGACTAGTCGAACCTTATCAGTGCACGCGTCGGTTTCGGGTGCACTCTAGTTTGCAAAAAGACATATGAAATGGTCATTAACGCACCGACGAGACCTTGACACGTCTTGCACCATTACAATTAATAAAGCTGATACGATAATTAGCGACGTTCAACTGGGGGATTTTAAGTGGCTTTTGCCGACGGGAATGATGAGTGGGTATACACACACGGCTGGTCCCATATAATTAGCAGCATTGCACGATATGAAACATCGGTGACTCACTCCTCGGACTTGTAAATAGAAACAAAAATGTAGAGTTTCCGTAATCTCGGTTTGGTTTAGTGGGAAGATAAGGTTCGTCGTTACATTATAATGTGTATGTGTTCGGTTTGCTCGGACCGGAATTAGTCACGGGTAATGGCGAGATAGTGGTTCGGCGAGATAATGCACAATTGTATTGTAATCTTTCGATGTTTGCAGGTGTTGCTTTCCCGAAATGAGAGTTGGGAGTCAGACATTGCGAAATTTCTCGGAGGTCAAGGCCTGCAGTGGCTGCGAAACCGGTGTATGATGCAAGGCTTATCGGTTGAATTGTGTGATTTATTATTATTGCAAAATTTTCTGAATGTTAAATATTGCCAGAAGATTCACACTGTGTAGTGGGCGGTCCTATAGCCTCCTCGGTCCAGACTTTAGTATGGTACTTAGTAAGCAGCATTGTAAAATGTACTATATTTGTTCCGTAAAAAGTAAACTAATTGATTAATAATTATTATAATAAAGGTCAAAGGTAACAATTTGATCAGAAGGTCATGAAAAGCATAACATTTCAATTTGATAAGGGGTGGGGGATAAAGTTTACCTAGTATTTAGTGAGACAGCATTCGTGGACATCGATCAATATTATAATATGACTGAATTATTTATTTTTAATGCGTCGTAAAAATTTCCATTGCCTTCTGAGCAATATAAAAAAAATATAGAAGAGGATTGTAAAAAGTGGGAATTTACATTTAATCATTTTAAATAAGAATAATGGACTTTTTTCCAAATAAATTTTTTGTAAAAGTTGTTCATTTATGAAGGCCCACCCCCACTCCTCTTAAAAGGCACGCAAAAGCATAGTTTGCGTATTTTAAATGGAGTAGGGGTGAGCCTTTGTAAAAAGTGCAATTTCTACATGTCGGATAAGATATTGAAAATGGCGATGTTGCCAGTGATGATATTGTAGATTGGATAAAACCAAACATGAAAAATCCGCACATGGAAAAAAGCATTTTCCACATTTTCCGAACTACATATATTTAAATTAAATTAGACTATAGTAAGGAATCTATTTTTTCAATTGAACATTTTTTAAAGCCGAAAACACAAGAAAGGATATTTTATGGGACCCGAAAAATCTGTACATGGAAAAAAAAGCGGATTTTTCATTATTTTTCGAACAAAATTCTGAACTGCATATAATTAAAAATTAAATTAGCCCATATCTAGACTATTGTAAGGTATCTATTTTTTCAATTCAAAATATTTTAAAGCCGAAAACACAGGAAAGGATGATATTATACGATAATTCCCGTTAACTGAACTATCAGTTTCTATACTTGTCCCGTCGGTTTGGTACTAAGAACATCATAGTAATCATTCCAGAAAAAAATTCTAATATTACAACTTTAAATTCAATATTTATTAAATGCAAATTAATTATTTTAAATAAAATCATTATCCTAGAACTTTCAATTTAAAAGCTTTTGGTTTCATTCCATACCTTATGCATTGAGCTGTAAATAAACAGTGATTAATCTTATTCAAAATGGACGACATTATATGCAAGTATAGAAACAAAGAGTTCATTTAACGAGAATTGGTGAAACTCAAATCCAAGTGCATAATTTTCTACACAAATTATCATTTTCATGACAGTTGAACCGTTGATATTTCAACGGTTGCTTTTGGAAAAGAATTGATACATAAACCACACCCGAGGCTATTGTCGTTAGCGGTTTTATCATGCACAGCCCTTAAAGTCAATCATCTACCCTATATAGTAATTTGCTCATTATTTATTGCTACCTTCGCACATCGTCCTCACTCCATACCAGTGGCGGCTCGTCTATATGGGCTGCAGACCTCCCAGTATAGTACATATGCATGCTATTTTTGTCTGCATTTGATCACCGGTATGGTCAACGAGCTATTACATCCCGATTAATCTCTGCAGCCCCCCTCTATGAATTATCACGAGCCGCCACTGCTCCATACCCTGTGCTAACCCCTTATTCCATCCCCACACGCTCGCCCAGCCTATATGTGTCTTCGTCAGCATTTACTGCACGATCTTCTGAACTCTATACTTGTCCATGCAAAAAAACATACATACATTCCTCCAGTTAATATATATATATTATAAATCAATCGATTTGGGATACAGTAAAAAAAAATTCAGCATTTAGTGGCCTAACAGTTGAACTGCACTGTACTGCTCTAGTCGTATTGCCGTACGATTGTAAAATGAACACAAGCATTTAAAAGTCAAATTAGCAACGGAACCGGAATAGCGTTATAATAAAAAAGAGTTATCAACTAAAGTGGTATGTAACAAAATACGCACGTTTCACACGGCAAACAAACATATTTGCGTATTAAACGATAAACACTCAAAAAGTCAACAATCGACATCTGCAACATGAAACCTATCCTAATATTTGCTCAGATTCAATTCAGCAATTGCGGTGTAATTTATTAGCGCGGAACGTCACCGAGTCCCCCCTCATCATCGAATCGCCATTTAAATACACACACACATGACTAAAAAATTGAGTGGCAACCTTTCAGCACACATACCCTCGAGTATGTGATCTCCATTTGGAGACTAAATCAGTCCCGTCACACTCTATAGCAGACCGGGTACTGTCTATTTTATTCTTACAGTGCTCTTGTGTTTAAAAATTGGTATATAGAATCACTTTTGGGTTTGACTAGATTTTGGCAAGGGTGTATTTTTGTGCAGGTTCGGTGTTATCACTACTGCGTTAGGAATATATTATCAATCCGGTGCTAAAATGTGCCTGCTGAGCCACTCGTGGTCTAAAGACGCTTTTTTCCCGACAAAATTAACGATGCGTAATACTGGCGTACAGGATTGAGCAATAAATACACTTTGACAAGCGATTTTTCGTTTTGGCGTATCGTTATTATTTTGCATTATGCGACTAAGCGCGAAAACACACAGAGTAGTACGTGGTACGTGTTTTTTTTTCCTAGACACTTTTAAACATGCGAAAATAATGCAAATTTTATAAGTTATAGGCGTTTAAACAATTAAAATCTGACAAAGCGAGAGACGTCAAGATCAGAGAAATGTAATATTAGGGCCGGGCCGCACCGTGCAACTTTGTCGGCCGACTTGTTGCGCGACACGAAAAAATGTATGGAAATGTGTGCGACAAACAAGTTGACGAGTGTGGCATGTCCCCTCAACCAAGTTGTTCGCGAGTTGAGCGGTGCGGCCCGGCCCTTAATAATGCCTTTAGGTGTTCTTTTGTTGTCAAGTGACATTCTGTCCATGGGCAAATTTAAATAATTTTAGCATCAGTCGTATTTGACGCTTGGTGCTCGACGTATGTCCAATTAAAAACTTCTCTGTTTGTTTATATTACTCGCAAGATGGGCAAGCATCGGTAAAAATTGCACAATACATTCAAAAGCACACAATAAACAACATGGGATACATTTTTATAAGTAAATTGATCCGATTGTATTCCGTGCGATGTAGCGTATTTATAGAGACGTACTGCGTCAAATTGACAACAATTATTTATTCGTAAGGGCCCCTCTATTCTTATTACGTCTCTCTGGTCAAGATGGTCAAAATTGTGGCATTTTTTAAACTTGTCTATTGCGATTATTTTTCACCATCATAGTGGCGGATTTGATTTGAATATATTGTTGACGAAACCGCGCAAAATGGCAAAGTTTCAAAACGATCGGAAGAATGTATCAAAGGATATCAAATCCAAATGTTGTCAGACGAACGAGCGAAGGCTAGCTTAGAAGAGGCTTGTAATAACACACCTTAAGCGAGTCACGTAGTACTACGTTTCATATGAGTTTGACGAGAACTGCGGGATACGCAGTACTGCGTTTATTCCAATAGTATTTGGAGATTTTTTTTATATGAGTTTGAATGTTGAGCTTTTTTTTATAATCTATTGTATTTATTCGCGCAGCCTTGTGTATTTGCTAAAGGTGTGATAATAAAAACGCCCCTAGCCCATATACATGGTACACAGTCTCAATACATCACCCCCTGGAGTGTTTTCGGTGATATTTTATCCACGCTTGATAACGGAGAATCCTATATTTAAGAAACTTGTCGGTTGCATATGGATATGCATACACGTGTGACCTCCCAAGCATATGCATTCTGCACGTGCAACTACACCTGTATGCAGTTTGGAGAACAACGGCTGTTTACAAACCGGGGACGTGACGGCCCATACCACTCAGTGTGTTTTCGCCCTAACAGCTGTTTTGTAAAATTCAAATAAAAATTTAGTTTAGTGAATTTCTGTATAAAAATGATTATTTTATGCTTGTAGTTTTTTTTTTAAAAGCGACTCAGCTGTTAAAAGAACACGTGAACAAAAAATTGATAAGAGATCAATGCCGTAATACGAAAAGAAAGATTTCTTAACATTGTTAAACTATGTATAAAAATATTATTGTAAAATTGTTTCTTTTATCGCTAGGACTTACGGTGATGCAGACAATAACAAAATGAAAAGAAAAAAAAGTGATTTCCAAAATTTAATACTGAATTTTCCTCGTGCTAACATTAAACAACTATGTAATATTATATGTATATATATATAAATAACGAATTTTTAAAATTTGAATAAAATTGATAGTCGGTAAAATTGAAAACATCACATTTAAACACTCGGAAGTCTTAAACTACATTACTTACATTAGAAAAGTAGCGAATTACAAGATCACAGTGATTTCTACGCCGTTCAGCCAAAACCAAAACCGATGCAAATTAAACCAAAGCTCGCACGAGCGTTGAAAATTCGTTTACAAAAAGGTGTAAAAAATCCACCGAGCGTCAAAAATATACACATAAACACATATACACTTTTAAAAATCTCAATTTACAACGCGGTCCTTTTTGCCATTTTTTTGGTATCGGAGTTTGCATACAACGGGTCTGTGAAATCAAAAATAAACTAAATTAATAATCTAATGTCGATCCTTCCACGAGGGAATGTGAACTCCGTTACGCACGCCGGCATTTTGAGCGGCGTACCCTCTTGGGTGTCGCAGACCAGATCGTTCTGAAAGATAAGCCACAAACATTCCGACACACACACACAGAATGCCGACGTACGTACCTGAAGTTGCGTCGACACGTTGCTAACGAGGAAAACGGTCAACGGTGGACTTTGAGGAGTCTCGGGTCAGCTCGTCAGCAACGTGTGGAGGCGACGTCGAAAAATCAATGCCACAAGCTTTACAAATATGTACAAGTGTTAAAATATAAATACACGTTGACGTAGTTTTGCCTGACGGAACTAATTCGTGTCGTCTGTTATGCTCGATTGCAGTTCTGTGGGGTTTCAACGGAATCGGTAAACATTTCCGCGACGGATTTCGTCTGTTGAATGGAATTCATTAAAAGTATACGTTATGAATTTAAGTCACGTATTGATACAAGCTATTTTATCAGCATATACAAAGAAAACCCATTAATTGACTTTTTTTTTAAATCTATTTTTCGTCTTATTTAACCGTTAGGCTGCTGTGATATTTTTCAAAATCCTAGCGAGAAATGCTAATTAATATTTTGGTGTTTGGTAGCTCACTTTCTCTTTCTTTCGCGATTGTAAATTAGAGCGTGCGAGTGAGATGCACTAGAGGTTATTGTAAACATTTAGTGTCCATTAAATTGCACGACGGCTCATGACCTCTATAATAGAAAACGATTTTCTATTGTTTTTGTTATTATTCTGTAATATTATAGATACAAAACAGTGGAATTAGAATTAACTACCTAATATAAATCAGCAATTCTCGCCATTTTCATAAACAAAGATATATCGTTGCATTAAATAATCAATAATTTATTTTACTATTTAATATTGGTATTGCTTAATAATTATCAATTCGTATTGTTAGCAGGGGCATCATTTGGGGGGGCCCCCTTAGATTTGAAGGGGACTATCCACATTGTTTAATCTAATATTATAAATTTTTTGTATTAAAATAATAAACCAACAAAAATATCATATTGAAATTCTTTAAAAACAAGTTGATTATTCCCAGAAAAAAAAAATGTTTCAAATATATTTAGTTTTATTGTTTGAGATTTATTTATTTTGTACTTTATATATATATATAATAATTAGAGGTAGGATATTGACAGTGCAATCCATTGTTGTAAATCCTTTGTAAAAAAGGTTCAGCAAACCTTTAACAATGCATTTACAACCTTTGAACAATACGCGGCACCTTCTGGGTCCGGTGACTAATAATAATACACCCCCCCCCCTAGAAAGTCATTATTTACTGATTAAAAATTTTGCCCCCCCCCTAGGAAAAGTTGAAATGACGCTTCTGGTTGTTGGCTTTAAATTGTATACATTTCATAAATTGTAAAAGTATTAAAATTTAACTTTATTTTATTTTATATGACTGAAAAATTTAACATACTTTCGGTTAAAACGCTAAAAATGTACGTATTAACATTATTTTATATGCATGAAAAAATCTATCAATTGTACAATCAAATTATGAATAAATTTACATTAAAAATGCTGATGATAAAATGTTCATTTGATCACCAAAAAAAAAATTAAACATTATTTTATATATATAGATAATGAGCTTTCATCAATACGACTCAATTTACTTGCATTTCAATACTATAAATGTTGAAAGATGATTTCCACAGCGTCTTTATAAACCGAGCCAAACTTTTCATATATTATACATATATAATAAAGTTCCGTCAAACAAAACAAAGTCCTTATAATATTATATGATAAAAACAAACATTTTAATCTCAAAACATTTCTTGCACCTTTCGGCAAACGATCGACGAGTGAGTGTTGTGTGTGTTTGTGAATTTATTTACAAAAATAGTTCATTAGAAAAATAATACGACCAAACGGTGCGAACGGCGTTTGTTCAGCGTCAACGTCACATATCAATACATATACATATATATTTATATGACTAGGATGATGATGAAGATGATGCAGAGGCGACGACGCTCGACTCGTGTGACTAAACACAAAAAGGAAACTTAGCACTCTATATATGTATATATATATTATATTATATATATACATATAAGGTGGATTTATAACTGATGAAGCATACTATTATCACACTTGACCCCTCTAGATTGCACAGTTTAAGCTTCGACGAGTAGCGTCCGGCACTAGAGTGCGGCCGAGTCGGCGGCCATCAGCGGGGACAGCGGCCCGGCCACTCTCCTCCCTCTCTCCACCTCGTAGTGGAGCTCCAAGCTGGGCCGGCGCGGCCCTTCCTCGGGGATGAACGCCGCCACCAGCAGAGCGCAGATGACGAGCAGCGCTCCGAAGACGAACGGCGGCCCCGGCACGATTCCGAGATACTTAGCCTCCTGCTCCGTGTAGTTCCTGTGTATCTTATTACCCAGGTGGTCCTCGTTCAGGTCGACGTGGAAGAAATAGAATATGACGCCGAACATGGCCGGGCCGAGGCCGTTGCACAAGCCCCTCATGCCCGTCACCATTCCTTGCACGACTCCCTGACGGTCCACGTGACTGTTTATGGACACGAACGCGCTTATCGCGGGGTACGTGATCGAAGAGATCGACGCCAGCACTCCGGCGGCCCACATCATCCAGGTCTGGCTGCCGAATCCGTACCACATCAGCTGCAGCATTTCGAACAGCAAGCCGATCATGATGGTGTGTTTGGCTCCGAGCGTTCTCATCAGGAAGCCGAGAACGATCTGGGCGGCTATGCTGAGGATTCCGACGGTGGCTATGAAGACGGCGACTTGCACCACGCCGAATCCCATGACTAGTTTGAGGTAGACGAATATGCACGAGTATTGGCCGGCCTCGGGGAGGTACGAGAGGAATACGGTGACGCACAGCATTAAGATGGTGCGGTCTTTGCCGACCTTGCGCAAGGCCGAGAACGGATCTGCCTGCTCCCAGGATATAGGCGCTCCCCACGAGCTCGGTCTCACCTTCTCCGGGAGACTTTCGGGGACGGCTACCAGGATGAAGAACACGTCCAAGACGGCTACGGCCGTGGCCACGGCTACGACTAGGGTCTCGCTGTGTGCGTCCATCAAGTAGGCTCCGAGTGCCGGGGATATGACCATGCTAGCGGCGAACGTGGCCGAGACTAGGCCGTATGCCCGGGAGCGCTCGGCCTCGGAGGTGACGTCGGCCACATAGGCGAAGACGATGCTGAAGGTGACGGCGAACACCCCGCTGATGCTGATCATGGCGAAGAACCACCAGGTGTTGATGGTCATCAGGGGTATCGGCGCGCAGGTGAAGAAGACGGTGACGAGTAGGAAGAACTTGCGACCCCAGACGTCGGAGAGGGCTCCGATGAGGGGGGCGCTCAAGAAGGAGAGGATACCTTTGATGCCCATGATGAGGCCGTTCATGAGGAAGGTGTGGTCGGGGAAGGTGGCGTTGAGCACGCTGATGATGGGCATGGTGAGGAGTCCCCACGCGAAGAACTCGAGGAAGATGACGACGAGGGCGTGCGGCACTGCGGGCGGGCCGATGCCCCCGGCTGCCGACATGGTCTCCTTGAGGGCCGATTTGCGCGGCCTTCCTGTCACTGCCATCCCGTCACTGTCACTGCAATCTGCTGCTTCTCCACTGGCACTTCCACTGGCACTGGCACTGGCACTTCCACTGGCACGCGAGTCGCTCTTCTCCGCCACGGCCGAGTCTCGTGTCGTAGCGTCGACGTGTCGCGTCACGTCTACCCTTCCGGTCGGCCGACCATCTCGCTTCGTGTGCAGTGGAGCTGGAGCTGGAGCTGGAGCTGGAGCTGGAGCTGAACGCGACCAAACGCTGACGATCGACCAGTCGCGACCTGAAACAATCGACACGCAACCCGCTCCACTCGGCTGCCAAAGCCAGACTGATGAGCGTACTTTACGTTGCCAACTTTACCATTGTGTTGGTTCGGCTGGTTTGTCATGTTTTGGTGATAGATTACAAGATAATTGGACTATTCGTCATATTGCGGTGGTCACAAAGATAATTTTTGCCATGAAAATCGCGAATACACAATATTTGGCACTCAAGTTCTCGTTAGTATGATAGTTATCGTTAGTATGATGAGAATATTTATTATAAAAAAAAATTAAAAAATCTCTATTTTCAAAGGCGCCGTCTTAAATAGCAACCACAGGTTGCGATACTGGATATGGAAATATCGTATGTAGATATCGTGTGTGTGGACGGCGCCAAAGAGAGTGGCAAAATTTTGGAATAGTTTACCAAATTTAAAGGTAATTAATATGTGTAAAATACATTTGTTTGCAGATGATACATTGATATATATATAATTGGAAAGAATGTTGATGTAATATCTGAGATTTTAAATATAGAATTGTAACGCGACGTTTTCCCATCGTCCCATAGGGCAGCACTCGCCCTTTATTTCGAATGGCCACCCAGGGAAAAGCTATAGGGCGCGATCACACAGCGAGGGAGCGGTATGCTATACGCGGGATATTTTTTTTAGATAGTTTTAAACACACACAAATTGTAGGGTCATACCCGGTACGATACGCCGGATCTTACGGGATCGTGCGGGATCGGAGCGGTCTCGTTGAAATTCTATAGAATTGTTTATACTAACTTGACGGTGATATATACCAATTCGTCGACGCTCGGACGACGCTTGACAGTGATCGATAACGGTGTATCCCATATTTTTTTTGACATCTCCTCCCAAGCTTCATTGCGAATGTTTTGGTCCTTATATTTTACGGATCTGACGTCATAGACACATTCGTACTGTCGCACAACTTCTATTAATTTTTCTGACATTATGAACTGCGATGTACCGATATTATGAACTGCGATGACCGAGCTCAAAAGACGAACTGTTTGCAGTCACCACTTTCTTGAGTATAAAAAGTATAAATAAAAAATACTTTGTTCTTGATATAAAATAAAGTAAAAATGGGCTCTCTTTAAACGAACATGTTATTGTATCGACATGTACATACATTCATACGGAAATGCATTCAGTATCAATTAGTTACAGTCCATATTGAGTGCACTATAGCCCTTTACGTAAAAAACATCTTTGTTCGTTTATCTGTTGATGGTATTAGGGATTTAAGTACGTATTTAGTTTTTGTACCAAAAAACTTGAGTCCATTGTCTAGTCATTTCTGTTTATTTAGTAACAATTGATTCCGGTAAACAATTAGTGTACTACATAAAACCCTTTATGCTGAATACATCTTTGTCCGTGATCGCAGAGTTTGTTTATGAAAGTATCGAATGAGTATTTAATTCTTAAACCTACCCGGAAACATTAGTCAATTGTTGTTATAAACCGGACACTTGTTTGTCTATTTTTGTTAATTGTTTACTAATTAAGTTTAAAACTGAATTATTAAACAATAAAAGCTTGAAATCCTTAATGTAATTTGTATTTTCTATAATCTTATTATTCCGACAAGTTCTGCTATATTTTTTTGCAAATATGGGATACACCGTTATCGATCACTGTCAAGCGTCGTCCGAGGGTCGACGAATTACTATATATCACCGTCAAGTTAGTATAAACAATTCTATAGAATTTCAACGAGACCGCTCCGATCCCGCACGATCCCGTAAGATCCGGCGTATCGTACCGGGTATGACCCTACAATTTGTGTGTGTTTAAAACTATCTAAAAAAAATATCCCGCGTATAGCATACCGCTCCCTCGCTGTGTGATCGCGCCCATATAGGCGCACGCGCATGTAGAACGCGCTCTCTCTACATCCAGCCGTCAGCCGGGACGGACCTACCTCCAGCATCTCCGCCGAGCGTCTTCAGAGACGCCCAGAGATCGCCATCTTGTGTCCACACGAGGCAGTACGGAGTTTGTCTCCTGCCTCCCCCCTCCCGCTGCTGTGACGCGACCGCAGAGCCAGCTTCCGGAGGAGCTGTTATCAACGCAGAGGACTTGCAATCAGGAACCTCCCCGACTATATACACATATATAATTGTGGCAACCCCAAAGGCTGGCCGTAAACGGAGGTGTTTTCGCCCCGAGGGCGGTCAGGGCGTCACGGGAAGCTATCTCTTCCCTTCGAACCTCGCAACCGACAACACCTCTCTCGTCTCCCACACTCGCTGTACCTGAACGAATAAACATTGTTTCCCGAAGCCGAACACCGCGTTTCAATCAATCGCCTGCTCTCCATATAACTATCCCAAGGTTAGTCCACGTTTCCACCTAAATTGACTCTTGGAGGAATAACGACGTATCACGCCCTCTGCATAAAGACGCGCGTAAATCCGTTCATTACAGAATTAAATTATGTGAATGACTGGTTGTGTGAAAATAAATTAAAGTTGAATGTGAATAAAACAAAAATGATGTGGTTGAATGGTAAAAATAAAAATATATTGAATGAAATTAGAATTGATGATAAGTTAATTGAAAAAGTTGAAAATATAAAATACTTAGGTGTATACATAGATTCAGGACTAAATTTTAAAATGCACGCTGACTATATAATAAAAAAAATGGCTAGAAAAGTTGGTGTATTATGTAGATTAAGAAATATTTTAAGTAAAAAAAGTAAAATTTTAGTGTTTATTTCAATTGTCTTGCCACATGTGGTTTATTGTGCCACTGTGCTTAATTTGTTTAGTGGCCAAGATTTAGAAAAAATGCAAAAAATACAGAATAAAGCTATGAGAGGTATTTTGAATGTGAGTAGATTTAAGAGTATTGGAAGTATGTTAGATGAATTAGGATGGATGAGTATTAGAATTATTACTAAATATTAGTACATTGTCTTTTGTTTATAAGTTAGATCATAAGTTATTACCTAAGTATTTTGATGATTATATAATAAGGAATAGAGATAAACATAGTTTTTATACTAGAAATAAGGACAAACTAGTTGTAAGTAGAGTAAGAAAGAATAAGACAGCTGGGGGTGTTTTTCACAGGGGTGTGCTCATGTATAATGCCCTCCCTGAGTGCATCAGGTCTGCTAAAAACATGCATTCTTCACTAAATGCATTCCTGCGAGATGCGAAGAGACACCTCTGTGAGGGACAATACATATAAGTTAATTATAAAATTTTAGAGTTAAGTATAATAATTAAGATGTATTTTTAAATTAGCTTCATAGCTAAAATATATATAAATAAATAAATAAAATAAATGAATTGGTAACTTCTAGTAACCTACACCTCAAACTTAAAAGAATATACTTACTTAATATACATAATATAAACTCTAAATAATATACATACTTGATGATTTCAAAAAAATTATTGGTCTTTTGTAAGTTCTTCTTTTTCGGTTTATTCATATTATTAAGTACGCCGCGGATTGAGCGAATTGCCCTTAGACCAACGGATATCTGTTATCGAGTTAACTAAGTGCATGCACTTACTTCCAAGGATTATATCTGGACTCTAAGTGCATTTAGGCTAAACAATGACCGTTAAATACATATCCGAATACGTGACTATACAACAGGTAAACAGATTAGACGTCCTGAGAGATCGACCCTTTATAAGGCGGTACGTAGGCGATATCATGTCATTCTGGACTGAGCACTGCTAGTGCGTGTATCTCCTTAACCTTTCCTTACCGGTGATAGAAACATAGTCGACATTTACTCTAATTGTATGAATATCTCTTTAAATATACTAAATACAGAGTTCATATTTTGGGTATTCCTCAGCAATACATTAATGTATTAGATAGAATTATTATAATATACACGTATTTATCTGACGCAACAGAAAAAAATATTTTATCGAAGAATCGGGCATAATGCGCAAATGCAGTGTGTGTTATTACGTTTTTTCCTTCAGTCGTGTCCCGTTCTCGGTGCGCGCGTGTTGTTTTTTTCGTTTCGGAGCTTTTTTGTACCGTGTGGACCAGCACTTTATTTGTGTTTCTTGATTATTATATTGTAAATACGGTAATAATTATTTAATGTTATTTTTTTTTTAATTTGCTATGCTACATTGTATATTATATTTATATTTTCAAAGACAATTTTAATTTTTGAAAAAAATGGCTGAAAGAAATTTGATGAATGAAGAGGAATATGATAGCGATCTCGATTTTGAAATAAATGATAATTTTACTGATACGGAAGATTTTATTGAAGATATGGAAGATACAGATTCGGAATTAGAGGCCAGTGAAAATGAAGACGAAGAAGTGTATACATCGAATCATGGATTTCAATGGAATTCATTACCACCATCATCCTCAAGACGTAGAGAGTGCAATATTGTTACCGAAAATTCAGGACTTATAAATGGTAGCACTACTGTAAATACTATTAGAGAAATGTTCTCTTTGTTTATAAATTCAAATATGGTGAGAGAAATATGTGAACAAACGAATCGTCAGTTACATCGTACATCCACGAAAATTATCGAGCCGATATTGGCAGAAGAATTGCTTGCATTCATTGGAATAATGCTTGCGTCTGGCAGAAATAGGACCCGAAAATTAAGCTTAAATGAATTGTGGACTAATGACAGCGCTTTTTGCCAACCATTTTTTACGGCATCTATGTCTCGGGATAGGTTCATCACAATATTCAGTCAAATTCGTTTTGACGACAAAGAAACCAGACAAGAAAGAATACACGTGTCGTCTGATAAATTAGAACCTATCAGGACAATTTTTAATAAATTTGTAGAAGAATGTAAACGTAATAATTCTCCAAGTTGCAACATTACTGTGGATGAACGTTTGGCTACCTATAGAGGCAATTGCCCATTCCGCGTGTATATGAAGTCGAAACCCGGTAGATATGGAATAAAAATGTGGGTATCGGCTGACTCTTCAACAGCATATATATTAAATATACAGGTTTATACAGGTATGGTTAATAATTGCCGAGAGATAAATCAAGGGAATCGTGTAGTGATGGATTAAGTTCAACCGCAATATGGCACCAATAGAGGTGTAACAACGGACAACTTTTTTACTTCGGTGGCATTAGCTGATAACCTTTTAGATAAAGGGCTAACTCTAACTGGTACCCTACGTAAAAATAAACGGGAAATTCCTAAAGAATTTTTACCATCGAAACATAGACTTTTACACAGTAGCTTGTTTGGTTTTACATCAACCAAGACATTAGTTTCGTATGTGCCAAAAAAAAAATAAAGCAGTTTTGCTATTGTCTACTCAATTTCATGACAGTGAAGTGAGTAGTCATGAAGAAAAGAAGCCGGAAATAATAATGTTTTATAATAAAACAAAAGGTGCAGTAGATACCGGCGATAAAATGTTTTTATGGAGATGCTGGATATAGCTGCGCTAAATGCATATTTGCTATGGGCGCAGAAATATCCAGAATGGAAGGCGAATAACAGAAGTCGACGAAAATTATTTATTAGAGAACTTAGTTTGGAATTAGCTATGCCCAATATTGTATTTTTTTTATTTACGTTTACTTCTCATTTTTTTTTATCAATTTATGTATTTGTGTATTAAAATTATTATTGTGAAAATAAATACATGAAAAGTACATATAAACATATTTTATTTTATTTGATGAAAAAATTGAATATATTTTTACGCATAGGTTTTGAATCATCGCGTAATTCTGGCGGATGTGATGGCTGATGGCAGATGGCTGATAAATATTCATATTTATCAGACTTTAAAATCACGAATTTCTAGAACGACTGAGTCGACATCACCGCTGCACGCGTAATTTTTTAGCACCGTAAGGGAAAGGTTAATCAGCAATAAATGCTGTGAAACGACTGTTGGCCTTTTACTTGGATCCTCCACCCACCCCTACGCAACAATATTATATTATTTTTATGTCCTATAGTTTTTGTTTTTATCTACGATAAAAATATCTAGAATTATTCGTTAGACACCTTTGCATCATTAGTGTGGATAATTGGTATTATACTCTAGTACAGCGGTTTCCAAACTTTATGCTACTACGCCACTCTTAAAAAAAATTTTTTTTCCGCGTCTCCCTACCTTTTATTTTTTAATAAATATTATAATATAGACACGTTTTGAATAACAAACCTTTATTTTAAAAAAAAATACTGAACACTACAATAGACAGAATAATAAAAATGACCACTAACACGAAAACCATGTGAAATACAAAGGAGGTATGTAAAAAGGTTTTGCTATAACATAATCTTATACGAACACGTATATTTATTTTTATATTAAATTACTAATTAAACTACAACTAACACATCAAAATTTAATGCGAAAGATGTTGTAGGAATCTCGTCGTCGTCATCGTCATCGAAACCTTCGAGAATATTCCGCAACAACAAACTACATTCCCGAAACCCAGACGACATGCACCTGCAGTCATTATATTAAACTCAGGCGGAACGCCCCTACCAGTCGAGTGGAACCAAAACGGTCGAAACACGCCGCCACCATTAAAATACATCGAGCGGAAAGGCGCCAAGCATTCCAGAAAATTCGACGCCTCGACGAAAGCAAATTCCCCTCGTACGCGTCAATAACCACTTCCATCAAGCATTCCAGAAAATTCTACGCCTCGACAACAGTGCATTCCTTTCTTACGCATCAACAAACCACCACCATCGGTCAGGCGATTCCAGAAACACTATAAAAGGAGGTACAACCCAAACAACGCCAGTCGACCCACAGCAGCAAGCGTCGACACACAGCAGCAGACCAGTCAACATACAGCTCCTGACCAGCCACCACTACACTACGCGGACTTGGAAGATCAACCAGCCGGACGAGCCAGCAACACACTGCCGTATCCAGAGACCTTCCGTACATAGCTGAATGCTGAGCCAGCGACACTCTACCATATCCAGAGACCGCTGAACGACATACTTTTGCCCACAAATACCATACCTTTGTACAACCATAGGCAAACAATAAAACTTTATAAAACTAGCACAACAGTGTTTCGTTAGGCCGGGATACGGTCAACACACATGTAACCCGCCTACATTGGTACTACTCCGACGTGATCTACGCAACCTTCTGATCATCCAACAGCGCTGTCAACACATCGCTACCCCGCCTACATTGGTGACCCCATCTTTGAACCACACAACAGTGTTTCGTTAGGCCGGGATACGGTCAACACATCGTACCCCGCCTACAATGTTGTTATTTATTGACACAAAGTTTGAGGCGTGAGGAATACAGGGGACGTTGTGCTGGAACTCAGGGGAGGGAGTGATGCTACACTCGACCTCACAGCGGTTCTTCAGCACTGATGGTGGATCTCTGGGCCCCGTCTCCCCCTGGAGACGTGCACAGGAGAGATCTTTCTTCGACGGTCGATGACGGGTGAGAGAGTCGCTCTACATGCGCGCGTGCCTATAAGGCTTTTTCCTGTGTGGCCACTCGAAATACAGGGCGAGTGTTGCCCTACGGGACGATGGGGAGAACGTCGCGTTACAACTTATTATTATTATTATTAGTAATATTTATATATTTATTTTTTGTTAACTATTCATCAATACTCTTTTTATTATCTATATATATATATATATATATATATATATATATATATATATATATATATATATATATATATATATATATTATTAATATGGGCGTTGGGGAGATTGCACTATTCTCCCCATCGTCTGGAATAAAAGCTATTATTATTATTGTTCTATGCATTCTATTTCTATGCTGAAAGCCCTACCCATGAGACTTTTCTGCGAATCGAGTTACTGCAAACGTCGACACAGCGAAATTACTTTTCTGCTATTATTTTTTATTTATTTTATTCTAAACAGACCATTGTGGCATAACAGGAATTCCTAAAGCGCCACAATGGTCAAAAATATAACACAAAAAAAAACAAAATAACAATTAAACACAAATCAATACACAACGAAAATAATACACCCATCAATTATACATAAAAAAATACATTTGAACATAAACATAAAAAACAGCATTTAATAATAACAGATAAAGTAAAAATATCAAATAAAAAAATATATAGCATAAGGAATGCCTTGCACCTACAGGCAGTTTCAATAAATATGTAAAAAAACAACTACAAATACAAAACATCCCTGTATTTAAATTAGAAGCCGGGGGTAAAACCTGTATTTAAATTATCCCAAATTAGAAACCGAGGGTAAAACGATACTCGCCGGATTTCCAAAGGCGCGCTCTGTCTCGGTATTCGATCGTGGAGCGCAAAAGAAGCAAACGCGCAACAGCGGCGAGCCATGGTCGGTGTACGCGGTGTTGGGAGTGCGCGGTGGGGTTGGAGGTCTGGTGTGTGTGTGTGTGTGTGTGCGAGCGGAGCGGTGACAGATGCGTGTTGTCGCCTGATGGTGTGGGGCGATGTCGGGGGAGGAGGGGGCGGCTGGGGGCGACGGGGGCGCAGGCCTCGGTGGGGGCTCCGCGCGCTGCCCCGCCGTCAAGCGACTGTTGCGCGAGGCGGCCGAGCTGGGGGCAGGGGCGGAGGCGGCGGGGTCGGGGGGCGCGGTGGGGGCGCAGCCTCTGGCCGACAATTTGTTCGAGTGGCACTTCACGGTGCGCGGGCCGGCCGACACGGAGTTCGCGGGCGGCCTCTACCACGGCCGTATTCTTCTGCCGTCGCAGTACCCCATGCGGCCGCCGCACATCATCCTGCTGACGCCCAACGGCCGCTTCGAGGTGAACCGCAAGATCTGCCTGTCGATCTCCGGCCACCACCCCGAGACGTGGCAGCCCTCCTGGTCCATCCGCACGGCGCTGCTCGCGCTGCAGGCCTTCCTGCCCACCCCCGCCGAGGGCACCATCGGCTCGCTCGACTACTCGCCCGCCGAGAGGCGCTCCCTGGCCCGCCGCTCGCGACTCTGGCGCTGCGACGCCTGCGGACCCCCCGACTCTCTCCTGCTACCCCCCACACCCACCCCACCCACTCCCACCCCCGGCACCTCGCCCTCCCCCTGCTGCTCGTCCGCGCGCCCCTCCGCCAGCGGCGCCCCCTCGGTGGCGGCAGCGTCGTCGGCGGTCGCGTGTCCCGAGCGCCTCCCGCGCCCGCCCTCTCCGTCTCGGCTCGCTGCCTCTCCGCCCAGAGATTCATTAGACAGCTTCAGAGACTGTGTCGTCGTGTGTCTCATTATCTCCATAGCCATATTCGTGTATAGACGGTTCAATCTGTTCTCGTACTTGGACTTGCTCCACGACTACTAACACACACCACACACCCCTCGGACTAATCTGCGGGTGACTTTTTAACTTTGCGCCGACCCAACGGACCCAACGAGTCTAAACGGCTAAAAAGTTTAAACATCCGATGGCGTGATGATTTTCCAATTTTTTATTTTTTATTTTATCACATATGTGTATGAAAATATTTC
Organism: Arctopsyche grandis; assembly: GCF_051622035.1. NCBI lineage: Eukaryota > Metazoa > Arthropoda > Insecta > Trichoptera > Hydropsychidae > Arctopsyche > Arctopsyche grandis. The sequence goes on from NC_135367.1 coordinate 1,533,692, forward strand.
AATGTATAAAATGTATGTTTCCATTTATGTACCACTTTTCTGTTAAATTATGTATGTATATATAATTCTTTTAAAATTCTGTACTCGTAGAACACGACGAGTCCTCTACTTGTGATCAGACAAGCTTCTTTTGCCTACGAAAATCGTTCACTGTTTTAAACTAATGTTGCACCCTTTGATTTCAACAGGTAGTTCCGGAAAGGAATTGATACACATATTAAAAGGGCTGTATACCCGAAACTTAAATTTTGTTACCGTTCCTTTCTTCGATATATATATATATTGAGTGTATGTATATATTGAGTGAATGCGACAATATATATCAATATATATATATTGAGTGAATGCGACAGTTGCGCTTCGACCAGATAAAACGTATTTTAAATTGACATAATCGAGGTTTCGTATTCTACTATTTTCACCTCCAAAACTGGACAAATTAAAAAAAAAATCATCATCAGTATGAGAAAGATACTTTCTGTGCATCTATCGGCGTATTTTTTTTTTTTTAAATCGACCGTTAAATAAGCACGCTTGACTCGTTTCGTGGGTGTAAAAAAGAGGCGATTTTATAGATGTTTGGCGGCTCCTAGCCCCTATAAAAAATAATTAATCAAAAAAATAAAACGATAGATGCACCCCAATGGTGGATATCCATAGCATATTAAAAAATAATTTCTCTAGTGCCATAATTGAGGAAGGGAGAAGTATAGTACGTTTGTATGGACAAGGCGCTGCTGTCCAGCCCTCTTAAAGTTGTAAGTTACTAGTGGTTTTATTCGGCCTGCTTCGGATAAACGTGGCTTATTTAATAGTAAACATTTCACCTACCTACATATAAACAGTGTAAAACAGCACTAGAAAAATGCATTTATTTAACCACTTCATCACCACAAGACATTAATTCTACATACTTGTCGATGCACTGCACATCCACTTAAACATACATTTTTATATATATCCGTTTTTATAAAGAGAGAAAAAGAAAAAGCTCGACTAGTGTACCATTTTTTGAAGGCAAAAGACACTTGTCCGTCGATTTCTTCTTATGACATACGTACGACGGATTCCCAGCTGAATGAAGTAATTCTCCGGCTTCGGTCGTCGAAACCGCTCAGCTCGATGTTTCCCGATTGAACGGAATCCCCGATATAAATGAATAATGTCTGAAAAAACTCTTCATCGTAATTGACTCTTTGTAAACATGGTGGCAATAAAATGTTTATAATGTAAAATTTTATTTAACGTCGAGTACAGAATTACAGTGGAACTTCGATTTCGTTCTGGAACTGTGCTCATAATTCAAAACATTCACATATCAAATTGTCAACATTGGCCACTCATTAATGCTCCTTAGCTTCTATCGTGATTGTCGTAGTAATACTTATCATCGAGTCACTCTCAATTCAAGGTTCCACTGTATATATATAAATCAATAAGTCAACATTGACGGTATATTATTCCAATTATTCATATATATATATATATATAAATTATATAAAAATCCATTTTGTTTTAAGACGTGTGATAAAGTAACTTACCTGTAATACTTAGTTTAATTTTGACTAAAATGAGGATTGATTGTATCTTGCCCTGAATTACGGCACGAGTGTACTAAGCGAGGCCGTTCAAATTAATATTTAAACATGGTTCATACGAAGGTTGTGCAACTTTATACGTAAATTTCCATCGAAGAAACATGTTCATCGCGATTCTAGAATGTTCCAGTTTGAAGCATATTAAATCGATGAATACACACATGTTTCCTTATGTTTGTTTCTTAAGGAAATATGAAATATCTCGTCGGTGGCTAGATTAGATGTTTATACGATGACGTGTTCCGATCGGCGAACGTCTCGTTGACACATTCTAGTGTCGTGTATTGTTTTTGCTGATAACGTAATGTGATCTATGTAATCTTTTGTTGTGCTATTTATACGCATACACATCGACGAAACTGTACAGAGTATAAAATTATGCTTAAGAGTGTGTATAAAAAACCGGATAAATCCATCGAGAGTAGTATTTGTGTGCGGATGAGGACTTTATAGTAAATTATAATAATATAGTACGTGTAAAATAAAAAGAATTATATATATTATTAAAAAAAATATTGTCTTGTAAATATTTCCGTGTGATACTTGTATATAGAACTATGTATGTATGTATGTATATATATATATATATATATATATATATATATATATATATATATATATATATATATATATATATATATCCAAGAATCACGATTCACATTGTTCAATTTTCGAAATGCAAATTCTGAATATGATGATAATTATACCAAAGCGACTATTTTATAGTTAAATTACTAACGTGTGTATCTTTTTTTCCGTTTTGCATTATCAATGTGTTCTTTGCTACGTACATACGTATGTGTTAGAATTGCACAAGTATTTTCCATGCTTGTAATGTTTTATGTCAATTTAGATTGATGTCGTTTTGAGTCATTGTGTAATGATCACACAATAAATGCATATCAAATCACGACTATTATTTGTTTGCCAGTTACAGTGATGTGTTCTATCAAAGAGGATTTTTTTTAGTATTGATTTTCAAATTTTTATATGTATGTATTATCATGTTTTAAAAATGTTTCAACAAGGAAAAAGTATGATTTTTCTATTATTTATCTTTTTTTTTTTGTTAAGGTTTGAACCTTTACTATATTATATTTAATTGTTTGTTTCTGTAATTGTCTCAAAATGTGTTACTAGATGTAATAAATGATCATGCAATAATTAAACATTCCTCTTTTAGCGTACTGTGTGATTGCTTGGCCGTTTGTTTTTTCGTTTATTGTTTAAACGAGAATTGCATTATTAAAAGTAACAACGCCTTGCATTTTTGTATTTTCATAGTTGTGACCATTAGCTTACGTTTGGTCAGTATAAAGTACTAAAATTATCGTTAATTACTATTGTAGTTTTATGCATCTAGTCTACGGATAATTTTTTAGGTTAACTATCATTGTTAATACAGTGTGAAATACTCTATTTTCCATTTAGATACTTTATCTACAATTATCAAAAAAGTACATATACATTTGTTTTTCTGAGCTGCATTATCTGTTTAATTTTACTTTTTAGTTTATCATTATTGATAAGAAATACACATGTATATTTTGTTCTATTGATATCCTTTAAGTATAATAAATATTATTTCATTCATTATATTACTTGTTTTTATTGTCTTAAACCCATGTTATGTGATAAGACTCGATACAACTTTTAATTACATATATGCTGACTCAAAGTATGCATTGTTTTCATTGATATTGTAACGTATGCCTAAAAGGAGCCGTCGGTTAAGTGCAATCGGATTAGGCCGAGTGGCATCCCCAATATTTCCCAGAATCCAGACGAGCGTGAGACCGTTATAATTTGTTTCGAGGATTATCTCCAGACTAAGTGCGAGTCGGCTAAACAATGGACGGACTTAGCGGTCGGTACCGGCACCCAGCCACTTCCCGCTAGAATTCTCAGAACTGACTGCGCGAGACCACATATCTGGTACGTGACTATAACAATAGGTAAACAAACGTGTCGAGGAAGATGCCCTGAGCGACCTGTCCTTTATAAGGAGAGACCATATCAAGACATTCTGGATGGCAGTGCGTGGGTCTCCTTAATCACCAATAAATGCTGTGACACGACTATGGCCTTTTACTTGGATCCTTCACCCACCCCTACGCAACAATATGTAAGAAAAATTGAAAACGGTTTTTCGAATGATTTAGTTATAGGCCAGGTATGTATTTTCAAGTAAATAAATAAAGGCTTTTAAAGAATAAGAACCCTATGACATTAACTCTTGTGGTTTCATCGATGCTCCTGAAAATTACATATTAATATTGGGCCTCCTCCGCATTTCCCCTATTCAATTGTCCAGGGGGGGGGGCAATTCTAATCAGTTCAAAGACGCCAGGCTAAATAAAATTCTTTAGTAACGTTGGGTTGATTCTGTGACAAGAAATACCAGGTGGGAGCAGGATTTACACCGAATACAGGTCTATAATGACAGCTTTTGTCGCAACTCGGCTTACGTCTAGAATAATTAGTACAAGGCAGCCTGAAAAAATTATCACTTGGATTTAAAGTCAAGGGTAGAAATTCTCTAGACACGGATGTTATTAAAAACACTTTCAAAGTAGGATATATTTGAAAAAGCTCCTCCTTCCTAATAGTAGAAACGGTTCGGTGATTACTGGTCACAAAGTCACTAAAATCTCTATAACGGAACATCTGGCAGCCGAAAAGTCCATCACACTTGTACAGACTCCAGGGATGTTCAACTCGAGAGCACCCCGGAAGTCGGTTTCTTGAGATAGCTAGTGGTAAGCTTGGGCGGGACTGGTTTCCTCACGGTGCCTTCCTTCGTCGTCGATGGTCTGGTCTCTGCTGATGTCTATCTCTCTCTCTCTCTCTCGTACAGTGTGCGTAAGGGAGTGTGATACAGGACAAAGGCGGGAAATTATATAATAATGATAACAGGTTGTAATTCTGTTTGTATGGTGACTGTATTTTATATATATATATAAATACAGAGAATAAGCAGGGGGGGGGGGGGGAATAACAAAGTAACCACGCGTGCCCTTTGAGGTTAGCCACGCGTAGATCAGTTGTCTGCCTTCTGGACGAAGACAGACCAAGCTTCCTCTGGTGCACACCGGACGGATACTGGAGCTGGTCTCCAAGTATCGTCACAACCCTCACCAGCCTCTAGCTGGTGATTTCGGTGGCGAGGTGGGCCCCGTAAACACCGGGGTGTTAACGCGCCAAACCGCTATCGACAACTGTCAGTTTGTGTGCCAACCGCTGACTCAGGGTGGCCAGCACAAAAATATATCGGCCAAATCGTGGGTCGTAAAGCCACGAAAGCCGATCATCAGACATAGTCTGAACATACTCCCCCCGTTGGAATCCAGAGGATCGGATTCCAAAACAAATGAATTAATCAAGAGACTAATGAAGCATGACAAATGAGATAACAAAAGAACACAACAAAAAAGACATAAACAATACACAATCAGTAATCAAAACAAAGGTTCGTCCACCGTCAATCGTCCGGCTGTACATTAACAGCTGACTAAGCCCGCAAGAAACAACCAACAAGGTAAACAAACAAACAAACAAACAACCAACACCAGTGCTAGGTAACAATATTGTTAAGCCGTTACATGTCCCATATGCATTGATAGCTCCATTACCAACACCAATCAACAAACAAGAGACAAAAAAAACTAACTGGAAACACATTTAACTAAATCACAACACAAATTAAAGACGCCAACTTTAATGTGGGACGTTTTGAACGTTCGCCACACCGTTGCACAAATTCACTGAGTGCTGCTCGACTGGCAATCGAGCTACTCGCCGGACTGCTCGCTTGGTGTTGCTGATGGAGGAGTAGTAGGACCTACTCCTGTGCCCCTGTCTGCCAGGGGCCGCTGCTGCATGTGCTGGTGTGGTAGCACCCTCGCTCCGGGTTGATCGACCAGATCCTCCTGCTGTTGCGCAACTAGTGGTGTGCCCACTAGGAACTGGCCAGGAGTTATGGGAGCTGGGTTGGGAAGGTCGAAAGATGTGAGGGCTAAAGGCGCGGGTACATTGCGCTTCGGCAAGCGGAATCTTCGTACCGCGGAAATACGCGATTCGTCCAGGGGACGCGTAACTGTCTTGACTGGACGTCTCGCGCCAAAACAAGATAACGGATCACGACCCGTTGTGTGATGGCAATTCCGAGAATCGCTTGAAACTGTGGGCGCTTCTAGAGAGCCGCCCAATATCCAGCCGAAAGCTGTATTCATCATCGCGATGCGTCCTCCTCTGTCACCGCGTGACTTGGAGGGAACTAAAATGGTACGTTTGCCATTGCGTAACATCGCATGATAGGCGTCGCTGCCTATCACCATATCCACTGTACCGGGAATATCGAATGACGGATCGGCAAGGGGGAGATGAAGCGGCAAATGGCTCCGAATCTCGGACACGTTGCGCGATGGAAGTTGATTCGCGATCTCGGGCATGATTGCGCAATCGAGATCAACACTGGAGCCCTGATTGGGGATGCGCGGTAGAATTCGAATTACCGCGCCACTAGTAATGGACGTCCTATTTGAACCTATTCCTACCAGGTTGACGTCCATCCTTTTCGACTTTAAGGCGAGTCGCCTTCTTAAGTCTTCAGAGATGAGGTTGAGTTCGGAGCCGTTATCTAACAATGCTCGAACCTTGTGCGAACGTCCATCTCCGCCGCGAACTTGTACTTCCACAGTGGATAACAGGACAGTTCGGGCGTGAGAAGGCGATACGCGTCTCACCGAGTGTAAAACCAACGATGATTTTACGGGTTTGGCGTTCTCTGATTTCTTGGGGCTCCGATAATGTTTGGCCTTATTTGAAGGCGAAGTTTGGTATGGAGTTGAGTCATGTAACATGGTGTGATGGGCATGACCGCATTTGAAGCATCTCTGCTTTGTTTGGCACGCGTGAACTATGTGCCCTGGCCTCAAGCAGTTGAGACATAGTCGACGTTTTATGGCGTTCGACCTACGCTCATCACCGCTCATTTGGCGGAATGATGGACAGGCTAGCAGAGAATGACTTCCGCTGCAACTGATGCAGGAGGGGCGTTCCCTCCTCACATGCAGAACTGCTGCCTTCGGATTCGTAATGGTTCTTGGTCGAGGATTCGACTCGCCTTTTAAGACGAAGTCGGCATTTTCCATCGATTGGCACTGGCACGTTAGAAAATGCATTATTTTGCTAAACGTGCAGTCTTCATACTTGGGAGTCTGAAGCTCCCATTGCTGAAGTGTACTCCGGTCGAGTTTTCTGGTGATAAACATCACCAGAATCTCGTTCCAGGTCTCGACCCGGACGCCCAAGTTAACGAGCGCACGTACATGCATGTTGGCATCATCTATGAGACGACGCAGACTGACGTGATTGTTGCTCACGACTGGCTCGGCTTCAAGCAATGCCTGAAGGTGATACTGAACAACAATTTTTTTGTTGTTATAGCGTTGATCCAAAATGGACCACGCGCTCGTAAATGAATCTGAAGCTAATTCCAAGCCGTCAACTAAACGTTGGGGCTCTCCTTTTAGGCTTCCTAGTAAGTATTGGAACCGGGCGATTTGCGAACTCTCGCCGGCCATAGCGGCCAAGAAGCGTTGTGAAAAAAGCGGCCAATTTTGGACGTTGCCTTCGAAGGTGGGCAACTCCAAACGGGGCAATTTTATTGCCGAATTTGATTGCGGTACAGGTGAAATTGTGAGGTTAGCGCCATCTAACGGTGAAGCGCTCAATTGCGGCTCACGCAAATTGATTGCTTCGGTGCATCGCACGAAGGCGGCCATATGCTCCCTATCAAATAGGTCCACGACGGATTCGGAGGCCTGCGCCTCTTCTTGGTCCAGCTCGTTTATCTGAGCTTGGATCGCTTCGAATTCAGACAGTAATGGTCTGATTGTTTCGAGCCTGATTCTGAGCTCGAAGATGCTCAGATCGTCCCCCAATTGATTCGCGTTTCTCGTTAACCGAGCGCGAATTCTTTTCCGCGTATTTTTAAGCGTACTCAAAGACGCCATTATTGAAATGCGACGAAATCAAACAAAGGAAAAAATGGACGCGGGAAAAAACAAAATGGACGTTGACGACCAAAAAAATAGCAACAACAACAGAAAAATGCTAATTACGACCAACCTGGATTCGACGACGTTGGAAGACCAGCTCTGAAGACATACGGAATCGAAGGACCAAAATGTACAGACTCCAGGGATGTTCAACTCGAGAGCACCCCGGAAGTCGGTTTCTTGAGATAGCTAGTGGTAAGCTTGGGCGGGACTGGTTTCCTCACGGTGCCTTCCTTCGTCGTCGATGGTCTGGTCTCTGCTGATGTCTATCTCTCTCTCTCTCTCTCGTACAGTGTGCGTAAGGGAGTGTGATACAGGACAAAGGCGGGAAATTATATAATAATGATAACAGGTTGTAATTCTGTTTGTATGGTGACTGTATTTTATATATATATATAAATACAGAGAATAAGCAGGGGGGGGGGGGAATAACAAAGTAACCACGCGTGCCCTTTGAGGTTAGCCACGCGTAGATCAGTTGTCTGCCTTCTGGACGAAGACAGACCAAGCTTCCTCTGGTGCACACCGGACGGATACTGGAGCTGGTCTCCAAGTATCGTCACAACCCTCACCAGCCTCTAGCTGGTGATTTCGGTGGCGAGGTGGGCCCCGTAAACACCGGGGTGTTAACGCGCCAAACCGCTATCGACAACTGTCAGTTTGTGTGCCAACCGCTGACTCAGGGTGGCCAGCACAAAAATATATCGGCCAAATCGTGGGTCGTAAAGCCACGAAAGCCGATCATCAGACATAGTCTGAACAACACTAACGATAACTATCATAGTAACGAGAACTTGAGTGCCAAATATTGTGTATTCGCGATTTTCATGGCAAAAATTGTCTTTGTGACCACCCCAATGTGACGAATAGTCCAATTACCAGTAGAAACATGCCCTTAGCAGATAAGAGTTGGTATTATAATCAGAGAAATTTTATATTAATAGAAGTGGCTTTAGGCGTCATATTGTTGTGAAATTACGATTGTCCACAGACATTCCTAAATAATTTTAGTATCAGTCGTATTTGATGCTTGGTGCTTGACGTATGTCCGATAAAAATTTCTCTGTTTGTTTATATTACTCGCAAGATGGGCAAGCATCGATAAAAATTGCACAATGCATTCAAAAATATACAATAAATAACATGGAATACATTTATATAAGTAAATTGATCTGATTGTATTCCGTGCGATGTAGCGTATTTATATAGAATTATTTATTCGCAAGGGCCCTTATATTATTATTACATTTCTCTGATTATAATGTAAAATAATCGGCTGTTGATTTAAACTGCATTTTCAGATGAATTTAACGATGACAGTGTGGCGGCTCGCTTATACGACATGGTCGAGTTTGGTTGCCTTCCTGCGAGTGGGAACCAACTCGGCTGGGTTCGGAGAGCTACTACTCACTCTGTCTTCAGCTGTCATATAATAAACACGTGCATTAACATGCCAGTCGTCTCATTCGTTCATCCTCCATACTGGTGACCCCCGACATCGAGCCACGCAGCCTCGATCAATTTCAACATGCCGCTCATCCCTGCCTCGCCGAGTCAGACGGGAGAAGCTACCCGCCGCGCCCCCATCGCCATCAACAGAGCGCGTCGCGGCCCGCGGGTGACAATAAACGAGCAGACACGGCTACCTACCTACCTACCGACGTCCAGCCACAACGTCGATGACAGGTGCTTACAAAAATGGGGGAGCGAATGAGACGACGATCGTGACAGCTGGATGTGGAGTCATGCGCGATCCACTACACATAGAACGGTCATCCAGCACCACAAGATTCATCACACACCACCTCAGCACCATCATCATCATCATCATCATCAAGGCCCCGTCCGTCCCCACGAGCGTCGTCACGCCGAGACGGGCGGTAGCGCTACAACACCTCCACGAGCCACAACGACTCACAGTCCAGCTCGGAGTATCATCAACCACATCGATGCCCCTGCCGCCCCCGCCGCCCCACCAACCGACATCAGCCTCGGAAGAGCGGCGCCGCCGCAGCATCGCATCGCATCGGCGCGACCATCGGACCAGCCACCGTCCTGCTCGCGACGTCACCGCCCTCGAATCTACCGACCATTCAGGGCGGTACACCTATGTACACAGCGGATGACCCACGTCAACAATTTTTTTTTCTCCCCACGTAATAATTTTTTCTCTTTGTGTAACAATAATTTTTTTCTTTTGTAAAATTTGTTTCTTTGTAATTTTGGTATCGCTGATGCTGGGGGGGGAGTGATGTGGCGGCTCGCTTATACGACATGGTCGAGTTTGGTTGCCTTCCTGCGAGTGGGAACCAACTCGGCTGGGTTCGGAGAGCTACGACTCACTCTGTCTTCAGCTGTCATATAATAAACACGTGCATTAACATGCCAGTCGTCTCATTCGTTCATCCTCCATAACAGCAAGCTTGTATATTGCGACAGTTATAAAATGGAGTAAATTAGAATTGGTAAACGGATTATTCCGCAAAAAGCGATCTCGCACAAGTCACTAAAATCTCGATCGTGGAACATCTAGCACTCGAGTTTTCGTTAGAACAACATTTCCCGTGGATGCCTTTCGATTGATGGAGTGTTTGGGTGCCAGATGTTCCGTGATGGAGATTTTAGTGACGATTTTTGCGGAATAAACACCGAACAATTAGATTTATGTCCAGTTCAAAGTTGATTGGTAGCACTGACCGACCAACATCTGTCAGAAGTGTATTGGCAAACTTGATTCACATCCCGGTGACAGCTACAACATTCCAACGTTTTGACAACTCTATCATTTGGTATTGTTTTTTTCATAATATTCTGTTATATATTCATCTTTATAAATATTCTTGTAATAAACTCAAATTTAAATCTAAAATCCATCATTTTCCATTAATTTGTCAAATTTTAACGTTCGAAGTCGCCAATGGAAAGTTTACTTTTGAGGTTATATCATATGTTGTATGTTATGAAACGTGAATATGCACACCGTTCACAGAATTGCACGAATGAGAAACGGATAGCTAAAACAGATTCAAGATGTCGTCGGGCAGGAAGTGTAAAAACTGCGGCTCGTCCGACATTGAAGTAGATCCGGCCAGAGGCGATGCCGTCTGCACGAATTGCGGCTCGGTTTTGGAAGACAACATCATCGTTCCCGAGACCGAATTCCAAGAAAATGCCCACGGATCGTCGTCCATGGTCGGCCAGTTCGTATCGGCCGAAAGTAAAGGCGGTGCTACTGGCTACGGAGCGGGTAAATGCAATTCCAATATCCAACATAAATTCATTCATAAATAAACGACGATTTGATAAATGACTCGACTGTTTTCAGCTTTTTCTATGGGCGTTTCGACGGAATCCAGAGAAGTCACGATAAAAAAGGCTAAACAGGGAATCACAGCGTTGAGTCAAAATCTGCGGCTCAAGCAGCATTGTATTGATATAGCGTGTAACTTTTTCAAAATGGCTCTCAGCCGACACTTGACCCAAGGTCGCCCGGCTAGTCACATACATGCCGCTTGCGTCTATATTACGTGCAGGACCGAAGGAACCGACCGTATCCTTTGAACAGACTATTTCTCATTTTGTATATTACCTGATGAATTGATGCTTAATGATTTTCCTTAATGAATTTTAACAGATTTACTCATTGATATTAGCGATGTCCTGCAAATTTGCTGCTACCAGTTGGGTCGGGCGTACCTTCAGCTTTCCCGTGCACTCTGCATCAAGATACCTTCGATAGGTGAGTGACATATTACTTACATATGTATATATCGGAGATGATAGTTATTTTTTTTAATTCGTCCTATTGACTTTCTTTATCCACTGCTGAATATAGACCTTACCAATCCTTGTACCAGATCTCATCCTGACAATTTACATTGGCAAAGTAAATTCAGGTTTTCTACCTTTTTTAAAAGGAAAAATATTTATACAACTTGTGATAATCTAAAAACTCTTATCTTTATAACGATTGTGAGAATTAGAGATAAAGTTTGATGGCTTTCTATTTAAACAGTAGAGTGGACTAATGCTTCCGAACATAGTGGTTACGAGTTCGAGTCGCACTGGTTGCTGCTGGTCAGACCTTGGTTTTTTGATTCCAGGTCGATCGTTTCCTATCAGAGTTTGTTATTTTATCTGATTTTCATTGAAACGGTTCAAACAAATTGGCAACCTTTACTCATTTCTCGCAATTTTCGAGTTTTCAATATATCGAATTTTGCTGATTCGTGTAAAAATGCTGCAAATTTGTCCATAAATGTCCCACTGGTCAGACCTTGGTTTTTTGATTCCAACTCGATCGTTTCCTATCAGAGTTTGTTATTTTATCTGATTTTCATTGAAATGGTTCCAACAAATTGGCAACCTTTACTCATTTCTCGCAATTTTCGAGTTTTCAATATATCGAATTTTGCTGATTCGTGTAAAAATGCTGCAAATTTGTCCATAAATGTCCCACTGGTCAGACCTTGGTTTTTTGATTCCAACTCGATCGTTTCCTATCAGAGTTTGTTATTTTATCTGATTTTCATTGAAATGGTTCCAACAAATTGGCAACCTTTACTCATTTCTCGCAATTTTCGAGTTTTTAGCATCTTTAATTTTGCTGATTCGTATAAAAATGCTGCAAATTTGTCCATAAATGTCCCACTGGTTGCTGCTGGCCAGAACTTGGTATTTTGATTCCAGGTCGATCGTTTCCTATCAGACTTTGTCAATTTATCTGATTTTCATTGAAACGGTTCAAACAAATTGGCAATTTTTACTCATTTCTCGCAATTTTCGATTTTTAGCATCTTTAATTTCGCTGATTCGTATAAAAATGATGCAAGTTTGTTTGTAAATAAATGTCCCACTGGTTGCTGCTGGCCAGAACTTGGTTTGTGACTCCAGGTCGATCGTTTCCTATCAGAGTGTCAATTTATCTAATTTTCATTGAAACGGTTCCAACAAATGAGCAACTTTTACTCATTTCTCGCAATTTTCGAGTTTTCAGCATCTCGAATTTTGCTGATTCGTATAAAAATGCTGCAAATTTGTCCATAAATGTCCCACTGGTTGCTGCTGGTCGGAACTTGGTATTTTGATTCCAGGTCGATCGTTTCCTATCAGACTTTGTCAATTTATCTGATTTTCATTGAAACGGTTCCAACAAATTGGCAACCTTTACCCATTTCTCGCAATTTTCAACATCTCTAATTTCGCTGATTCGTATGAAAATTCTGCAAATTTGTCCCACTGGTTGCTGCTGGTCAGACCTTGGTTTGTGACTCCAGGTCGATCAGGTTTTGCCAAATTATCTGATTTTCATTGAAACGGTTCCAAAAAATTGGCAACCTTTACGCATTTCTCGCAATCGTCAAGTTTCCAGCATCTGTAATGTCGCTAATTCGTATGAAAATTTTTCAGCATCTCGAAATTTGACGATTTATATATAAAAAAAATGCTCCGAAAATGTAAGTTTATCAAAAATTTATCCATAGATGTCTGTACATATGTTACTTTATTAAAATTATTCTAAAAATTGTATAACGATGCATGTAATCGGTCAGGAAGGCACATTGGGATTTACCTGTTAGGCTTTCTTGATATATATATACAGTATATAAAACAGATTGTTTTGGAAAGGAATTGTAATAAGCAATTCTTACTTTTTTAAATTTATTTATTACTAATGGTTCCATCGTTATTCGGTAAGTCATTTTTTCTTTATTGAATGTATTTAAATCGAAAAACATGGATATTTAACGACAGCCAATCAGAAACGAATTACACACATTTAAACCGGTCTTTGTTTTAAAGTAAGCCTCACATATACTGCACTTTTTTTAAATGAAAACCCTTTGTATATAATATTGACATATGTTTGTGCAAATGCACAAGCTATTTAAATTTTTATGGAGATAACTTTCTACGTCAATATGTTCCATATTCCATGGAATATGTAGTTTTGATGATTCTGGAAAAAAATAAACGATTCATGTTCGATAGATGGATGGGAAATGTTCTTACGTAGTGATACAGGATAGAATAATCGCACAATGAAAATGGCACGGTAAATATTTAATATTTTATATTATCTAATTTTTCTTTTTAAATTAATTTAGCACAAGACAGTTAAATAAATTGATCACGGTTTTAGTACATGACTCGATGTTATGTGACTTACACGTAAATTTTAAACGATAATTCGGTATTTATTAACTTATTAAGTATACAATTCATCAATATATATATGTTTTACAATAACCTACACAATAGTAAATCTAATTTCAACACTAAAAACAATAAGGAAGCATCTACGAAACATAATCATATTACAAATACAATAAAACTCAACACTCCTAATATAATAATAATAATACGTTCAGATCATAAAATATTTACATATCTGTATATGAATCATATTTTTCTTTAAACAGTATTTAGGCAGTTTACATAAATTGAGAGCTTTAGAATTGGACATTAGTAGTGTTGAAGGCAATGCACGTTACATTGTTATCACATTTATATTTTGATCAAACTGTAAGCAACGGCTCCACATATCAATTGCACTGTATCGGTTCGTCGTAGCATAACTGCAAAGTGGGAACTTGCAAAATGTATGGCGAATATCAGTCCTCTCCGTTGCCATTGTTCGTCGGCCCGTAGTAGATCAGCTCGGGAATCTGGCCTCCCTGCACGCCCGTGCCGTTGGTGCTCTCCGACGAGCACTGGAACTGAAACGTCACCTTGCCGGTGTAAATCTCACTGAGCCCCTCCTGGCCGAAGTAGCTCAACTCTCCGCCGTCCAATATCGCCGAAGCCGTGTATACAGTCTCCGGTTCGATCTGAATAGGATTTTCGAAGTAGACGTGGAACGTATTGCTGGAGCCATCTGAAAAGAACTTGGTCTTATTCTCGGCGAGGATCCTTCCGAGGCGCTTCAGTTCGATTTTGACGTTGTAGTCGGCGGCTCCGTTCGAAGAACCGTACAGGCCGAACCCGACGATGAATATCCTCTTGTCGACGGAGAATTGTATCGAGTCGCAGCGTCCTCTATAACGCCATTGATTACTTCTATAAGCGCATGATTGAAATCGGTGACAAACCTGAAATTGAATTTAAAATTTTTAATCATTAACAGCTCTTTTTCATATACAAAATATAGAAGAGGCTTGTTTTTTAAAAACTTTTTTTTTTATTTTATACTTTTTATCATACTATAGAATTAATAAATACCAAAGATTTGAGTCCGGCTCGAGGTTTTATCGGATATGCAAGCGTCGGTTTATTGCTGGCTGTGAAGTGTAGGAATATGTCGATGGTTTCCTGAAGTGTTAGTATGCCCTGTTGTGCTGCTCCGTTTGCGAACTCTTCCAAGGTCATCGTCGGTATTCGGACGAGGTATATGGCGTTGCCGAGCATCACCCTCTTGTTTGTCGGGGTCGGTTCGATGTCCCGTCTTATGCACTCGGCCTGAGCCCAATTCAAGGCCGCCTCGAATAAATTAATTTCCTTACAATTAAGCGTCTCCCTAGCCAACACCGACTCCAAGGTTGATATGTCAATGTCTACGAAACCCTCTGATTTGAGAGCCATCTCGGCCTGTAATGAATTTCAATCAACGTTTAATAAGAGCACAAAACATAAATATATATATACACACGTATTGAATCGGGATAAGGAAAGTGTGTGGATTGAATTAAAACTGCAATACAATTTTTTTTTGAAAATCCATGTATTAACAAGTTCCATATAATAATTTAATTTTACATTAATTTCACATACAGTTTTCGACATTACTATTGATATGTATGAAGAAATACAACAGTATAAAATATTTGAGCATTTGTGTCATCTCTTTTTTGTTTGTTTTTTTTTTTTTGGCAAATTACTTTAGTCGAACAATAAACAAAAATAAACTACCCCAAATTTGCATAAAATTTTGAACCGATATATGTATATAAAAATAAAATCACAGTTATTACATGGCATATTTTAAATAATATAGTATATATTTATTGTATTGCAGTTAGATTCGCACGTTTTAACTATAATATAAATAAAATGACTAGATAAGTACGGCACGGAGTGACCATTATTATCAATTTTTTTTTAAACAAATTTCGCCTTAATAATAAATTAATCACATACTAGATAATTCGCCCTAGTATTTTTTTTTTTTTTTTTTAAATTGAACACATCCTTTTTGATAATAATAAAATAATATTTACATGATTACATTAAAACTATGGACATTAAAAATAATATCAATTTTCAACAACTCAATATCTTATCATTAACAAATATATTCACAATTAGAAACAATAATAAATATATGAAACGAATCTAAAAAAAAATATTTATTTATTTTGCAAAAAAAAAAAACTAAAATTTGTTCAGTAATTCGTATACCAGTAGTGCTCTATCGTTTGTGTGTGTTTGGTTTGTGTTTAAGGAATATTAGGCGTTTCTTCGAACCGTTCCATACTACTAGAGCTGGAAAGACTGGACGAGTCTATGGACGAGTTCGATCTGTTCAGTTTCTGCATTAAATCGTTTAGACATACCTGAGCGTCGATTACTTCCCAACATCTTTGCATTAAGTCGGGCTCTTCGAAGAGTCGCGACTGACTGAGCAGCAGGCAAGCGTTCTTGACCGTGAGACTCGTCTCCAAATAGTTGACGCACTCTTTGGCCAGGTGAGGCACAATGTACTTCTTCGCGACGTACAATGTCGACAACACTGTGTCCGCCTCTAGTTTAATATCATCGCAGTATAGGTACCTGGAATATAATATCAATCAAACATTAATTTATTATATTACAATCGTAAGTAATTTCAAAATCACCCGCTTAACCCTCCCTCACTGAAGTGGGGTATGCAAGTGCCCCAATTTTTACATTTTTCGTAATAACTATGTGGTTTTCAAATCTATACACCCTATATTTCTCGTATTCCTAGAATGAACTACAAGAAATTTATTTCAATAGATTTTGTATGATTTAGAAAAGGGGTACATTGTAAAAAAATACATTTATACATTTCTACGTTCCAAAGTATGATTTAAAGGCGGTAGCGATAAGTCATGTTTTTGACTGTTCGCTTGCATATTCTTGTTGATCGATGAATCAATGCGCGAGAAAAAGACAGCTATATTTTCGTGAGCTATTGTTTTCGTCACTTTTGGCGCGTGGCTATTGAGTCATGCAGTCGCCTGTTGGCTTTACCTATGTGCGTTTGCATGTCGATACTTGTCGTTATTTTTTAATACAAAAATATTCAAAAACATGCTATAGGACTAAAACTTTTTTATGTTCACGTATAAAATAATCAATAAGATATACATATATTGAACCCATTTGTATTGAGAAACCCGGTTCGGGACACTCATTCGATCTCGACGCTCTATCTTTCAAAGGTTAATTTCAATGGGTAAAACACTAATAATATTATAACTAGTGTTGTGCCTGTTGATATTTCAACAGGTGGTTTCGGAGAGGAGTTGATATTTCAATATATTTTTAAAACTTTAAGACCTTACTTACTCTATCTACATATAAAATTTAACAAAAATTAAACATCCATCATTTTTTGACGAGCTTTAAGCTGCTTCTCATTAATCTTGAGTATGAATTATATCATTCATGGAGGTGTAAACTTCTATAGGAACGGTAAATTCATACAAAATGTACATCACAACGCAACACAAAAACTTATCGCGCCACCTTACGTTTGTTTCGAAAATTTCGACAAATTCCGCTTGTAGCATATCAGAATATTGTGGTAGTTTAAACTTAAATTGTTCTTTTTTTTACTTTGAACATCTTGAAAACTACACCGCATATGAAAGTCCATTATTCAAGCGGCTGAAACAAACCGATGCCTTGACAAAACGAGCCGCTGCCAACTTGTTCTTCAAAATGTTACAAGTTTTTTCACATTTATATTAAAACAATACAATTTACTCACTTAAGTAGCGTCAAAAATGCGGATGGCTCTACATCAGGTACTTCAATTTCTTGTTTGCACTCAGCCAGTCCACCGTAGAACATGGCGTAGAATACCGAACTCCCCGTAGCCAGCACATACTTGTGCGCCGGTATACACTGTGTCTGACCTGCAAATATGAAAAAAAAATACCCGATAGAAACGTCGATCAAAGATTGTGTAAATGATAATAGATGTATTTTGATGGTGTACCGGGTCCGCCGACGAGGAACTTGACATCGGCCATCAGCTGGTTGTTGAACATGGCCGCGTTCCGCTCTCGCACGGTAGAGCGGCTCGCTTGCCAGTTGGGGTCGTGCGTGGCCGGCGGTACGATCATGGAGGGTGGAGTCGGAGTGGGTGGTGAGCTCGGAGGAGCTGGTGAGCCCGTCGGTGAAGGCGGACTGCTGTGACAGGATTGCATGATTTGCGTTCCCGCCTCTCGCTGCAGCACTCCGCCATGTGGCGGCGAAAGGGACAGACCTCCAGAGTTGATGTTGTCTACGGAAAATACAAATATGCGGGTCATTAATTCAAATCGTATTGTTTTAATATGTAATATGAATTTTTCGTTATCGGAATACTTAGTTATTGTATTGGAGAACATTTGTCAAATCATTATCGATTGGTTTTATGTACAATATATATGAATATTTTCAACTAGTTAATTTAAATTGAAAAATTCATAATATATGCAAATTTTTTGCATTTATTTATGTAGGGTTGAAATTGAACGAAAGGCTGATGTATGGGCTATTGCTGAGAAAGAGTATGTTACGAATCTTTAATATTTTAAGAATCTATTTTTCATGTTCATATTTTTTAACGAATAGAATGGTAAATGATAGCATCCATTTTTTTAGACATATATATTCACTGACGTTTAACTGAAATCATAACCAGTTAAATTTTCAGGGTTGGTTTTATTCATTTAAGATTAGACTGTTAAAAAGTTGGTATTATTTAAGGGTAAGGTTAAGTAAGGGTTGCCCCCAATTCGTTTAAGATTGGGTTGTTAGAGTTAAACGTTGTAAATTCATGGTTTGATACATTTTCACTGCTTGAATTGGTGAACAAACATTTTCACTTGAAATATGCTTTCACTGTAACATACATAAATGTGGTAGAGAATCCTGACAGATGACGCTGTTCAGGACCACGGTTGGGATTTGGTGGTTGAGGTGAAGACCAAACACGTGCGTTTTCAGTCATGTTGTTTATTAAAATGATACGTGCAGAGGTTTAGCGACCAACCGCGCGGAGCACAGGTCCAACTGCGACTAACCGTTATATCTCTGCCCCTTTTCATCCCCTTCTCACAATCAGTCGTAACATACTCTTTCTCAGCAATAGCCCATACTTTCAGCCTTTCGTTCAATTCCAACCCTAGAAATTATTCATTGAATTTATTTTTGAAAATTGTGCCTAAATGAAATGGATGCTATAATTAAACATTCTATTTGCTAAAATGAAACATAACAATGCTAAATAGATGCTGAAAATATGAATTTTTAGAAATTATTCATTGAACCAAACCCATTTTTTGAAAATTATCTCTTAACCTTTCCACCGCGTACGACATGCCCTCAGCGCGTGAGACACGCATAGATGTCTTGGAAATTCCAACCTGTATAAGAGCCGTCTATTGTGTTAAAATTTTATAACTTGGTTGAAAATATTACTAAATGTATACTTTACCAAATTCAATAGATGGCAGTAGTCAAAAAAAAAATTCAATATAGGCTAAAATAATTTATAAAATATTACAACCTATATTTATAGTCGAAAACGCGATAACAAAATCCGCAAAAAAGCAGCTAAATTTGGTGGCGCGGGCAAAGGGTTAAAGAAATGGATGCTATAATCGAACACCCTATTCTTTAAAATGAAAATGCTAAATATATGCTAAAAATATTGGTCTCTCGAAATGATCCATCGATCTTTATAAAAAGTTAATTGGTTTAAATCTAAATATAATTAGAAATTTTAATTATATTGCATCATTTAATGTGTATGTAATATTTTGAAGAAAAAATACATTACTATTTTTTATAATATTTTTGTATTGCTATAAAGCAATACTCTTCAAACTATGTCTTGCTGCCATTTTTTGCCTGGTTCATAAATTTTAAGAATCTTTATAAAAACATAAACGACAAACTATATAGTAAATTTATATTCAGCTCAGTTCTTCTAATACTTAAAATATTTCTATTTGACCTCGAGTTATAAACGGAACCCACATTTATGTTTGTATAGCATAAAGCAAATCTGTTAAACATTAAAATTCTATAAAAATACATAAATTCTTCGATATTTATTTGCATAATAGTTACAGTCTGTTTTTGACGAAAATACTTTGCAGTACCGTTCATACCCCTGTTGATACAAGCAAAGCCACAATTTTTTTTACTAGGTAGAGGAATAGGCTAATAACGAAAACAATCAGCACTCGGATTCAAATGTAAATGTATATTGAATTTAATTAAAATTTGGCAAACAATCGGGCCAAGCTCCAAATACGAGCCAATGCGAATGCATAGCTGAAACGCAATACACATCTGAAAATCGAACATATTGTTTATTACAAATCGATAGCATACGCAACGACAACAATTGTACAATTGTACGACATAATATATACTAGTATATAGTATGTACTAGGTATAAGCATAAGTGAAGTATCGAGCGGTGAGATTGGTATGTGTGAGTGAGTGTGTATACCCAATAGCCAGGCGGCCGTGTGCGTGAGTGCGTGAGAGTCGTGGGGTCTGCGGGGTTTGAGGGTGTGCCTGTTGGCCGAGCCCGGAGCCCCGCCGGCCCCCGCTCCGCCCCCTCCGAGCCCCCCGGACATGTCTACGACGCTTCGAACTCTCTCCCTCACGTCTCACAACCGACACTCTCCACTCCCCACTCTGCACTGTCGACAACTGTCACTGTTCCTTGGCCGTTGTGATTACGCGCGTCGGCCATGTGCCATTCTTTTATAGTATTTTTATGCCCGTCAAAATTTCGACGGGTGTTTTCGGATTGATACATGATTTAAAATAAAGTTATTTGATTTAAGGTCTGTTCATACTTAACAGCACTGCACGGCTTCAGCACTGCACGACTCCGTTTCAAATATGTCATTTTATTACATTTCTATTCATATCTACCTACACGTCGCGGTCACGTCACGTTTACAGCAATTTGGCCGAGTGCAAGGCAAAATCGGCTTACTTATACATTAGAGGCCATGACGATACGGCGCAATGTTGCTTACGTCGTATTGTCGAGTACTTGCAATATGAATGCATACACGTGCATTCGTAGCTACGCGTCAGAATACAAGTCAGCAAAAATGTTTCGACGTTTATCGAACGAAAAATTATGTATAATCGCGCTGTTGTTGAAAAATTATGTATAAGGCAATAAAAAAGCACGGGGGCGTTTTGAAGTGCATCCCATTTTAAAAAATAGAAAAACCGAAGGAGAGTTTTGGACACTGTATAAGGAGCTTGTGGATGATAGACAAAATTTTTTTAAATATTTGCGCCAAAACCGTGTCGAAAGATTGAACAGCTGTCAACTGTCACTATCGATAATTGGTCCAAAACAGCAAAGCGGCAGACTCATGGCACGTAATTCGCGTGTATATTTCCACGATGACCAAAAAAACGGATACGATACGTTGACGGATGTTGCTGTAAGGTATGAACAGGAAATGTCGGGTACTGCTGTAAGCCTGCCGTGGCGTAAACGTGACGGTTGGTATGAATATACCCATACAAAATGTACCAAAGTATACTTTTCGTACGGCCGGATACCTGCTGAAGTCGGTACGTGCTGACTAGGTATGAACAGACCTTAAAGCCGAGTTAACGGACGGGGCGGACCGCTCGGCCCGCTCGCCGCTGTCATTGGCTGTTGTGTGCGAGTGTCAGTGGCGTAGCCAGGATTTTGTCAAGGGGGGGGGGGGGGGGGTTTTGACAGGAAAAAAGGCAAGATAATTTATATTTAGTTAATATAAAATCACAACATATAAAAATAAAGCAAATACGTAATAAACATATGGTATGAAATTCAAATAAAATAAAAATAATGAATACTTACTAACGAATGTAACAGTACTAACTATTAACAAAAATTTATTTAGGTTATTATACGAAAAGCTATTTCGGTTTTCTTGAACCTAGGAAAATTATTAATATACTGGAAACAGATATTCCAGACCAGTTTGAATCTCAGACAAAATATCCAGAAGTTTTCTCAGTTTAATTTGAATCTCAATTTGCTCATGTATTTTTATTCATAAAGAAAAATCTTTCTGAAAGAATGACCATAAGGTAATTTTCAGAATGACTTATTACCAAGTACAGTTTGGAGAATGATTTTTCAGAAGTATATATCGCGTTTATGTTATTTTTATACATAAATTCAATAAATTGAATTACATCCAAAAATAATTAAAGATTACAAAAGAAATTCGATCGGTCGAACCAGACTCAATAAACTATCTTTGCTTATAATTGAGCAGCTAAAATGGACCTCAAACAACTAATTCATGATTTTGCTAACAGTAAGGCTCGAAAGAAGAAATTTTAAAATGGGTGAGTTAAATTAAGAAAATTATATTATGTACATATTAACAATAATTATATTTTTATTAATACTGCGTTGCAAAACCAAAAATTTGGTATTTCGATTTTAAAATTCGAGGGGGGGGGGTCCTTGATGATTTTTGCTCACGGGCTCAGAATTCCTAGCCACGCCACTGAAGAAAACGTGTTGTATTATCATTAAAAGACAAATTAGATGTAATCAATGATTTAAAAAGCGGCGTCTTATGACGTTTTTGTCAAATAAATATAGTGTTGGAACGTCAACGTTCTCGGATATAAACAAACAAAGTGAAAAAATTAAGTTTACTGATTCTTTAATGTCAAAAAACGGAAGCTCAGAGCGTAAGGCTATGGAAAAATCAGGAAATGAAGAAATCGAAGAGTGTATTTTTATTATGTGGTTCATTCAAAGACGATCGTCTGCACAGCCAATATCTGTTCATCAATATATATAAAATTGAATGTCTGTGTGTGTGTCTCGTATAGGCTCCTAAACCACTGAACCGATTACGATGGAAATTTTAGGATTTGTTGTATGCATGTCCGGGAAGATTACTGTGAAAAAAAAACAGGACAAAACCTCAACGCATAACGCCGCGAGTGTGACAATAATCGCGCCACGCCTACCTCGCACTCGAATGTACTGACCATTCAGGGCTGTACCAAAAACACACAGCGGGTGGCCCACGTCAACAAATATATCTATACATATATATAAAATTGAATGGCCGTGGAACGGGATCGAGAACGAGAACGGGAATTGCACGCGTTATTGTGGCATTGCAACGCATGCCGGGTTCAGCTAGTTATTGTATGAAAAGTATTCGCGATTTGGCAGCTTCAAAAAGAATAGCTAAATTTAAGCAAAAATCCATAATTGAATTCCGCAATAAAGAATAATTTAATATTGATCTTCATGTCATTATATATGTAAATGTAGAAAAATAAAAAATATTCATACTGAATGTACACATGGAAGTTCTCTGATCATATTAGTGATTGAGTGAGTGGGTCCGTGAGGTTCGAAAGCTTAGCGATCGTTGCTCTACGTAAGGTCATTTGGGGTCATAAAAGCTGCGATTATCCTTCAATTAATTTCCATTACCTTACCAAATTTTTAATTTCATTACCTTACCAAAAGTCGAAATCTTACATAAATTACGCTCCGGTGTCTATTGAACGGTCATAATACAAACGATCGCCAAAATCTTTATGATTTTAACACAAATTCATTGTCACATTTTGTGAGTGAATTTACAATTTTGCATACTGTTTCGATTATTGCCTCGAGGCTAATTAAACGACTTAATAATAAAATGTAAGTTTAAAGCATAAAATCTAAAACTGGAACGCTTTTTTCTGCACTATATCCGTTCGAATTGAATCAAACGATTCTCATTGAAGAAATCTATCGAGCAAAAAATTAAAGGGTAATAACTGAAACAGCACAGCCAATTATACTCCAATGTAAATCAATTGAAACTGTGCATAAAAACATGACATACATATCGCGACATACCTATATATGTACGTACTTAGTTAAATTATTTTAAATATGATGCGTCATTTTTAGCATGCGAGAAAGTAATTATTAAACATGTGCTAATTGAAGCAGAGGGATTTGTAATGCTATATTAATTTCCGTTTAAAATTTGGGGAAAAAAGTATGGTAAAAATTGTATTAAAGAATATGATTGTCTTAAGTATTTTATGATCGTTTATAATTCTCTATTATTATTTATATATATATATATATATATATATATTTTTTTTTTTTTTTTTTTGCAAAGTTAATGTGGAATTTAGTTTTGTAGCCTAAAAGAATACCTGTATGAATGATTAAGTTGGCATGCATGAATAGAATGAATGATGAGGTTGGTAACATGTAATGTGTCGGAACAGTTTACATAAGACTTGCGGCGCTTCGCCCAGTAAAAAATATTTTAAACCGCTCTCACTTTACTGTATGTCTCCAGACAACCAGATCCTACAGTTTGGGGGCTCGTCTGGGATTAAGAGTGCAAGAATCAAAGGGATCAAAATGAGATATGGAGGTATATAGGAGGGTTCGGGGTGGAGACTTAACTCATTGCAGAATATGTTTGAGGTTAGGGACGCAAATCGCGAATTTCTAACCAAGATGGTGGAAAAACGAAATACAAAAACGATTAATGTCTAGGGCAAATGATTTATCAGGAAGCTTTAATAAATGATTAAATGGTAACTCGATATATTTTAAAATTTTAAATGGGTAAAGGAATTTTTGTAAAGTTAATTTTATTTCTAAAACAAAAGTTAAAAAAATTTTTCAATAGATACTAAGAAAAATATAGTAATTTTATAGAAAATTTGAAAATGCTTCATAAAATGACAAAACTATTTATACGATGTTAAAAAAAATTGCACGCGATATTTTTTTTCCACTTTTTTTATTTCTTATTCGTTCTTGATTTCGAACGTTGCCGTTTCACCTTGATGAATAACTTTACTATCTACCATATAGAGAAGCGTTTCGGAAAGAATTTAAGAATTTTTCCGCTATCATGAGAATTAACATTACATCACACTTTTAGAATCGATTGCTCATGCCTTTTATATTGCTCTTTAATATGATATTTTAAGAAGGCTGGACCCCAGCGCCCTGTCCATACAAACGTTTTAGACTTCTCCCTTCCTCAAGTATAGCACTAGAGAAATTATTTTTTAATATGCTATTTATATTCACCATAGGCATGTTTCAATTTATTTTTATTTTTTTGATTAATTGATTTTTTGATAAATTTACATATATATACATATTGACAATATTTATATAACTTTAATTTATCTAAAATAAAGCTACGCGGGATGTGGATTTTGTTGTCTTTACAGCAATCCTACAATTAATGCTCTATAATGGGGCATAAAATGAAAAAATTAGTATTTTAGTTTGTTGCACAATTCATCAAGTCGATTTACCGGTCGTAAGCTTTGTTCATACTATATACGTTGACCGGAAAAATGCACTCGAGATAGTTGTACTCTCGAGACATCCAAACTTTCAACGATGTTGAAGGAGAACTAACGCAATAGAATTCCATAAAAAAGCGACAAGGGGTATTCGGATATTATCCGAGGGTGCTAATCTTTTTTTGTGAAGATCTTTTTGAGCGCTTTTGAAAATTATAACCTCTCAAAACTGCGCTACTATTCAGTGCGATTTAGTGCATCTTTCCGGGAACCACTATATACAGTCGTATAATAGTATTACTGTTTGACTTCTATGTGGTAGTTTTATATCATATATTCACATATCTAATTGAATGGTGTTGGATACAATTCCTAGACTAAACGAATGCAAATAAGTTAGCACAATGCATTGCGAGGTCACAGCAGGTTATACATACACAACGAAGTCACCTAGACTTTGAAAACGCACTAACAAGAGAGCACTTTTCACTTTCAGAGCGAAATTAAATCGTGGAACATCAATTGACAATAATCCGCTAATCACAACATTCCTATTAGCGATCGTACCGAATGAATGTGTATCAACTTGACCCCGTTGCAACAAACTGGTTGCTAATACACAACAAGTCGTACGCACGCACAGTTCTCGGCTCTGCCCGGGCTGAAAAATTTACGACCGGTGTTCCACGTGGTGTTCCGGCTTTTGTACCTAATATAAGACCGTTCGTTCGGTTCCTCGGAGCCAAGATCAGGTTCAGATGTTGCAATATGGTCGACGTTCGTGAACCGGGCTGGTCGTTGCCTCACGTGTCCCACACGTGGACCCAGATCTGATACACAGGTATATGCATAAATGTGTGTGTACAACATGTTGGACATGTGCATTTGGTTGCATTGGTCAATAGTTCGGTCTGGTGTTAATGTTGTTTGATTGACGTTCGTGTTAAATGTTATTTATCGGCTGTGCGACGTTTTGACGTTTGACGTTTTGAAAATGGCGTCTGTTTTAGAAATTGAGTTGTTTTCAATTCAAATCTGCAAATTTAGTCAATAAAGTACGTATGTACATAGTTCTGATTGTGAAAGATTCAAGCATGATTTATGTATGTATGTATGTATGTACATAAGAAAGATAACATTTTAGCTATGTGTAACGTTCACTGTTATATTTCACTTATCTACGATAAGCGTTGCTTGGATTGAGGTTAAAAATTAATCAATAATCTGTAAATAAACTTCAAAAATAGAGTTGCTATATTTGAAAGTGGTGGAGGTTCAATTTTCTGTTCTGAACAAAAAAATTTCTGTTAAACAGTAAATATGTTTCGCGTAGTAATAAATTCGGTGCAGTGACAAAGCCGCGCGGTACAAAATCGCGAAAAACCAAAATAGCGCGGGGACAAAATCTCGCAACGCCCATATAAATAAGAAAATGAATAGAAAAACAAGTAGTTTAAATATTAAAAACAGGTCTATGTATAATAAAAATCCGATAGTAATGATAAAATAAGCATCGTTTAATCATTTTGAAAGTGTATTTTTGAATTTATTCACAATTTATTGAAACTTGACGTAATTATATGTAATAAATTAAAAATAATATCGAAGGATCAGCACTAATTCAAAATTACACTTTCAAAATAAATGAACGATTCCTATTTTATCATTACTGTGTTCTATCCGATTTTTCTTATACATTAGACCTGTTTTTAATATTCATATTACTTGTATTTATTTTCTTGTTCATATTTGTTTATATGTATATGCGTTGCGCGATTCTTTCGCTGCGCAGTTTCGTCCAAGTGATTTTGTCCCGCGTGGTTTTTTCGAGACATCGATAGTGCAAAAACACACTGAGTGGTACGTTGTACGTTTTTTTTTAGATACTTTTAAACATGCGAAAAAAACGCAGCACCATATACATGGTACATATTCCCAAAAATCTTCCCCCGGAGTTGGTGTACTGAAATCATTAGTAACGATACGAATATCGTCATCAGTTATTGGATGTAAGAGTCGACGGAGATATTTTGCATTATTTAATCTTTGACTAGCGGTAGTTCTTATTGTGTTTGTGTATGATACGAATTCCATTGATGCCTCATATAGAGAAATATCTACATAGGTATTCTATCTTTTGTCTCGGATTTTATTTCAAAAATTCAAATGTGTTATTAGGTACATGTCATGGCTAAACAAATATTATAGAATCCTAATATCATAGTATCAATTTTCCATTTAATGCCTTCATATTATACATTGGCCTTTAAAATTATGTATTACTGAGATTAAGGTATTTACTATGCATGTATGTATATTAGACTATTAAAGAACATGAGCTTAGTGCGTTGACCTTACTTTTTTATTATCGAATTGTAGTCAAATAATTGAAAATATTTCTTCATAGTATTTTTTAATGCATAAACATTACAATTTTTTATCAATTTAATAATAATGGTACCAAAATTCAAATACAGTCGAATTTGGATAATACAAACACGGTTGTAGTGAGAAGTCAGCTCTTACGAGCAAAAGCCACATTTAATTCGGTTCAAGCGAATTATCATACATACTTGTATTCGTATATAGCGAGCTTGTTCTCTGAATATACAAATTTTCAAAGATAAGTATAGTTCTACATATATGAAAACCTCAATTCTAGAAATAATTTTAGAAATTGAAAAATAAAATTGATAGGAAAAGGTATTCATAAATATTATTATTAAACTAGTGACAGACCCGAGTAAATATCATCGATTGCATTATTAGAATATGTTTTTAAATTTTATATTCATATAAAAAAACTTCTTAAAACTTAAATTGTTTTAATAATAATTTATACAAATGTACGAAAAAGCCGAATTTAAAATCGAACGCGTTCAAGTTATCAGTTGTGGGGTCTTGGGTTCGAGACCCATCTAGGACGAAATATTTTTTCTCTAGATTTTATATTATGTATCTAATGGCTGTAACACAAGTAAATTAGGCTAATTAACGAATTTTTATTTATCCCGCTCACCACGCGGTGAGTTGAATCGGTTTGTAAACCAGTTTGGGGCAATCGTTTATCTGCCGTAGTCCCGTGGTCGCCAGCTTGGGCTTGCTTACTACTCTGGAACTTGCGAGTTGTAATGTGGGTACATAGTGTGTAGAAAAAATATCCGTATTTCCGTATACAGAAGTTTGCTTTTAGTTGGCTGCTTAAAGGTCTATTTGGGGCAGAATACACCGGTCCGACACTTCAACTTTATTTTGCAGTCTGCTTCAATATGTCAATTCTTTCATTTTTGTCTTTAAATTTGATAAATAAATATGATTTTTCTAAGTGGAATTTTATTTCATTCTCATATAAAGACAATTTAATATATTATCCCTTTTAATTCAATTCAGATTCGTGTTAATATGAGTAAATACTAGCACGAGCTTTTAGTTCGCAACTTTACCGATTTAAAATTCAGCACACATCCAATTAACCCTTTTAAACGAAAAAAAAATAGTGTGGCCAGAACACTATCCCAATAAACATGTTTCAATAGAAAAAAATCAATATAAAATAGTATTAACAGTGGGAAAAAATCCCAAGTGAAAATACGTACTTTTGACTTTTGATTTGAACTGGACGACTACTTATAGAGATTTGAAAGTTGAAAAGTACTAAAAATGAAAGATAAAATACCCGACTATAGATTCCAATATTCATTTTGAACAGGAAATTGACGGATTTTGAGACATCGACCGAAAAACACCAAATATAGAAAAATCGCGCGATTTAAAAAACACACACTTCTCCATATCTCGAGCCAATCAACATTTTTTATTACCAGATTCGTGTTTACTGGGCATAGCTCTATAAGATGTCATATCTCGTCTCTGAACCATTTTTCGTGTCGAACAGTGTAATTTACCAAATAAGGCATTTTCCTTGTATAAAATTTTACTAAAAATATATTAAGTTCGATTTTTTGAGAAAAAAAATGTAGTGGGGGGGGGGCGGCTTTAGCTGTCTCGATTTTAAGGTCACGAGCCACCCCTGTCTGTCTAGTAGGACGACCACTATAAGATATGTCCATCCTCACGTACATAAGATTACGAAATTTCTCCGAATTTCCCTATTTAATGCAAACTTTCATACATACATACATATATGGGGATGTACTGATTTAAAATAAATCAATAAAAAAAATCTTTATTGCTGGATCGTATCAACTCAGATGAGTGACATTTAGGTGCGGATCTAAATGTAACCTTTCGACATTCCGTTAACTTTATCGTGTATTGTGGGCGATTGCGCAACTTTTGTAACATAATATTAATATTTATGTTTTATAAAAACCAGTTTTCTAACATATTTTTCAACATGATTGTCGAAGGGCACCTAGTTAATAGGTATCCCAAAAACCAAGTTCGAAAACTTGGATAAAGTTTCGAAACTGTTACGCGCGCGATAGTTGCCCTTTCAATGCTATATGCACTACGAAAATGGCTTTTGGCCTAACATTGACACATCATATTTTTACTGACATTACTTGTTTTTTCAATAAAAACGAACTTGACTTTACCCGCCGCACACGCCGTATCGTTATACAACACTTGCATATTATATGTAATCGTGTGGAAAACACGTTCGTGTAAATTGTCAGTTATGAAAGGGTTAATGAAAAATTACTTGACGTTCGAGAGACATCGACGAGCGGTCATATGCTAAATGTATTGATTATTTTTTTTTTGCTTTTATGGATGTGTGGCTTATTGCTTATGCAATGCATCCAACCAGTTTATGGGAAAAATTCATTAAAATTGTACCATTGCTGTAATTGTGCGTTTATGTGTGATCTTAGGTTGCGTTACTTACATATATTGTAATTTTTTTTCCGATGCTAATGCAATCTGTTTTTATGGTGTTGATGCTGTCTAATTAAAAATACAGTCAAATTCGATTATTACGATACTCTAAAGGTGGGTATTCTTCGGGTAAATCGCCAAGTCTTTAGCAATTTTTCTGTCGTAGATGTTTCTCAACGACTAGCAACTTGTCTGTCAACAAATAAACCTTTTGTTCTCAATTAAATACAGTTAGTCAGATCCTACATAATTGTGTTCGTCCCCGTCATTAAAGGATTTTGAAAAAATATTTTTTTTGTTTGACGAAACTATCAGTAAACGAAGTTGAGACTTATGTATAATACATATGTATATGCAAATCAATGGATAGATATATGTATATATTATAAGTAAGATATGATATTATACTGATGAAGATCTTATAAAGATGAAGATATTATAAGTAAGATATGATATTATATTAAGATGAGATGTAATAAGTAAATTATATGTGACAAATTCCAGAACTTGTAAGTGAAATAAATAAATGCTAAAATAATTGGTCCTACCTTTGAAAGAACATTATCAAAAATATCATATATATATATATATATATAATAGCGCGATTCTCTCTCTGTGTGTGTGTGTGTGTGTGTGTGTGTGAGATAACGCTCGATTACTATTTCTATTCGATATACATACATTTATAAAAACACTGCAAAAAAATCTACGAAAATAATAACAGATCAACAAAAAAACTTCTATATATGTATACTGTTTGCTACCAATGTTCCTTCTAGGCAAATAAGTCTCTAGCGCCATCTATTGAAAATTTATTTAATTACTTAATTAACTAATTTTCTATTGTTGTTTTATACTTGTCATGTACGTGGTAGTTTTTCATACTTAACAATTAAATATAAATTAAATATATTAAAAAGTTATTTCAAAAAAATACTTTCTTTTAATATTTTTTTAAATAAAAGCTTAATATGTCATAACTAGAGGTAGGATATTCACAGTGCTATCCATTGTTCGGCAAACCTTTAACAATGCATTTACAACCTTTGAACAATACACGGCCCCCTCAGACTCCGGTGACTAGTCATAACCCATGCGATGGTATTCCATCGGGCACAACACTAGTTTTATATAAATGACTAAATCTTTAATATATATTTTCTTAATTTTCTTAGTTAATAATAATGTACATACATATATTCT
The DNA here is from genome assembly GCF_051622035.1 of Arctopsyche grandis. NCBI lineage: Eukaryota > Metazoa > Arthropoda > Insecta > Trichoptera > Hydropsychidae > Arctopsyche > Arctopsyche grandis. Next base: position 1,564,923 of record NC_135367.1, read on the forward strand.
CTCACATATCTTTTTTAAACCTGAATAAAAATTTTTAAACCTGAATAAAATATTTTAAATTAAATGTTTGAGGGAGAGGGGAGGGAGGGGGGGGGGGAATTCAAACTTTTGCCCCGGGCGCAACTTTTTCTTCTCACCGCTTTGAATGGAATGTTCAAATGTCATATAATTATGATTATCATACATATGTATATTTAATGCTTATTTAAAGCAAAGCTTAGATTTTTTTGTCAATAATATCCATAATCTACATTTGAGAAATTTATCTTTCGATATGTTTCTAGCAGTGTCTGCGGTAAAGTCTAAAGCTACGACAAATGTCCTAGCCAGAAATCGTTCCGTGAATGCCCACCATAAGAACCAACAATATTTCCTCGTAATATCAGTGATAGTGATAACTAAAGAGCGGACTAACTTTGCGTTGTTCATTATTCGTCGTGCTTTGTTCATTTTTATGATGAACCTTTTTTTATGCTCTCTAGCTTTGTAGTTTGCCCTGTTTCCTGGAAAATAGACCCAAAACGCCCTGTTTCCTGGAAAAAGCACGCTTCCGGTCCTACCTCTAGTGATAAGCAGAGATCGGCTTTGCGCGGTAAGCTTTTCAAATAACAATAGACCGCTCCATTAGTGGTAAAAACAAGAGAGCAAAAAAAAAGGTTTTTTAAAACAACAAGAATTTTTTTTGTGCGAAAAACATCCATCCAATCCCGATCTCTGGCGATAAATGAAATCCACTATTTTTTAATTAGTACATCTCATATCAATTTATTATAACACCCGTGTAAAATATAAACAAATATGAACTTAATACTAAATAGCTATAATATTTTAAATAAACAAAATTTTTCACACCACATTTTGTAACACTTTCAGTTTTAAATCATTTCTTTATTGAAGATAAAACATCCGTGTGCTTTTATCAAAGCGAATAATAATTTAATTAATGGAAAATACCGTTTGTGTGTATGTGTATATAAGCCGTATATGTAAATATAGCCGTTCATATTTACTTATTTGGTTTCTTATTATTTTTCTCGACTCGTTTCCTATTAAGAGTCATTTATACAGGTGTCTCAATCATAACGGTATCAAACTTCAAAGGTTGCTTTATGATGTAATTTCGAGTTTAAAAAAAATAATAATAATCATGATAGATTTATTTTAGCTTCTTCAATTATATTATATATATATATGTACATATTGTATTAATTTGGAAAAAATCTTCAATGTAGCCAGAAGAATTTTTACTGGTTTTCTTAAAGTTCGCAATACAAATGAGATATCCTTTGCAATTTTCAAAAATTTGTGTAATATTTATGTCATGGAAAACATGGTGACATCATTTTGGAAATTTTGAGACGCGTATATAATTTTTATGCATTTTCGGTAATGCAATAATATTCATGTGAAATTATCAATGATATATAATAATTATATTACTTATTATGTACATACATATTATGGATCCGAATGCGAAGATTTTTGAAATTTTGAAACTTTTTTTACAACATTATTATAATTTTTACACACAATAAATAAATAAATGGAATGAAAATAGGCAAAAAAAAATTTTTCATTAAAAAATTTCGCCTGTGGATCACTTTTATTATCAGTACATAAAATACTAATTAAATATATCGTAATTACGTATAATTTACTATTTAATGTGGGAAAAAAAATGCCTGGAGCGAAACTTTTTGTTCCGCAAAATTTCTAATGCTCCCCCCCCTCCCCTTTCCTCTCAAAACTCTGATTACTTTCAATTTTATTTAATTTTGTTCCAACTCGTGGAATTTATCTACCTATACTACTTTCGTTGTATGTATTTTGATCACCACGAGGTTGGCGGGTTCGATTCCGTGCTAATCTTTAATACTGCTGGTCAGACTTGGATATTTGTGACTCCAAGTCGATCGTTACCTATCAGAGTTTGCCAATTTACCTGATTTTCACGTGAAACCGACCCATCAAATTAGCAACCTTACCCATTTTCTCGCTAAATCTAGAGTTTTCAGCAATCATGAATTTCGCTGAATTGTATAAAATGCTGCAAATTTACAAATTTGACAATAAATGTCTCTGTGGATGTTGATTGATATTTATTTACTGAGTTGTTTAAAATACTTCAAATTTGACCATGTATGTCTATGTGGATATTAATTGATATGTATTTATTTATTATGTATAATATTAATAATATCAAATTTACATTGCTTCTGACCAGGAAGGTGCATTGGGGTTACCTGTTAGGCCTTCCTGGTATAAATTTAATGATAAAACAAAATAATTTAAATATAAATATGCATGTAGATAGCAGTAAATACATACATAAGTATAGGAGTAGATACATACATCTCGTTAGAAGTATGTTAGAGTGAAGTTAGAGTAAAGAAGTATGGAACGCCGAATGCTCGCTATAACGAGAAGAAATAGGGAACGGAATACGTGGGTGATAAGTGTGACAAAGGTAGTAACGGCAATGAGCGGGTCACGTAGCTATGTAGAAGAATGGACGAAAAGTGGACAAAGATTAGCTCAAATACTATCCGAGAGAGAGAGAGAGAGAGAGAGAGAGAGTAAAAGGGTGTAAGAAAGGCCGCAAAGGAGATGGGTTGGTGGGGCTTCAAATGTACGGACTACTAGTCAAATGTGAACCGGTCACAGAACAACTGGTCACACGTGATCACCCGTCACATTAAAACTGGTCACGAGAAAACTGGTCACACCCTAAAATCGGTCACGAATAAACTGGTTGACCGATTTTAGGGTGTGACCAGTTTTCTCGTGACCAGTTTTAATGTGACGGGTGATCACGTGTGACCGATCTAGAGCGACCGGTTGTCCTGTGACCGGTTCACATTTGACTAGTAATCACCGAACCCAAACGTACAATGTTTCTGGCCAGGAAGGCGCATTGGGTTTACCTATTAGGCCTTCCTGGTATAAATTAAAGATAAAAATAAAAAAATCCATGTATAAATAAATGTGCACTATGACCCGGCTGACCCCCTGCGGTTCTTTACAGCTGGGTTCCTTCACGCGTCAACTTTATGTGTCGGTGCCTTAAGTGTACCGGAATCACAATACTGAATTTTCCACCGTCATTGGGTTAGTTTTTTTTTTTTTTTTTGGTAATTACCTCTGGTGTGCTCCGTGTATATCCTCCAGTCGATTCTGTCGTCTTCCTCTTCAGGTGCGAAGAGGCTTTCCAGGAGAGCCACGGCTCCGGCCCTCTGGAATCGCTCCACGCAGCGTCCTGCCAGTTGCCAGGCTTCGACGGGGGCTACGCCCCACCCCACCTCAGGCTTGGTGCTGCGCCCCCAGCTCGTCATGTCTTCTCCACCATGGGGCCGCTCTTTGCGCAGGTATCGTGGCCGTCGAAAGAAAATTGTGACTGATCGACCGACACCACCACCAGCTCGCAAAGTTCACTCCATCAGCTCCTTCGACGACTTCCTCATCACTGAGGATCCCCCGATTCACTGAGGATCTATCTGCCAACTCGAGACTGCGACTGTGAAGGCACACACCTATTTGCAAAATTAAAGTGCCCGGTTGTAGTATTTTTTATGGTGAGTGAGTGGGGATGGTCAAGTTGGTCGTAAATTTTTACGACGTGCCCACACAAGATAAGGTTACAAATTTACTAAAATTCAAGCATTCTCAGAGTTCATAAATCAGAGGTCCTAAATTTCGACGCTGTACGCACCTGTGTATAAATTAGCATAATAATGCGGCAGATTCTTATTTTAAGTTGTATATAAATATTATAAGCAGCTATTTTTATCTTTGATGTAAATTTTTCCTACATATGTAGTATGTATTTTATTCCGTGCGAAGCTGGGACTTTTCGCTGTAGTCGAAACGATCTACCCGCCCGCGATAGCCAATTACATTTCGTTTCAGTTTCGCATTGCATTTTGGTCAAGAAATACAATATTGTTCGTGTGTATAATTTGACTTTTATTTTGTTGTTACTTTTGAGTTCGTGTTTCGTATTTTGAAATATTTAAATTAATAAAATTTTAATATAAAATACGTTAGTTGTTGATAATATAAATTTATTTTTGGAATACGTTTATATTTTATATTAATGGAAATTTATATATTTTAGACGTTAAAAGTAATTGTCAACGTCATGTTATGGACAGAAAAACTTACAGTAATATTTTTAAAGACCTTGCATGCAATTATATTTTAATAATACATATTATATATGTAGTTAAATAAGAAAAAAAAAATTATAAAGAAATTATTTTACGTCCTTACAATGTTGCATATTGCACGAATGCGACAGCATGCTCTATTCTCGTAAGTCTCACGCTACGTCGGATCGACTATAGTTTTACATATCATAAGATTGAATTCATGCTTGATATATTTCATAATTCTGTAATTGTGAAGACTTTCGATGTCTTCAGTTTACATATTTAATAAAAGTTTTGTCATTTGAAATTTTCCTAATGCATCACTATGTTCAACCGTGTACATATACAGGTTTTTCGTTCCAAATTAACATTGAAAAGGGGTCAATTTGAAATGAAAAACCTGTATATATGTTACACCGAATCCGTGAAATTGTCTATTACACGCATTCGCCAAGAGAAATGCCGAATGCGTGAAAAATGCAAGCACGTTGTCCAGTTCACGGATTCGGCAAATTCTTTGCCGAATGCGTGTAATCGGTAAGAATTTGTCTGCTCAAAGTGTGGAGTTGGCAAATAGACAGCAGCGCTCCGGTGTTGTTTTCTAGAACTAATCAAATGTCACAAAATATTGATCAAAATGTATAAAAATAGCATTAATTTATGTACACATCCTTATTCAACTGTCACTTTGTCAATTCTCTTGCCGAATGCGTGTTATAGACAATTTCATGGATTCGGTGTAAAATAATAAACACATGTATGTCTATTCAATGTCAATAAATGTTAGAATTGAAAAACGTACAATTAGCAATTGCAGATTGTATAATCTGTGATTATATTGGGAAGGATAGACCTATTTTGTATGGAGTCATCTCAACAATTAGCCAGCAGTATAGCTCGATGGTTGCGTTAATGCTTACCACCGAACTGTTGCCGGGTTTGAGCCCTGGGTTGACCTCGATATAAAATAATTTATTCTGCAGCGGTGCTAGTCAGTCTTGGATATTTGTGACTCTAACAGAGTTTGCCAATTTATCTGATTTCATTGTTGAAACGGTTCCTTATCAAATTGTCAGAACCATCCTACCCACTATGTCACCACTATTTGAAATCATATTATAATATATAAATGTATACATGTACAGGTTTAATACTGTAGGTGTCGTTCAGAGCCAAACCCGTATTAGCATCATGGGGGAAAAAGTCTGATAAGATGATTTCAACAAAATTTTCCAGCAGCTATCGAAACGCTCGAAATCGTTGACAATCAGCTGATGGAATGATTTCCATATATTTTATGGTTATAAAAACATGTCATAGCTGAATATTTAAATAGCTCATTTAAAATCGTTAATGCACAAGTCTGACGTATGTAAAATTGATGACTTGACAACATTAAATGGTACACTTTATAAAACTCGTTTTCGAGTACGAATTGTCATCGATTTCAGTCATAGTACCAAAACGAATTTTGGATGTTCATCGATAGAAATAGTGGAAAACTTTCGTCGTACAAGGAAGCGTTAAATAATAATAAAAAAAATCATTGATTTTAAACCATGCCCTATGTCTCCAATAATTTTATATATTTTATTCTAAATAAATATTTCGACTGGAACATAAATAAATATATGTATGTTTCAGTCGAAGTGTATTTTCAGTTGTAATATATTCCAACTGGCGTATTAGGTCATTCATATTCGAATACAATTCAACTAGTAAATTATATCTCTACAATCGTTAATACTCTTTCAACAATGTGCGCCAGTTGTAATATAACAGTCGAGTTTTGACAGCTCCGATGTTTTTCTGAAAGCTTTAGAATTAAATAATGCGTTTATATTTGCTAAGTGTTAAGAATAATGGTAATGAATACCGTATTACGATACTCTAATAATGTATTCAAAACAAAAACGTGACTCCAACCAAATTAACTAATCGAGTGTCGTTTTCACGAAAACCTAACCTTTCCATCTCCACTGGTACAAACTTATAATTTGACTGTATTTTCAGTTGTAATACATTTTTATCAGTTGGAATGGGATTCGCCATATAAATCAACTTACATGGTTTAGACGGAATATATTCCGACTACTTAAAATATATTACAACTGAAAATACACTTCAACTATAACGGTAGTTGGTACCAGGTTGGCTGGAATGTATTCCAACTAGGCGAAATATATTACAATTGGAAGATACACTTCAACTGTTACCTCTCCATCTCCACTGGCACCAACTTATAGTTGATCTGTGTTTTCAGTTGTAGTATATTTTGACTAGGAATGTGATTCGCCATATAAATCAACTTACATGGTTTAGACGGAATATATTCCAACTACTTTAAATATATTACAACTGAAAATACACTTCAACTATAACGGTAGTTGGTACCAGGTTGGCTGGAATGTATTCCAACTAGGCGAAATATATTACAATTGGAAGATACACTTCAACTGTAACCTCTCCATCTCCACTGGCACCAACTTATAGTTGATCTGTGTTTTCAGTTGTAATATATTTTGACTAGAAATGTGATTCGCCATATGAATCAACATATTGGGGTTAGACGGAACATATTCTAAGTAGTCAAAATATATTACAACTGAAAATACACTTCAACTATTACGGTACTTGATACTAGGTTAGCTGGAATGTATGCCAACTAGGCAAAATATATTACAATTGGAAGATACACTTCAACAGTAACCTCTCCATCTCCACTGGTACCAACTTATAGTTGAACTGTGTTTTCAGTTGTAATACATTTTCACCAGTTAAAATGTGATTCACCATATGAATCAACTTACTTGGATTAGACGGAATATATTCCAACTTGTCAAAATATATTACAACTGAAAATACACTTCAACTATAACGGTTGTTGGTACCAGGTTAGCTGGAATGTATTCCAACTAGGCAAAATATATTACAACAGGAAGATACACTTCAACTGTATATAGGCTTTCAAGGCTAATGCATTGTACTTGCATTTCAACTTTTGACACAAATCGTCTCGTGTGCCATAAGTTCACCACCCCAGTCATATTATATTATTTCCTTTCACGCGCAAAACTGAGAACGGTTATATTTACGCCACATGTTGCCAAACATTTTTTTAGTAGCAGTTTAAAAACACTGATTTTTTTAATTACGCGATCCACATACGAGCAGTGCTCACGAACTTAGTGAGTAATTGATCACGCTCTCTACCGCGCGTGTCATCATCACGCCTTTTCCATCCTTTTTTCCGAATTCGGGACACATTTTGGGAGTCTTTTCTATTTTTTTTTAAATTTTATTGAACGCGATTTTACTTTCCTTTGACCCCGTACTCCGACGGGTACTCAAAAATCGACGGAAGAGAAAAAAAAATCGAGAACCGCACACAAATAACGTGCTACACACCATTCGCATTTCACTTGATGTTCCACTTTCTCGATTATAAATTTGGACACATTCGATTCGTCCCAAATCTTTTGGGATTTTGGGCTCTTAATTCGGATTGATTCAAACGTGAACGTGAATTTATCGCTCGAAAGCACCGAAGTGAGATGAATTTTTCTACCGAAATTACGGTTCAGTGTTCTAGTCTGAATCTCCTAAATTCACTTTGCTTTTAAAAGTAACTGTAATACATAATTACAAATGTAATAAAAACCTGTATATCTACAATATTAATAAATTGTATGCAATGACTTCAATGTGACCCACTTAATGGTATTAATGCTAAAAACTATTTACTTTGAAGCTTCGATCTTAGATTAGATTAAAGTTTTTGTTCAAAAATTTTGTATTGTTTGTGTAAACGTTTACGTTTAGTCGGATAAAGGTCAAGTTGAGTCAGTTTCATTAGTGTTAATTTACATATAAAAGTAAATCTAACCCAATTTAACTGTAATATTAAAATATCTGTACATACTTATGTCAAGAAATAGAAAAGTCACACTAGCTTTATTGTGTAAATGGTTTTAACAATTAAGTCTGATTAATCTGTTAAACTGACTGTACAGATTTGGATGATTATAATCATCCAAATAATAACCTAATCTTACTTAACAAAAGATTTAACAATGAGGCTTTATTTAATAAGAGTTTTTCAGTAGTCGCAAGTTTCCCCAACACGTCAATATATTCAAAAGACGTTTGAATAAATCAAACTACTGTTGTCTAGCGTTGAACCCAAAACTTTTTAATCGGAAGTAATGCGGTAAAAAAGCCTGCCTTTGAAACTGACAGCTTGTTCCTTATTGTTTAGAGGTAATAAATAATCAGAGATTATCGTTCGATGGATCGTTTTCAAATAACAATGGACCGTGTCATTAGTGTTCAAAGCAAGAGAGCAAATTGTAATATAAACGTTTTAACATTCATTATATAACCTATTAGATAATTAAAAATATACACGATAGATAATGAGAGCCTATAATTCAAATTCAAATTCATATAATTCAAATAATTCAAAAGATATAGTGTGAAAATGATAAAGTTATAGGCGTCTAAACAATTAAAATCTGATAAAATGAGTTACTGGCGGAAAGTCATATATGTACATATATGTATAGGCAACAGTCTAGTGACAAAGAGTTGAAATTTTTGGATTCTTAAACGTGTTTATTACGACTATATTTCACCATCGAACTAGCGGAAGCACTTGAAATATCCATCATTGGCCAAACCTCGCAAAATGGCAAAGTAACAAAGCGATTGGAAGAATGTAGGAATATTGTCAGACCGATTGACGAAGTGAAGCTTATAAAAACCTTGTAATAAAAAGCATGGTTTTTATTAGAAATTCAGTTTTTGTGCGAAAGCAATCCATCTAACACTGATCTTTGGTAAGCTTATAAAAAACTTGTATTAAAAAGCATATTTTTTTATTAGAAACTGTCAATAGTGAGCCATTTGTTGTGCGAAAGCAATCCATCTAACACCGATCTTTGGTAATAATGCAAAGAAGCAGATGCATCTAAGAATGCATGCCCCAAAACAAACTAAAATAAGGTAATCGTAAGTAGAATAGAATGCAATTCAGTTCCCAACTATGTATATTTATATACATAATTTTGATGAGAAGTGCTTGATTTACTTATGTATTCTTCATAAGAGTCTTAAATGTATATACACTTAGGATTGCTTGCTACAATTTGACTTGATTTATGAACTTGAACAAAAGAATGCTCTAATTGATAACAACAACTTTTCCTTGGAACACCACTATGTACTATAATACTACATACTAATAAAAGCTATGTAAATACACAATTTATTATATCACTTACGATTTCAACAGTAAGAAAGTACGAATACAAATAGTGATTATTTAAATATATTTGACAAGTTAGCACGTGTTTTGAATTTTGTACACTAAATTTCACCAACAATGTACGACCGACTCAGTTCACGACACAAGAACGACTGGCTGTATACATATGCGTATTGCTCTCGAGACCTTCGTCTGACAACTGATCCGTTCTAAGGTAGACCGGTCTTGGTACTGGTCTCATCGTCGAAGCACCAGCTGACTTCCAGTCCTCAATTCCTCAACGAAGTTACATGCTATGTCTCCGAGTTTTCCTCTATTCTTCCACATACTTTACAAGGGCTTAAATCTTTGTCATCACCATTTACCAATTCAACACGCTTCCATGTCCCTGTTTTGAGCAACTCTCATTCATCTCACCCCACACATTTTTCTAATTTCATCAACCCATCTCCTTTGCGGCCTTTCTTACACCTTTTTACTCTCTCTCGGATAGCATTTGAGCTCATTTTTGTCCACTTTTCGTCCATTCTTCTAGCTACATACGTGACCCGCCCATTGCCATTACTACCTTTGTCACAATTCTCACCCACGTATTCCGTTCCCTATTTCTTCTCGTTTTATCGAGTATTCGGCGTTCCATACTTCCTTACTCAATATTTCTAACGAGATGTATGTATCTACTCCTATACTTATGTATGTATTTACTGCTATCTACATACATATGTATATTTAAATTATTTTATTTTATCTTTAATTTATACCAGGAAGGCCTAACAGGTAACCCCAATGCGTCTTACTGGCCAGAAACATTGTACATTTGATATTATGAATATTATACAAAGTACATATCAATATCAATTAATAACCACACCGACATCCATGGTCAAATTTGCAGCATTTTAAACAACTCGGTAAATACATATCAATTAACATTCACAGAGACATTTATTGTCAATTTGTAAATTTGCAGCATTTTATACGATTCAGTGAAATTTGAGATTGCTGAAAACTCTAGATTTAGCGAGAAAATTGGTAAGGTTGCCAATTTGTTGGAACCGTTTCAATGAAAATCAGATAAATTGACAAACTCTGATAGGAAACGCTCTACCTGGAGTCACAATTCTAAGTTCTTGCCAGCAGAAACCATGGGATTTAAACCCGTGACCACCCTGTTCAAAGTATTATATGCTAACCACTAGTCTATTGTGCTAGTTAAATTATAAAATCAATGTTCCCAGTATATGTATTTCTCCTCAAACAAATAATATATGCAATTAGAATCTAATATATAATTTCGAAAGAGATTTTGTATATTTATATATATTTATGTATTTTTGGTTGGGAACGTCGAAAACAAGTCAAAGTTTCTATGACGACGATGCGATTGGTTGAATATTATTTTTTTTCGATTCAAATAAATTTAATAAAAAAAACAACTGAATATTTATATCAGATTCGCCATGTTTAGTCTGTTTATATTACAAATACTGAGTGAAGCCGGGTAAAACAACTAGTATATACATATTGTATATAGAACCAAAGAAGTATAGAACGCTGTATGCTCAACGTAACGAGGAAATACATGAAGCGGAATACGTGGGTGAAAAGTATAAGGGTTGTAGACAAGAGATAGAATTGGCAATGGGTAGGCCACATGGCTAGAAGAATGGACGAAAGGTGGACATAAGAAGTGCTGGAATACGTGGGTGAGAAGTATGAAAAGGGTAGCAGACAGAGTAAAGAGATAGAATTGGCAATGGGTAGGCCCCGTAGTTAGAAGAATGGACGAAAGGTGGACAGAAGAAGTGCTAGAATGGTACTCGAGAGAATGCAAAAAGGTAAAAGAAAGACAGAAGGGGAGATGGGTAGACAAAAATAGGAAATTGTATGGGGTGTCTCATTGTATCCTATGTATACCATCTATTCAAGTGAATCGCATCATTTATGAGCCCCATAATATAACATCGATTGAAGAATCACACTTTCTGAGTGGGACACTCGTTTCTTTTGATGAAGCAGGAATGATCAGAGCGTTGTGTTCGATGACAAGTTTCTAGATAGTACAATACAGTGTTTGCAATTGGTTTTGATGAAAGAGCACGTACTCCATTGCTATAAATACATAAGTAATCCGCATCTCCCATTGTCTGCACAAGCTGTTTTCTCTCGCGCGCGTCTTTCAGGATGTGGGTTATTATGTTTGGTCCGGTCATGATTGATCTGCTGATTTTGAATTCGCCGCGTATTCAATTTATCGTCATTGTTGTGCACCGTTACCGTTTTGTTGCCTGCTCGCGTACCACTTGCACTTTCCTTTGCTTTGAACGTGCCAAGTTTTACCAAGCTACTGGATTTCTTCCACTCGAGTATCAATCCGATTTCAGAGTTCTATCGGAGATTGCTTGTGTGGGAAAAGCACTTGGGAAAATTGCAAGTGACGTTTGCGAAACTTCCATTGTTTCCGTATTAGCACTATTGCAATTGCCAGAATTGTGCGTTCTGCGTCACCATGCCTATTGCTTATTATTTTTTTTGTTTACTAACACTGTTTTTCTCATCTTTTACTCGAATTTTATAAGCACTTACGCTGCTTACCCAATCAAAAGCGTGATGGGCTCACGTTCACAATCCCTAGTTTGAAACATTGGTTCTATTGTAAAAATTTGGATGATAATAAAACCAAAATCGTGACCGTTCCATACAAAATTTCTACTTAAATAAAAGCAATAGCCTTCCAGATGCATCGATTCCTGAGATTTCTATCTACTAAATTCCATTTTATTACACTAAATCGAGAAATAAATCATCCAAGATTGTTAGTGTGCATTGAAGTAGAATGGGTAGAAGCGCTCTTAGCTTCCAAAAATGTTGCTACAAAAACTCCGTGCAAACGGAGATTTCGGCTGTTTTGCTCAGTTGATTGTTAAACCCTGTAGCAGTAGGATCTCTTTGAAATAGGCTCTACTAGTGAAATTGTGTGGTAGTATTAGTTCAACAAAGTCCGAACATCTGTATGTGCCCGTGCGTCCCTGAACGTCAAAGGACGATAAGGGACGATCACTTCCACGAATTTTTTTTCCTCACTCTTTTGTCTCTCTTCTGACTTTCCGTCTCTCTCTTCGATGGCTCGCTTTTAAGCGATACTTTTGTTAGGAATGACTATTCTATACATTATACTTCAATGTTTGTGTGGCATAAATCAACTAATAATTTCACACCTTAATGGTAAGAACTAAAGTGGGGCGTTCAGATTGTTAATTACTAGTGTCAACCATTTTTTTTGCTCTGTTCCTTTGAAAAGTAATGGAGAGGTCTATTATTATTGTCGAGCATTCGCCTAACGCCTAACGCCTATCTCTGGTAACACACTAAAAAGTGCGGCACGGTACGTCTAACTGTAGACTCCAGCTGTGATGGGCTTTACTTAATGTCATTGTTAATTTGTACGATCTTATTATTTTGACAAGTTTCTCTTTTCAAATATTGGAATCACTGTCAAACCCATATCAATACAGGATAAAATATCACCGAAAACACTTCAGAAGGTGAGTTTTGGCCTGGATTGTGATAGGATATATATATTTGACGTGCTAGCGTTTTTTTTACACGTGCGAAACTGTCTAAAAAACACATGACGTGTGTCTGTACCTTTAAAGATCTACCATCAGTTACCCAGAAGTCTGTCGCACGAGATAAAGCGTGATTAATTGGAGTGTCATCTTCATTTATCCTTTCGTTTCCGTGAAATTCTCCTACCATAATCTTAACCAGGCAAACCAATCTACCGAAATTTGTTCTGAAAGATTTCAAAGATTGAGCTCGTTCGGTTTTCCCAGCCCTTTCGTCCAATTTCTTACACATTTGTTTTCCATTTACAAGTGCATGTTTGCACATAGTGAGTTTATTCATCGAATTTCACTGCAAGTTTTCAAATGTGAAACTGGATAGTCGAGGTATGTCGTTGCACCAGAAACATTAAATTTTCATCATCGCCAATTTCACTTTCTTTTCACCGCAATCTGCATTATACATATGTATCTACGTATTATAAATTTAAAAAAAAAACCTTTAATCGCAATAGTTTTACGTGCTGTTTTATATGGCGCGTGCTTTCTTATGTAACTCTTCGATAATAAAACTTAGCACTTGGGGCATTTGTTGTGGTTTTAAATTATCGTCGATGATTTTTACACCTCTGAAGATTTTACTCTTTTTTTTTTTTACTTTTGAGCCCCAGTGTTTTGTGCGCTTTTGTTTAATCGTCTGATTATCGATCACGTGCAAATAGAAGCTGCTATATTTTTTAGGCACCTTTTGATTCAATTGATCGGTAAATATGTATGTTCGTAGTAATAATAAACTGTTCAATTCACCTATATTTGAGCACACGACCATTGACACCACTTGACCCATAGCATACCCAAGATGTTATCTCATTCGAGTTTTTTTTTTGTAATACTATTTCATATTTTAGTATTGCATATTTATTGATCGAGAGATAAATCGTCCAACTTTGGTTGGGCAATTTATTTCGGACCTTTTCTGACGATCACAATACTTTATCCATTTATACTTGGAATATTTACATATTTGAGCCGTTATTATTGAAAGTAACATCAAGTTCACTTTTCTTCCTTCCGAGAAATATCTCGCAAAACTTTAAATATAATGATTTGCGTTTAACAATATTTAAAAATACTGGTAGCCTGTATTTATTCGCTTATTCTGCTTTTCCGAGATTCTGGACACATAGAATTAAAATAAGTGATAACAATTTGTGAATGAAGTCAAATATAAATAATGATTTTGGAACTGAAAATTGAACTTGCGCTACATTCAAATATACCGAGCTCTTTTGCAGATACAGTACACTCTCGATTATCCGGGCTAATGCTAGGGAGGAAGGGCACGGATAATCCGAATCATCAAAGTTTGACTTGGTTTCGAATATAATATCATATTTACAACACTCAACAATCGTTATTTATTAAGAAAAACGCTCATAGTTAAGCAGATAAGTGGCCGTTAGTAGTTAGTACTAGTGTTGTACCATTGTATGACTAATGTAATCACTGGTATCTTCTTCATTTGTAGTGTCACTCTCATTTTCTTCCTCTTGAGAAACAAAAGAAACGATATCTGCATCATCCATGCGTTTAAAATCTGGATCACCTAAATCACAATTGAGCCACTCCTCGATGTTTTCCCTATCCACGTTTTCAAAACATTATAAATTTTCCAATAATCCACATATTTCAGATATATCATTTGCTTCATTGTCTTCAGAATCCACTACATATGTTTCCATGTCAGGAAGAATCTTTCCCCATGATAGAATAAGTGTACTGGCTTTACTTTTGAGCAAGATTGTGTTATTCCGTGTATAGCATCCAATATCGTCATTTTTTTTCCAGAAATTGATTAGTTTGTCACCTTTCTCAACAAGAGTTTGACGCTAAAGACGTTTCATTGATGATATAACACTTTTGTCCATAATCGAGAGTTTACTATATTTATATTAATAAGAATTAGACTGTAGAAATCAGCGAATTATCATCTATGTAAAGTTTTGACAATAATAGTGCTCAAAAATTCAGTCTATTGTACATATAGTAATATTTGTCCATGAAAAATATGTTACCTACTACCGTTCATTACGAGTCTACGACTGATAAATCGTCTATATAAATTGTCCAACATCCAACACCAGCAATAATAATTCATTATCCTCACACTTTATAAGCAAAAACTGGCGTTCGCACACAAAAATGGTTCACTATTGTTAATTTCTTAGAAACACCATTATTTTTAGCTTACATATATATTTTAAGAAAAAAAGCGATTTATGAAAATGTGGATTTTTTAGATTGAAAAATGCTGTACTACTTTAAAGCTGTAGTTTTAGACTGCGATTTCCTCGTTTACTTATCGTAAAATTAAACGTATATTTCGAGTGTCTTCGTATTGGTCTTCTCAAACCAAACTTTAATCTTTATAATGTCCTCATATCTGCTTGGATCATAGGTGAATTGATGTGTCGTTTACTTTGTGCTGTGTTTGGATAATACAAAAAATCTCCAGTCAAATATGTATATGGAAGTTTCGGTCGAAACCTGATATCTGACTGTCCACATATGTAACTATTAAACTGGTTATTTTTACGAACTTGCGAAGGTCCTCGATGACCCTTGACAAGTTCCTTTTCTTCGCATTTCAGCTTAATTCGCCAAATTGTGTGATTCAAGGTCGCAGTACTGGATGAACTTGAGTGTTCAAAAGGTTATGTGAAAACTTTATTTCATGTTAATTATACAGGGCCACCCCATTATGTATTATTAATGAATGTTTTCTGTCAGAATCTTGTTCAATTCTCTGTCATCTTGTCCAAGTCTACATTTATAATAATGTACTTTCTTCTTAATTGCATTGATTTTAAACGAAATTGTATGTCTTCCATACATTCGCTCAATCACTCAAACACGTGTTCCACTTTCAATCCCTTTTCATTCTTTCGAGCATATACTTTTCAATGCTTTTATATGTACATTTCATTTCATATTTTGCACGCTATTTAATGACTTACATATTTATATTATACATACATATGCCAAGCCAAAGCCAGCAGTATGGCTCAGTGGTTGCGTTTATGTTAAACACCGATAGGTTACCGGGTTCGATCCCATGCTAATCTTCAATACTGTTGGTCAGACTTGGATATTTGTGACTCCGAGTCGATCGTTTCCTATCAGAGTTTGCCAATTTATCTGATTTCATTGTTGAAACGGTTCCTCCATCAAATTGGCAAAAACCATCCTGCCCGCTATGTCACAAATATCTGAATTTGATTTATGTACAATATGTTAAAAATGTATGTACGAGTCTAAATCCATAGATGTCTCTATGGATTAATTCATTTATCAATAATTAATTCATGTTCTTCAGCCCCTTGAAATACAGCGATTTATGTAATAAAAAATGCTAGAATGTTTATAATTAACTGTTAGGCATTTCTGGTATATATTGATGTAAAAATAAAATATGTATATACATATATGATGAAAGTAATCCAGGGTTGTAACTGTAAGTTGAATTACATGTGTTTCTGAACAAGTTTAATTTAAAAAATGTTTCACAATTAGATATGGCATTAGTGGTGGGGGGCGCGACTTGGTCGAGTAGACTGTGTGTGGGTCTGTCAGTCTGAAATTGATGCTAAAAGTTTATTTTAGTGAATAAATGTAATACTATTTTTCTTTTAAATTCATATACGTTTATTTTATACTTGAATGCTGAATGCACTTTCGATGCAATATTTTTTCCCGGTGAAAAATCAGCTTAAACTTGACCTCCTTGCACTTCGCTCCAGTTGTGGAGCTCACGCGATGGTCACATCTGGCTGGACACCAGTAAGAGGACAATAAAAAACCTTCGTTTCAAAATAACCTCAAGTTAAATCCGACACTACTTTCTTTGGCCATTTTTCAAATACATACAAATTTCGGAATTTGTATGTTCCCCCCCCCCCCCCTCGGTACTTTAAAATTTTCCGGCATTCAATGAACGCATCAATTTGATATTACATGTATTATAAACCGGTCTCCTTGACGAGACAGAATGTTAAATTACAGAAAACGCAAATATCGGAAGGCAAAGATCGAAAATCGAAAGATCTTAAGTC
Source organism: Arctopsyche grandis (assembly GCF_051622035.1). Taxonomy (NCBI): domain Eukaryota; kingdom Metazoa; phylum Arthropoda; class Insecta; order Trichoptera; family Hydropsychidae; genus Arctopsyche; species Arctopsyche grandis. The sequence continues at coordinate 1,582,015 of NC_135367.1, forward strand.
GAAAGATCAAAAAAAAAAATGGTGCATGGTAAACGGTACATACTCACTTAATTTGCACGAGCAGGATACAATAGGAACAAGAGGAACAGGCTTTTCCTCCCGTATTAATGTGCGCGCGCAGAATACGGGAGGAAAAGCATGTTCCTCTTGTTCCTGTTGTATCCTGTTCGCGCAAATTAAATGAGTATGTACGTGAGTATGTACCGTTTACCATGCACCATTTTTTTTTGATCTTTCGACTTAAGATCTTGCGATTTTTGATCTTTGCCTTCCGATATTTGTGTTTTCTGTAATTTAACATTCTGTCTCGTCACGTAGACCCATTATAAACATATCTACTTAATTATGTTGTTCGGAAATTTCGATAATAAGTCATAATCATTCAATTACTGATATATTTTCTGTATTATTGTTGCAAACGTTTTGTTTGTTTCAATTCGATTAACTGACCTGAACCAAATATTGTATGACAAACTATGGGGTAAATTTTATTACAAATATTATGGGGTAAATTTTATATAAACACCCCACCCTTATTCCTTAATTTCATCTTTGACTTATTTATTAATTTATACTAAGCTATTCACTGAGATCAAAAACATCTTCTGCAAGATCACTGATTACGAAATTCGAGACGCTACGACAAACCCTACTAGAGACGAATTTCTCGACTACATTTAAAAAAAATACAACCTTTTATTACTAAACTAGTGTTGTGCCCGTTGATTTCAATGGCTGCATTCCAGTTCGCTTATTAAACGCTCGCCGTTCTCCCACGTCGAAATGATGAATGAATGTGTGTGTGTGTCTTCGTGGATGTGTGAATGCGTGTATGCTCCCGCGCAGCGCATCTGACGCTGACACCACCAACCGACACGATCGGTTGTCACGCCACATCCCTATGCATAACGTATACTTCTAAAATTTCTATATATATTATTATATTATAGACCGTTTTTTCGAAACTTTGTAGAGATTCTTGTGATTTGAGATTCATTTACGGACAAAAAAACTGTGATTGGGGATTTTTGTATACTAAGTACGGTCAAAATTGCGGCACGGGACTTTTGTACGTGAACTCAAGCGGTGAGAGGCGTATCTTCATGTCATTATTAATCCGAATGATCTTATTATTTCTACAAGTTTCTCCTACCATTCTTTAAATATGGGAATCATATTTGAAGAAATGTCAAATGATCACTGTCAAACCTATGGACAAATCGCCGTATACATTTTTCTTGTTCAGTTGGGGATTTTATTTTAGCAAAAATCAAAGTCTTTTGATGAAACAAAACGCATAAAACATTTAAATATTATATTTCAACCTTGAAAGGGTGTTGTTTCATGTTTTAATCTTTCGACATGAAATAATTGGAGCTACTTTAGTATGCGATTTACCTTCACATATTAACTTTGGTATGTGATCTACCTTCACGTTTTTACTTTAATATGCGGTCTCACTGTCTCAGTTCTCGCGTGTGACACTGAGACTGAATAATACCGACCCTAACAACCTAATCATAAATGAATAGGGCCAACCTTAACTTAACCTAACCTATCCTGACCCTTGAATAAATAGGTGTTGGATGCTAAGATATCTTTTTTTTTAAGTTTTATTTCATCAATATTTTCACAACAAAAAAAAACATCTTAGCAGCTAACACCTATTTATTTAAGGGTCAGGATAGGTTAGGTTAAGTTAAGGTTGGTCCTATTCACTTTAGATTTGGTTAAGAGATATGTATCTCCTGACGATATTTTGATAGAAATGCTTCGATAACATTATGGGGCGAAATAAATGGGGAAATAAAAAAAAATAGTTGACCGCGATTCAAAGGTAGATCGCATGCTAAGGTAGACCGCATACTAAAGTAGCACCAAATAATTTTAGACATTCAAGGTTGATAAAATGAAAACACAAACCACTCCCGAGTGAAGCCGGGTACTGCAGCTACTTGATATTATAATTGCTTTATTATTATTATACATTATATAACAATAGAATGCAATTCGTCGTAAAATTTACATTGCGAAATTACACCTGTCCGATAATGACTGTGACCCTCGGGTTGTTTGCGTTAACCTTCTTGCAGTCATAAAATTTACATCACAATTACATTACAGCTAATACACAATACACCTATCGGTTACTCAATTTGAAAAGAAAGTAAATGCATTCGTAAACAATGGCTTATGTATTTATATCGATTCTAATTAGACCGCGTTTGAATCATTCATGTCGCGAAAGTTTACTCCTTTATCCTGTTCTCGCGGCCGAAACACTTTCTTTTCTCGAAAAGTGAATTTTCAAATGCGAATTTTATGCGATTTTTGCATAAATTTTCTCGTGCGGGTCGTATGATACTTTTTTTGTGCGATCTCATTTTTTTTTGTGGGTCATCATCATCGGTCGAAGCGTAAAACAAGTTACAATATTCGATAGTGAATGCATCACGTTCGACCCACTAAATTTTTGTACGTTCGAGAAACGATTGTTCAGGATGTGATCCGATAGCAATTTTGATGGTATACAATCAGTAACAAAGCAGTTGTAAATAACTGTTCAAAATATATATGCTTTCAATTGATTGTTTGCCTATTTTTATTTGAAACCTAGTTTCTCAAGATGTCAGAAGAATGTTCATGTAAAAACTAAAAATTTAGTGACACTCGGAGAAATGTTATTATAATAATAGAAGTGGCTTTATGCGTTATATTGTTGTCAAGTGACGACTGTCCACAGACATTCCTATATAATTTTAGCATCAGTCGTATTTAATGCTCGACGTATGTCCGATTAAAACTTCTCTGGGCAAAGGCAATTGCAAGTGCATCGTAAAAAATTGCACAGTAGATCATTTAAGTAACATATTATTCAATTAACATCGTATTTTGACAGTTTTTAAAAGTTTCATGGCGATCGCCCGCATTCTACATAAAATTTCAGGGGTGGCACCAAAAAAATGTAAAAAATATTTTTAAATAAATGTAAAAATATTTCTCTTGGTGGCGCCAAATACTCAATTATATTAATAACCAATTATACATTACAAGTTAATTTAAGAGTTCCCAAGGACAGACAAGTACAAACAAGTGGATAAAAATAATGAGAAAAGAAACGGATTGGCCACCAATGCCCAACACCACTATATATATGTACTCAAATTGTAAATAAATCTATATCAAAATAAAGCTTTCATTTCTGTAGTGAATATATGATGACGCTGATGGTATTTCCTGCGTTTTAGCGTAGTTTTGGAGACGTACGCGTAACATTGAAATAATTTATTTATTCGTAAAAGCGCTTCTATTATTATAATATTTCTCTGGTAACACTTTCCTGCATTGAATTTATTGTAATATATTTACATAATGTATACTATATATGTATGTATATACTTACTTTATTGTAACGTGTAGAAGGTCAGGAACACAACTTTAGCATATCCTTTCAAAATTTTCAGATCTTCATTGAATTGAACAGAACTTTTTCCTTTCGAGTCCAAAATACACGCGCTGTCTAATTTTATTTTGTGTTTAAATTATAGTATAATGTAATAACATTCATTTGTTAAAAAATTTTATTTGAATTATTGTAAATATGTACATGTGTATATTGTGTATACGATTTGCTAAAATGATGTGAGTTTTTTTGCCAATTTTGGGCATTGGATTTTGGGATCTAAAGATCATGTGTTAATTTCGGTTTTTTGCCATTTGTTTATTATTTATTTATTTACATATATATCAGGAAGGCCTTATAGGTAAATCCCAATGCGCCTTCCTGGCCAATTACAAATAACAAATACAAATGCAGCATTTTTAATATAAGTCGTTGAATTGCGAGACACTCGCAAATTAACGAGACGTCTATGAATTGTACATAAATTTTATTGTACATCAATCAAACTTCAAATAGTGGTGACATAGTAGGTAGGAAGGATTTTTAGCCAATTTTTTTTCCGGGAACCGTTTCAACAATGAAATCAGATAAAATTTGCAAACTCTAATAGGAAACGATCAACCTGGAGTCACAAAACCAGGTCTGACCAACAGGATACTCTGAAAAATTCATTTTCATTTAGGGATTGAACCCGGCACCTTCTTGACGCTAAGCAGAAGCTAAACGACTGAGCTATGCTGCTGGTTTATGTTGATACCATAGAATATAATGGATATAGAATTTTATATCTATGTATATCTCAATGAAATCGTTGCTGCTGAGCCTGAATGTGATATTTTCCATATCAGTGTGTGTAGGTTATTTTAGATTATTTTAGCGTATTTATCTGGTAGCCTGCGCTCAACATTATGTTCATAATTCAATGTGATGTATGAGTGAAATTTTGATCTTCTCTTCCATTTCGACCTCGCAGGTATATTTTGTATTTGCAGCTGGTTCTTATATGTACATATATTCGTGCCGGCTATACGTGCAAGACAATCCCTACTTTGTATTTTATTATTTGATATTTTTACTTTATCTGCTATTTTTATAATGCTATTGTTTTTTATGATTATGTATAAATTTATTTTTCATCTATGAACTTGTATGTGTATATACATATTTTTATTTTTATTCTATCTCATCTGGACAACGATCTCATTTCTAGATGGAAAAGTCTTTTAAATTTTATTCGTTGGAAAAATTTATTACAAAAATTCGTTTATTTTATCGAGTTAAACCAGTTATTAATATAATTTTTGTTATTAATCCACAAGAATAGTCGAAATATGTTTTTTCTAAAAAATAGTGTGGCCAGAATACTATCCCAATAAACATATTTCAATAGAAAATACTCAATATAAAATAGTATTAAAATAGGTACTTTTGACTTTTGATTTGAACTGGACGACTACTTAGAAAGATTTTAAAGCTGAAAAGTACTACAAATGAAAGATAAAATACCCGACTATAGATTCCAATATTCATTTTGAACAGAAAAATGACATATTTTGAGACATCGACCGAACAACACAAAGATATAGAAAAATCGTGCGATTAAAAAAACACATATATCTCCGAATCTCGAGTCGATCAACATTTTTTATTACCAGATTCTTGTTCACTGGGCATAGATCTATAAGAAAAGTCATATCTCGTCTCTGAACCAAAAAAGTCGTCATTTCTCGAATAGTGTAAGGGCGGTTTCAGACTAGCGTTTTATACGCGCGTATAATCTCGTTTTTTGAAGTGCATGTAGGCGCGTATAGGCGCGTCGTTCTCCATACGCGCAACTCGTACGAGCGTAGACGCGCTTATAAGCTCGTATTATCCATGTTGATACTAAATCACCACTACCGGTTGGAGCGAACACGCTGGAATAAGCCCGTGTACGCGATTCCGGTTTTTTGAAGCGCGAAATGTAGCGCGCGTGTAAGCGCGTATGCCGAAACGACGATATACGCGCATAAAAATACGCTAGTCTGAAACCGCCCTAACCAATTATTTGAGTTTAATTAATATAATCATCGTTCATTTTATATTGGACATATTTTTGTTGAAACTATACATTACACGTTAATTTAATAGTTCCCAAGGACAGACAAATAAAAAAGTGGATATAAATAATCTGCCAACTGAGAAAAGAAACGGATTGGCCACCAACGCCCAACACCACCATATACTCAAATTGTAAATAAATCTATATCAAAATGAAACTTTAATTTCTGTAGTGAATATGTGATGACCCTGATTATATCCGTGCGTTGTAGCGTAGTTATGGAGACGTACCGCGTATTATTGACACAATTTATTTATTCGTAAAGGCACTTCTATTATTATAACATTTCTCTGATATGTACATACAACATATGTATGTAAATACGAAATATCGCCAGTTACACACCACAAATATCGTAGGCAACAATCTATACGATTGATAAATCAGGATGACTATCGTTTAGTAGTGGCAATTTGGTAATAACTGTCGCTGCAATTGCCCAATTGCAAAGTTGGCCGATTTGGTGCAGATAAATCTGGCAGATTATCCATCTATGTGTTACGTGAAGAAAATAGCCGACAGGGCTTATTATACCAATTTACGACGGAGTATAAAATACGCATGCGGGCCACTAATTATTGTTTCGATGAAATTTCAATTGAATAGTATTCGATCGGCGATCTGTGCTACATTCGTTGTACAGAACGAAAATGGTTGTATGGGCGTGCGATCGCATTTTAGTCTGGTGATTCCATCGATCACTTTTTTTTTTGTAACATCTCGCAATGTGAGACATTTGGATCGCGAGGCTTGTACCGTTGCTTGACCAAAAAATCACTTTCTTCATAGGTATACTATAGTAAAGTGTGTATGAAAAAAACTGACCGTTTATGTAGAACGCGACGCGGAAATGCAACATACTTGGACTAGATTGTGCATTGTTACTTTTATCATAGTTAAATGTGCTATGTCGTCACTTTATGTACAATTAATTTGAAACCAGGGCTGTGGAATCGGAGCATTTCAAGCGGAGTCGGAGTCGTAAAAAATCAACCGACTCCGACTTTTTATTATTACTTTATTTAATTAATAGTGTTACGTACGCCGCGGATTAACCGAATAGAATCCCAGAGACTATGTGACCGTTCAAAGGTTATCTGTTAACGGATTAACTAAGTGCTTGCACTTAGGACCAACGGATATCTGTTAACGGATTAACTAAGTGCTTGCACTTACTTCCAGTATTATATCTGGACTCTTAGTGCATTTAGGCTAAACAATGACCGTTATTAGTCCTTTCTCAGAATCGGTACGGGGAGACCCAATGTCGTGGGAATACATATCCGAATACGTGACTATACAATTGGTAAACAGATTAGACGACCTGAGAGATCTACCCTTTATAAGGCGGTATGTAGGCGATATCAGGTCATTCTGGACTGAGCACTGCCAATGCGTGTATCTCCTTAATCATCAATAAATGCTGTGAAACGATTAAGGCCTTTTACTTGGATCCTCCACCCACCCCTATGCAACAATAGTATTACGGTATCTGTCAACTAGTCTCCAATTTTGTTGATATAAATCCACCAATAAATTTTAATTTAGTAAGCATCATCATATATATATATATATATATATATATATATATATATATATATATATATATATATATATATATATATATATATATATAATATCGCTGTTCTGTCTGTCTGAGGTAACGCTCGCCATACTATAAGGGCGAAATCACAGAGCGTGGGATGTGGGACGTGGTTTTTTTTTTAGATAGTTTAACATATAGAAAAAATGTGGTGTACATGGTACTATACACGGTATCGTCTTTTCAAAACGAAACATTCAAGCTGTTTTGTTGAAATTCTATAGTAGTGTTTATTCTTGCTTGACAGTGATCGATAACGGTGTATTCCATATTTGAAGAAAAATTTTACCGAAAATGGTCCAAAGGGTCGTTTTGGTACATATCACTGTCAAGCAAGAATAAATTCTGCTATAGAATTTCAACGAAACAGCTAAAATGTGTCGTTTTACACATTTTTTTCTATATGTTTAAAACTATCTAAAAAAAACCACGTCCCACATCCCACGCTGTGTAATTTCGCCCTAATAGTCGTTTCGATTCGACATATGTACATATGTATGTACATACTGTCACTGCCAAAATGTGTATACGAATACAATAAAAAAAGAAAAAACTTCTATATATACTATTTGCTACCAATATGAAAAAATGGTAAAAACTAACTACATATAAACTATATAAAACATCAATAGAAAAATTAATTAATTAATTGGACTGTACAGCCCTGCTTGCAATCTTTCTTAATCTATCCACTGTGTTTGATTGTATCTTTTAATGCGTTTTCAATTTACTTACTGCTTATGAGTATGAGCCCAAACAATAATACGAATAATCTGTTGTTTTACATACATAAGTAATTTTTCCTCAGGTTTTTCATACCGGTGTTGCCAAGTGTGTTCTTTAAGACAATATAATTGCTTGATTGTCATATTTTAAATGAAAATCTCTCTAATGAGTTCCATTATTTTTCCTTTCTCCTGTGTTCTCCTTACATTTTTGATACTAGTGTTGCCAGGCTTAGATTAGACTGAATCACGAAACTATCATGAACGAAAATCTCTTTCTCCTCATTTCTCCATTCCTAGCAATCTTATGTTTCATTCACTGTTTTGTTTCCGTGATGCCCCAGAGCGGGGACACGGTCGATTGGGCGCCCAGGACGATTGGGCGATCAGTGTTACTCGCCACTGCGACAATTGGACGACGAGACTGGCGGACTCTGCGTCAATTGGGCCCTGCGTCAATTGGGCGCCCATCGCACTGGGCGATCATCGACTGGCCGACGGCGACCGGGCGACCAGGGCGCGTGGGCGACCACCGACACGGCCCGCTGGTGAAGTGGTCGCCAAGCTTACGTAAACTCTGCGTTTTGCAAGGAACGACCGCGAACGGAGCGTTATAGGAATTTCCGATGCACTGACAAATATTCTACCTACATACATATGCTTTATACCGCTTTATTTTTCGTTTCAGTTTTACCAATTTTTCGTAACAACACGAATCATACTATTAATTTTTTTCGCTATATTATATTACATTTGCTGGAATTTTATATTAAACGTACTTTTATAAATACATGTGTAGCACCTTTTCACAAAAAATAATTGTAAGATGACAAATCATATGTACCTACATATTCTCCAAAATAATATAAAAGAAAAATGATCGATTGAATCTTTCGCGCAGTGCTTTTAGTTTTTTTTCAAATGGACACACTTTTTTTTCTTTTAAATGTTATATTTCAGTTTTATCAATTGGATAAATTCACACTCTATTCTCAATTTTCTCAACACTGTATTAGTTATACATAATAACAAAATATTTTCTAATAGCGATTCTCAAAGTTTTCAAGATTATATTTTTTTTCAATGATGAAATACGTTTACGAAAAAAAAGCGCATACTTAAATTCGTTCGCGGAGCTCGAATAATTTTTTTCGGCTTTTCCCATAATTAAATTATTACATCGTTTACGATTCGCAGAGGCAATTCTCGAAAAAAATAGCTTTTTAAAGTAATTTTAAACATCTCCCGTTCTATGGTTATTGTTGAAAATTACATTGAGCCACAACAAATCACGTTTTTTAGTTACCAGAGCGGAGACTAACCAATCTTTACTAACTTTGACCCACTGAATTCGAATATGATATTGATTTTTGCTGGTTGGTGATTGTTTACGAGATATGAGCGTTTAAAAAAATGCGCGATTTTTACAGTTTTTTGGCTTTTGCGGTCTTTAACTCAAAACCTAGTATTGCTGTGCTCAAAGTGAGTATTGGAATCAATAGTCAGATGTTTTTCCTATTGATTGTGATATTGCATTGCTTTAAAATACTTATAATTAATTGTCTAGCGAATTTTAAAAGTAAAAAAAATATTTTTTTTACGGATTTTTTCTCCGTGCTATTTTGCATTTATTTGGCAATTTTTTTATTTCACCTCGTTTATAAGGATTGGTTTTCTATTTCAATATTTTTTATTTTTATCTAAACGTACTAACTCGAGCGGTAATTGCAATTTAAATGCTTTCGTTTTTGTTGCTCAGTGTTATTATAGTCACATTAAAATCTATATGATAGTTTATAGTAATTAAGGCTCATTTCGTTTATCAATAATTTAATAAGGTATATTTTTACTAATTAATATCTTTCGCTTTTGTAAATTCGAAACATACATACATATGTATAACGAATTATGTTTACATCTATAACTGTCATCCAGCGCTCATCTGTTCATCTAATGTATAATTTCTTTAATAATATTTTATGCGTATAAAATATTACAAAGACCTTACAAGAAATTATATATTTTCAAATATTTGGACCGAATGAACGAACTCATTCAAAACGGTTTTTTTTACTATGAGTTCGTTTTGATAAAAGAGTTCTCAAAACGACTTTTGACAACTGTTTCTCGAACTACTTTTTTTCTTGATTGTTTTACATGACATGTTATACATACATATGTAAGGTTTTTCAACGGGTTTTTGCGGTATCATAAATTCATGGCCCTCAAATTTGGTTTAAAATAATGCAATGACGTAAATGATTTTATACCCTTTATCCTTTTATTAAATTCAAATTATTCTGAAATGGTTTTCATCGTTTTTTCAAAACCTCTCCGATAAAATAAACGTTTTTTATTCCAAAAAAAATGGCAAAGTTTCAAAGCGATCCGAAAAGTTTTAGGAGGTTTGTCCAAAACTAAGATAAACCTTGTAATTTTCAAATGTTATAATTAGCATGGAAATAATTTTTTCAATGTATGTATGTGTTGTATGAATGCATGTCCATACATACATATGTACATATGTTATTTTGAAAATTTTCAATTTAATATTTATTTTCATTATTCATCAATGAAAAGTAAATCAAAAAACTTTATTAATACTATGATTTGATGAATATACTAAATACTGGCGATTCTAGAATTGATTTAATGTTGAGAGTTACAAATTTTACAAGTTTTTGATTTTCGTAAGATTAAAAATAAGCACCAATCACACGGTTGATCCCATATTTTATCGAGATACGAGAATCTCGAATTTTCATAATAAAATATTCTCGAGAAATGAGAATCTCGTAATTTTACAATAAAATATTCTCGAGAAACGAGAATCAAAATTTCTCGAGAAATCTCGAGACAAGATTTCTCGATCAGAACCTCTAGTTCTATGGTTATTGTTGAAAATTATGCTTTTTAAATAATTATTTAATAACGAGTCCATAATGTTATGATGCGTTTAGGTACATATGTATGTATGTACATATATCAAAAACTACGTACATAGATAAAGTAAAAATTAGCCGTAAGAATTAAAAATATAGACATTTTCGTCATATTAAAATTTTATATGATAGTTTATAGTAATTTATAGTAATTAAGGCTCATTTCGTTTATCAATAATTTAATATATTACTATGTAGGTAAATATCTATTGCTTTTGTAAATTAGAAACATACATACATACATATATATATATATATATATATATATATATATATATATATATATATATATATATATATATATATATATATATATATAAATATATATATATATATATATATATATATATATATATATATATATATAACGAATTATGTTTACATCTATGTATAACTGTCATCCAGCGCTCATCTGTTCAACTAATATATAATTTCTTTAATAATATTTTTTCAAGCCTATTTCACCCTTTTGCAAATGAAATTCACCCTTTTTGCAAATGAAATTCATCCTTTTGCAAATGAAATCAGTACTTTTGCAAATGAAAATTAATCCTTTTGCAAATGAAATTCGTCCTTTTCAAAAATCGTATTAAAAAATAAAGAAACCGAATTAAACAAAATGTGCTTTTTATGTATTATAGTTTAAACTTATATTTATATTTGTACATACCATAGATATTTATTTAGAAGGTGCAAATACTATTTTTATTTTTTTATTTTCAATTTTTCAATTTTCATTCTGTTAATCTGAATCAATTTTCATTGTGTTAAGTGAATTTCATTAGCAAAAGGGTGAAATAGGCTTGCAAAAACTGTATATAAGTATTTTTATTTTTATTTTTGAACATTAAATTTGTACGAATATCAACACAAATTAAAAATCATGCGGTTCAAAGTCACCATGCACATTTTATTTATATTTACTTTATCTATGTATGTACGTAGTATAGATTAAGTTTTGTATAATTTGTTTTCGCATTCCGTTACGGATCCCTTCGACAAAAAAAAGGGTAGGTACCTGGGTCAGATTCATTCTCGCTCGGTTTTCGGAACAATAGACTGACCATTTAAGACTCGAAATATCTCCTACAATAGAAAGTTATAAAAAACTCCTGAATGCTAGACAATAACACGTTTTGTATATATATCTATATGTAGTATTTTTCTTTGATATTCAATGATGAAATTCAAATAGAAGAAATATCGCATGATTTTTAATTTGTGTCGATATTCGTACAAATTTACGTAAAAAATATTCGTACAAATTAAATGTTCAAAAATAAAAATATAAATACTTATATAATAGCGCGAATTGCATCGGCTTTCGATGATCTTAAAAAATATTTATTTATTTATTTATTTTAAACAGACCATTGTGGCATAACAGGAATTCCTAAAGCGCCACAATGGTCAAAAAATATAACAATTATGGGATCAACCGTGTGATTGGTGCTTATTTTTAATCTTACGAAAATCCAAAACGTGTAAAATTTGTAACTCTCAACATTAAATCAATTCTAGAATCGCCAGTATTTAGTATATTCATCAAATCATAGTATTAATAAAGTTTTTTGATTTACTTTTCATTGATGAATAATGAAAATAAATATTAAATTGAAAATTTTCAAAATAACATATGTACATATGTATGTATGTACATGCATTCATACAACACATACATACATTGAAAAAATTATTTCCATGCTAATTATAACATTTGAAAATTACAAGGTTTATCTTAGTTTTGGACAAACCTCCTAAAACTTTTCCGATCGCTTTGAAACTTTGCCATTTTTTTTGGAATAAAAAACGTTTATTTTATCGGAGAGGTTTTGAAAAAACGATGAAAACCATTTCAGAATAATTTGAATTTAATAAAAGGATAAAGGGTATAAAATCATTTACGTCATTGCATTATTTTAAACCAAATTTGAGGGCCATGAATTTATGATACCGCAAAAACCCGTTGAAAAACCTTACATATGTATGTATAACATGTCATGTAAAACAATCAAGAAAAAAAGTAGTTCGAGAAACAGTTGTCAAAAGTCGTTTTGAGAACTCTTTTATCAAAATGACTTGCAGAGCATCTCTAGCCTAGCCTATGAGACGCGGTATTATTTATCTTCGCGGTATTATTAAGGTCTTTGTAATATTTTATACGCATAAAATATTATTAAAGAAATTATACATTAGATGAACAGATGAGCGCTGGATGACAGTTATAGATGTAAACATAATTCGTTATACATATGTATGTATGTTTCGAATTTACAAAAGCGAAAGATATTAATTAGTAAAAATATACCTTATTAAATTATTGATAAACGAAATGAGCCTTAATTACTATAAACTATCATATAGATTTTAATGTGACTATAATAACACTGAGCAACAAAAACGAAAGCATTTAAATTGCAATTACCGCTCGAGTTAGTACGTTTAGATAAAAATAAAAAATATTGAAATAGAAAACCAATTCTTATAAACGAGGTGAAATAAAAAAATTGCCAAATAAATGCAAAATAGCACGGAGAAAAAATCCGTAAAAAAAATATTTTTTTTACTTTTAAAATTCGCTAGACAATTAATTATAAGTATTTTAAAACAATGCAATATCACAATCAATAGGAAAAACATCTGACTATTGATTCCAATACTCACTTTGAGCACAGCAATACTAGGTTTTGAGTTAAAGACCGCAAAAGCCAAAAAACTGTAAAAATCGCGCATTTTTTTAAACGCTCATATCTCGTAAACAATCACCAACCAGCAAAAATCAATATCATATTCGAATTCAGTGGGTCAAAGTTAGTAAAGATTGGTTAGTCTCCGCTCTGGTAACTAAAAAACGTGATTTTTTGTGGCTCAATGTAATTTTCAACAATAACCATAGAACGGGAGATGTTTAAAATTACTTTAAAAAGCTATTTTTTTCGAGAATTGCCTCTGCGAATCGTAAACGATGTAATAATTTAATTATGGGAAAAGCCGAAAAAAATTATTCGAGCTCCGCGAACGAATTTAAGTATGCGCTTTTTTTTCGTAAACGTATTTCATCATTGAAAAAAAATATAATCTTGAAAACTTTGAGAATTGCTATTAGAAAATATTTTGTTATTATGTATAACTAATACAGTGTTGAGAAAATTGAGAATAGAGTGTGAATTTATCCAATTGATAAAACTGAAATATAACATTTAAAAGAAAAAAAAGTGTGTCCATTTGAAAAAAAACTAAAAGCACTGCGCGAAAGATTCAATCGATCATTTTTCTTTTATATTATTTTGGAGAATATGTAGGTACATATGATTTGTCATCTTACAATTATTTTTTGTGAAAAGGTGCTACACATGTATTTATAAAAGTACGTTTAATATAAAATTCCAGCAAATGTAATATAATATAGCGAAAAAAATTAATAGTATGATTCGTGTTGTTACGAAAAATTGGTAAAACTGAAACGAAAAATAAAGCGGTATAAAGCATATGTATGTAGGTAGAATATTTGTCAGTGCATCGGAAATTCCTATAACGCTCCGTTCGCGGTCGTTCCTTGCAAAACGCAGAGTTTACGTAAGCTTGGCGACCACTTCACCAGCGGGCCGTGTCGGTGGTCGCCCACGCGCCCTGGTCGCCCGGTCGCCGTCGGCCAGTCGATGATCGCCCAGTGCGATGGGCGCCCAATTGACGCAGGGCCCAATTGACGCAGAGTCCGCCAGTCTCGTCGTCCAATTGTCGCAGTGGCGAGTAACACTGATCGCCCAATCGTCCTGGGCGCCCAATCGTCACGTACCGCCCAGAGCGATACCTTTCCGTGATGCCCCAGAGCGATGGCATTAAACTTGTGTAGGATCTGGTTGTCAGGAGATATAAGCGGTTGTGTAAAATGACTCGTGTTGAGCGGTTTAAAACATTGCGCCGCAATGGTCTGTCCGTCACATTACATGTTACCAACTTCATCGTTCATTCTACTCATGCAAGCCAACCAAATAATTCATAATGATTTTTCTAGATTAGAAAACTAAATCCCACACTTGTACATGTAAATGTATAGATCATATATTCTAAATCATAATATATGTATATATAAACGGAAAGGATGTGGATATTTGTGTATGTATGTATATATGTAGGTATGTGGAGATTTCAAAAAAACAATTTTTAGATTTATCAAGATTTATTATATCGATTTTGATTCCGATTGCGATGACGAATTCGGCTCCAATTATTAGTATACATACATACATCTACCTTTATTTTAATTCGTTTTCCGAAACCACCCGTTGAAATATCAAAAACAATACTAATAGTCAAATAGTAAAAAGGATGGTTTTGAAAATTTGATGAAGTACCGTCTCCACAATGAAATTAGATAAATAGGCTAACTCTGATAGGAAACAATCGAATTTGAGTCACAAATATCCAAGTCTGACCAGCAGTAGTGCAGAAATACTGCGAATAAATTATTTTCAATGGAGGTTAACCCAGGGCTCGAACTCGGGAACCTCTCGGTGGTTAACGCAAACACAGAGCTACACTGCGGGCTTTTATTTCCTTCATCCAATATCATCCATCATTTATAAAACGTACCGACGAAGCGGTTTATCTGCCGCAGAAATTTGTATCGTAAATGTTACAATTTTGAGATCAAATTTGAAAAAAAGCTTTTTCTACATCTAATATATAATGTCGAAAGAGAATTTTTATGTAAATATATATGTATGTTTATAAGTATCTTTGGTTGGGAATCGTAAACAAGTCAAAATTTCTATGACGACAATTCGATTTTTTTTTTCGATTCAAATAAATTTAATAAAAACAAATGAATATTTACTATGAGATTCGCCACGTTTACGCTGTTTATATTATAAATACTGAGCGAAGCCGGGTAAAACAACTAGTATTATAATATATATTGTTTTAATTCTTTGAAAATCCTGCTGTCATGATTAGTCACCGGAGCCTGAGGGGGCCGTGTATTGTCCAAAGGTTGTAAATGCATTGTTAAAGGTTTGCCGAACAATGGATAGCACTGTGACTATCCTACCTCTAGTCATGATTATCGCGCCAATAAATTGCCCAATTGATTGTCCGGTAGATTGCTCTCAGCTGAGATACTTCATTGAGCAATTTTGACAACTGCGAATGTCAACTATCAACTGTTAAATGTAGTTGAATATTGATTAAATTAATGCAGATTTATTAGTGATTAATTATAGAGGTCAAAAAAACTTTCGTGTTTTGCAACGAGATCTATTTAACCGATCAAAAAAGCAATGAGTAATATGAAATGGTTATTGATGAATTTTTGTAAGAAGAAGCACTGATTAAAAAAAAAAAAAATGTTGTTTGTATTTTCCCCTGACCGCAAGCCCCGTTTGAGAAGTCAAAGCACGCCACTGATATATACAAATGAATGTTCATTGTAAATTATTCGGAATTTAAAGGAATAGGGCATTTCAATGGGCTTTGCAAAATTTAGAAGTGACGCCAGTATGTTGTTATGTTGAGGTCACTTTTGTGCGACACACTCGCTCTTGACCCGCGTAAAATTAATTCGAATATTGCGAAATGAAGTAAAAAACGGACGTGACGAATGAATTAATTCAATTATATTACCATATTTATTACCAATCGATATAATGACACGTTGCGACAAAAGAGAAAAGTGCATTCAATCAAAAACTCCACCAAAAACAATATCACAATTGAATGAGATAAATTATGTACATATGTAAACAGGAAGTCTTTGTAAAAATTCGTATTAATGTGTATTTATAGATCTGTGCATTTAGCAAATATCACTTGCCAAGGCTAATAATTCGAATGCAAAATTTAACAGTGAAAAAACAATCGAATTGAATCAAGGTCGTTTTGACGTCTGGTAAGAAACCGGCGGCTCGGGAGCCGCGTGTGGCTCTGCTTTAGAGCGAAATAACAGGGAAGAACGGCACGTCGTGTGCTTGCCTCCCCGCTGTGGGTGGTCTCATACATTTCTTCAAATATGGGATACACCGTTATCGACCACTGTCAAGCAAGGATAAATACAAGGATACAATTTTACCGAAACATTCCAGGGGGTGATTTTAGGACGGTCTCTGTTGGGCGTGCCATGAAACCATCTAAAAAAAACCATGTGCAACGTTCATCGCTGTGTGTTTTCGCCCTAATTAAGTGCGGATCACAATATCATCAAAAGTCTAAACTAGCGAACAGATACAAGGTGCGCACGGAGACACAAATGCTCCAAAATCTGCCGAACATGGAGACCCAACGCGCACACGGAGACACATGGTGCGTGTCTCGGTCTCTCTATGCATACGCCCTAATTTTAAAGCAGCTTTTCGTAACATTTGGAATATAAAACGAAGGCTATTTTGTTTCAGTATCAAAATATAAGTAAATATTGTACATACATACATATTGTTTTAATAGTTGCAAGTATTATATGTAATTTTGTTTTTATATATATATATATATATATATATATATATATATATATATATATATATATATATATATATATATATATATATATATATATATATATATGTTTATTTTTTCCTCTCTGATTAGTTCTATGAGAAGTATTATTTGTCATATCACTAAATAAAGTCCTATCGTATGTATTTCTAAGAAAATATATTTGAACATTTGTACAGTTAATCGATAAAATTCGAAAATTACTGTGATGGATTTTAAGATTTTTAAATTATGTTTTGCATTACATTTACCGGTAAAATGCCAAAATTTATTCATCGGTAACTAACACAGACCAATCAAGTCGTAATTAACGCGATAAAACGGTTGTTTCAATTATGATTATTAATTATTACGAATGGACCTTATTGTATTTATATGACATTATTCACCAGAGATTTATTTTTTATTATTTACGGTTCATTCTGTGTAGATTAACGTTATTAGTCAAAGTAACCGGTAATGGGAGAAATTATTTACCGTTTACCGGTAAATGAAATTTGACGCTAAATTGCGATCCTAAATTCGAATGTATTATGATTCAATATTTCTATAATTACAATATGATTTATTGAGCTCTGCTTGGAAAAGGCTCCCAACCACTGGATTAAATCGACGTAAGAATAGTCATTGAAAAGCAATGATTAACAGTCAATGAACTGTATATAATAATATTGAGTAATAAAATACTCGATAATATTTTTAAGGAACTTGCATATTTTATCTAAAACACCCACACTGATATTATTTTTGTTGCTAAAGGAAACGACCTCTGTACCACTAAATGTGATCAAATCTTATTCATGACTCAACGGATAATTTTCGCCAATTTGTTGCTTTTTTATTATTCTTATTTTTTATCATAATGTCAAAAATTTTGATGTATGTACTTATGTATAATAGGTACAATTTTTGTTCTTGTTTACTTTCTGTATTGACAGCAAACTGCGCAGCAAAGATTGTCTCGTCTGGTTGTCCATCGTGCGTGTGATTCACTACAATCGAACTTGAATATTAACATAATTGTTGGTTAAGCAAGCTGTTGCCTGAGGCGGCATTTTCATAAGGGCGATAGTTCCTTTGCAATGGTTCAAAAATTATAATTTTTCACCAAAAATCTTTGAATAGCCTTGAATTTTTTTAGAAAGAGTTTTGAACACCATCTTCATCTTAGTGTAATTTCTTGGAATAGATCTATATAAGAATGTTGCTTCAAATCAGAGTTTGGTCTATCAATATTCAAGTTGCATTCTATTTGTTCTATACTTGGTTTATTTTGTTTTATCTAAGATAGTATGGAAGACAATGCGCTTCCACTTATTAGTCCAATCAGTTGATGCATCTATTGCACATATCTCCCCTCCTTTTCAATTTTTGGAGCAATGACGTATCATCTAACTTACTCCATATGCTCTTCATAAAAATATGCATTATAGTGTCATTTAGATGATGCTAATTAGTGGTTGTTTTTACTGTATCGATGTTTTGAATTCTGATCTTGTCATGAATTCTGTCTTGAATTCTAATCTTGTCATGACTAAGGGACGGATACTCATTTGGGAAATGACAAATAACAATACACGTTCCAACAATGCTAAATTAAGAAATAATAAATAAAAAAGGTTTTCTACAAAATTAAAAGTACCCAATCTCCCTCCGCTGTCATGACTAAAGCCCGGACCCAGAGCGCGCCGTTCATTGTTCAAATATTGTAAATGCATTGTTTAAGGTTTGCTGAACCTTTTTTCAAAGCATTTACAACAACTGAACAATAAGCGGCGCGCTTTGGGTCCGTACTCTAGTTATGACCAAAAATCGGCATTAGGACGTTGCTTTTGAAATAAAAAATGGTTCACTATCTAAAATTGCTATTGTCAATCATGTTTTTCTCTCTCTTTGATTGTAAGGTAATGGAGAGGTATATTGTTTTTTTTTTGTATTATTATTATTTTTTATACCAGGAAGGCCTGACAGGTAACCCCAATGCGCCTTCCTGGTCAGAAACATTGTACATTTGATACAAATATTATTAGTATTATACAAAGTAAATAAATACACATCAATTAATATCCACAGAGACATCTATGGTCAAATTTGTAAATTTGCAGCATTTTAAACAATTCAGCGAAATTCAGTAAATACATATCAATTAACATCCACAGAGACATTTATGGTGTAATTTGTACATTTATAGCATTTTTATACAATTCAGCTGAATTCGAGATTGCTGAAAACTCGAGATTTGCGAGAAAATGGGTAAGGTTGCCGATTTGTTGGAACCGTTTCAATGAAAATCAGATAAATTGGCAAACTCTAATAGGAAACGATCGACCTGGAGTCACAAATCCAAGGTCTGGCCAGCAGAAATCAGTGGGATTTGAACCCGTGACCACTATGTTCAAATCATTATATGCTAACCACAAGTATATTCTGCTGGTTTTAAAAGCACAAAGCCAACGCCGAAGTCTAGTCATGACTATAGAGCAGATGGTCATTAGCAAAGATCGGCGTTGTGACGATGCTTTTGGCATATAAAATGGTTTACTTATTTCTATTAATATTCCAGTTAATAATATTCAATAACTATTGTTATTTGACGAACACCCAGGCAATGCCGAAGACTAGTCATTAGGGCTATCCCAAAAACCATACACGTTCCAACAGTGCTGAATGCAACTATCTGTCGCTTAATCATGGCCGAGACCTATTATAAATTCTTATTTGAGCCACTTTCAATGGTATATATTCATGGGCGAGTTTTTATTTAAATTTTTAAGTATACAAAAAAATCCATTTGGGATTGGGTCCTGGTATGTAGAAAAAAGCTAACTGAACAAATTTTGTGCAAATTGATCCACTCGTACGTATGAATGTCTGTTTGTCTATTTGTCTGTCTGTCTCGTATAGGCTCCTAAACAGGATTTGTTGTATGCATGTCCGGGAACCTTACTGTAAAAAAAATCGCTCAAAAACGGGAACGGAAATGGGAAAAGCGGGAATGAGTGGCATTGCAACGCAATAATTTCAAATGATTTCGTGTAGCGACCTGCGTTGTTAGGTTAAAATAAACTAACAATTGAATAACTTCAAATGTGTTCGCTGCCTGCATTTTCCCGAAAAATGGGAACGAGAACGGGAACGCAACGGGAACGGGAATTGCATGCGTTATTGTGGCATTGCAACACGTGCCGGGTTCAGCTAGTTGATAATAAAAACGCTAATCATAGAAAGTAAACATTCCCCTTCCCAACAGCAAGATATTTTCAATATAATTTGCACCATTTTGATAGTGGTAGTCATCATAGTTACATACCTATTATAAGTGCAGAAAATTAAAAGAAATGTTGGATTAATCAAAATTACAAAAGTCGAACGATAGACATGACATCATATTTGACACTAAAGAAAGCAAAGTTTCCTCAAATAGAATCTAAATACTTATAATAGTAGAACACATGGAAAAAAATCGAGCCTTGGAGTGTTTACCTTATCTCGATTACTTCTTAACAGAAGATAGTCAAGAAGAAACGCTTCAAATCAACAAAAGCACACTCTGATAACGTCTTCCCTATTTCCTGTACACATTTTCCCTAAGGAAAAATAGCTCATTTAATCTAAAAATTTGCACATTTCAAATGATGACCTACATTTTTATGACATTATACCTGTATCCACACTGATTCTGACTGTTCTAGACTGTCCATAGCCAAACGTGCACAAGTGAAAGCAAAATATGAGCAAGGAGTTTTTTTTTTTAGGTAATTTATTAATGACATATATGACCCAGAACATCTTCTTCGGTGAATTTCCACAGTATAAAATACATATGTATAGTAGCAGTGAACTAAAAGTTTAATCCAACACTCACCCCTTCTCGAGTCTTCCTCTTCGAGGAGCCTCTCTATCCTTTCGAGCATCTTCGGCGACCAAATGGCCTTCATGTACTTGACCAACACTTTAACTGTCCTTTTCATCGGTTCAACACCTTTTCGTAGCCATTCCACATTATAATAATAATATTATCACTTTCGCGGGCCACTTTCGCTAGCACTGTCGATTTTCGCACGTCGTCGTCGCTGTCCAGCCGGCGTTCGTTTGCCAACTGTCGTCCTGTCGTCGACGCTCGGTCGCTTTAATTAAAACCGTAATGGTCAGGTTCAGCGGGTCAAAATGGTGCACATATTTGCTCGGAGCAGATGCCGAACCCAATTGCACTGGTTTACATGCGTTACAACGCATTGTGTGTATATCTAGTGGGTATATGGGGGGGAGGGGCGTTCGAAAAATTCCCGGAAAATGTAAAAGAAAGGACACCAAATTGAATTAGGGTGAAATCACACAGTGGTGAATTTGGCACGTGGGTTTTTTTTTTGGATAGTTTTAAACATATAGAAAAAAAGTGAGGTTCATGGCACACGTGCATGGGATAGTCCTTTCAAAACGACACATTCGACCTATGTCGTTGAAATTGTATGGTAGTATTTATCCTTGCTTGACAGTGATCTACATATACCAAAACGACCTATAAAATTGCGAACAACATATGTAGGATATTAATATAAAATGATTATAATTATGTATAATGAGGTGGCTCATGCCGAACAGTTGGTATTATGCACTGTATGTATTAATGTTAAGGTTGGTACTACCGAACCTTGTCCGGTAGCGACAGTAGTAGGAATCGCGCTTTGACGCGACCGGGTGCGTATGCGCATCGAGTACCTATTGTTCTAAATAAACGTATAAGATTGAATTGAGATCGCTTTTACTTGTCTCTCTCTCTCCTGCAATCCTCCCTGCTACCCAGCGGACTTCCTATACATATATAATTGTGAAATTGTATCCTGTATCGATCACTGTCAAGCAAGGATACAATTTTACCAAAAATGGTCCAAACGTTCGTTTTGATATAGATCACTGTCAAGCAAAGATAAATACTACCATACAATTTCAACGACATATGTAGGTCGAATGTGTCGTTTTGAAAGGACTAACCCATGCACGAATAAGGAATTGCAGATGAACGGTTTGAATAAAAAATAATAATTTATTATAATATTCAGTACAAGAGCTGATTACGGACTAACTTAATTGTAACAGGAATGGTTTATATATTCTTCTGTAAAAAAACGAATGTGTTGAAGACATGTGTCGTACAATTTCGGTTAGTCAGTGCGTGAGGTGTGGTACAAATCAATAGTGCTATTCATTAAATTAGGTGTGTCACAAATCAATGGTATTACTTATAAAATTAGGTGTGTCTTATCTCTACTGGTTAGTCGTTTTATTCTTAATATTAATTACACATCATGTGACAATGAAGGAGTCATAATGATAGTGTCATATAAGTGACGAATTTGTGATAGTTGAGTATAATGGTAGAGGGTTGTCCTCAGCCCTTAACTCATCCATGGGATAGTCTTTTCAAAACAATACATTCGACATATGTTGTTGAAATTGTATGGTAGTATTTATCCTTGCTTCAAATTTTGAAAACCAATCTACTACTATTTGTCAACACTATTTTAATATGATTTCAAAATTTATATAATCTGTAAATTTGTAGTTGTAAAGCTCTAGCCCCCCTCCGTTAAAATTGTTCATCAGATTCTAGAGTCTAATTGAACAATTCTAGATTCTAGAACATCAAGGAGGGGGAGTATGTAGTATAGGTGAAATAAGGCGCAGACACACAAAGTGGAGCGTAGTATGTTTTTTTTATTTAGATACTTTTGCCCGTGTAAAAAATTCTAGCTCACCCAATATATGCTATCGCAATCCAGGTCAAAACTCTCACCCTGGAATGCTTTCGGTGACATTTTATCCTTGTATTGACATTGTGACAGTGATTGATAACGGCGATTCTCATATTTGAAGGAATATTGGAAAAACCTGTTGAAATAATAAGATCGTAAAAATTAATAATGACATGAAGAAGCGCCCATTCACAACTGAAGTCTACCTAGGGATGCCGTGCCGTACGATTCAGTATATTTGCGCATATACTCTTAACTTTTCACTATTCTTTACAGCATGCATACTTTCTTCAGAAACAGAAATTGACGGTTTCCCAACGCTTTCGGCTTTCTTAAGAGGGCTATACACCCGAAACCTTAATTTTGTTACCGTTCCTTTCTTCGATATATATATTGAGTGTATGTATATATTGAGTGAATGCGACAATATATATCAATATATATATATTGAGTGAATGCGACAGTTGCGCTTCGACCAGATAAAACGTATTTTAAATTGACAAAATCGAGGTTTCGTATTCTACTATTTTCACCTCCAAAACTGGACCAATTTAAAAAAAAAATCATCATCGGTATGAGAAAGATACTTTCTGTGCATCTATCGGCGTATTTTTTTTAAAATCGACCGTTAAATAAGCACGCTGGACCCGTTTTGTGGGTGTAAAAAAGAGGCGATTTTATAGATGTTTGGCGGCTCCTATATCCTATAAAAAATAATTAATCAAAAAAATAAAACGATAGATGCACCCCAATGGTGGATATCCATAGCATATTAAAAAATAATTTCTCTAGTGCCATAATTGAGGAAGGGAGAAGTATAGTACGTTTGTATGGACAAGGTGCTGCTGTCCAGCCCTCTTAACTCTCATTTATCAACAATTTAGCTATTCTTTGAGATTGGCTTTCTATTAATAATCCTTATTATTAATACAAGGTTTTTACCAGCATAATACTATGTAATTTCAAACTAACATAACAATAGACGTAAGTCTCGTTGTGAATACATGATAAAGTAGTTTACTTTCCGGTAACTTTGTGAACGTCTTACGTACATGTGGTGAAATTTCCTATGAAGCAACGCGACTTCTGTCGGCAAATTTATAGTCTGGGTCGTGTGAAATGACAGATTGATTTTTTTTTTATATGTGTATATACATATGTATATATATTTTTGTAGACTGTGTCTCATCGACCGGTTGGTTTGTGGTCTGTGATAAATTGTGCAAAGCGTGACTGCTTGAACTCTCGACCGGTTCGCGTCGATCTCTCGTCATCCACGTTTCGTCCTCAAATCTCTTCTGTGTAATTTATTATTTCGCATCTGTGGTAATTAATCGCTATGTTGCAGCTAGTGTGTACTTCTTTTTCTCCTCTCCGGTGTGAGAAATGGTGAAAGGAACAATGTAAAAACTCGGGCTAATGCCATACAAATGTCAGAATTCAATTCGACGCAAAGAGACGTGCTTCAGTCTCTTCTAACAGGTATTGATCATCTGAAAGTGGCGTACTTGCTTTTGAGAGTGTATTTTCACTTTTTGACACACATTGTAGTTCGATGTATGGAAAGATACTGTTTGATGATTTCTCGTCGCCTTCAGAAGGTCACGTAAACGAAAGATAAAATCGATCAATCATCGTATACTCCGTTACTGTTACATGCAAATATGAAAATATATGTAGGTATGATGGGAAGAATAAAGAAAAATAAAGAATAGGTATAAAATCCAAGTTCACCTGGTCAAAAAAGTAGTACGTGCAAAGTTCTGGGTAAGACGTTCTACTGAGAAGCCAAGAACGACATGGAACTTTCTGGCTATAAGACTGTACATATGTACAGTCTTATTGCCAGAAAAGAAGATAGTGTGTGGAACAAAGTTCAAGAATAATACTGAAACTCTTGTCTCAAGGGATTAAAGAAATGTGAGATGTGAAAGACTGACCCAATCAGCATTATCAATATGTATTTCAAATGCATACTATAATTCAATCTCCAAGACTGTCCCAATCAGCATAATCAATATGTATTTCAAATGCCAATACTCCAATCTCCACCTGGGCGATTGCAAATCAAATTACATTAACCGGTAAACAATTAATAATTTCTTCCATAACCGGCTTACCGGTTAATACCAAGAATGCATTTAGACAGAGGATACTCTCTCGTGTTCCCATGTTACATTATTAAATTTAAGAACTCGGCCTTAACCCTTTGAGTGCTGACGTCTTTTCTGTTGAATGCCCCCTACGCTGAAAATTTCCAACTAGAATGATTTTGAAATCCAATAGAAAGCAGGTATAAAAATTGAAGTGAATCCGAACAACCCCTAGATAACTACCGCCGAGTTTTTAGACTCTCTAATATATCTTGCAAAAAATATAAAATAAAAAAAATAAGTCTATTAATGAAAGTATTTTTCCAAAACTAATTCCATCTACTTTATTGTTGTTAAAATCTAATGCTCATAATCTACTAAATGCCAAGCTACAATCTAAAATACTCAGCAGTTAGGAATTTCCTTCGGGAAATTCTACTATGGTTATAAATTCAGAAATTCCGGTGTAAACCAGTCTTAACCTTTCCACCGCGTACGACTACTATACATGTCCTAGCGAACATGCCCTCAGCGCGCGAGACACGCATAGATGTCTTGGAAGTTCCAACCTGTATAAGAGCCGTCTATTGTGTTAAAATTTTATAACTTGGTTGAAAATATTACTAAATGTATACTTTACCAAATTCAATAGATGGCAATAGTCAACAAAAAAATATAGGTTGTAAAATTCAAAAAAATATTACAACCTATATTTATAGTCGAAAACGCGATAACAAAATCAGTCGCGTACAGGGCATGTTCGCTAAATTTGGTGACGCGGGCAAAGGGTTAATAAACGACAAATGAATGACATGGATTACACGATCCATGTTCAATGCATTTTTTTTTCAATGCTACCTGGAAAAGCTTAGCGGGTACTAAGTTGTTTACTTTGTACATGCTCAAGACACAACGCCTATCGGCGTTTTTCAGGCCCATGGACTTATTGGCAAAACGCCGATCGGCGTTGGTCAGCATTCAAAGAGTTAACAGACACATAAATTTAGTCAATTACTTCTTCAAATTTATGACTATGACTATATGTAAAACAACTAGTTGATTGACTGATTAGGCTGTATATTTATATACGTGAATACTTTCGCTGTGCATCATTGTTGGCTGTCAGTATTCGTTCTGCACATTGTTTAGCATTTTTCACAGATTGGTCACTTGTGGAATACAAACAATGTATTAAAAATCAAAACAAGACAGTTCTTATGGAACTATGACTTCTGCTTGTTTTTGATCTTTAACACTATCAATCGGCTACTATGTATTTAACTAGCCTTTGCTAACAAATCTTATGGGTCTACAATTGATGATGACAGTTTGAACAACTTCCAAGCTGTGATTGTTTTCAGGTTAACACATACATATGTACCTCCGACCTGGTCAACGCACCAAGTCTTCACGTTACGATGTCGATTGATGGTGAATTTTCATTTCGCTTTAAAGATTTGATCTTTTGACCCACGTTGCTTGTTTTTTCTTGTTTTCGATCGTCATTATCTTGATGCGACCGTTTGAGGAAGCGGTAATGGTTCACGTCCCGTCGTCTCTGTTCCAAAACACTTATCCCAAATGTGTATGCGACTCGCGTGCGCAAGTCAATTGCTCGGGACGTTCAGCTCGACCTCATCTCCTTCTTCTTCTTCTCTTTCTAGACATGTAAATCACATTAAACAAACGTGGTACGCTTTGTTTTGACCGTGGAATTGATTTCGTACAATGATGCTTCCTAGTTAGACTGCGGACAAGTGTTTTGACTATTCGATTTGTATTCGCGGTAGGGCTTCCAAGCCGGCTTAAACCGAGACCGAAAACCCGGATTTTTGACCATTTTTCAAAAAACCGAAAACGGGCTTTTTTGGCTCGATCTACCGGCTTTTCAACAATTATGAATTTCAAATTTCTATGAAAGATAAAAAAAAATGTGTATTGGATCCAAAATTTCTTAGGAAAAAAGTACAGAATAGCGTTGGCTTTGAAATATACATAGTTTAAGGTATATGTATGTACATATGCACATGGACAAAGACCAGGTCATAAACCACAAATTGGCAAAATTGGGTTTACCATAATTTGTGGTTTTTGTGCGTTCTTCTTCTAGATAGTAGCTTATTTAAATCATTTAATTATTTATTTTTGCATATTCGGGATCTGCCATTTTACGGATGAGATAATAATAATATATGTACATATACATATACAATACATAAAAAAGATGGTGCTGGAGACGGATGCTCAGATAGCGAAAAGAACCAATGCTTCCAATCATAACCAGCGTGTACCAGCAGAATTGACTAATTGACCAATGTTAGCATATAATGCTTTGAACAAAGTGATCACGGGTTTAAATCCCACTAGTTTCTACTGCTCAGACCTTGGTTTTAGGGGGGGGGGGCTGGGTCGGCCGGCGCCCGAGGGCGCCAAGTAAGTTAGGGTGCCACTTAATGCGCCGAAGGCGATTCAAAATTTAAAATTAAATCGCCTAAGGCGCTACAAAATTTTAGATCAAAGCGCTAAAAGCGCCTCTACGTTCTAAGTTCAAACATTTGTATTTATTTATTTTTAACTCCACAAGTGGGGTTGGTCAAATTTGTTAACAACTTTTCTGCCGGTCCCAAGTCCGGAAAAAGGAGGATGATAACCCATTTTTTAATATTTTTTCTAGGGGCGCTTAGAAAAAAAAATTCCGAGGACACCATAGGTTGTAAAGCACTGACTTCAGGTCGACCGTTTCCTATCACAATTTCCCAATTTATCCGATTTTCATTGAAATGGTTCCAACGAATTGGCAACCTTTACCCATTTCTCGCAATTTTCGAGTTTTCAGCATTTTCAATTTCGCTGATTCGCTGATTGAAAATACTGCAAAATGCAAACATAAATGTTTTCAAAAATTAAGAGTTTTTCAGCATCTCAAAATTTGACGATTTATATGTAGAAAAAAATGCTCCGAAAATGTATGTTTATCAAAATTTGTCAAAACTAAATATATCCATATATGTATGTACGTGTTGTATATTGATCGCATTGGGGTTTACCTGTTAGGCTTCGTGGTATACATATATATAAAAACGGACGCGATGTATGTGGGTATGTTTGTGACGGACCGTGGAGATACAGCCAATCAGAGTCAAGTGGCCGACAAGACGTGGGGAAGCGTAGTAGCGGGGAAGTGGGGGAGCATCATGTGACGTCAGGCCGATCGATGACAGGCATGTGTGACGTCAGGCCGAGCGATGGATGACACATACACACATCCTCGAAACACAAACACACATTCATTCAATCATTTCGAACGGGTTGGATCGGTAAGCGTGTAGTGCGCGCACTCATTACGATTAATAATACGTGCGCGCGCGCGCCTATAAATTACCTTACATTATTTATAACATATAACTTTTTTTATTCGTGTATCAATTCCTTTCCAAACCAACCCGTTGAAACACTAATTTAAAAATAAAATAAATAAAACACTTAAGACAGAATAGGTGATGTATTTAAAATATTCACCCTTATCGTATCATATTTTAAAAAATCCATGTCAAAAAGATTCGAACCTTAAGTCGTCATTTATCGTCATGATTGCTAAAAAGAAAAATACGATGCAAAAAATCGTGCAATAATTCACATAGTGCGGTTGTATTTAATTGCATTGTTGCATTGTTTCTGAAATTTTACATTGTCATGTTTATTTTTCTAAGTGCAAATTATCTATGCAAATCGTGTCGATGGATTATAACCAGATTTTTCATGTATTTGATAATTAGCTTTGATATTGTGTATTTTTATTAAAATGTTTCTTTTTTCTTTTGAACTTGCAGATCCGTGCATTTACATTCTTCGATTTGCCAATCAGTTGGATTTCGGTGATAAAACGCAAGAGATCTCAACTACTGCTCTCCGGCTGGTGCAGAGGATGAAGAGGGATTCTTTACATTCCGGAAGAAGGCCGTCTGGCTTGTGCGGAGCAGGTGGTGTATAATATTATTTTGATAAATTTGCCATTGCTTATATGTATGTGTTGTTTATAGTCGTATTTTATTTATTTACAGCTCTATTGCTTGCTAGTCGTTTACATGAAATGAACAGAGAGCCCGCTGATTTGGTTCGTATCGTAAAAGTTCATGAGTCGACTCTGAGAAAGAGGCTTGTGGAGTTCGGTGATACTCCATCGGGTGCACTTACACTTGATGAGTTTCTTACTGTGGATTTGGAAGAGGAACAGGATCCACCTGCATTCATTGCTGCTAGGAAAAAGGATAAGGAACGGTTGAAGAAGGTTTGTGTGTGTTGAATATATAAATAAGTAGTTATGTATATTATATATGTATATTATAAACTATTTTTGATTCGTACAGTTCAATGAGAAGGATGGAGAAGTAGCTCTTACCCAGTTGCAAAAGGAAATAGAATGTCAACTTGAAAAGGACCACAAGAAGAAAACTAAACATGTTCCAAGTACTCCCAAATCAAGTGAGATAATTATTTCCCGCTCATTCATTAATCTATTCATCGATTTTGGTGTTCTTAATAATGTTTACTTTTGTTTATAGTATCTGGTTGCGATGAAAGCGCTGTAGAAAATGCTGACCTTGATATGTTTGTACTTCAAACTACCTGTGAAGCTGTGAATAATTCTTTAAACGAAGACGATCCTGATGATCCTATTATTATGAATTCAGCGGGACTGGGTATGCAAAAAACACTTTGAAAAATAAGATTTGTAACGAACGGTTTTACGCGCGCTTATCTGATCTCGCGATGGGAGGTCCAGAGGGCGTTTATGTCGTTCTTCTTCCAAGGGTCGGGTTATATGGAAACGTGGACTAACCTTGGGATATATATATATATATATATATATATATATATATATATATATATATATATATATATATATATATATATATATAGTCGGGGAGGATCCTGACTGCAACTCGTCTCGTTGATAGCCGCTTCCTCGTGGTTGAGAGCTGGCTCTGCGGTCCTCTGGTCGGTCGGTCCTCTCACGGCAGATGTTTCTCCGGAAACGGCGTGAGGAATACAGGGGACGTTGTGCTGGAACTCAGGGGAGGGAGTGATGCTACACTCGACCTCACAGCGGTTCTTCAGCAAGATAGTGAATCTCTGGGCCCCGTCTCCCCCTGGAGACGTGCACAGGAGAGATCTTTCTTCGTCGGTCGATGGCGGGTGAGAGAGGCTCGCCCTACATGCGCGCGCGCCTATAAGGCTTTTTCCGGTGTGGCCACTCGAAATAAAGGGCGAGTGTTGCCCTATGGGACGATGGGGAGAACGTCGCGTTACAGATTCATATAAGAATTCGCTTTGTCTAAAGAATGAAGTTTTTTATCGCTGTGTTTTGCCAGACTTCGAACGCCAAAATGTTGCATATGAAACAACTTATGCTTAATATAATGAGGGCAGATACTGAAATGGCAATGGGTAGGTCATATGACTAGATGATTGGTTGAAAGGTAGACAATAATACTCATTTGGTAACCAAAGGTGTATTTAAAGTAAGAAAAGTAAGATGAATGTTTCTCAGAACAGAGAAGAATGGAAGAGTGGTGGAGACGCCTTTATTTATTTATTTATTGAAAAATCAACAGGCCTCAGATGTAGAAATTCATAAAAATAAAGAATAAATGTGGTAGAGAATCCTCACAGATGACGCTGTTCAGGACCATGGTTAGGATGAGGTGGTTGAGATGAAGACCAAACGCGTGAATTTTCAGTCATGTTGTCTATTAAGATGATACGTGCGGAGGCTTAGCGACCAACCGCGCGGAGCAAAGGTCCAACTGCGACTAACCGTTACATCTCTACCCCTTTTCATCCCCTTCTCACAATCAGTCGTAACATACTCTTTCTCAGCCATAGCCCATACATCGGCCTTTCGTTCAATTCCAACCCTACATAAATATAACAAAATAACATCTGAGCCCAATTATACATAGATTTTTATAAAATACATAATATATTTAGTACATATTGACATAAAGTGGATAATATAATTGGATAAAGAATATATAATAGAAATAGAAATGGATCAATCAATCAAGACTCTCCTGATGGCAGTCCTGAATTGATGTAAGGAAATACCGAATAGATCAAACTCATTCAGCTCCCCGTTAAGCATACGATAAATAAGCTGTAGATAGGAATATTTTAGGGAATTGGTTTTGAAAGGATTAAGTGAAAAGAGTGCAACGTGTCTAGAATACCTAACTGCGATCCTGAAACCAGGCTTACTCAGTAAATCGGAAAAATCAAGGAAACCATTTAGGAGCTTAAAAAAGAATGTAGCATCCCATTGAGTCGTCGCCTGACAAAAAGATTGTTAACCCTTTGGCTGCTACGAGGTTTTTCAATGTCCAAGCGAAAAATGCTAACATTTGTAATTATTTTGAAAAAAAAAAAATATAATATTTTTTTTTACATACTTACTTCGCCGAACACTCGTAATTTTTATAATACTTTATATACATTTTTAAGAAGCAGTCGTGGACTAGTGCTCTCTCTTTCTGTCTTGCTTTTACATGCGTGCGTGCGAAAGAGATACCTACATATATACACTAAATAAGTTTTGACGATTGTTTTCCGAGGCTTTATTCTTTTCAATAATCTATTTTTAGATATCGATGTATCCTTACAACATGCGATATATTCGAAACAGGTAGCGGTCTCTCTCTCTTTCTTTCTTGGTTTTAATTGTGTACGTGTGAGCGAGACACACAAGGATGCGAAGTTTCTAATAATCAAATAATTTTTCAACATGTATCATAAACATTTTGTATGCATTTCAGTTGCATTTGATTGATTGCATGAATTCGTGACGTCTCGTGACCTATATAATTGAAAGCGGATTTCTATTGTTTTTTGCCATTTATTTTAACTCTGCAAAATGATATCGGACAGTGAAAGTGATGAAAGCGAAATAATAGCTCCTCGCCGAGGAACTCGACAAATCAGCAGCTCTACTGATTCTGAAAATGAATTTATCGACAATAATCAATTCCCAAGTAATAACTCCTTATATGACATTGACAACGAACCCGAAATTTACTTTGATGATGAACCCGAAATTGAAGAGCTTTTATTTAAAAAATTGATAAATATTTATAAAGCTTGATTGAAAAATAAATATAAATACGTATATAAAAAAAATGTTTCGTGCCACTGATGCGCTGGTGGCTCAAAGAAAGTATTGAAATACGACAATTAATGACGTCAACAACGATCGTCGTAGCAATCTTCGCCGATTTCAAAACAACGATTTATCGTTGTTGTAGCAGTCAAAGGGTTAAAGGATAGGATTTTTAAAATATCGGGAACAGTAGTATGGGCGTAGGTAGGAAACCCAGCAGTTGATGGGGAAGGATGATGATGAAATGGGTTTTATTTATTTATTTTTAATTTTTAATTTATACCAGGAACCCCAGTGCGCCTTCTTCACCAGAAACATTGTACATTTGATACAAGTATTATTAGTATTATACAAAGTTCAGTCATATTAATTAACATCCACAGAGACAAATAAATAAATAAATTTTACAGCATTTTATACAATTCAGCGAATTTCGATATACCTATATATGGTATGATTTTATTTAGTTCATTTTTGTTTCTCTTTGGAAGACTGAACGAACACTTACTTCAAAAGTGTCAAAAATTTTACTTAGCAACTTAAAAATATCAACTATTGAATTCTAATTTAATAGCTATTGGATTTATACAAATAATCATTTGAAATATTATGAATTCAAGTAATATATAAGAAGAAATTTCATCCAAGTCACTATTACGTTAAAAAAATTGGAAATCTGTTGTTCCAAAATTGGGATGACACTGATGGTAAGGTTGCCAATTTATTGGCACCGTTTCAATGAAAATCAGATAAATTAGCAAGCTTTGATAGGAAACGATCGACCTGGAGTCCCAAATCGAACGTCATTGGGATTTGAACCCGTGACCACTTTACTGAAAGCATTTATGCTGACCACTAGTCTATTCTGTTGGTTTTATATATTGTCTTTGCAAATTTCAGGTCCAGATTTAGAGAGTATGGGAGTGATCGATCAAATGAGCATTCCAAATGTCTCGAATATCTTGGGTACGAGCATAGATATATCAAAGCCTTCAGAAAACTCTGAAGCTAACGTCGTAGGAGAATCACTCGATGATATTGACGATGATGAAATAAATTCTATAATAATGACTCCTCGTGAAGCCTTGTACAAAACGCACCTTTGGCACAAATTAAACGCTCCGTATTTGAAAGAACAAAAATGTCAGTATTTATGCAGTAAAATTATTCATAAATAGTCCGATGTGTATATTTTTATTCTATTGTTTTTATTTTTTAGTAAAAGCAGCAGTGTTAGCAAAAGAAAAAGAGGAAGGAAAACCTGAACGAAAGAAGAGAAAGGTAGGACCAAAGAGGAAAGGAGCCATAGGACCTTCATCATCGGCAGGTGAAGCGATAGAGAAAATGTTGCAAGAGAAGAAAATCAGTACCAAAATCAATTACGACATTTTAATGAGTCTCAATAAAGTGGCAGTAAAAGAAGATGCCAATACTGCACCTACTAATCAACCTATAATACCATCATCTCCGATTATCCCAGAATCTCCCAGTAGAAAGTATGAATGATACACTTTTTATGATTAATCATAACTCTTTATGATAAACACAACGCATGATTAAACATACAAACATTGTTACAGGAGAAAGACATCCTTCGACCTTGCCAACAAACCCACCATACTCTCATCTCCGTTGAAGGCTTACAATGCAAGTAGAAGAAACAGAAACGCAAAACTATCAGGACCAGTTGGCTTACCCGTCATGCAATCACCGCAGACTCCGGCCTCTGTAATCAACGAACCGCAAACAC
This sequence comes from Arctopsyche grandis, assembly GCF_051622035.1. Classification (NCBI taxonomy): domain Eukaryota; kingdom Metazoa; phylum Arthropoda; class Insecta; order Trichoptera; family Hydropsychidae; genus Arctopsyche; species Arctopsyche grandis. The sequence goes on from NC_135367.1 coordinate 1,616,024, forward strand.
CAAAACAAATCATCAATGCCGACGATGATGCAGGTAAACTTATTACAATTGAATTGTATACAAAAGAATATTAATATCCGCATGAAGCAAATTACTCTCTTATGATTTAAAAAGTGCAAAAAGCATTTCTTCGTTTTCTCTATAAGAAAGAGTATGGTTACTACCCATATCTCTACCCTACTCCTTTCCTTTTGGGCATGCTTGGGTATAATTCCCTTGGACTTCGAAGGAACTTCTCATTAATTCGTTTCGTTGTCCAGCTACTGCGTGGTAATACGTCATGTCCGTTGTTGCTGGAACAGTTGGGACTTTATGTCCCTAATAATTATGTATGTGCGTGGTAGACATCATCATTTGATGGTTGTACCTCCTGCTCGCACAGTTCTTTTTCGAATGCCTCCTATTCCAAGAGCTATTCGACTTCTCAATGAAATCGTTGCTGCCATGCCTGAATGTGATATTTTCCACCAAAGTGAGCGTAGATTATCGGATATTATTTTAACATATTTATCTGGTAACCTACGCTCATCATTATTCTCTTAATTTGAATGTGATGTATGTATGTGTGGAATATTTAATCTACTCTCTTCTATTTTGGCCTCGCAGGGATGTTTTGTATTTGTAGCTTGTTCTTATTTATCGGAACAGGCTGCAGGTGCGAGACATTTCCTTCTTTGTATTTTTACTTATTATAATTTTAATTATTACTATAAAGTTTTTTATGATTGTGTTAAATGCTGTATTATTTTTTACTTTTCTTTTTGTTCTATCTATTAATTTTTTTTATTTTTTATTTTCTCCCTCTTATTTTATTATGTAGGCCATTGTGGCGCATTAGGTTCTTACTGTAATGCCACAATGGTCCAAAACGTTAAATAAATAATATTTTAATGTTATTTTGCAGAATCTGAATATTACGAAGAGGACACTGATGTACAAGATAAAAATCCAGCCGGTGAAATGGAATCTATATCACAGTTGCTCAGATCGCAAGATGAAGATGAAGATTATGTTTTCGATGAATATTAAATGTATTTTACTCTCGCGCATCCTATTTATTATTAGGTTATTATATTTTTAAGTATCGGTGGACGTTTTTAATTCATTTTATATTATACATGTTCCTTCGTGGCTTACCGCCAAATTTGTATCAAGCGATGTATTCATATTCATATCGGGTAATAGTTTGTGATATTATACTGTAATCTTGTACGTATTAAGTTTTAGAAATATAATATAATATATTTGTAATATGTTTATTATGCGAGTCCGAATATTGTAATTTACCTACTGTGTTGTAATAGGTATTGAAATCGTAATAAACATATCTTACATTACAAAGTGTTTTTTTTTTTTTTTTATTTCAATACAAAGGTTTGGATGATTTTTTTCGCGATTTTAATATACATGTGTATTATTAAAGTCAAAGCTACGATCAGAACTGTTCAAGCAGAATGGTGCTTTTATACAAATTGTTTTTTCAATAGATGTCTCTGTAAAAGACTCGTAACTTTTAATATAACATGTTTTCAATTATGTACAAAGATTAACAATTTAATATTAATAATAAAAAAAATATTATTAATATAAATAATAAAATATTTTGTCTTTATTTATGCACAACTTTTAAGGAATTGAAAAAATAAATCTTTCAAATATTAAAAACATCATTCAGTTGTTTTTAGTGTCTTTTTTTTTTAAATTTCCAATTTTATATAAAAATATTGGTAATACATTAAATAATACCATAAAACTTTTTATTTAAGCTTTTTCAACCATTCTCCTCTCTCCCCCTACGAATATAGCCAATTGTGTTGAAAATCAAGACGTTTTATATTCTTTAATTTTGTAATTAAGAACTAAAATGCTGATCATTTTGGCCAAATATTGACCATTTCGTAATTTTTTTACTATTTTGTAAAATACTGGCTTCAGTTGATGAAACTATTGATCAAATTATTTTTTTGTAATTAAAATATAATAAAAAATTTTACGTGAATTAATTGTCTTATCATTTTACACGATGTAATAAATTTCACTATTATCTAAATCGGGTATTTATTATTTAATTAGTTATATATATATAACATCTTATAATACAGTTGACACAATGACGACATCTTATAATACAATTATTCGCAATATTTATTTGAAATTTAGATAACATGAATTTTTAATTCATATTGAAAAGTTTGATTAACACCATCGAATCGAATCGAAACTATTGAAAATGAAGCAAAAAACAAACGTTTTATTTTTAAAATAAAATTAATATGTAAAAATTGCATATGGCGCACATTTAATTTCAATGAATAATATGCACACATGTGTTCATCGCACGTCTCATATATTATCATAGATAAATTCATGCAAATAATATTATATACATAAGATATTTTAGGAGACCATTGAACAGCACTGGATGTAGCTGGCTGTGGTCCTCGACAAGTACGAACTTGCGCGGATCCTCGAAAGAAATGGCCCATTCAGTTTTAAGCTAGACGCCTACGGAAGCGGAGCATATAACTAGATTCCTTATAAAACAATGTTATTTATAACAACCTATAATAATTACAATAATCATCGATAAATTTTCATAATTATATCGTCATCAGAACCCACGTAGCGCCAATTATTGCGTTACCGTTAATTTGCGAGCGATTCCTTTGTGATAATTTTTTAAAACAACATGTCACTGTTTTCTGACTCACAGGTCATCGATAATAAACGCGAATTGTTTTAAAATATCAGTTTTGTACATTTAATTGTGTAAAAATAAAAATAAAACAGTCTCGCATTCTATTGCATCATCTACATACAAGAATTAGAATTTTGCTTTTAAATAGTGAACCTTTAATCAAATTAATAATCTATAAAATTAATAATCGATTGCTAAAAAATAAAACGGCATAAATCATTTGAATTTGTTTAATTAAAATGTGTTTTTCGCTTGTTTTTTAGTTGAACGTCGGTCGGCCATCTTGTCTGCACATGTCACCGTTTTTCGCTGATAAAATAAAATACTTCCTGCGCGAGTTTAATAATCGACGAATTTTATCCGTAATTGATTTAATTAAATTGTATGAATTTGCACAAAGATAAAAAGCCCAAAGTGATAAAACGCAAAATGAGTTGCGGTGTGACTTATCGTTTATATACAATCACTGTGAATGAATATGAATATAATGTTGTGACGGCACCGAAACGTTTAAAACAGTGAGTATTTTTTGAAGGTTTATATCAATTTTATTTCCATGTTATGTCAGTTATGGTCTTTCACATTCGTCCTTACAATCATTTTTTATTTAATTGTCTTTTTTGATTCGATTTGAAACGCTGTGTGCATGTACAAAGTACATACATAATTGGTTTGCGGCGATCAGTGATCATAAAATGCTCGCTTAATGAATAAAATGAAGGATTAGTGTGATTTTTAATCGTTAATTTGGTTGATGCAAACATAGTAAAAATAATTGCAAGGAATGTGATATTCTTTTCGTTTGATAATTGATAGGAAACGTTTTGCGATTGTATGTATGTAAGTTGGATACATTTCGGTTCTTGGTGTTTGTTGTTTTAATGATGTTAAATTGTAATATAACCAATTTAACATCATACTAGAAATACTAGAAATCTAGATTTGGTAGCTGTGGCGGCTCGCTTATACGACATGGTCGAGTTTGGTTGCCTTCCTGCGAGTGGGGACCAACCCGGCTGGGTTCGGAGAGCTGCTACCCACTCCGTCTTCAGCTGTCATATAATAAACACGTGCATTAACATGCCAGTCGTCTCATTCGTTCATCCCCTATACTGGTGACCCCCGACATCGAGCCACGCAGCCTCGATCAATTTCAACATGCCGCTCATCCCTGCCTCGCCGAGCCAGGCGGGGAAGCTACCCGCCGCGCCCCCATCGCCATCAACACGCGTCGCGGCCCGCGGGTGACAATAAACGAGCAGACACGGCTACCTACCTATCTACCTATCGACTGGAGTCCAGCCACAACGTCGACGACAGGTGTTTTTAAAAAATGGGGGAGCGAATGAGACGACGATCTTGACGGCTGGATGTGGAGTCATGCGCGATCCACTACACATAGAACGGTCATCCAGCACCACAAGACATACACCACCTCAGCACCATCATCATCATCATCATCATCAAGGCCCCGTCCGTCCCCACGAGCGTCGTCACGCCGAGACGGGCGGTAGCGCTACAACACCTCCACGAGCCACAACGACTCACAGTCCAGCTCGGAGTATCATCAACCATATCGATGCCCCTGCCACCCCTGCCGCCCCCGCCGCCCCACCAACCGACATCAGCCTCGGAAGAGCGGCGCCGCCGCAGCATCGCATTGATCGGCGCGACCATCGGACCACCCACCGTCCTGCTCGCGACGTCACCGCCCTCGAATCTACCGACCATTCAGGGCGGTACACCTATGTACACAGCGGATGACCCACGTCAACAATTTTTTTTCTCCCCACGTAATAATTTTTTCTCTTTGTGTAACAATAATTTTTTTCTTTTGTAAAATTTGTTTCTTTGTAATTTTGGTATCGCTGATGCTGGGGGGGGAGTGATGTGGCGGCTCGCTTATACGACATGGTCGAGTTTGGTTGCCTTCCTGCGAGTGGGGACCAACCCGGCTGGGTTCGGAGAGCTGCTACCCACTCCGTCTTCAGCTGTCATATAATAAACACGTGCATTAACATGCCAGTCGTCTCATTCGTTCATCCCCTATAGTAGCTATAGCCCGGAAGTGACAAATATTTATTTAATTTATGTATAGTTAACGATTTATATTGTGTTTTTTTGTTTGTATCTAAAAGTGTCCAGTTAATTTGAATTGCACTAATGGTTTTTATACATGAAATAAAATTGACCAGTGAATGCATTTCTTTATTATTTTATTGGAAAATATGTGCTTTTGATGATGCTGATGTTCATTATTAATTCATATCGATCTAATATATAATTTCGAAAGAGACTTTGTAACTACATATGTAAGGTTTGGGTGGGAGCATCGATTCAAAGTTTCTATGATATCGATAAATCGAATAATATTCTTTTTTTTTAGCCAGCAGTATGGCACAGTGGTTGCGTTTATGTTTAGCACTAAAAGATTATTGGGTTCGATCCCGGGTTAATCCTTAATACTGCTGGTTAGACTTCGATATTTGTGACTCCAAGTCGATTGTTTCTTATCAGAGTTTGCCAATTTTATCTGATTATTGTTGAAACGGTTCCTCAAAATTGGCAAAAAAATCATCCTACCTGCTGTCACAAATCTTCTGTATTTAATGTATATACAATTTGTAAAAATGTATCTACAAATCTAAATCCACATACGTTTCAATGGATTAATTAATTAATTGCTAATTGCTAAGTGTTCTTCAGCTTCTTGAAATACAGTGATTTATGTAATAAAAAATGCTGCATTGTTTTTGTAATTAATTGTCTAGGAAGGCGCATTGGGGTCTTCCTGTCAAGCCTTCCTGTATATATCAATGTAAAAAAAGAGTATTATTTTTTTTCGATTCAAATAAATTTAATAAAAAACAAATAAAAATTGGCCATGTTTAAGCGGTTTATATTGCAAATTATATTATAAATACCGAGCGACGCCGGGTAAAACCACTAGTATATTATATTTGTGTCAGTACATTTTTTATATGAAGCGCATTTGAAATTTGATGCCCCCACTTCAGTAAAAAGATGTATATGGTTTTTCATTAGGATTTTACAAAACCATTTTTTTTATTTATTTACTATACATATGTATGTACACTTATAGTTTTTGAAATGAAATCAGTAAAATTTTAAAATACTATGTAGAATAGGTATTAATTTCATTTATTCTTGGCTTACGAATGTATTTTTTGGAAATAATAATAATTTGTAAGTTGTAAATTTTGGTAGCAAAGGTCCATTTCGGCCCCCCCAAAATATGGGGGCCCCAAGCGCGCCCTTATTTTCAACGTATGTTAGACCGCCGCCATTGTTCATGTAGTCAATGATTATATACTGGTTAGTTACATATCGTGAAAATATTTGATGTCTTTTGAGGTTCATTGATTCATTATATTTTCGCCCTATTTCTCGTTTAAATTTGAAATAAAATTGAATGACGGAAGTACATATATGAGCTTATTTGTACTCGTAATGTAATAACAGGTTATCGGAGTGTTTTCGGACGTTGATATTCAATCCGAGTGGAGTCGGACCGCGCTAAAATGTTGCGATTGTATTCGTATACGAGTGGCGTTCCAAAATGGCGGCGGAGACTGGAGCGTCGAAAGTAAATATTATAGGTAAAAACTAGATTTTCGTCGATTTTATTCAATTTTAGAATAGAAAATGAAACCGATTTTTTTTATATACACAATATATTTATTAATAATATTTACAACAAAAAACTATAATTAACTTAATATTTAGTGGTCCCTCCCTTATTTTTTCCAACAACACTAATTTTCCGCGGCATACTCTTTATGTACTATTATTTTATCTATTATTTTTTTCTTTTAAATTAGCCAACGTAGTATTAGGGCTGTTATAAATAATACTTTTTAATACCCCCCAACAATTTTAAATTGGATTTAAATCCGGTGAATTACCTGGCCATAGTAAAATATTTTGTGTGGTCAGGTAAGTTTTTATCGATTTTGTCGTGTGACATGGAACACCACCTCGCATAAAGATGTAATTATTTGCAAGCATGCCCTCAGACACAAAATACGGCAAAAAAACATACATCAAGATTTTTTTTTATTGTTCTTGTTGCAACGTACCCTCCACAAAACGGGTCCAGTTCCTTTTCCGCTAATAACGGATCAGACTATCGCATACACTTGTTTTCTTGAATGAATGGTGCAGTCACTCATTTTTTAAATATCATTTTTTATTACCCCCCCCCCCCCCCCCATCTAGAAAGTCATTCCTTACTGGTTAAAATTTTTGCTCCCCTCTGAGAAAAGCTGAAATCAGCATCTTTTGCTTACCGAGTAACCGGTCCTGAGGGTACGCTTCGGGTCGAAAAATAAGTATTGGCGCTGCCCCCCCCCCCCCTCACTACCCCACTGACAAGGACAAGTAAACGGAATATAATCAGAATAGAACCAGCAGCGTGGTCTAGTGGTGAATGTTGAATTATTTCGTAATTGATGTTACGAGTTCGATTCCCGCTAAGTCTCGCTGTTGGCCAGACCTTGGTTTGTCGAGGTCGATCGTTTCTTATCAGAATTTGCCAATTTTTCTGATTTTCATTGAAGCGTTTCCTTCCCAATTTTCTGTTGCGAACCTTTAGTTATTGTTATATCTTAGGTTTTGCCATATTGCTCACCATAGATGTATCTGTGGTTGTTTATTGAATATAAAAAAAATCGTATTGTTACATGAAAGTTATTCATCGTTATTTTATCGTATTAATACGATGTTTGTAATATCTGACCATAGATGTCAGATATTGTTTATATTTACATGTATCTATGTATGTAATAATTATGTGGACCAGGAAGGCGCATTTGGGGTTTACCTGTTAAGCCTTCCTGGTATATTCGTATATATGTTTGTTAAAATATGTATGTAAAAATAAAAATAAATAAATAAATAATAATTTCAATTTACAGTTAAAATAAATTTTGATATTTTTCCGTCTTCTTTTTTCCGCTATTTGCGTTGCAATGCCACAATAACGCATGCAATTCCCGTTCCCGTTCTCGTTTTCGTTCCCGTTCCCATTTGTCGGAAAAATGCAGGTAGCGAACACATTTGAAATTATCCAATTGTTTGTTTGGAAAGCTTGTAGGATTAATTGAAAGTTTGTAGGATTAATTGAAAGCAGCGACAATTTCTCGTTTAGTACCCGTATTGAATTGACAACGTTGACAGTTTCAGTTTCAGTTGGCAGACGTTGCGTTTGTTAACGAATGACGAATATTTGACGAATGGTTAAAGTGGGCTCTTCACTCGCCTGTGAACATCGCGCCGCGACTCAATGAGTGTGGTGACATCTTTTTACTACATTTTACTAACCCCTTAGCGCCAGTGGCGTAACTAGAAATTTTGGGCCCCGATGTAAAAATTTCTCCCCACTTCCTGGCCAGTTTGTTCGCTCCTGATTTTATTTCTTCGTATGAATTTCGTAATTTACTAACATTCTCATATATACGATTCAACACCAAAGTGGTTTCGTCTAAACTTTAAAGTAAGATCTCGTTTCTGCAATATTTTCCTATTCGAGCGGCTACACGCCTGATTTGTTATTGAAACGCCTACTTAGCTTATACATATGTGTATAGCAGTGGCGTACGGTGAAATTGTTTCATATCGAGCATGGACAGTGATGCTTCACTCTGCGCAATGGTAGCTACGACACTGGATTTCGCGCGAAGTTCTCCGCCAAAAACTGGGATCTTCGCAAAGCGGTATGCCACAGCTCGGCGACGTGATTCCTTCGTTGCCGAGTCACTTCGTCGTCGTGACGTCCCTTCGTTGCGGGACAAAACACGGGGGACGCCGCGAGGTGCGAACTCGATCGCGCGAAACGCACACACTCACATTTCGACTCACATGTCACTGATGTGTTCGATGGTGTTCACTGCCACGCACGGCGTGAGTGTAGAGCCCGCTTAAGATATTCGAGCGCGAGGCGGTGCGATTATTATCACACTCGCGGCGTGATGCGTTGAACGCGTGAATGTAGCTTTAAGGTCTGACCGCACTATACGGCCATCGACTGCTGCAGCACGACACGACACGGCAAAGTTGATACAAAAGGCAACTCTGTTGCGTGACGCGTAGTGCGTTATATCTCATACAATTTCATACAAACTATTTGGCCGCACGCTGCCGGTCGTGTCGCAAGCGCATAGTGTGGTCAGACCTTTACTTTCGCGTCATGCGTTACAATTCCACAATAACGCATTCAATTCCCGTTCCCCTTCTCGTTCCCATTCCTATTTGTCGGAAAAACGCAGGCAGCGAACACCCTGGTCGCGGCGCGAAAACATTGAAATTATAGCGAATGACACTCATTCCCGTTTTTCCCGTTTCCGTTCCCGTTTTTTTTCACAGTAATCTTCCCGGACATGCATACAACAAATCCTGAAAGTTCCATCGTAATCGGTTCAGAGCCTATTCGAGACACACACACAGATATTCATTTATATATGTATATATATATACATATATATAGATTTTATAAATATATGGCAGAATGTGGGAACAGTATGGAGAGTCAATCACAGCCAAGTATTCGAAATGTGGGGAAGCGTGCTAGTGGGGAAGTGGAGGAGGGGGGGGGGTGTAGAGCGTCATTCACTTGCATGTGCGATGTTCGGCCGACACATACACACACACGTACAGACGGGTGACACATGCCGGCCGCGGGGGTGCCAGGGAGCGCTCCTTCGGTACGGCAGCCTAAGGGTGGTAGCCTCGATTACTGTTTTAGTTCTGGATCCCGATTACTGTTTCAGTTCCGGATTCAGATTCCTGTTTCAGTTCCGATTTCCGACTATTGTTTCAATTACAATTATTTTTTCAGTTCCGATTCCCAATTACTGTTTCAGTTCTGTTTCCCGAATTTTGTATCGATTCGGGATCCGGATTCGTGTTTCAGTTCCGGTTCCCGACTTTTGCTTCCATTCCGGATCTGGTTTCCTGTTTCTGTTCCGGATCCCGATTATTTATTTTTATTTTATTTTTATTTTACATATATACCAGGAAGGCCTTACAGGTAAATCCCAATGCGCCTTCCTGGCCAATTACAAATACAAATACAGCATTTTTATTATAAGTCGTTGAATTGCGAGACACTGAAAAAACTCGCAAATTAACGAGACATCTATGAATTGTACATAAATTTTTATTGTACATCAATCAAATTTTTCAAATAGTGGTGACATAGTAGGTAGGAAGGATTTTTAGCCAATTTTTTTTTCCGGGAACCGTTTCAACAATGAAATCAGAGAAAATTGGCAAACTCCGATAGGAAACGATCAACCTGGAGTCACAAATCCAGGTCTGACCAACAGCATACTCTGAAAAATTCATTTTCATTCAGGGATAGAACCCGGCACCTTCTTGACGGTAAGCAGAAGCTTAACGTCCGAGCTATGCTGCTGGCTTAGTGTTTCAGTTCCGGATCCCGATTCCTTTTTCAGTTCTGGATCCTGAATCCTTTTTCATTTCCGGTCCTGGATTCCATTTTGTTTCGGATACGGACTCCATTTTAATTTCCGGATACCGATCCTTGTTTCAGTGCCGATTCCCGATTTTTCCGATTAATTATTACTTTAGGTATTGTAACATTATTGTAAATCATGTATCAATTTGTTTCCGAAACTACCCGTTGAAACCCGTTCAACGGGCACAACACTAGTAATTAGTAAAATATGTAGCTCAATCGCGACGGCTCCGACCATGCAAAGTACATAGTTATTGAAAAATATTACCGCTTGCGAGGATGTATTATGAAAATTTCACGCTGCGATAGTTTGTGAAAGATTCTACGACGTTTTCGCGATCATCTAACTAGCGCATTCAAGGTTTTAATTACACGCGTAAACATATTCGGAGGTGCGGGGGCGTTTGTTATGAAAGGCGGCAATGGTCGCAACGCGTCGACGTTGAGACCTGCGTCGCGATCGCTCGGCAGTCGGCACTCGGGTTCGTTCGGCAGTCGAGAGTCGGCAGTGTGTCGCGTCTCGCGCGGCGAGCGGTCGCATCGCGTCGCGTTTAGACAAGTTGAGCGGCGGCGGGTGATGCGTGCTCCCGCCGCACCCCCGCACGCCCACCCTTGATCGACAGCATTGCGGCCCCCCAAACGCACGCCCACGCTCTCACACACACTCACACACAACACCAACACACACCCACACACACTCACACCCACTCGCACACACCCTCGCCTCCACCACCACTGCCACTGCCACTGCCACTGCCATCGCAACAGACCCGCTCAGCCCGCAACATGGTCGTCAAACGGTAAGAAAACTCACCCTCACCCCCCGTCCCCATTCCCCCCCACAACGTCAGAGAGAGCGATCGCCGATTCGAATCTCGTTTCGATTGTTTTCGTGCGAGCGCCATTTTGAACCTTGTGTCCACGTGCTTACGGGCTAAGATCGCTCGCCGCCCGCAACCCTTCGCAATGGACGTGTGTTTTTATTATTTCCAGACGAATATGTCGACAAGTCACCGCCGCGGTTCGCTTTCGTGCCAATTTTAGTGAAAACCGCACATCCGTGTGCGGGGATATGCGGACGACGGTCAAATGTCCTGTTTTTAATGTCATTCCGCGGCCGTCGAGCGATTATGACCCCTATTGCGTACGCCGCAAGGGTCATTGTGGCGTGCTGCTCAATTTCACTTGTTTATTTCGGTGAAAATGGACGAATTTTCGCATGGAAACCGCATCCGTCGACCGTTCAAATCATCAATGACCGAATTGTACGCTTCGATTCGTCGATAATTCGAGGAAAATCTGTGCTGCAGGGGTTTTCCTGTTCGAAATGTGTGTGCATGTAATATGTACGCGCATCCAGATAGCCATTGTGTTCGTGCTAACCTAATTTCGTAGACCTTTCACAGATTGTGCGGCCAGCCATCGCCAACCGTTCACTTCTTCAAGTAGTTGGGCGAAATAATAAACAAAAATAAGCGAAATAATAAATAAATAATACAAGTGTGTATGTACGACCTTGGAATGTTTCATATTTCGATGGTACGCTGAAAAATGGCAATTTTATTAAATAATAAATAAATTTCAGAACTTTGACACCACCAACCCTGTACGTGCTGCGAAACCGGTTTTCAGTACGGTTTATTCAGATTTAATATTTTCAATTGTGATGTCTTGTGAAAGGGTTCGAGCTAAAATGTCGACACGACGATTTGCCTTTTAGTGATTTAGAATTTAGCTATTGATGAGGCAATCGTTCTGTTGATCTTTCATTGATGGGTCGTTGCGTGTGCTAAATTTCAATTTATTACATTTACAAAAAAAATATATTTTTACGTGAATGGCTACGTCCACACTACCGATATTTTCGAATTTTCCATATCCAGTTCCCATATTGCAACCTGTGGTTGCTATTTAGGAACTTTATTTATAAATATCGGGTGAAGATATCGGTAGTGTGGACGTAGCCAATGTGAATACCGGAAATTAAGTGGCAAAAAATCTAAAATCGATTCTAAGTTGCCTTCGACAATGTTTAAAAAATTGTTTTTAAATATCAAAAGCAATTTTGTATTGCTCATATAATTGTTGTATTATACAATGCATTATTGTCAATAAAAACCAATGTAAATATCTCAAAATCTTAAAAATGGCACTTAGATCCTTTTTTTATTTACTTTTCGGTATTCATATGATTTTGACAGATGTTATTTCTTCAATATGTTATTCATAAAGTATATTTAATAATATTAAATAACCATATATTGCGCACTATTATGATTTTTTTTTGTTGTTCTAAAAATATCTGTTGAGTTGTATGTATTTAATTATTTATTTATTTAGATATATTTTAGAATGGATGGAACAAAGAACAATGTTGTCGACCCAATAGGTTTGTCAAACAATTTAGTAATAGTGACAAAACTAAAAAAGAGAATAAAAAAATATACATACATAGATGATGACTAGAGGTAGGATAGTCACAGTGCTATCCATTGTTCGGCAAACCTTTAACAATGCATTTACAACCTTTGAACAATACACGGCCCCCTCAGACTCCGGTGACTAATGATAACTACTAATATTATGATGATAACAAGAGGAAGCCAGCAAAAATATATGTATAAAAAAAAAAAAACAAGAATTAAAATAAACATAAAAGAGGAACTGCAACTGCAAGCATTTGCCTAGATTTTGTATTTTTTTTTCAGTTGAATTTATTTGAAGATTAGATGAAATACTGGATTAGAATAGTTAACAAACATCACTTTTTTTATAATAGTTTTCAGTGCTATAACAGAAATTTTTAGCAAATGGGTTTAATTTGTAACTACATGTAGGACGCGTGTCATATCTGCATTTTGTTCTTTAGTTTTTTTTTTACACACCTTATTCAAAATTATCATAAGCAAACAATTGCTCATTTCGACCTGTGTCGCACTTTGAACATTTTAGGAACGACAGGTGGACGCACAAAGTTCGAGTGATTGATGATTCCAATCGAGCTTGATCGTTTTTCGCGCGCTTTTTCGTCTGTTTTGAACTCGGAACAGGGATAGACGAGGTGTGTGAGTTTGTGTTTGTGAGTGGGTGGAAACGAGGGAGGGTGACGTCTCGTATTGATTTGGCCTCAACAGCTGTTCTGTCCGCCTTTGTTTCCCTCGCACGTGAACTCTGCGTTCGCAAAAAAAAATCCGCACGCCGGACGACAGTTGGTGAATTCTGCGGTGCAAATGCTATTCATTATTAAGAGACGGATACTCGTTAGAGCAATGACAAATAGCAATACACGTTCCAACAGTGATGAACGCATGAGGGCAAAAAGTAAAGGTTTTCCACGAAGTTAACCCCATTGAATGCTGACTAACGCCGATCGGCGTTTTGCCAATAAGTCTATGAGCCTGAAGTACGCCGATAGGCGTTGTATTTTGAGTATGTAAAAAATAAACAAGAATACTACCAGCTAAGCCTTTCCAGGTAGCATTGAAAATGGGTCGTGTAATTCGAGAATAAAGACTGGTTCACATCGGAATTTCTGAATTTATAACCATATCAGAATTTCTCGATGGAAATCCTTAACTGCTGAGTATTTTAAATTGTGGCTCGGCATTTAGATGGTGAGCGTTACATTTTAACAACAATGAAGAAGATGGAACTAGTTTTGGAAAAATACATTCATTAATAGACTTCTTTTGTTTATTTTATATTGTAGCAAGATATATTAGAGAGTCTAAACACACCATTACAAAACTCGAAAACCTCGGCGGTAGTTATCTAGGGTTTGTTTGGGTTAGCCTCAATTTTTATCTCTGTTTTTTATTGGATTTTTAAATAATTCTAGTTAAAAATGCTTTCAACAGAAAAAACATCACCGGTAGTCACCGGACCCAGAAGGTGCCGCGTATTGTTCAAAGGTTGTAAATGCATTGTTAAAGGTTTGCCGAACCTTTTTACAAAGGATTTACAACAATGGAACAATGGATAGCACTGTGACTATCCTACCTCTAGACATCAGCACTCGAAGGGTTGACAATAGCCGTAATGCCCCAAAAGCACCATTGTATCATTCAAGTGCAGTCATTTTCTTAGCCGTTGGCGAAACGAAAGGAGCGGCCAATATTATTGTTGAGATAACGGTTTACAGTGTGGTGTTGACTGCTTTAATGGCATCGACGATTGATTTGTTCCAGGCGAGTCCCAGGACTTTGACTCCTGGTGGTGAGGTCGTTATCGCTTCCGTTTAGTCGTTGTGGTCGACGAACCGTTCGATGCACCTCCATGTTTTGTTTTTGATAAACTCCTCTCTCTCTCTCTCTCTCTCTCTCTCTCTCTCTCTCTCTAAAGTTTGTAAGTTGTGGTTGTAAAAATGCGTGCACATTCAAGTTCTGGCGTGGATTGTTGTGTGTCGGTTGGCCAATAGGCGATACACATATATAGGTCGATGGGTTCGTTTCGGGAGTCTTTGTTTGGAGTTTGTGTTTGCTATTCGTGGTATGTGTTGTGGGTATACTGTATGTAGGTTATCTTGCTTTTGTTTTTGGGAATGCGATCACGGAATTGTTGATTCGAATGCGATCTGTACAGGTTTGGAATGGTAGTCGTTGTGACTGTGCTTAGATTGGGAATGTGTGCGGGCTAAATTAATCCAATTTTATCTCAAGAAGTGGGTCCTTCCTTTGCAAATGCAATGAAATTATAATGATGTGCATTTTGGCGAATGAACGCAAAAATAACGCTTGATCTTCGAACAAAGAGATCTTCGATCTATGGGTTTTGCCAGTGATGTTGAGCGTTAAAATGTTACTCAAAAGCTCAATGGAGTATGGAATGCTGCATGCTTGGCATAACGGGGAAAGATAGGAAATGGAATGGGTGAGAAGTATGACAATGGTAGTTGATATAGTGGAGAGAGTGAAGAGATTGAAATGGAAATTGGTGGAATGGTACCCGTGAAAATAGAAGATGGGTGAATGAAATTATAAAAATGTGCGGGGTTATATGGATGAGAGTTGCTGAAAACAGAGACGAATGGAAATGTGTTGGAAATGCCTCTATCCAGCTGTGGATGGTGAATGGCTGTACTAGATGATGATCAAAGATCGACGTTGGGTCAAAAATGCTTTTTGCACAAAAAATTCATTATCGGCAATTATTAACCCTGCTTTTTTGCTCTCTTGCTTTGTACAGTAATGGAGCAGTCTATTGTTATCCCAAAAGCACCAAGCCATGGTCTTAGTCTAATGATGTGCGAAAAAACTTCATTGTCAAGGAACGTACATACATGGGTTGTTGTTGCTTATATTTAATGCACGACAGTGCCTAAAATTTTAGTTTGATATTATTTATTCTATTGCTGTTATATTGATAATTGTGTACTAGTTGTACATATAACTCATGGAAACTGGTTCTATTTCGATGTGAGTAGCTTTTGCCATATTGTTTTCTAGGTTCTCTAAGATCAGTTATTGATTCAATTTTAGTGACATCCACCGTCAACATTAACCCTTTCAATGCTGACCAACACCGATCGGCGTTTTGCCAACAAGTTCATGGGCCTGAAAAACGCCGTTAGGCGTTGTAATTTGAGCATGAACAAAGTAAACAAGAATACTACCCGGTAGCATTGAAAAAAAAATGCTTCGAACATGGGGCTTTAAATCCGTGTCAATGTTTATAAAGACTGGTTCACACCGGAATTTCGTGAAATCGTGCACCCTTTTCGAGGAGTGGAGGTGGGCTTTCACAAACGGAACGAACATTATATATGTACATATGTGTGCTATTTTTATATAGTTGCGAATTTTTTCTACGAATCTTCTACTGATATATACACTGCCTGTTTGGTTTCGTACTTGAAATATGTTCTGAAAGTTTCTTTCGGCCTCCATTGCGTAGAACGTACCCAGTTACCATGACTTGCTG
Source organism: Arctopsyche grandis (assembly GCF_051622035.1). NCBI lineage: Eukaryota > Metazoa > Arthropoda > Insecta > Trichoptera > Hydropsychidae > Arctopsyche > Arctopsyche grandis. The sequence continues at coordinate 1,632,139 of NC_135367.1, forward strand.
GCGTTCTTTGTCGGTTTGCACAAACGTACATATATGTATGTATGTATACAGCCAATATTGCATATCTGCGAAATTCGCGGGCGTGACGCATTTCCTCGATATCGACATTGTTTGGTCCGGGTTTCGCAGAAGTGTCGGCGCCACCACTGCAGAGCCGTCGTCGACGGAAACGGAAACGGAATCACCTGCGGTCGCTTTTCCTAAAACAATTTATTGCTATGCCTGGAATATTTCGCCGACGCTCACTATTCCGCTCTGGGTGTGTTTATTTATGAAAACATTTTTAGAATTCTTCGCATTGTACTCTCACCTCGTGCTGAATGCCCGACTTCCTCCCCACCCCCCTCCCCCACCGCCATCGTTCTTTTTAGGTTTTGTTTTATGTCCATTCTGGCTTAGTGTTTGTTTTCTATTTTGGGACGATTCGTTCTAATGAATGATACTAATTTGGTTGCGTGTCATGAAAAGTTTTGTGTTGTGGTCAGTGGCGGCTATAGTTGGTCGTTGTAGGAAGAGGGACTAAGGGCGAAAACACACGGCGATGAAAGGCACATCGTGTGCATGGCTCCCAGCTGTAGATGGTCTCCTACGTTTCTTCAAATATGGGATACACCATAATCTTTTGATTTTTGAATGCTTTTTATTGTTACTAAATTGTGTTCACAATACGTCTTATATCTATTTTAATAGCTACTGATCGTTTTCTATTTTACAATTTTAATTTAATTTTGTTAGTAATCATAGTATTATATTATTATTATTATTATAGGAAAAATAGCTCAAAAATCTATTCACAATTCTTAAATACACGTTTATCGATAACTGTCAAGCAAGGATAAATACAATTTTATCGAAAATACTCCAGAAGGTCATTTTGGTTCTGGGCGTTCCCTGTTTTTGTCTCAGTCTCATTTGCGTGATCGCGAGCAGGATACTAGGTGACGTCATACCGAGTCCCCTTGTGTCTTGCTCGCACACGCGTAACGGCCGGGCCGCACCGCTCAACTCGCGAACAACTTGGTTGAGGGCGACCAGACCAATGCATGCAGGTAGATGGGACATGCCACACTCGTCAACTTGTTTGTCACACACATTTCCATACATTTTTTCGTGTCGCGCAACAAGTCGGCCGATAAAGTTGCACGGTGCGGCCCGGCCCTAAGTAAGGCTGTGCGACAAAAACAGGGAGAATTTCACAGCACGCTACTAGTTCTTACATATTTAAATCTTTTTACCATTCAATCATTGCTGAAAATGGCATCGTCATTATTACATATGTATTTGATAGCAAAACCCTTTCCAGTAAAGTCGAAGACCCCATTTAACCAGCAACATATGTAGATCGGTGGTTAGCGTGTATTGCTTTCGATTGTGTGGTCACGGGTTCTATCCTTGGCTTTGTTGTTGGCCAGATCTTGGACATGTGACTACAAGGTCGATCGTTTCTTTTCAGAGTTTGCCAATTTATCTGTTTTTATTGGAAACGGTTCCAACATATTGGCAATCCTGCCTTTTTCTCGCAAAATATGAGTTTCATAGTTTGTTCATAATTAAAAATGCTGCAATAATTTGTTCGTAGATGTCTCGATGATCGTAATGTTTGTAATTGGTCTGAATAATAATCATGTACAATGTTGACCATACATGTTGTGTAAATAAAACTGGTTATATACCTGTATAAATAAATATATTTGGCTTTGGTATCAAAACCGATTCGCATCTATGATGAGAGCTATAGTTACTAAAATTTCTCACTGAAGTTCATTCGCGGTGCATTTTATCGTCCTTGAAATCACTGACCATGAAGCTTTTCTTAGCAAGCGATGCTACTACCAACCTGTAAGATACATATCTCTCGACTTGGAAAATATTTTCTATGAAAAATATCAGTTGCTGGTTGTGTTATCAGTTGCTCGCTGCTACAAAAGGTCTCCGACCAACAGATCGCTCAAAAAGTCATGTTACCATTATTATTTGGGCGTGTTGCAGAATTGCTTTGTAATTGTCATTTATTTAAGACCATCAACCTTAAATGTAGTCTTGTCGCGAATTAAGTCCTTTTGATTTTGTGCAATTCATGAAAAGATGACTGCTTCGATTTCGTTCTTAGAACTTAGATGCATCATTATCATCTTGAGATCCGAGATGAGTCATCGCGTGACTCTTGTAACTTCCTTTTCAACATCGATTCAATACGTATTTCCTTTCAATTGAGGACATCATTCCAGATATGAAACAGCTGCTATTCGGAGTGAATGCACTTGAGCGTGTACGGGGTAATTCAGGACGTGCAATTAAACAGTGCAAACATCGTTTGGTGTTTGCCGTTTCTGATAAGAGTTTTCTACATTACCAAGTGTACGCTCGTCGTCTATCTGCTCCAGCGAGCGTGAAGGTTGTTCACCCTCAACCAGCCGCAGCTGGACCAGGAACAACCACTCGCTTTTTGTACCACAACGCACACACATATACTGAATCAAGTACCATTTATCGTACCTCTGGAGTAGAGAGAGCACACATGACCAACATTTCGGCAACGTTCGTACATGTTATAGAAATCGTACTCGATTTCGTAAGTGTAATTTGTTTTTCTTCTCCATAACCAATATGGCACGCGACTCGGATCGATATTGCAATATCATAAGACCCAGTTTTTTTCTTGCTCGGTTCAGTTTTGACAGCGCTGTCGTGATCGGTCGTTGTGTCGTTTTGTATCTGAGCCTTGTGCACCCGGTTGGTTAACTACAGTACCGTTATCCATGGCGTGTGTGTGCGTTTACAAGCCATTCGGGATGTGTTTTTACTTAAATTTTTTTTGTAACTATTATTTGCGCGAACAGGTTTACAAACGCTGATACGCTATCGTTACTCGGTTTACATATTATCATTTACTTAAATATTTGTACGCGTTAATTGTCTCGAGTGAGACGTCCGGCGCTTGAGAAGTTTTGCCTTTTGGGTGCAGTGCTATCTGATATCTTGGGTCTCATGTAGATGATTAGTTGCGATGAAGCATGGGCGTTTGCGTCAAAGTGGTTGTGTGCCGCCACCGCTGAGGTATAAGATCATACAAGGGGGACAGTTTTACTTCAAAAGGTTTGTAGTTTTGTTTTTGAAGTGTCAACTTTTGTAGTTGAGGTAGAGCAAATTCCTTGCAGGAAGTTTGTCACGCCACATATTTTTTTCTTGCCAATATTTTAGTGGAGGTTAGTTTAGGAGGGAGTTAGTTTAGACTAGCATACATATTATTGTAGCATTGTGCTGGGGTATACACAGGCATGGTACTCTATGCGAAGAAAATCCACCAGGGATGCTACGTATTATCGTGCAGCTTGTATCTATAGATTTTCTTTTGGGGCTTGGTCGCAAAGCGTAGCATGTTCATCCGTATGTTTTTACACTTTTTTATCTCTTAAAACTGCCATTTTTATGATCTTTGACCGTTTTAGAAAATATTGGGTAGTATTACATATATTGTCAAATGTAGCTTAAAGAGTGGTAGCTCAATTGTAGTCTAGAACACCTTTCAATAGTGGAAGGGATAATTTAAAAAAATGTGCGAACTTTGTACTCATTTGTTTCGTTTGGTTGTTGATTCAACCACGTTTTGTAAATCTGGATTTTGATAATTTTTTGAACTTGTCGGTAATTATTGTGTTAGTTTTGATTAGGATCTTGTATCTGTCGAAATTTTTTATTGTTTCCATGTGTTCAAGATTTCTTGGGAAAGGTTTTTCTATAACAGCCACAGCGCAGTGCACTGGTAGAGCTATTGAATATCAGTAGATAAGTCGTGGGTTCAAGTCCCGCCGAAATACGCTGCTGGCGAGATCTTATGGTTATTAAAAACACTGATCGACCGTATCCTGCTAGAATTTTCCAATTTTTCTAGCTTCCTGGGTTTATGGTAAACTGCCAGGTTAATGATAAACTGCCAGGTTAATGATCTTTGACTGTTTTATTTTTTAATTTATGCCAAGAAAGCCCAACAGGTACACCCAATGAGCCTTCCTGACCACATTGTATATTTGATACACTATTATTAGTATTATACCAAGTAAATGCATATCAATTAACACCCACAGAGACATCTATGGTCAAATTCAAATTTAAAGCGAAATTCAAGATTGCTGGAAACCCGAGATTTGCGAGAAAATGGGTGCCAATTTGTTGGAACCGTTTCAATGAGAATCAGATAAATTGGCAAACTCTGATTGGAAACGATCGACCTGGAGTCACAAATCCAAGGTCTGGCCAGCAGAAACCAGTGGGATTTGGACCCGTTACCACGTTGTCCTAAGCATAATAGTCTATTCTGCCGGGGTAAACAAGCATGTTTACTCTCTTCTATTGCCATGCAGCTCTTAGAAAATGTTTGGTAGTACTTTATGTTAGTACTACATGCATATTATCAAATGTAGCTTATAGGCTAAAAAAACTTATATTTTAATTCACGTGTAGTGAAGTGTCTTGAAAAGAACAACTATCAATAGTGGAAGGATGATTTAAAAACGAACAAAAATGTGCAGACTTTGTACTCATTTTTTGTCCGTACCGGTATCGGTAATTTCGTTTTTGCAATCCCTAGTCCTGTTATGTTTGAAAAACGCTGTTAGTACTTATTGACAAAAATTGGTCTAACCATATGTGCCGCCTTGGGGGTAATTCCTGTCATGTCACATGATGCATGTATGTGTGTAATAAAAAATAATGGTTTTCGTTGTATTTTGGAAATGACAACAAAAAGGATGATGAAAGTGATAATTTTTTTGGACTGTTTCAATAATATTCAGTCCATGGTTTGCTCATTTGAGCCGTTTTGACGACTTTAAGAATGAACTTTATTACTAACCTCTTATTATTTTTTTGCCAACCTTACCTTGACTAGCTAGCTATAGAAACATATGGTACTAAAACTAGCAGACAGGTAACTTATGTTTTATATAGATAAATTACTGATGTGGATACGGAGAAGAGGCATTTAATCTCGTGTGTATAAGAACACGTAATAGATGTTCCCAACGTTCAATTTCCGCATCAATACCTCAATAAAAACAGTGATAAACTTGGAGGCGATCACCCAGTTCTCGGAATTGACACGTACGACTTGTTTTATACCGGTTTATCCCCTATGTGCTGCAGCAGGTAGTAAATTAGTCACATGCGGATACCTGCGATTTCATCTGCACTCTTCTGAAGGGTGTCAATTCTTTGGGGGATTCGAAGATGATAGGAGTGTGTGTTGATGGTGTGTGGTCTGCGAAATGCGCAGTAGACGAGATATACGATGTGTTTACCGATTTTCTATTCCACTCTATATGGCGGAGTATACACATCAACTTTTTGTATTGTTCAGCTGGTTGTTGTTGGCGTTTAGGTGGTGGAACCTGCGCGGCCGGTCCTCGCTTCGGGCCATCACGGCCTGGCCTGCTGAGGTTTTCAACCTTTGGACACCTGATGAGGCTCGTCGTCGCGTCCCCAGTCCAGTGTATCTGGTTACTCCGGGTCTCCACGTCGAATCTCCTTGGGCTTAGTTTTTACATAATTCAAGCTTAAAGGTCTTGCTAAAAGTCTGATTTTGAGTAGGGTGATGTCGCTCGAGCTAATTTTTTAGACCACCCGTACTCTATAGTTGTCCTAGCTGGGTCAGTTTCATCACACGTTTTTTTACATCAATCTGACGGTGGCAAACATGTTTATGATGTGATATTTTGTCATTGTTGGAGATAAAAAAATAAAAGTCTACTTTTACACACTAATACATTTGAAAGTGGCTCAGCTTGTAGTACTGTACCAGGCTTTGAGTTGGGTTAAATATTCCTTGCCGTAAATTTTTGGGTTGCCAGTAACGCGTAAATGAATGATTGCTTGTGATGTTTCTTAAATGGTTTATTTTTATACCGTTTATCTTTGGACTTAATGTATAATAAATTCTTCGTGCCTTCATTAACATGTTTAGTTGCGCGCATTACACGCTCGCCGATCCAACCAGTTTACCCGTTCGAAATGATGAATAAATATATGTGTGTATTCGTGTATGTGTATGCTGACGTCACCCGTTCCAAGTCAGGTGCTCAATATCAGGAGCACATGTCAGACGCTCCACACTTCTCCGCTACACCCCGTGTCTCCTCGACACGATCGGTCTTCACGCCACATCCCTAAAGCGGATGCTTAAAAATGCAACCATTGGTCAGAATGTAGCGTCGTTGCTCTAATTGTTCAAACGTTTTAGTCCACGTGGACTACTTTACGCTGATTGCCGACTCGTATCTTTAGAATGTTCTGGATTGCGCTTTTTGGAACATTTCACAAGAATGGTTTACTAAAACAAACATGGATGTAATTGATTGATTACATCGCTAATTATAAAAAGGAGGAAAATTGATAATGGTACTAAAAAGAAATGTTTTCGGAAGGAAACCATGTCATTGATATCGGAGACAGATGTTAAAAGTCTGACCGCACTATGCGTCTGCGACACGAACGGCAGCGTGCGGCCAAATATTGTTTGTATGAGATATATCGCACTACGCGTTAGGCGACAGGTTGCCTTTTGTATCAACTTTGCCCTGTTGTGTCGTGCTGCAGCAGTCGACGGCCGTATAGTGCGGTCAGACCTTTAGTTGATCGATGTATGTAAACTGCGGTTAATTTTGACTATATTGCAACATTTTTCTATTATTCTGAGCAAAAGTGCGGATCATGGCGTGATACATTGTGTGGAAAAATTACAATGTATCTAAAAAATTTGTACAGCAGCAACATGGCTGTTTTGATCCCACGTTGATCAATGAGCTCGCAGTCGGCCGTTTCAGGTGTGAGGGTTGATGAACTCCGCCAATTTACAAACAACGCCAGTCCATAAAGATTCCAATCGTCATGACAGCTAGACAGTATCGTGTGTGAGTGGTGTTGTCGATTCCGTTTCCTTAGAACGGAGGCTTCCGACAGATCCGTCGATGGGTCGGTTCGGTCTCTGGAGGGAAAGGGCAGTCTCTCGTCTATTTTTGTTGTTGGACTAGTTACGCCCATGGCGTGCTCATCATCAAAGGGCTATTAATTCTCAGCGGCCAGAAATAAAACCCGAACACGCAGCACAATTATGTACCCCACTAGTTGGTGCAACGTGCGTTCTTTCTTATTTCCGAGACGGCATCTCTCGAGTGGGTGGATTTGTCGAGCGACGACGGGAGCAATTTTTCTAAATGTTCTCTATTAGGCTCATGAGCCAAATGCGGCCAGAGACAACATCCTCCGCGTTTCTATTTGTCGGATAGATTGAGCTCCGTAGACGAGTGTCACTGTACGAATTTTAAGTTTTGGGCTGATCCAAAACCAGTGAAGTCCATATAGAAGCAACCTTGAAAGCTCATAAGATTATTACGCTTCCACCAAATACCACACCCTCACTTACTTAACCCTTGATCTTCGATAAATGTGTTTTGTCAGTGATGAAAACTTGGCCATTGAATGTCAAAATGTTACTGAAAAGTTCAATGCACTCAATGGAGTATGGAATTCTGTATGCTCGGCACAACGATGAGATATAGGAAACGGAATACGTGGGTGAGAAGTATGACGATTGTAGTTGAAATAGTGGAGAGAGTGAAGGGATTGAAATGGCAATCGACCTTGGGTCAAAGATGCTTTTTGCACAAAAAATGGTTCATTATCGGCAATTACTATTATCAACCATGCCATTTTGCTGTCTTGCTTTGTACAGTAATGGAGCGGTCTATTGTTATCTTAAAAGCACCAAGACGATGGGTCTTAGTCTACCGATGCGCGAAAAAACTGCATTATTATGGAACGTACATTACATTACGAACGTACGTACGCTAGAATTTCTGAATTTATAACCATAGCAGAATTTCCCTATGGAAATCACTAACTGCCGAGTATTTTAGATTGAGGCTTGGCATTTAGATTGTGAGCATTACATTTTAACAACAATGAAGAAGATGAAACTAGTTTTGGAAAAATATATTCATTAATAGACTTATTTTGTTTATTTTATATTGTTGCAAGATATATTAGAGTCTAAGACTCGAAATCCTTGGCGGTAGTTATCTAGGGTTTGTTTGGATTAGCTACAATTCTTATACCCGCTTTCTATTGTATTTCTAAATAATTCTAGTTCGAAATGTTGGTGAAATTTTCAGCGTGGCTGGCGGGCTTTAAACAGAAAAGATGTCAGCACTCTAAAGTATTAATCGCCAGAAAAACAATTCTAACGAAGAAAGACTAAATTTAATGGTCCTAGGAGTAGAGCTAATTTGATCAAATAATTGTCGAGATTTGCTGTAATGAAGTTAAAAGACCTAATCTTTTCTTGATACTACATATTTTGAGTCTGAAAGTTCTGCTTACCTACTATTTTGAGTCAAAGTCCTGCTTACCTACTATTTTGAGTCAAAGTCCTGCTTACCTACTATTTTGTTGTTTTTTGAGTCTGCGAAATATTTGCAAAAATAAATCGTTCGGGCCCCATTATTGTAAGACAAGGATTATTATGTTCCGTTTTCAATATAATAGTTTCGTGACAAGCCGTTGGTCCAAATACTGGAGCAGAGAGTTATGTAGTTGATGCAGCAATTAATTTCAAAGGCGACGTCCATAATAAGTGTCGTCATCAAAAAATGGATCAAGACAGGAGGCAATTCATCTTCCATTCTCTTTTGATTAAATAAATGGACTATAATCATCGATACATTACAGGAAAACTATCGTAAACTACTACAACGTATAGTAATGCGACATATTTTGGAATACCAAGTTGCGTGTCACGTAAGTGGCGAGGAGTGGATTCGAGCTAAAAATTATTCGTAATAAAGTTTCATGAACTCGTAAAACTTAGATTTGAAAGTAAATATTCCGATATTTGGTTCAAAAGTGTTCCCAAGTCTCGGAATAGATGATTTACATACGTGTGCCATCCAGTGGAGTGCTTTTCAGCACTGCCATTAAAACTAGTGGTCTGGTGTACGCATTTGTACACTTACCATACATACCAGCAAACAGGGGAGGGATATGTAAAGCAAAATTTTGACCTATCATAGCAGATTTGGGCAGTGCGGTCAGCTGAAGCCAATATGAAGGTGCAGACACACATAGTGGTATATGTCACGTGTTTTTTTTAGATAGTTTTGGACATGCTATAAAAACGCTGACATGCCTAGTCTGTGCCATCGCGATCCTCCCAAAACTCACCCCATGGAGTGTTTTCGGTGTTGTTTTATCCATGTATTACAGTGATCTATAACGGTGATTCCCATATTCGAAGACATGTACGAGAAACTTATCGAAATAGATTATTAGATCACACGAATTAACAATGATATGAAGACACGCCTATCACAGCTAGAGTATACCTAGGCGTGCCGGTCTAAAAGTCAGTGACAAATTTTAGCAATATTATAGAACGGCCATAGTTTTTGCATTTTGAAGTTGACCGATCACATTGCATTGTCCACGGTTCTCAGATCAGAAGTGAACTTTTTGTTTTCTGTGAAGAAGCGTTTAGTGCATTTTCGTAATATATTTTTGAATAATGGTTCTACGCATACGCTCCATTGTTTCGAACGCACAGTTTCGACACTTTGCGTGTATATATATTTTAAAGACGCTCGAAATGTCGACGGCCCGTTTGCCATTTAAAAAATAAAGCGTCTTTGATCCTTTGTGAGTGTGTAAAATATGCGTATAAATATGTCAGTGTGCATCGTTCACGAGAAGCGCATTATGCATCCATTATGAGTGAGTTTGCCCTGCGGTTTAAACTAAAACACGAAATATGTATTATACGTGTTTTAAAAAAAATAAACAGCCACGTTTAAAAGCACCTGCCTTTGTAATTTAATGTGACATTAACACGTTTCGGTTTTTTCTTTGTGCATTTTGCTAGTGAAGAGTAAGCATTTTGAGCAATTAAAAATTAACAGGCAAGTGTTTCCAGTGTGAAAATATGTAAATGCAGCTGGTGCGGAATGGAGCGTTTTGAGTAGTTCTGTTTAAATGATCCAACCCACATGGACAATCAATTTTGATGAAAGTTCGTTGTGTTGCGCTTGCATCAAACGAAAGAGTGATTTACGACTTGCTTTTGTTTCTTATTGTTGTCGAGAACAGAAACCGTTCGTATTAGGTGTCTATTCGCTCGGTGTGAACACGCCATTATAGTAAACAACAGAAACCGTTCGCATTAAGTGTTTGTCCGCTTGGTGTAAATGCGCCATTATGGTAAACAACGGAATATTTGTGCTTAACTTGAGTGTCAGTTTATTAAGATTATTATGTGGGGTAAACACGTAGACGAACATGCTATGCCGTACGATGAAAACCCAACAGGAGATGTTCTTATCGATTGTTCTATGCACATATGTGTGCACAGAGGCACTTGTTGAATATAGTCCTTGTTGGCTTTCCGTCGCATTGCGTAGCATGCTCGTTTGTATGTTATGTTATTGAGAGTTTTTTAACTTTAAATTTTGTAAGTTGTGAGATATTATCAATTATAATGATAACTAGTGGTCTGGTTCACGCATTAGTGCACTTGATAAACATCATGTAAAAAACGGGAGGTAGGACGACAGGGGGCTTTCTCAACGCCTTGAATTATGGCTTGTGATGCTATTTTAACGTAGATATTAGGTAATTGGTGCTCGTGGACCGCTGGTTTACTATCACTAATCACCTGATCTCGCGTTCGCCCCAAAAAGCCATCAGTGTATGCACGAGCCGTATATTACAACCAATGAGGTCTCGCGACTCATCGACCAATGATCTCTATGTACGGATAGTACTCGATGGGTATAAATACTAAGAAATTTTTGTCCTTACATTCATTCGGAGCTGGCAGGTCGACGAATTAAGAAAAATTAACTACCTCTACTACGTATTTCACTCCGATCTCGGAAACCCCTCTATAAATCCACGCTGGACTATTGTTGAATTTAGTTTTCTAGCCTAGAATAATGCATGTATTTTAGGGTAAACGGGTTACATCCCAAATGTCAATCGCTAACAGGATAACCACCGCTACGAAAGTCGCTCGCGCGGATCTCTTGTCGCACAGGAAAACTGCCAAAATATTGGTCAGCAATTGCTTTTTTGGGCAATTTTGAGCAAAATTCGGACAATTGTCTGTGCGACGAATTTTCGTGCGACAGGAGACCGCGCTATCGATTTTCGTAGCGGCGTTTATCCTGGTAGCGATTCACATTTGAGATGTAATCACCGAACCGTATCTTAGAATGCCTAGCCTAGAAGAATGCAAGGATTAGGTTAGCGTGCTTGAGCTAAAAATGGTTGTCATCTTGCACATGTGACGTTAATCGAACAGAATTCGGGTGTAGTTGCACGTGCAGAATGCATATGTTTGGGAGGTCGCACGTGTATGCATATCCTTATACAAACAAGTTTCTCCTACATTTCTTCAAATATGGAATTCACCGTTATCGATCACTGTCAAGCAAGGATAAAATATCACCGAAAACATTCCTGGGGGGGGGGGTGGTAATTTTTGGGACTGTGTACCACGTATATGGGCTAGGGGTGCTACGTTTTTTCGCATGTTTCACATTTCATGTTTTCCGTCTAATAAACAATTATTTAAACCGCCCAATAAGTCATTTTACGGCTCTGTCTCCTGACAGTCAGTTCCTACACTACTTTCATAGAAATTCTACGAATCAGTTTAAATTTAAGCTGATTGGTTAGTAAAAGTAGCTGGCAAAAAGGCATTAGCCACATTTCATTGCATAGGCGAGCGTTCTAAAATTTGTCAGTAGACTACCTTGTTTGTTTGGTGCTGCATGTCATGTACTTTTTCTAGTGGGAGTGGTAATGATAGTTTTGCACCCGCGTAAACATACACTTTTACCTTGACATGTGTAATTCTTTCATAAATAGCATATATCGGTGGACAAATATAATTTTGTATTGTTTGCACACCGGTTAATATCTGTGTAAGTGCAGTGCGAATGAGTAGGTAGGGGGCAATGATACTCGTACGCTACAAGTTGCATTTCAATTGCATGTCTCGACGTGTGCAATTGGCAATTACATCAACCGTTACGCTCACATCGCTCTGTTCATGGTTACGCTATTTTTCTTGTGGAGTATGATTCTATTTGTGATGATGCAACGACAAACTTAAAAATTTAAAAAGTAATCCTAGTTGTGTTTGCCACAGTATTTTTTTATAAATGGTTTAAAACCAATTCTTAGAAGCGAGGTTATATATTTGTTATATCATTTTGCACATGTAAAAAATGCTAGCATGCCCAATATATGCTATCGCAATCCTGGTCAAAGCTCACCCCCTGGAATGTTTTGGTGATATTTTATCTTTGTATTGACATTGTGACAGTGGTCGATAACGGTGAATCCCATATTCGAAGAACTGTAGGAGGAACTTGACGTGTAAATTAACAATGACATACGACACACCCATTCACAGCTGGAGTCTATCTTGTCATGCCGTGCCGTATGTATTTATTTATACCAGGAAGGTCTAACAGGTAACATTTGATAGATGACCTGGCCAGAAACAATGTACATTTGATAGATGTATTATACAGAGTGAATACATAAAAATTAACATTCACAGATACGTTAATGGTCATATTTGTAAATTTTCAGCATTTTATACAATTCAGAGAAGTTCGAGATTGTTGAAAACTCTAGATTTGCGATAAAATGGGTAAGGTTGCCAATTTGTTGGAACGTTTCAATGAAAATTAGATAAATTGGCAAACTCTGATAGGAAAAGATCGACCTGGAGTCGCAAATCCATGGACTGGCCAGCAGAAACCAGTGGGATTTGAACCCGTGATCATATGCTAACCACTAGTCTATTCTACTAGTTACATATGCACTCGCTACTGTGACGTCACGTCGTGCATGAATATTTCCAATGGTTTTGCTTGATACGTTATAGTGGTACTGCCGTATAATATGAATAGATTTTATCGACCACTGCTGTTACGTACACATTACGGAACACATGAATATGTCCATATAGAATGTACCAAAGAACACTTTTCATATTGCTGTTCATCTGCGCTGTGCCAATATGAATAGACCTTGAATCAAAAGCTTTCTTCAGACAAAGGGATATTTTTCATTCGCCCAAGTGCAGTACGTTTAAAGCATTATGCTAACCACTAACTAATTCTGTTTTACGCCTTTAGCCGAATTTGGCCATATTTGTACCCAATCTTAAATAGAAGCCATATTCGTACGTACTACTCTAAATTACAGTGATTTACCGGTCTAAATGTGTCAAGATGTCCAAACGTCGTGTCTGGGAATGTCGCATTTATACGACAGTTTCGCACGATTTGTGCATATTTTCTTCTTGCTCTTTTTCTTTTACCTAATATCGGCCACTCTTTGTAGACGTCACGTCACGGCTTTTTCTTTCGGCTTAACGCTCATCAGATCATCGTCATCGACTCCATTGTCGTTCTGTTGGAGTGTGACCGGACGGATCGATCTCACGACTCCTCTGGCACATCTTCGTTCGATTCTGTCACAACGATCGGGTCAGAGGTTCACAACCCCACTTTGGTTTATTGTTATGGCCGTCGAAGGACTCGTTACGACCGTCCTGTTTGTTTGTGCACTTTTTGTCCGGTCGTTGCACCGTCTCTCGGCTAGACGTCAATTAATTAATAAACCTATCGAGACTGGTGCACCGTTCTGATTTATTTATTTATTTTAAACAGACCATTGTGGCATAACAGGAATTCCTAAAGCGCCACAATGGTCAAAAAATATAACACAAAAAAGAAAAAAAACAAAATAACAATTAAACATAAACATAAATACATCCATACATACATAAAAAATAGCATTTATAATAACAGATAAAGTAAAAATATCAAATAAAATATAGCATAAGGAATGCCTTGCACCTACAGCCAGTTTCAATAAATATGTAAGAAACAACTACAAATACAAAACATCCCTGTAAGGCCCAAATGGAAGAGAGTTAATCAAAATTTCACTCATAAATCACAATCAATCATGAAAACAATGATGAGCGCAGACTACCAGATAAATGGGTTAGAGTAATTTCCGACAATTTACGCTCACTAAGGTGGAAAATATCACATTCAGTCTCGGCAGCAACGATTTCATTAAGAAGTCGGATAGCTCTTGGAATAGGAGCCATTCGAAAAAGGACTGTGCGGGCAGGAGGTACAGCCAGCAAATGATGATGTCTACCACGCACATAGTGAATAGGGACATAAAGCCCCAACTGCTCCAGCAACAACGGGCATGACGTATTACCACGTAAGAGCAGGAGAACGAAACGAATTAATGAGAAGTTTCTCCGAAGTTCAAGGGAATTATACCCAAGCATGCCCAAAAGGAAAGGAGTGGGGTAGAGATATGGGTAATACCCATATTCTTTCCTATATAGGAAACGAAGAAATGCTTTTTGCACTTTCTCAATCATCAGAGAGTAATTTGCTTCATGCGGATTCCACACAATCGCATTATACTCTAGCTTACTTCTCACAAGCGAATTGAAAATCAAGCGAGAAGACAAAGGATTGGAGAATAATCTTGCATATCTCAAAACAAATCCAAGTCGACGAAAGGAAACGTCAGCGACTTTTTTGATATGGTTGTGAAAGGTGAGCTGAGGATCAAAAGTGATACCCAAATCGACAATAGATTCCACACGCTTCAACAAGACGGATCTAATGGAATATCCGTGACAATAGAGTGAATGTGGACGTCCATAGCTCATAATTGCACATTTGTTTAAATTAAGTTCAAGGCCTAAACTAGAACTGAACTCCAAGACAGCGTTAATATCAGCTTGAAGGAGAGAGGCTTGCCTCTCATCCTTGACAGCAAAAAATAATTTAACGTCGTCAGCAAACAAGAGACATGATGCATTACATAAAACTCTAGGGAGGTTATTAATAAGAATTGTAAATAGTAATGGGCCTAAAGTGGACCCCTGAGTAACACCAGATCGAGTAAAAAATGAAGGAGATTCATAAAGACCATATCTAACAAATTGCTTCCTATCACTAAGATAAGAAGCAAAGAGTTTAAGAAGACGCGTTGAAAAACCCACTTCAGCTAACCTGATCAAAAGAGCGTCATTATTGACTTGATCAAAGGCTTTACGAAAGTCAAAGTAGGCTACATCAACTTGCTGACCAACGTCAACTTTAGACATGATCAAATGTGTGAAGCAGGCGAGATTAGTGGTAGTGGAACGACAGGGTGTAAAACCATGTTGCTCATCACACAATAATCTTTTAAACTGCGCAAGAATCAAACGGTGAAGGATGATGTCAAAAATTTTGGGAATAGCCGAGATAATAGCAATAGGTCTATAATTTTCAACCTCATTTTTAGAGCCACTCTTATGAATAGGAATGACTCTAGATAATTTCCATTTTTCAGGATAATTACCAGAAGCAAGAATAAGGTTAAAAATAAACTGAAGATTATTAAACTGAAATTTATCTCGGATCTGATCCCAATTTTTATAATCGGATACGTGTTGGAGATTTGTAAATGGCGATTAAATGGGCGTGTGTTGTCTCTAAAGATAATTTTAAATGTGTCTATTGTGTTTGGTTTTGTTGGGTGTCGTACGACCGGAAGTGATTGTTTGTTCAATGGTTCGACGTTTCGAAAATGGTCGATTTCTCTCGGTTGCTGCGAATATGGAAAGGAAATGCAATTTTGTTTAAATGTATTGAATGTGTATTCTTATTAATTGTTGATGTAATGAACGTTTACAGTACGTGTGCTGGAATGTCTCCGGTTGGCCTTGTTCAATTATTTATTGTTTTAATTAACAATTTGATTTTTTTTGGTATTTTATTTTGTAAGTGTTTATGGGAAATCCGCTAATAATTTGTGAATTTTAAAAACGATTGTCTTGTTTTGTACGAGTTGTTATGTACTCTTCTGTGATGATAGTGGCGCAGTTCGATTCAGTGTTTTCACACCAACGATATTACTAACGATATTTTCAGTTCCTAAATAGCAACCACAGGTTGCAATATGGGAACTGGATATGGAAAATATTGCAAGTAATATCGTCGGTGTGGACGGCCCCATTGTATCATAGAGAGTAAGTAACCCGACTTTTCCGCTCGGTCAATAAGCGCCCCGACATAACCGCGCCGCGACAAAACCGCGATAGATATAACCGCGCACCGACAAAACCGCCCTAGCAAAAAGCGCTCGGCGACAAAACCGCACCAGACTTCGATCTCGATGGTCTGTTTTCTTAACACGAAACTTTAGCAAACATTAATAATTTAAATATCGATCTTATCTATATATTCTGACGCGGTTTTGTAGCTGAGCGCTTTTTTGTTAGGGCAGTTTTGTCGGTGCGCGGTCGTGTCTGTCGCGGTTTTGGCTCCCGCGGTTTTGTCGCGGCGCGGTTATGTCGGAGCGCTTATTTACCGGGCGGTTTTGACTGGACACCATCACGGATACACGATATTAGCTAAATTACTGTGTGTGCCATGTGTTTCTGTGCGCGTCTTGTGTCCTAGTGTGCGCCTTGTGTTTGTGTTCTAATTTAGACAGGCCACTATACAAAATAAAAATAGATGGTGCTCCCCCCCCCCCCTCTTCCAAAGAGATTCATTAAAATCATTATTCTACGATTAATTTCACGATGTCACTCAACTGTTAAAACATTGCGGCTAAATAGGTTTAGAGAGCTAAGTACGTTTTGGATGGTTGCGACCGTGCGGCACGACGCGGTAAGACGACACAGTTCCTAAACCCTTCGTTTCGGTTTAGTAACTTGATAACTGCCGATCTGAATTATTGGGTAGGTTCGTGAGAATAAAACTCACACGCGGTTAATTCAACAAATTGCAATATTTTATTTCTGGTTTATATGCCATAATGAAAGTTTTATAAATATATACCAGGAAGGCATCACAGGAAAACCTCAATGCGCCTTCGTGGCAAATTGCTAACATCGATATACAATTTTTAGAATAATTTTAACAAAGCATCATATGTAGATAAATTTTGATGAACTTATCTTTTCAGAGCATTTTTTTTATATCTTAATATATTTGAAAACGTCGATAATGTGTAAAGTTGCTAAATTTGTAGGAACCATTTCAACGAAAATCAGATAAATTGTCAAACTTGATAAATATAAGAAACGATCGATCTGGAGTCACAAACCAAGGTCTGCCCAGCAGCATCCAATGGGACTCGAACCTGTGACCACTATGTTCAAAAGCATATATGCTTACCACTAGTCCACGCTGTTGGTAATAAATAAAATAAAATAAAAAAGCGGCCATAAAAATGCTCCCCGAAAGCTAGAAGATTTATGGTGACTTTGGAAATGCATCTTTAGATACAACGAACGATGAGCCAAATCCAAAATACTTTGTGCAGAAACTTCTGCAACCAAATTTGGCGAATTCTCTAGATTATTCTCAAGTTGACGCAATTTGAATCAATTTCGAATAAACCGCTATCCACTGCTTGTTCGACCGAACCAAATATCCGATTCTCCTCGCTCTTTGAATGATCTCTTTCTGTCTCGCGTTACACCAAACATTTGGAACATCACGAAACTTACACACGGACAACAATGATAATCTGTCGTGACCTCTGATCTAGTTGTGACCGCTTCGGGGAGAGTGCGGTAACCCTCCATTGGCGAGTAACGGCCTCTCACTCCTCTCTGTACAAAATACGTATAATATAAGGTTGTGCTGACCCACTATTTCATTCACCGACCGAAATTGCTTCTACTCGAGAGCTTCCTTCTTCCTTCTATGCCGGTTTTTAGAGCTTCGTGTGCTCTCTCTCTTTCTCTCGGGTCACGCGATGGAACGTGTTTCTGAACATCTGATATAATTCAGGTCCAATTTTGACCGTGGCGTGCTCTGAGGCCGTTCCGCAAGGAGTATCGTGATCGATAGACTATGTAAATCGGTTACCATGCTATTTTGTTAGTATAATATGAACGTTTCGATTTGGGATTATCTACGTAATTTGACTTTTTGATGGGAATGATCTGTCGTTTTTTTGTGGTTTGACGACACTGTCTATTACTTTGGCCAATTCAAGGTAAAATTGTCTATTAGGTTGCTATGTTCCAAACTGTATTATATGTAGATCTCACTTGCTAAAATCTGTACTGGGTTAAACGCGGGAGGCATTCAAACACTATTAGGGAAGAATAAAGCTTTATATTATTTAAATATTACCCCTATTTATTTCCCACTGCCTTTTTACAAGGTATGCTAGGCTTTGACTCACTATCTTCGAGAAGAATTATTGCCATTTCCAAATATTTCTTTGGAGTATTAAAGGGAAGACTTGACAACCCTTCGATTTTTTTGGAATTTAAATTTTCGGCGCCTGAATGTGATAGAGCTTTGCGTCATCATTTACTTTTCCAACCTATTCCTGCGAAAACGTCCGAAATTCTTCTAGATACATACGGTTCCTTGTAAAGGATGGACACAATACATTGTGGTACTTGGTGATATGTGTCTAATTTCGAGTGACATATTCTGTCACATTTCATCAAGGCAATCAATATTCATCGCTCTGCAGTCTTGCGTCGAGTTTTAATCATTTTTCGTCAAGTCACCTCTTACTAATTTTTATGACGTAGTCTTGAATTAGCTGCGATCAATATCGTGCACTTTTTGCTCGAATTTCTCCGAGCGATTCGTTCTGATTGGAAGTGGTATGTCTGCGAAACACTTAAATTTATATGCTCGAAATCGATCGATTTTAGGTCGCGTTTCTCATCCGTTTAATTTTAACCGTTAACCGTCGTCTTTGTTTCGAAAGGAGATAAGAATATAAAAAAAAGAAGCAAAACCGAAACTGCTAACCGGTGCGTCTTTTTTTCGTCTCTGGTGTTTTTCGATTTCAATGCTGTGGTGTATAATATTATATTATGCAGTTAATTACGTACTCGTCTTGCTGAGAATTAATTAATTGCGATTCCTTGTAAATACGCGGCAGAAAAATCACACGTAACAGTTTATGGTATTCGCACACGCGTTTATATGTATTCGTGTTTACAACCATTTTTAATTGTCTTCATCTGTATTCATAGTTCATCTCGCTTCGTTCCCATCGGCGGTACATTAGGTCACATCAGGTTGTGGATGTTGCTGCGTATATGAACCATATGAACATAAATCGTATGAGAGAGATAAATCGACCAACCTTTATTCCGAAATTTGTTTTGGACAATCAATTAAGAAATCAACATTCCACTTACTAGTGTATCGCTTCGAGATTACGAGCGATAAATCGTGACGAAAAGTTGTCCAACTAATTGCGACCACAAATAAGTGACAGTAATCGGTGTTGTTTTTTTACCATTACATTTTTGTATCACATTGTAACGGAAAATCCACAAAGTTATGGACATCCATCAGGGGAAATTTCTTTTTAAGCTGTGCTGTGGTTTTAGAAGGCATTATTTTCGCTTGTATAACGTTGAATTTCATTATGCTTTCAGTGTCTATATCTTCTATTTTATAAAGTCAAATAATTGTTTGTCTGGATCTAGATTGTTTTTGTTAAAGATATTGGAGGTCTTTGAAGGGTTATTTTATCAACATTTACCCGTCCGAGCAATACCGACTAGTATTAGCTATATTTTGTTTTATTTTATTCAATCAATAAATCATGCACAATCGTTAAACAGATTGCTCCAAAGCGACTGCTATACATATTAAAAACTATTAATTATATATTTACGTACATACATATGTATAATATATGGTCAAACATTGTGCAGAAGTTCTATACAAGGCAAACACAGACATGGATTAATATCCACAGAGATATCTAGACGAATTTTGCAGCATTTTATACAAATCAGCGAAAATTGAGACGCTGAATAACTCGAAATTTTTTTTCGAAAGAGATAGGACAGGGGTGCCAATTTGTTGGAACCGTTTCAATGAAATCAGATAAATTGGCAAACTCTGGTAGGAAGCGATAGACCTGGAGTCACAAACCAAGGTCTGGCCAGCAGCAACCAGTGTGACTCGAACCCGTGATCACTTTGTTCAAACGCAAATGTGCTTACCAATAGTCCGCGCTGCTGGTAATAAATAAAATAAATTGTCGCGGTTATAGAAATACTCCCGGAAAACTAGAAAATTTATGGTGAATTTGGAAACGTATCTTTAGATACATATCCAAGGTCTGGCCAGAGGCACACACACCCCAGGGATAGAACCCGTGACCACACAATTGAAAGCATAACATGCTAATTTGATGGAGGAACTGCTTCAACAATCAAATCAGATTGATTTAATTGTTGAATCAAATTGACAAGCCCTGATAGGAAACGATCGACTCGAAATAACAAATATCCAAGTCTGAACTGCAGCATTTAAGATTATACTCGGAATAAATTATTTTCAATCGAAGTCAGCTCTCGGGATCGAACCCGGTGACCTCTCGTTGCTTAATTATCAACGCAACCACCGAGCCACGCTGCTGGCTAATGTCTGGTTCATTGTTGCTTTGAAAGATCTGCTGCCAACTTACTACCTACTACTTCATACAGATAAGTTGTCCAACATGCTGTAAGACAAATCTGTTATTAGTGTTATTACACACGCTCTTTGACTATTTAGAATAATTCCAGTCAACCTACCGTATGTATATAGAGACCTCCGTTACTTTTACTCAAACTCTTGGGAACTGAACATCACTCGGATGTCGAGATTATTATTACCCATCCTATTGTATCTCTATCGCCAATTAACGGTTGAAAAATTATTTAAAATAAAAAATCGGTCAACTTTTCAATGGTGTCGTTGAACGTGCACACACACACACACACACATTCGGTGCAATTGCAGATAAGGTTCATGTAACGAACCGTTTCTGGGTTAAGAGTCTATTAGTGCCCTTTGACGCTATCTTTAACACGCTAAGCGCCCGTCTTGTGTCAGCAGTTTCTCGTGTATGTGCTCTTCATTTCCTTCGCGTTGTAAAAAAATATGTTGAAAAAAAATACTTAATTCTAGTTTGAACTCAGCGGGGGACCGATATCATGCACGTATTTACTCGTGTCTTGGCGTGTGGTAAATCAAACACACGTGTTTCAGAAGGATTGATGCATTTCGTATTTGTGTATTTAATTAAAGTGCCTTTTTTTCTGGTATTTGTATGTGTTTTGATTTTTTAATGTACTCTTCTCTTGTCTGCTTCATATACTAACTAGATAGGGTTTGGGAAAACTTGAGCCGCATTGCGGCTTCCAGTCGTGTCAGAAACGTAACCGAAAAGTTGACCCATTTCGACGCGAGCCGCAGTTTGTCTTTTGCGTAGGAGAAGGAGAGCCTCTCAACATTTACATTTGTAATGAGATGAAATTTCGTAGAGCGCTTCGTAATTAACTTATCGCGTCACTCTTGCATCGCACGCTCATGAACAGTTTTGTTTGTGCGTTGCATATTTTCATTAAGTATACCGTCGGATGTTAATCTTGAATGTTGTTTTTTTTGTTTCTTTTTTGCAACGTCAAAGAAAAACTGTCAGTTGAATGGTCGACACGCCTGTCAACTGCACAGTTTATCTGACCTAATGTATACACGTATTATATGTGGCGCTATTTTAATTAAATATTCCGTTGAATGTGAGCTGATTAGTGGCATTCATTATGTGATATTTTTAAAATTATTTTTGGAAGAAGTGAAACTATGGCTGGTGGAATGACATGTTAGGGGAAGGAGGCAGATTTCTGAATGTGGAGCGATACAGGGTGAGAGCGGGGCTCGTGCGTTGATTCAAGCTTGCATGTATGTATTTCGATATTTTAAAACGAATGCGAAAGAGATACTAGACAAAACCAACAATCTGCTATGTGAATATGTTGTATGTATTCAAATACTACATATCATCATCATTCACCATCCTCTGCTGGATGAAGATCTCCTCTCCGAAATGCTTTTGAGCAATTCTTAGGACGCATACACACTCAATCGTACAGCACGCCATGTCTAGGTAGACTCCGGCTTTGATGGGCGTATCTTCACATCAATTCCAACGATCTTATTATTTCGACAAGTTTCCCCTACATTTTTCTGATATGGGAATCACCGTTATCGATGACTGTCAAATACAATGATAAAATATCACCGAAACTCTTCCAGGGGCTGAGTTATGGATTGAATGGCCAAAGTATAAATCAGGCGTGCTAGTATTTTATTACACGTAAAAAACTATCAAAAAAAAAATGCGTCCTGCGTACTATGTGTGTCACATTTCAGAAAGAACAGCGCATTTTGTTACATATCTGTAACCTCATTTCTAAGATCAAAATGGTTTGTGAGTTTTCTACCGAGGGGAAATATTTACATTACATATTTTGCTCTTAGAGGTTTTTATTATGTCTTCGTCATCATCATTTACAGCTATTCACCATTCGCTGCTGGATGAAGGTCTCTCCAACACGCTTCCATTCGCCTCTGTTTTGCGCAAATCTCAATTAAGTAAAATTTCTCCCCACACATTTTTTTCTAATTTCATCTAACCATCTCACTTAAAGCCTTCCTTTTACCCTTTTACATTCTCTCGGGTAACTATTCTAGCACTTCTTTCGTCTATATATCTAACTGCGCGACCCGCCCATTGACATGTCAATCTATCGATTAACGTCCATAAATAGTCATGCGAGTTACTTGTTTCCTGACACATTGAAACAACCCTTAAAACGCTTTCATATGACGTCATTTCCGCGTTGCGGATTGCGACAAGTAGATGACGCACAGACCTTTCGGCTTGACTTCGATATGGTCGATAACCATACTGCAGTTAGGATTACTTAAAAGTGATAAGATGCTAAATAACATATGTACATGTTTGCGTTGTGCGCAATCTTAATGTTACGAAACTTAACTTATACACACACATACATACATAATAAACTGGTATTTTAGAGACTAATTAAGAATTTCACATTCGTTTTATTTTTTTACACGTCGGTTAAAAGAAACGATGTCCGTCATTGTTGACGGCGCATATTATTATTATGTTTTTATTTTCAGTCAAATGATAATGTCTCTGCCGAACAATACCGCTCACTTTTACGTTAACGCGTTCAGTTGGTATGCATCGTAATCTATTATATTACGTTGCCAAGCCCGTTAAATTCATTTATTACGTATTATATTGAAATATATTTCTTTCTCAGTCGTTTGTTAGTATCATCACTCTTTCGTCGTGTTCGTGAATGTATTTGATTACATCGCCCGGTGTAATTTGTTGCGTACGAGATCTAATATGGTCTTGCTTTTGAGGTTTTTTTCTTGTCGCGGGTCTTGTTTTATTGCATCCGCAGGCAAAAGGTTTTTCAACCTCGCCGCCCTTAAAAATTCAATAACAGCCTGCGTAAGGATACCGAACCGTAATTTTGTCTATTTTTATACGAGAGATATCGATTTTAATCCCGCGGCTTAAAAGCCTCGGCTCTTGTGTGTGTGTGTGTGTGTCGTCGTGTTTTTGTTTTGGGTCGATCGTGTTTCCGCTTACTCTTTCAGACGGCTTTTGAGAGCCTTACAACCCCTTCATTCCCCGTTGTGCATGTTGGCAGTTAAAACTTTTTGAAGTGAAAACTTCCTCACGTACGGTAAAGTAATTTGTATTTGTACGGATTGACGTGTTACGAAACGTTGCTCCTTTACTTGTCTGCGCTGAGCTACATATAGTTGGACGCCCTACTACCTTTTGAAAGTTACCTCAAAAACTATATTTGTTTCTAATTTGGTTTTTACCTAGATGTCGCTTACGTAAGTAAGGCCGAAAACACACCGAGTGGTATGGGACGTCACGTCTCTGGCTTTTAAATAGTGGGTGTTCCCCAAACCGAATTCGGGTGTAGTTACACTTGCAGAATGTATATGTTTGGGAGGTTGCACGTGTATGCATATCCATATGCAGGCTATAAGTTTCTCCAATTTCTTCAAATATGGGATTCACCATTATCGATCACTCTCAAGCAAGGATTTTTATTTTTATACAAGGATAAAATATTTTATACAAGGATTTATACTTGTATTTATATACAAGGATAAAATATCACGGAAAACACGGTGATTTTTGGGACTGTAACAATGTATATGTGCTGGGGGTGCTGCATTATTTCGCACGATTAAAAGTATTTTAAAAAAACCATGTACCATTCAGTGTTTTCGCCCAAAGTTTCATTTCTATATTGAAAAATGTACAAAACATATTTTTCTATATTTTTTTTTATTTGAAATATTGTAACGTAGGACTTTCGGGCCAATGTAAAGTGGAGAATTCCGAGTTTGTAGGGAATAAAGTTTGTAAGGAATTTTGAGTTTATGGGGAATGTCAGACCTGTTCAGACTACTGCATGTCCGAACACTCGGCTACCTGCCTTCAAAAGAGGGTAGGTGCACACGCTGCACTGAATACGCTCGAGGGTGCAGAGTTCCGTGTAGAGCTCATGAGTTGTAGAATTAATGAACTTTTTGAACTGACTTTGGCCTTTGATTTGGATCCCTGAACCAAAAAAATACGGCTGAGTCAAATACGATTGTTTTGAGTTGAATAATTGATCTCTTTGTGTGGCTGTCAGATTCCCATACATTGATTAGTATTCAATTTGTTTACTCAAGTTTATGATGTGGTAAATTGGGTCTACTCCAGACAAGAAGTTGAAAACAGAGAGAGGCTTTGTATACTATTGAGATATTAGTTCGATATTTGCACGTGCACTCTGGCCGACTCGGTTAGTGTCCTTCTCTGCACACCCGGTCGACTACCTGCGGATTTTCACACCTGGAGTAGATTTTGACGTGTTTTGAGCAGATTTGGGATGCGTGTATACGTGCACTAGGTCTACTTATGAATGTACAAGAGTATCCGGTACCTTTGTGCGAAATTTCCTCGGAATTTCACTTTACGCGAATCTCCGCGTAATTCGACGATGGCTGCGCGTACGTAATCACCAACGATATAGCGAGTAACCCTTATCGTGCACACCCGTCTAATATTTTCACATTTTGATAGATGGACCATTTTCGAAGCGGTAATGGTCGAAATCATTTCACGGTGCGCCGCACTGCGTATACTTTATTTAAAATAATAATATTTACGACGCGCAGAAGGAGTCGGTACAAAAAGGCGACTGGTTTTGTGTATAACTATCACGTATGTATTATTACTATTACCTATGTAGGTACGTATTGTACGTATTATATTATGTGTACCATTCGGAAAACCGAACTGACCACAATCGGTCGGTCTGTGTGTTCCATTATGTGTATGGAAAAAAATAATATATCATTAATTTCTAGCCGACGTTCTCGTTTGTTGATTCGCCTCTACTCTTGGCCATTAATCATATTTAGAGATTATTAAAAAACGATATGTTTGTGAAATATTATATGTTATATGTCTGCGTAAGTACTTTAAAAGTTTGTTTTTGATTTAGATATAGGCAGACGAATGTGAGTATGAAAAATCGTCTATGGCGGCCGTACACATTCCATTTATTGCTTCCGCAAAGTGATACATTCTTGTATTGATAAGTATGATTGAAAATGCGATTCTCATATTTATAAGTACTGATAAATTTTAGTCAATCTTAATCAAGAATCTTATTAATCAACTTTTTATTTTTATTTTATTTCATATGTAGAACATGAATACTCGCCTTTACAGATAGCTCCAAAGTGACGAGGGCACTTAAACATATACAATACAATAAATATATATAAAGATAGGAAAGGTTATGCCAATTAACAGGAACCGTTTCAATGAAAATCAGAAAAATTGGCAAACTCTGATAAGAAACGATCGACCTGGAGTCATAAACCAAGGTCTGGCCAGCAGCGGGACTCTAGTGGGACTCAAACCCGTGACCACTCTGATCGAAAGCATAATATGCTAACCACTGGCTGGTTATGATGTGGCATAGAAGTGGGTTCAGTATCCAAAGTCGTTTCATAGCATTTATTCAACGATTCAGGAAGTCACTCCAGAATTTCCAGTCCTCCGTATGTCCTTCCTTTTAAAGGCATGTAGCCGAGTGTTCAGATACGCAGTAGTCGAACTCGGAATAGGCCCGGTATTCCCTACAAACTCTGAACTCTCCACTTAACACTGGTCAGGAATTCATACGTTATAATAGTAACGAAAGTACCCAGCTTATTCAGATTTCAAAATTTTGTTAAAATTACTTCAATAGATTAAACACTCGTCGCTTTGGTAATTGTAACTCGCATGAAATGATTAGTATTGATTTTGAAGCCCGCTATATTTTCGTTGAAATTTCGACAGTGATAGTGTGAAGCTAAATGGGCGGTCTTATAGCCTCCCGTAATCACGCAATTTTTTTTAAATATGCTACGTTGTATGTTCGAAACAAATTTCATTCGATTATTCATGTTTTTTTTTAATAAAATAGAGAAATTTGCATTTATTGTAAATTTTAACACTTTCGTTTTTACACATCACCGGTGTGGTTTTCACACATCACCGATGTGTTATCAATACGTTATCTACATATATGTACCTGAAATTTCCGTATCGATAAATTTCATATACTCTTATCAGATCGCAAACACTTATCAGATCGCAAACAAGTATCGGTGGATTTTATCAATGCGATAAAATTCATTCAATGAGAATCGTCCATGTATTTTTTTTTCACTGGGTGTTTCAAAATAATCTGAATCGATTTAATTTATCTAGCATAATAGGGGTTACTATACGACGTTTGCACTCTGCGATAAACTTTTGTGCCACTTGGCCTGGTGCGGTTCGATTATTCAGAAAAGACCTATTTTGTGAGTGTGGTGTGTCCGTGAGCTATGAGCCAGGGAATCTTAATCTTTCTGTTCTTTTGACGATCAGAAAAAATGTTTTAAACGAATAAAATAAATTTACAAATTAAGCTAATCGTATTGAAATAAAGTTATAGTGGACAAGCCAGCGCATACATAGCAAAAATCACATCGTAATGGTGACACTATTGGATCGGTAGGCGAGGCCATTAGTGAGGAACTGTTTCATCTATTAAATTAGGTAAATTGGCAAACTATAAGGAAACGATTGATTTGGATATCACAATTATTCAAATCTAATCAAAGGTTGTGGTTTGAATTCAAAACATCCACTGTCTGTGATGTGGTTTTGACAAGGCAACACGCATGTCATGCTGGACATAAATCGATTTCATTTTTTTTGTTTTTATACCATACAATTCTATTTGCAGCAACATGTGTATTCGAATCGAGATTTTATGTATTAAAATCTATTAGATATCCGACATGACATGCGTGTTGCCTTGTCGAAAATACCACATCACAGATTACTCAAACAGTATACATAGTTCATTGGATATGTACATAAGTACTTATTACCGACTGAAAGGTCCTGGATTCAAAAGTTTGAATTCCATTTGCAACAATAAATTTAAAACTTCTAAAGCTTGCTTTTACAAGGCTATAAATAGGCTTATTTCATGTTGTAGCAGAATTAATTTGTTTTTGTTCTAAGATTTATTTATTAAGTTTAAGTTTGGACCATTGTGGCATTACAGCAGTCGTTAATGCGCCACAATGGTCGAAAAAGGAGAGATGAGAAATATATACATATATACACAGATAAAAAATACAAAAGAATCATAAAAACAATAGCGTTATATAAATACGGACGCGATGTGTGTATGTATGTTTGTGGGTATGTGGCGGACGCGTCAACCAACCACCAACTCCTGATATTGAGTGCCGAACGACGTCAGGTCGAGCGACGGGTGACGTCAGCGTCAGATGCGCCTAAAGGGGGCTACAGACGCTCCGGAATTTCGGAGAGGTCTACCGTGAAGCGACCCATGTTGACGCAGACCGCAACGTGTGTAGGAAGATTCGTCTTGAGGTCGAAGCGCATATAGGTCACCTCACGTCGAACCAATTTCTGTTCGTTCACTTCAAGGCGGATACCCCCTCTCCATTATTCCCTCTCCGTTGTCGCCCTGCCGCTGCTGGGAAAGCACGATCACTACTGAGAATTGACCTAAAGTCGTAACATCGCGTTATATACCTCAAGGTCTACCGCAAAGAATCCCTCTCCGGAATTCCAGAGCGTCTGTAGCCCCTTTAAGCATGCCCGGGAGCGTACACACAAACACGCATCAATGGAGACACACACGTTCTTTTATCATTTGGAACGGGTTGCATCGACAAGCGTGTAATGCGCGCACTCAACTTTTTCTATCAATAAGTTGCGCGCGCGTCTATAAATTACCTTACATTAAACTTTATTTTAATTCGTGTATCAATTCCTTTCCGAAACCACCCGTTGAAATCAACGGGCAAAACACTAGCATTGTAATAATAGCAGATATGTAAAGAAAAATATCAAATAATAAAATACAAAGGAGGGTATGTGTTGCACCTATAGCCAGCACCCATATATGTATAAGAACCAGCCCTTAAATACAAAACATCCCTGCGAGGCCCAAATGGAATTCCACTCATACATCACATTCAGTTATGAAAATAATGATGAGCGCAGGCTACCAGACAAATAGGCTGAAATAATCTCCGACAACCTACGCTCACTGTGGTGGAAAATATCACACTCAGGTTCAGCAGCAACCATTTCATTGAGAAGTCGGATAGCTCTTGGAATAGGAACCATTCGATAAAAAACTGCAAGCAGGAGGTACAACCAATCAATCAAACAATAAGATCAATTAGTTCATTCTTAGTTAGGTTAAGCTATATTTGAAATCTTTCAACGAATCTCTATGGTCTAAGAATCGCTGGTTAAGAACCTCTGTTTTAGATTCTACATATAGAGTTCGTCGTCCTTTTATTAATATACATTGTACTAATATAAGGATTCTTCGACGTGTGGTACCCATATAAGCGTTCTCCTTCATTCATCGGACAAAATCATTTTTAAATGTTCGACACAATGAGCACGTTCCGCAAACGTCTCGCTTTAAATTGACACGTTCGGGTCTTTGACACTTGTCTCTTTCCCCTGCCATCTGTAGGAAACCCACCTGGATCACGTTTCAGGCGTGTTACCGGTAATTTTGCCTCAAAACAGCCGGTCCACGCGAAGCCTAGTTAATGCGCTTCGATACGGACAGGTATACCTGCCAGGTATCTCGTCGATAAATAATTGAACCAAACCCACCTTTAGTTTTGTGTTGAATGGCCGGTGTGCTTCTTATGGTATTTTTATGCGTTATACATTAGATTTTAATGCAGGAAATCTTGGAATGGTCTCGGGTTGAGTGCACAGTGAGGCGAGGCGACACGACACGAAAACACGGCCAACTGTCTTAGAAATAACTCGATGACAGTTCGTCATCTTTACTTTGTGTTCTTTACTTTGCGACCCTTTTTTGTGATTAAATCCTTATTTTATTATCAATCTAATTGATCATAATGATCTTCAATCAATGTACATATTTTATTAAAAAATATTCAGAAAATACAATTAATAGCATAAATATCTGACTATTGATTCTAATACTTATGTACGTACTTTTGGCACAGCATTACTAAATGTTGACTGCAAAAGCCAAAAATCTGTAAAAATAGCGTTTTTTTTTAAACGCTTACATCCCATAAATGATATGAAGCCAACAAAAATCATTCAAATTTGAATTTAATTGGTGAAACTTAAAAGAAAAAAAAGAAAAAAAGAAAAAAAGTGATTTTTGTTGCTCGATGTTATTAGCACTTATCAAAACCATTTTGTCTGTACTTCATGTACATGTCATGTACTTCCATGTACATGTCATGTTGCGCAATCCATCTCTGGACTTTGTGCATTACGTAATGCAATCTCTACGATCGACGAATCGGGGAATTTATCGCACTATATGCGAACCCCTTAAGTGAAATGTATGTATGTATGTATGTGGCAAATCATTATGCATACTACATATATTTTATTATACATACAACGGTATTCGATATGAATTTTATAATTTGAAACAATTAATTTTTTTAATATTACGAAACTTTGATGTTATCGTCTTGCCCTTGAATAATAATGTAATCGAATTTTTCGTTTTCAATGACGTCAGAATCTACCCCTTCACATTTATCATGTTTTACATTTATGTGTACGCTCTTTTCATTAGGTTGTTTGCGTAAACGAAAATTTTGTCGCATTTCAAAGGCCTTTGAAAATGTTTTTTTTTTTAATTTTTTCTTTCTCTAACCTTGGAGTCGAGAGGGTTTTCAAGTGTTGTTCCGATCGATTTTCCTCATACGTTTATACATCGAAATTACGTATGCAATATATACATTGGTTTTTATTTATTTTTTGTGTTATCTTTACTTCGTACACGTCGCTAAACTCGAACTGTGTTATGAATAAGTTAGTATGTACTTACGTGAGGCTATAATTGATTTACTCGAATTTTTCATATTTGTTTGTTTATTTGACTGTCCTTTATGCGTTTCGGTTCTCTTTGATTAATCAATTTAAAATTTTGTTATGTCGTATCTTGTGATATTGCGAGAATCGTTATGTAATTAATGAAGTGAAATATGGTACTTTTATTTAAGACTTAAGGCGTAGACACAATGCATGGCATGTTTAAGAGACTCTTAAAAATAACACGTGCCTCATTCCACTTTGTGACTTGAGTTGTGTGTGCGTACAAAAATGGAAAAATAGGATGGAGTCTTACTTGTGGGGAGGGGGGCTAAAAGCGTAAACACACTGAATCGTACGGCATGCACGTGCTCGTGGTTTACAGATGAAAAGGGCGTGTCTTCAGTTCAATGTTTTAATTAGTACGATCTTATTATTTTGACAAATTTCTCGTACATTTCTTTAAATATGAGAATCACCGATTTCGATCGCTGTCAAAACAAGGTTTTGAGCATGGGAGCCATGCGTGCTTTTTTTTACATGTGCAAACCTATCTAAAAAAAACATTTCGTGCAGGGTGTCACAGGTTCGATTCCCGCCAGTCACGTTGTTAGCCAGACCTTCGATCTTCGTTGTTAGCCAGACCAGACCTTTATCGAGGTCGATGATTTCTTATCAGAATTCGTCACTTTTTTCTGATTTTCATTGAAATAGTTCCTGTAAAAATTGGCATTCCCTCCCCAATTTCTATCGCAAACCTCCGAGTTGTTCAGTGTCTCATGGTTCGCCGAATGTTGCAGAAAATTTTTCAAGTGGATGATTAATGTACAAAAATATTCGTATTGGATAAAAATGCTTATTGAATGTATTATATAATTAAAAAAAAAAGTTTGCAATGTTTGACCATAGATGTCGTCTACAAAAACGTAAAAGTATATTTTATTTTGATTTTTTAATACTTTTTATTATTACGAAATTATGTTCACAATACATTTTATATATATTTTAATAGCTACTGATCTATTGATCATTTTCTATTTTACAATTTTAATTTAGTTTTAGTAATCATAGTATTATATTAATATAATGTTAATGTAAAGCATAATAGGAAAAAGAGCTCAAAAACCTATTTACAATTCTTTTAAAAGTATATAATAGTTATGTGTATGTAATTTGACATGTTTTTTGATCTGTTAAAAGTACACTCGTCGCTTTGGATGCAATCTGTTAGACGAGTGTACATGATTAATTGAATAATTAAAAATAAAATAAAATGTGCAGCGTGCCTCTGTGTGTCTGCACCTTAATGGCATGCGAATGTAAAATAAAATCTGACGCCGTTCATCCATGGATTAACGCTGCATTTCCCCATATTTTAACTTCATATTTTACGACCGTGTTGACAAGATGATGATATTGATCGTTTTGCATGCACGCGTGCACACTGACCGACTCGACCGGGTCGACCCCCTACGCCGATCGTAGTTTGGTCATCGGTTCGAAAACTTTGACCCATCAAATGGAACAAAGCAGGGCGGGCATGCCTCGAATCAAAAACCCAAAAGCCAAGATTGCGAACGCACTTTGGTCGTTTGAATGCTACATACTTATACGGCTATTACGAATCGCGTCAGCTTTGCCTAATCCACTTCTAATTGCGATGAATTATTTATAAGTGTCGTCGTTAACATCCTTCGTCCCCGTCCACATGGCGAAATTTTAACATCTGCCACGTGAATGCACTATCGGTGTCTTAGTTTGTTTGTTTTAGAGTGCTCCTGCATCCGGCAGGCACTTGCGTACACGTGCATGTGTAGCCAGCCAAAAGTAACTTGCTTGCGCATTTAATTCGGTATTCTTGTCACGCACCGTTCCCTTCCAATCCACAGGTGGTACGTATTTTGGGTCTCGTTATCGATTTCTCGAGTTTGCCACCGACTTATTTTATTTTACTCATTGCTCTTATCCAATTTTTCGACATTTCTGTGCATTTAATTTTGCATTGGATTAATAATTAGCCGATTTATCTATGAGTTTATGACCTATTGTAAATTTTCAGTGTTTATAATATGAAAGAAGCGCTCTTGTTATCGAGGTGTATCCAAACACCTTGATTATTATATATTTTTTTTTGATAAAAGTGAATGTTTTAATGTTTAGTGTGTGCGGTTTTGTATTCAATTTGATAATATCGTTAACAATGGCGTCGATTGAAATTCTCAAATAAAAAATTTAGATTTTTATCGGTGTCGTTAAAATTTTATTATTGCATTTTTATGTTCGTTAATGTCGGCTACTGTTTGTCATTTATTTTTATTTTTAGCTCGTAGGGTTATATTATAGCAATTACATATACCAATCGCATTATACATATAGGTAGTTAATGTTTATAGAAAGTGATAGTATTGAGACTTGTTTTATCGTGTAGTACGGAAACATATTTTATATAGGAAAGCCTCGTTAAAAAATCATCATTAATTGATAACTGATACAAGTCCAATCTGATTGGGTCATGTATACATGTATTTTTTTTTATTACAAGTCGGTTCGGTAGTCTTCGATTTATGTATTATTTTTAATCAATCGGTTCACTATGTTGGCGTGCATAATGACGCGACGTGATGTGGCATCATCGCGACTGTCATCG
Source organism: Arctopsyche grandis (assembly GCF_051622035.1). Classification (NCBI taxonomy): domain Eukaryota; kingdom Metazoa; phylum Arthropoda; class Insecta; order Trichoptera; family Hydropsychidae; genus Arctopsyche; species Arctopsyche grandis. The sequence goes on from NC_135367.1 coordinate 1,665,185, forward strand.
CGAAAACACACAGCGATGAACGGCATGTTGTGTGCTTGGCTCCCCGCTGTGGGGGGTCTCCTAAATTTCTTCAAATATGGGATACCCCGTTATCGATCACTGTCAAGCAAGGATACAATTTTACCGAAAATGGTCCAAAGGGTCGTTTTGGTATAGATCGCTGTCAAGCAAGGATAAATACTACCATACAATTTCGAAAGTGTAGTTTTGATAGGAAGAGTGCCATGCATGCGTGCCATGAACGTCACATTTTTTCTATATGTTAAAAATTATCTAAATAAAACCACGTGCCACATTCACCGCTGTGTGATTTCGCCCTTATGCCACCTACAAATATAACGGCTCAAATAGTGAAAGGAACTAGCTCAGCATAGGTTTCAATAGTAAATAGATTTAGGTCAGGTCTCACATGCCAATCGCCAATTAACTTTGAGGGATTCTTTCTCCAGTACCCAGGTTTTTGATCCAAAACCGATTTTACTTTGACATTGTACAAAGGTTGTGTCCATTAGGCAAAACTACTTTTAATTAAGTCCCAGTACTTGCCAAGTCAACGATTGAAAGGAAACTTGAATCGTCGAACTCGTTCTTTACTTGCTTACTACGACAACATTTCTAAACGTAGCAAGATCGCTTTTACTCCTCACATGGCTTATACGAGGTGAAAAGAAGACTTTTTTTAGATCGATACATAAGTACTTACTTCCAGTCATGTGTGCATCAACCGGTTTTATGATTTTATGCGTTTGGTTGCACACGCGTAATAGCCGGATGTTGGTCAAGGGTGTTGATGCAATTATTTATCTACGGATCGCGTTCATCTGCTCTAAATTGTATTCTGTACAAATGTTCACATCTGTATTTATGCTTTGTTTGTTATTTTTTTGCAGTGCGCCAGATAGCACGGAATCTCCAATTTTGGAAGAGACGGCAGTTGACGGGGGCGACGACCAAAAACCAAAGCCGGTCGTCAAGTACGGAGAGCTGGTCATTTTGGGGTATGTGTTTGTTTGGCAATGGTGTTTTTTTTTTTGCATAAAACCAGGACGAAAATGGTTGAAGTTGAGTGTTGTGTGTTTATTGAGCTCAGTGCTTTGTCCGATTTGGGATAAATGCTTTCGAAACTACGTATGTATTAAATATTCAACAGGTTACGTAGTTCAGTGGTTAGCATGGAATGCTTGCAATGGGTTCATCCAGCAGTATGACTCGTGGTTGCGTTTATGTTAAGCACCGAGAGGTTACCGGGGTCGATCCCGTGCTGATCTTTAATGTTGCTAGTCAGATTTGGATATTTTTGACTTTAAGTGGATCGTTTCCTATCAGAGTTTGCCAATTTATCTGATTTCATTGTTGAAACGGTTCCTACATCAAATGGGATCGAACTCTGATATTGCTCTATAACAGTTTGGTTCGTAGTAATTTGGAGTATGCTTCAGTCATGGTCTCCTTATTACCAAACCCATATAGATCATTTAGAGACAATTCAGAAGCGTTTTCTGCGCCATTTATCCTATCAGACTGGTCTTGTAAGATTGCTGCCAACTTATAATGACAGACTCTCTTTTTCAAGATCGTTAGTTTGTCTCATCGCAGAAGGGTTTCTGATTTGTTTCTTTTATACCAGATTGCTAATGGTATCCTTGACACATCTGTTTTGAACGAAATTAATTTTAATGTTATTGCCCGATTCACCAGATGTAGAAATCTGTTCTATCCACCAATTTGTCATAACAACACTTCATTTAATAGTACAATCGCACGTATATGCCGTCTTTACGATGGTATGGATGGATTGTCCCGACCTTTTGCTGACTCTTTCAGTACTTTTAGGGCTAAATCTGTGGTTGGATTTGCCTCTTCACCTTCATTGTCATTCATTTTTTATTAATTTTAATATGTTTATGTAACTTTTCTTTTTTGTTTGCTTTATATTACCATGTGGTGCTCACTGTACATGGAATATAATATTTTCATTTATATTTGTATATTTTTGGTCTCACTGTACTGCTTCTTTTTTATATTTTATTCTGTATGTGTGCCAATTTAAATAAAATAAAATACCATATCTGAAGTGCAATACGTGCTAACGCGGATTCGATTTACACTGTGATTTTACCAGCCTCTGAGTTTCTCATAAGAGAATACTTCACCAATTTCCCGTCTGAAGTATGTAATTGAAAATTCAATAATAATGCACCACCATCCCATTGGTATGTTGCACTGTTCCAGTTTCCCAAATACACACAGCTGCACTTTGAAACGAAAAGGATAATATTTCGTTTTGTGTAAACAAGCCACAGAGTAACTAGCACACGACAGATGCGATTGCATTCGTAATTCGATACGCTTTTTACCGGTCAATTTCACTCGGTTTTTCGTGAGATAGCAACCACTCAACGGGCACTCGTTAAATCTACATAAAATGGTTATCTTTGTATCCAAAAGTTTCAAATAAATTTCTCCAGTGGTGTATTTAGACCGGTGTCTATCCTTTCGGCGCCTACACTAGTCTTTATTTCTAGTTTTACTGTATAATTAGCATTTTTACTTTTTTTTCATGTGTTTGACCGTTTACCTGTCCCATAAAGATTGTTTGGTCCATCGACGACTTTGAAAATCGTCAACGTTTATGTATCATGGATTTTGCTGTATGTATGTGTGTTTGTTTTCCATTTGTTCCTTTTCATCAACGTGTCAAGGATGATTGAGTGAACGTACATAATAGTGTTTTTTTGTGTTGTTGTCCACTATGTTGTCCATACATATATACATATCTACATACACCTGTGCACGATTGTTATTACAACACTTATCTTTTATTGGCTGAGCACCTGTGGTCGATATTTTGTAGTCGATTGTGGTTTTAATGTCGTATTTTCGTACTAAATTCGAATACGCTTAGCACATCTCATTTATTGTTGAAATATTATTCTTTTTCACTAAACAAACCATTTGTGTCCACCGTAAGCAATATTGTAATGTGTGTATGTGTGAACAGTTAATCGGCTGATGGTTTGAGTCCTATTTTTATGGTTTAAATTGACAGCTTTTTGGGCGACCTTTATTGATTCATTCATTCAATGTCATCAATCGATATTCGATTGATGACATTGCCTCTTGCAAGCGATTATCTATAGTGATCTTTTTAATTCCGTTGATAACCTCCCTTAGAATTTGTCAAAAAATTGGGATGTGACCAACCAGGCCCGAGGGTATATGACGCTCCTCGGCAGATTGGTTTCAGTGCCCCCACCCTCCCTTAAATTTTTAAACAATTAATTTCATGAAAGTTCTTGGAATTTTATTTTGAAGAATATTAAGACAAAAACAAAAAATTGAATTTTAAATTTTTATTCAAAATAGGCACGTTTTATGTATAAAAAATAATAAAATACGGATAACTATGAATAAATTCGGTAATGAAGACATTCATTTTTATTTAACAATGAATTGAAGAATTTTATAGTGACATTTCTTCTTTCAAATATGATTGGTTAAGATATTTAATTTCGCGTAGCAAATCCATCCCTGATGTATATTACATAGTTTACATACAAACATATGTTTCAGCGGTATTTTTATATAAAATACAATTCCAAATTACCATTTGTGCCGACGATAGTTTGCTGTTTTACAAGTCGTTGATATTTACCAGTCAGCTTCCTGCGATCCTCGTAAATTATAATATTTTACAATCAGTATTGTTACTTCGAGTAGAAAAATTGAGTTGAATATATAATGTTTTATAGAAAGCCAAATCATTTTTTTTTTAAATTTAATAATCACAAAAAGAAAAAAAAAAGGGGGCGCCTCGCTGCGCCCCTTTTCTGTGGCGCCCCTAGACACGTGCCTAGTCAGTCTTCTGCACCTTTGAACCAGCCCTGTGACCAACCATGACTTTATTAGGAATATGAGAAGGACTAAAAACAAAACTCGATAAATAAACAAACATATACTTCGAGGCCATTCTCAGGATGAGAGCGGCCTCTCTACGTCTTCGTATATTTTTATCGTCTAATTGTCTTCTTGCAGCTGCATCTTCTCATTTGCATTCTTCACTGTATGTTCGATGGATGGAACTTCTCCACCGAACGCTTTAAATAGTTAAATAATTATTATTTATATATGTTTTTTTTTTTACTATTTTTCAATAATATTGTTTTTATTATCTATACATTATTTATATGGGCGTTGGGGATTGCACTATTCTCCCTATCGTCTGGAGTAAAAAGTTATTATTATTATTGTTCTTGTTCGTTATTATTGTATATCGATACAAATTGAGCGCAAATGTAGGGAAACTTACACAAGACAAAAGTTCTATTTCCGGATTTTGTTCAATTTTTTTTATTACTTAATATCACTATATATATATATTATACGCATTAAATATCAAAAAGATAATATTGTTTAAAAAAAAATGACTACTTCCGGTTTACACGCAGTCTAGTTGCGTTGCTCATACACAGAACATAATCGCACAGTTTTACCACACACACAAACACACATACGCAATCAGCACAAAGTTTCATGTGCTTTCATGTCAGTTTGTACTTAACAAGTGTGATTTATGATTTCAGATACAATGGGTTCTTGCCGGCTGGAGATCGCGGTCGACGTCGGTCTAAGTTCGTTTTACAACGTCGTACGGCCGGAAATGGTGTACGCAGGTCGCGTCATTACGTCGTACGCACCCCACACTCGTCACAGGCGATCCTTGACGCCAATCAGCACAGCATCTCCTATACGCTCTCCAGGAATCATGCCGTCATCGTCGAGTACACAGAGGATGACTCCACGGACATGTTTCAGGTATACCGAGTTTGATTTACCCCCATGCGTGTATTTATCTGGATAGGGATAGTGTAGTTGATGACTTCTCGCTGCGATTGTCTTTACGTACTGTTTTACGAAAGTGTTGAATTCAGATGTATGAAATATTACCCCTATATGTCTGTATATACGTGTACCTGATCGACTTGGTTACCACTCATACTATTCGACCCTTCAGAGACTTCACAGCGTGATTCCTTCACGCGTCCAACTCTATCTGTTCGTACCTTTACTTAAGCTGCTTAAACAGCGGCGTGGATTAATGGCTAGCATGTAATGCTTTCAATTGTGTGGTCACGGTTTCTATGCCAATGGTGTCACCCTTAATGGTTTCCATGGGTTTCCGGAAACCCGTTATTTATTCTAAAAATTCATATAGTTTTTGTCAAAAATTATACAAATCTTGAAAATGTAATGAACTTTCTTGTAAAGGTCTGACCGCACTATACGGCCGTCGATTGCTGCAGCACGACACGACACGGCAATGTTGATACAAAAAGCATCTCTGTTGCGTGACTCGTAGTGCGTTATATCTCATACAATTTCATACAAACAATATTTGGCCGCACGCTGCCGTGTCGTGTCGTAGGCGCATAGTGCGGTCAGACCTTAATAGTGCCTTGGATGAAAAAATATTGTCTATCCCGTGACCACAATTTATTTGACTTCATTGAAACGGTTCCAACAAATTGGCAACCCTGTCCCACCCCTTTCGCGAAAATTCGGTTTATTCAGCATTTTCATTGATTAGGAAATTCTGCAAAAATGTGCTATATATACATATGCCTTTGTGGCTGTTAATCTTTTGACCATAGATGTCGAGTTTAATGTGTGTGTTTATACTTGTTTGAACAATTAATAAATAATTCTTAATCTATATCTAATCTTAATGGATCTTAATGAATAGTATATCTATATCTTAATGGATTCGCATTGGAGAAATTTGTTAGACGAGTGTGCATTATTGATTGAATAAAATGAAAATATAGATTCAGCGACCGGATACAAGAAGACTAGGTGACGTCTAATCGAGTCCCCTCGTATTCTGCTTGCACACACGGAAGTAAGGCTGTAAGAACTTTCAAAGACTCAAAATATGAGCTACATATATAAGTCGCTGATCTCAAAACTGCATGTGACAAGGGCCGCCGAAAGAGGGGGGGGGCAAAGTTCCAGGGCCCCAGGGGCGTCATTTCAGCTTTTCCCAGGGGGGGGCAAAATTTTTGACCAGTAAGGAATGACTTTCTAGGGGGGGGGGGGTTGTAATATATTTAAAAAATGAGTGTATATGAATTTTAACTATTTTTTTTTATTTACATATAGATATTTTTATCAATAAAAATAATTTAAAAAACCTATTAATAGAAAGTACAAAATAATCTCTTGAAAATACATTTAACTTATTTTTTTAACTAAAAAATATATAATTAACATTTTATAAATGTTGAAAACTATAATGTTATTATTATATCATTTTATTTACAATACCATTTTATTATATTTTATTCATAATAATACATTAAACAACGTGGATAGTCCCGTTCAAATCTGGGGGGGGGGGCTGCCCACCCTACCTTCCCCCAAAATGACAGGGCCCGGACTACCCGAAGGGGCTCGTTTCGGGACTTTCACCGGGCCAATATTGATATTTTATATTATTCTACATAAAAATACATATTTATTCAATGCCAAATGTTTATTAATTTTCGATCCACGTATTTTTCGTGTCCATATGAAGTCGTACCTGTTATATCATATTTTCTGTTATACCAATTATTTGAAAAAATAGCAACCAACATTTATGTAGATATTTTTCTTAAAGTTCTGATAGATTTTTCGCACTTTTAAAAATATATTTAGTTTATCATAGGGCCCGGGATTCCAAGTTGAACGATTTGACATCATTATGATACGAATTTCATAGGTGATCTCTACCATACGTACATACTTAAATCGCTTATTTACTCTCATTTTTTTTATACGAAACAAACAGGTTTAAATACGAGAGAATTAGTTTTTAAGTGAAGAAAATCGTGAAACCTTGCATAGTCAATACCACTTGGAATTCAATAAACTTATTATTATTGTTCCAAAGCACGAGCTAGGAAATAATTACCAAGTCTCGTGTATTCTTTTTACTAACCTCTTAGTTCATTTAACATTTCATTACAATAGTCCTTAACGCGATTAAATATTTGAAAGTGTTATTTCGCTGAACACTTTCCTTAAGCTTGAGCTCTTTTCAAGTATTAACACACTTTGAACGGAACTCAAGTCTTAGCACGCGACAAAATAACCCACAAGTAAATACCAAAATACTCAACTGTAACTGTATGGTATGCATGTATATATTGCTGATAATTTACAAAACTTGAGTACGTCGTTAAGTTCGAGGAAGTTGACTCGGGTCTATTTGCGCCAACTCCCCTTTGGAGTTTGTGCATAAATATTTCACGGTGCAATTATCGCTTCTGCTTCCCCTCATACTTGCCATCTCCTAGTTGACGTATCCTAGTATTTATTTCTGCGTCATAGCTGCGCTCTCGTTGCATAATAACAAAACACATCGCGAAAACCGGTCTTCGTTACCAATTCGCATTAAAATGCGACGACCTTGCCAAAATTCGTTTTCGTTTCTTGTACGTACATATGTAGTATATTCCGCATTTGTCGGGTGGGCTTCTCCAACCTTGACGTTGTAGGCAAATTTCAGTGGCGTAACTTACGCCCCCACTATACCCCCTCCAGCATGTACGTACTCGATGATACAGTTTTTTTGTTTGTTTGAAATGAACTTGACATTTGTTGTCGTTGTTCGATCAATCGAACCTGCCACTTTTTTTTAAGTAATACGTTCAATTTCCTTAGTAGTGAATTGTTGGAAGAGCTCGCTTGTGTGTAGATACTGTTGGGTACCATCTGACGGGCTGAAAACCAGACTGGTACAAGTGACATTTAAAAAAAAAAGCTGGTTTAAGTGCTAAAATAATAGGATTTCATATATGCCATTTATCGGCCCGGCAAAATAGCCCTATTTCCAGACAAATTAGGTCATTATATGCGAATATCCATCTCTAAAACATGTCACCCTGCAAATAAAAAGAGTGCCCCTCTCTAAATTAGCTCGCACAGATTCGGTGTTCGCCCGACAAATCAAACGTCAAATGGGTTGTCAGTAACAAATAAAAATTTGACAAATAAATACCGACCCTAATAACTAGAGGTAGGATAGTCACAGTGTTATCCATTGTTCGGCAAACCTTTAACAATGCATTTACAACCTTTGAACAATACACGGCCCCCTCAGGCTCCGGTGACTACTAATAACCATAGGCCGGCGCGACCCCGCGCACCGTTGTTCATTTTTATGGTGAACCTTTTTTTTTTGCTCTCTAGCTTTGTAGTTTGCTCTGTTTCCTGGAAGATGCCCTCTTTCCTGGAAAAAGCACACTCCACCGCCGAAGACTACTAATAACATAATCTTAAATTAACAGGGCCAACCTTAACTTAACCTAACCTAAGCCTTAAATAAATAAGTGTTGGCTGCTAAAATATTAATAGTGAGCGGAACGGAAGCGTGCTGTTCATTGTTAATTGTTGGCCGTGCTTTGTTTAAGGTTCGCCAAACTTTTTTTTTTGCACTCTAGCTTTGTAAAAAGACCCAAAACGCCCGATTTCCGGAAAAAGCATGCTCCCTATCCGCCCTTTAGATATTACGATGTGTGGACCATGAGGAGAGTGGGAATGGACGGGAGCGGGGCGACGCGCTATCATCCTACTGTCAAAAATTATAATTTCACTGATAGGGGCCAGCGAAAATGTAATTGGATTCGATTTCACTCAACTATACCCAGTGAAAATTTGACTGGTTATGATTTCACTGAAACGTAAAATTTTATTTTTGTTACTGGCTACCCGTTTGGCGTTTGATTTGCCGAGCGAACGCTGATTCTGTCGTGCGAGCTATTTTACAGATGTTAATTTGACATTAAATGTCGTTTTGACATTTGTCGTGTAATTTATTTTACAGCCGTGCCAAAAATATTATCCCGATACCAATGGGATGGGACACGTGGTAGGGGTGATGGAATGAAATCTTTGTCGGCTTTCTAACCGTTCCTGTTGCGCCTCATAAAATGTTGTAGTTTGCCCCCCAAACCTGTCAGCTTGTCCGACCCTGTCTTATATCGAATTATATTTTTATACAAACGCTGCAACCATTACGGCGCTTACGACTTACATAAGAAATCGATACTCAATGCCTTATGAACGAAAAGCCGCCCACCCCATTTGCAGTTATCAAATGAACGAACACCCACTTTTCAGTTATCGCGCAATAATCGCTGATCGTACGGATAACCACTTGGACTAATCCATGCATTCTAGTCCAGTGCAGACCTACTGTATTTCCGCGGCCCCTTTCAAACCGTTTTGGATATTTAGGCTAAATTTTATCATTATGAGGCAAAAATAATATAAATTTCCTTCTGTACATTTTAAAAAAAAAATTTTTAATGAGTTCTCCATCTAGAAAACGCCTCAATACTCCTCTTGATTTTAGCTGTAGCTATTTTACCTGTTTCGAACATTTTTACTGCCTTCTGGAAACGGCAAAACAGAAAGTGGTAATGATTTTTATGGAACCGACAATTCAGTCCGTAGTTTCTCGGCTGACCCACTTTCGTAAGTGTGATTGTTTAAGGGCGGACCTTATTTTTAGCAAATTGTCTGTCGTAGCTGTTCTTCAGAAACGATGAACTTGCCTGCCAACCGAATTGATACAATTCGATCAGTCGGGTAATTGGGATGAAATTATTAAAAAAATGTTGTGGCTTTAATATCAAAGTGTGAAACTTCCTTATACACGGTAGATTGAATTGGATGTTGAAAATTTATGAAGGGTGCTAATTAATTAAACTTTAAATAATCATACGAAGTGAATTGAAGTATTTGAAATAAAGTTCAATTATATATTCCCCGTTAGGAAATATGGCTTTCCCCATGTTATTTATGTTGCTCCACCCTTCCCTTCTTCTCCTTGAGAGCTACCTTACAAATCTAATTTATCTCTGTTGTGTTGAATGTCCTGACCAACGCTAATCGGCGTTTTGCCAACAAGTCAATGGGCCTGAAAAACGCCGAAAGGCGTTGTATTTTGAGCATGTACAAAGTAAACAAGAATACTACCCGATAAGCCTTTCCAGATAGCATTGAAAAAAACGCATTGAACTCGTGCGTTTAATCAGTGTCATTAATTTGTCAATGTTTAGTAAGACTGGGTTACACCGGGATTTTATGACCATAGCAGAATTTCCTGATGGAGATCCCTAACTACCGAGTATTTCAGATTGTGAGCATTACATTTTAACAACAATGAAGAAGATGAAACTAGTTTTAGAAAAATACATTCATTAATATACTTCTTTTGTTATGTTGTTGCAAGATATATTATAGAGTCTAAACACACCCTTACAAAACTCGGCGGTAGTTATCTAGGGTAGTGATCCAGGGTTTGTTTGGATTAGCTACAATTTTTATACATGATTTCAATTGGATTTCTAAATAATTCTAGTTGGAAATGTTGGCGAAATTTTCAGCGTGGCGGGCTTCCAACAGAAAAGACAGCACTCAAAGTTGATTCAAATGTGAAAAATTGTGCTGTAGTGAAAATTTTCTATAAATTTAAAAGATGTTATTATTTGCAAATTTTGTAAAAATTCTAAATTCTTTTTTTATTTTCTATTTTACTTTTATTCTATTTTAAATTTTACAAAGGGTCGATGTATATTGGCGCAGACATACAAAATCGTACGGCACGGCATTCCTAGGTGACTAGGGGCGTGTCTTCATATCATTGTTAATTCGCACGATCTTATAATTTCTCCTACATTTCATCAAATATGGGAATATCTAAAAAAAAACGTGTTGTGCACCACTGTGCTACGTCCTTAATCTGTCGTACCTGTATAGTGCATACATAGCAGGCGTTGAACCGAACCAAGTACGATTTCTCCCACAGTTAGCTCGGATTACTAAGCAATCGCATCTGCGTCAGTACCCATCATTGAGCCACGAAATTGGACATTGCGAAAGTTTTCGCAATTGCAAGATGCTCCAGGAGTTCCGCTCCAGTTGTCCAATAGCTATCGTCGTAACAAGTGCACTTATGACGTTGTGTGTGTATATACGTATTGTACGTAAATATGGTGCAACACTCGACTGTCCTCCATTATGCATGCGATCGAAAGCGAAATTGCAATCAAGTACCGCAAATGCCTCCCAACCCCATCCCCACCCGTGTGGTCATTATATTATAATTGCCGGCTGGGCTTATTGTCTGGTCTGTGACGTTGAAGGTTTTCGGTCTATTTTTAACCGGGTCACCCGGTTATCCGCACCCACCCACCCACCATTCCTTAGTCTCACCCCCCTACCGGGAAAGGGCGCACATCCCACCCCCTCCCATCTCTCTTTCCCGAGAGCTTTCGCTGAAGCTTTTCATGCCGTCGAATTCATTCCCCTCTCAAGTGGACTGCGGTTTTCGCTATCGCTGTGTACATATTTCGACACATTCTTGACGGATTTTTTTTGTATATCTTCTTTCAATATAGCCGAAGTTTATCGCGGCTTAAGATTGTCATTGAATGAATGAAACTTATTCTGTTTATTTTTTGCGTGCGATTTTCTGTATGAAATTCAAAGCGGTAAACGTAAAGACCAACATTAGAATAATATAATACTATGTTAACTAACCAAATTAAATTAAATTGTAAAATAGAAAATGATCAGTAGATCAGTAGCTATTAAAATAGATATAAGATGTATTGTGAACATAATTTCGTAATAATAAAAAGCATTTAAAAATCAAAACCAAACGTATAGACGTAGTTCAGCGTCAGAAAGATTAAGTTTGACACCCACCGGTGTATAATTGGTGACATGTTTATTTTTCTAATGTCATTAGATCTTATACACGCTTTGGCTTTGTCTGAGGCATGATTTCAAAAGTAAAGGATTACTGTAATAAATGCACAATAGATGTATTATATATAAGAGGCCTCATTGAAAGTGATATCCCATTCGAGTAGGAGATATTACATTATGTAATATATAAAAGTAAGCACTGTGTGTGTGTATAATTGCAAAATATTTCACAGTGGGTTATATAGAATTTCAAAAAATTGTTATGAATTAAATCTTTCATCTATTTCAAAATTTGAATTTGAATTGTTTAAATGCGTAGGAAATATCTTCTTGGTTATGTTATTGCTATTAACTGTACCTTATCTCGCAATGAAATATAATCTCATAAATTCAATAAACGTCATATGGCAGGTCGTCCCCGAACTAAATGGAACCCCGAATTGAACTTCCAATTAATCTAGTTATATGTCGTTTTGAATTTATTACATACACATTTTAACCCAAACGGAGCTGGATATACAACGCTCCTTTTAGGATTGAGATATTATTTCAAATGAAATAAAGTCAAATGCGTTTGTTGGGAATAAAAGTTTACGGAGAATGCCGGGGCTGTTCGAGCTACTGCTTGTCCGAATACTCAGCTACCTGCCTTTAAAAGGAGGTAGCCGAGTGGACGTAGTGGACTAGCGGTCGTAAAATAAATGTTGTGAATCAACTTTGGCCTATCATTTGGATCCCTGAACCCACCCCTACGCAATATTATTTTTTTTTTATTTAACTGCTGTACATATTTTTTGTATAAAACTGTCATTTAGACAGATTTTAGATGAAATTTTTCCAGCAATCGATTTTATTTGGTTCTATGATGAGGCTAATTTACATTTCAACGCCTACATGATTCACAAAACATTATTTTACTGTCATCAGTTTGTTCACCCCGCTTGAAACATAAAGTATAAAAACAAATTGCATTTAAAAGTATTGCTTTTTTGTAATGACTGTATATATGCATTAATTAGCCTTGATTTACATCTGTTAAATTGCGTTTATTCCGCATCGAGCAATTATATACTTAATCCACTAACGATTATGACTGATTGAAATCTACGTACATACATACATACGTATAGAAATTGCAATTTCGGTATAAGCGGATTTGTGTAGTAATGTAGAAAGTAATGTTTTAATTCATAAACATATTAAATTCATACTTTCACCGCTATTTATAACAATTCATCGTTAAAATGTATGTATGTAAGCATTCGAACAGTTTGTTCAATTCGTAACAAATTTGAATATGTACATTCATTTTTACGCAATTGAAAATCATGTAGGATGCTATGTATGGATAATATATTCAACACGTACAAATCATTTCTAATCATCGGTACACATCATCTTTGATTTTGTGTGGGCAGGCGAATAATCATCTTAATGTTAACGTATAAAATTGTTTGTAATAAAAATAATAGCGATTTTAAAATTATATAATAAATGAATGGAATTACAAAAAATCGTTAAAATTGACATGTAACTGCGGCTCGTGGAAAATATTTTTGGAGGTGCCGCATGTTATATAAAAAAATATATTTTTATTTAATTTATTCACAACAAACCCAAAATTAAATAAAAACTTTTACATAAAATCAACGAAATTAAACCCAATTTAAATGATATAGATACATGTATGTATATATTTACGTATAAATAAACTTAATCCTCCAAATTTTTTCTTATGAAAATAAGTCAATTGACGGGCTGAAAACCATACTGGTACAAGTAACTTTTAAAAAAAAAGCTGGTTTAAGTGCTAAAATAATAGCATTTCATATATGCTATTATTTTAGCACTTAAACCAGATTTTTTTAAAAATGTCAATTGTACCAGCCTGGTTTTCAACCCGTCAATTACGATCTCGTTAAAATTACTGAAAGAACTGTCAGTCTTCTTTATTCATATTAGATCTCAAAAAAAATTACATGATGTAACCCAATTTATCGAATTATTGGTAATAATATTTCATAATATAAATAAAAAGATATAAACAAAAAGTACATGAAAAAAATCAATGTGAATAAAAATAAGAATAAAAAAAGATATCGGTTTTGTCCGCAAAACGTCAAAATACCCGCAATTCAACGATTTTATTAACCTATACATATAATGTACCTAATTTAAAATCATGACTTTCATACAGAAATTATTAAATTTAAATTTATTAGTGGATTACTTGAATTAAATTAGTGACTCTAGTTGACACATCTGTAATTCTATTAACCCTTTACTGTCAGTTAAGTGATAACACTTAAGGGGGTATTCTAGTCTAGAGGGACAAATTTTGGGCGTTTTTTAAAATTCAATAAAAAAAAACTAAAAACATTTTTGCTATAAATTTTTTTATTATATGTCTATTAATATTTCAAGAATACATGAAATTGAAAAAAAAAACATTAAAAATTGAAAAAATTACAGGCTGGTAAAGTGGGGGAGGTAAAAAAAAAGGGTGCCTCCATCTTGACACGATTTCAACCCTTCTAGTCATCCGAAAAAAAAAAAAAAGATTCTTAATTACTAAGAGTGTCGCTATGGTCCGTACCACGGAAAAAAATAAAAAAAATTTTTTCGCGAAATGGCAATTGTTTGTAAAAATGTAATTTTTTGGCCTTTTTTTTTCAAAGTTTTGAATTTTTTAATAATATTAAACAACAAATTTTTTACAAAATTCTGGTACGGACCATAGAGGGATATATAAAAAAGAACCACACCAAATTTTAAGTTAATTGGTCCATTAGAACTTGAGATATCATGTCAAACTCGTTGGAAAAAGTAGTTTCGAGCAAAACGCGTTTAAAGTTTCGGGTAACGTTACGCGCCGGTTGGATGCCACGTCACTAAAACAGCTATATCTCCGAAAATAATTTGATTTTTGAAAAATCCTCTAAATGACATATTCATAAAGGTTTAAACTTTGAAAATATGAAACAAAAAAAAATCGATTTTTTCAAATTTCTAGACTAGAATGGTACCCTTAAAAGAAAATTGTAACAAACCGCGCAAGTTAAAAACAATTTGAAGACTATGAATTTTATCTCAATCTTTTGCGAAAGCAAACTTATAAGAGCCTATTAAAAAAATGGGTCAATTGAGGTTTTATGACTCCGATTCCACAGCCCTGCTTAGAACTTCATGTTTAATTTTGACAACTTTCTGTCATCACTAGTCACCGGAGCCTGAGGGGGCCGTGTATTGTTCAAAGGTTGTAAATGCATTGTTAAAGGTTTGCCGAACAATGGATTGCACTGTGACTATCCTACCTCTAGTCATCACAATCCTCTACAAAATTTTGTTAAAATGTCAACGGGCAAAATACTAGTAGAAAATGAAAGTTAGTGAAACATTTAGACATTTAGATTTAGATGTTTCAGATATAGCGTCGAGTACTATAGTAATCGATATTCAGAGTTTGTCTACTGCAATGTCTGCTGAAACGAACTGTACTAATATTAATTTAATCAAATCAAACGTTAATAACCGCGTGATGAATTTTATTAAAGTTAAAGTAAAGTCAAGTAAAGTAAGTTTTTAGTAAAGTCAAGACACCCCTATTAAAGTAAAGGGGCATTTCAAAAATTGCACTCAAACTCAATAAATTGAGCCGGGCGCGGGTATTTAGTCATTATGGTGTCAGCATCAGCAGCCTCACAATACGATCCTCGACCGCTATGCTCCCCAAGACAAGGACAGTATTTTAGGCCCGAAATTTCATTACGTTAAGTACCCTCATACGAGGCGACCGCTTGGTTCGTCCGAGAGACCCTAGCGCCATCTCTTGACGACTGTATGTAAACCTAGATAAAAATTTTACAATTTGTTTAGAAATCGCCTCCAAATGATAAATATGTAAGTCGTTGCAGTGCAAGATTTATTACCAAATATGATCGGTGCAATTATAATGAGAGCGGTCGTTAGAGCTAGCTCTCAGCCAAAAATTGAGCAACGATCAAACGAAAGTGTGCGAACTGCGAAAACTCTTTTCTCGCGATATATTTCGGATAAGCCGAATTTCCGGAAAATGGACATCGCCATTGTGGACGAATTTGCACACAATGGCCACATCGACCCAGACCCACAAATGAACCGAGAAGGGGAATGGGGGGGGGGGAGGTCGCGAACTGAAGACCCAGACCTTCGTCTGCGATACAGTCGGTTCCGTGAAATGTGGTGTCTGTCTTTATCTCGTCCACTTTCACCGGTGTATTGCCTTTTCACTTCACTTTCGTCGCGTTGTGCAAAATTTTAAATTTTATTTTCAATTGTGTGATCATTTTTGTGATCCTTTTCAACTGTGCTACATTTTCTATCCGATGTCAAGTGATGACCAGACTTAGGCGGCCAGAATGCTTTAACCCTTTGAGTGCTGACGTCTTTTCTATTGAAAGCCCTCCACGCTGAAAATTTCGCCTACATTTCCAATAGAAAGCAGGCATAAAAATTGTAGCTAATCCAAAACCTAGATAACGCCGAGGATTTCGAGTTTTGTAAAGGTGTGCTTAGACTCTCTAATATATCTTGCAACAATATAAAATAAACAATAGAACTCTATTAATGAATGTATTTTTCCAAAACTAGTTCCATCTTCTTCATTGTTGTTAAAATGTAATGCTCACAATCTAAATGCCAAGCCACAATCTAAAATACTCAGCAGTTAGGGATTGCCATCGAGAAATTCTGCTATGGTTATAAATTCAGAAATTTCGGTCTCAAACGGTCTTTATAAACATTGACACGGATTACACGATCCATGTTCTATGCATTTTTTTTCAATGCTACCTAGAAAAGCTTAGCTGGTAGTATTCTTGTTTATTTTTTAAATACTCAAAAAATACGCCGATCGGCGTATTTCAGGCTGACGCCGTTGGCAAAACACCGATCGGTGTTGGTCAGCATTCAAAGGGTTAACCCACAAAAATGGTTCACTATTGTCAATTACTATTGTCAACCTTTTTTCTTGCTCTTGCTTTCTAGTACAATACTGCACCATTTATTTGGGGGTGATGACTGGGGGTCCGGGCTTTACTTATCACTGATGAGTAAAGCCCGGACCCTGAAGGGGCTTTATATTTTTCAAATGTTGTAAAGGTTTGTCGAACCTTTTTTACAAATGATTTACAACAATTGAACAATAAATAGCATGCATGGTCCTACCTCTAGTGATGAGTCATCGCCACTAAGACCGAAGACCCAGATCGCGCCGTTGATTCTTCAATTGTTGTAAATGCTTTGTTAAAGGTTGGCCGAACCTTTTTTTTTGCTCTCTAGCTTTGTAAGTAGAGCCAAACCGTCCCGATTCCTGGAAAAAGCACGCTCTATAGCCGTAGTCACTGATGACTAGTCACCGGACCCAGAAGGTGCCGCGTATTGTTCAAAGGTTGTAAATGCATTGTTAAAGGTTTGCGGAACCTTTTTTACTAAGGATTACAACAATGGAACAATGGATAACACTGTGACTATCCTACCTCTACTGATGACTAGTCTTCGGCTGCTCGTTAGGGCAATCCTAAAATACAATACACGTTCAATAAAAAAGGTTTTCTACGATTCGTGTTAACAATTACCATGATGCCTCAAATGCCTATTGCCCTAATCACCCTATTGTACCGTTTTTCACAATTAGGTCTTGTGGAGTAATCATCTCCAAGCTATAAGGATGTGGTATACACTACATCCATAGTAATGGTGTATTTTTAGTATTCCATTGAAGGTTGTTTTTATCATTTCTTCAGTTGTTGACGTACTATCTCTCCTCCTACTCTAGCTTCATTACTACCTTTCTCTGTCTCTCTTCTTCCTGTTATTTTTCCTCGCACTTGATTTTCCTACGCTTTTCTGCTCTCTTCCTGCTGTTAAGTACGCAAATTTTTCCACTTTATCGCTAGTTGTCGAGCATTATTTTTATTTATATACTGCGATCTCAGAATTCGAACACTTCCGTGTTGTCGAGTTTTCATTTTTACTAACTTCTTCGTAGCTCGTTTTTATGCTGAATTGCACCTTTCATATTTTTTTTACTATGGCTATACCGAGTTAGCTGATTCGACAAAAAATGATTAATAAAAACAACTTATTAGTAAATTTGGTGCAATTTGACAAGAGTAGTAGATTATAAAAAAAGTTTTTTTTTCTAATTTTTTCCCACAAGGCAAATTATTGAATATCTAAGAAATACGAATACAAGTTGCCTCATACACATACATACATACATCGTGCATATGGTGAGCTAATTTAAATTTTGTATTTTATCACAAAGTTCAATACACTCAAAGAAGTATGTAACGCTGTATGCTCGGGAAAACTGAGAAAGATAAGATGTATGCGTGATTGAGAAGTATGACAAAGTAGCGGCTATAGTGGAGAGAGTGAAGATCCATATCAGTTATATAATGGAATCTTTGTAACTAACTAACTGTGTGGGTTGGTTCTATTAGGCAGAATTGAAATTGAAACATCGAATATATACATATGTAGATATATGCGTCTTCCAAATCCAACTGTATAATAAGTGAAGTCGTATGTGTATGGTAATTATTTTTATAATTTATATCTAGTACTAGTGGTGTTACTCGGCTTCGCTCGGTTCCACTTTTGACGATTACTTCCGTTTTAGCACGGATATATAATAATAGTAACTGAAGTAAAGAAATGCAGTCTCGTAGTGAGAATGTGTCGAACCATGAAAAAATCTTCATTACTTTTATTTTATTTTATTTATTTGAATCGAAAAAAAAATTATTTATCGACCGACCAATCACAAACGTCTTCAATTCAGCCAATCAGAAACGAATTCAATTCAGCCAATCAGAACAGACGCCGTTTCGGTTTTATATATAAGATTTAATTGCTATGACAAATTCATGAAAACTGTTTTAAATGAAAATAAAATAAAAAAATATATACATATATAAGCCATTTCTTATATTATACATACTTACGTTATCGATAAAATTCATTAGTTGAAGTGAAGTTTCTACTTATTATTTATTTATATACGCAGATAAAAAATAATCGAAACGATAAGAAAAATAATTAATTATAATTTACAGCCATATAATGTAATTGTTTGGACGAAACAATGGCGAATTTTACCACGAATAATCGCCGGGTAACATTTTATTTAAATTGGTGACCTAAAACTCTCACTTTTTATTTATTCGATATTTACAACGATGACCCTTTTCATGCGGGGAAATGGAAATGATTTTCTACGTGTCATAAATTACTCTCCCGTATACATATACATTTTGATATGAATTTAAAATTCTGTCACATAGAAAGGGGGACGATCGTTTTTCATCTTTGCATCATTTTTTTGGCTTTCATTTTTATTTTTTATTATTGCCTTTGTGACGCAGACTAATTATTTTCCGTGCTTTGTACACACACACAGTCCGAATGAGGATGTACTATTTATTTCGTTTTTAAAATAAACGAAATAAATCTGCTTCAAATAAATTCAGCATTTGCACTCGAAACATTCTATTTTGCCCTCGTCCTAAAAAGCTTGTAGCCCTGTAGTTGACCGCATCAAAGTATGCTTGTTGGACAAGCCCGTTGCACATTGTGCACAGTGCGCACTACGGGTGTGTATTTATTATTATTTTATTACATACATACATTATATGACAGGAATTACCCCAAGGTGACACATATGGTTAGATTATTACTTTATCTATGTACGTAGTAACAAATATATGAAGTTTTGTGATCATGCGAAAATTCCAACTCGAGATTTTGACTGATTCGATGTCAGAATCGATCACTGGTCACTTTTTCATGATCTAGAAAAAAATGTGTAAGTGTGTCGAAGTACTTTTACTCTAGCTTTGGTGTGTGAGTACTAAAATTTTTCGTTCAAAGAATACAATAAAGACATCTATGGACAATCAAATATTTTTGATACACAGCAAATTTGCTGGAAATACATTTTGTAGGTAGCATTTTTATAAGATTCGTCAAATTCGGGATTCCAATTAATCGAATTTGTGGGCAACTAAGGGGGAAGATATATTATGTAGATAGTGTTGTGTAGGGGTGGGTGGAGGATCCAAGTAAAAGGCCAACAGTCGTTTCACAGCATTTATTGATGATTAAGGAGATACACGCACTGTCACTGCTCAGTCCAGAATGACCTGATATCGCCTACGTACCGCCTTATAAAGGGTAGATCTCTCAGGACGCCTTATCTGTTTACCTGTTGTATAGTCACGTATTCGGATATGTATTTCCACGACATTGGGTCTCCCCGTACCGATTCTGAGAAATAACTAATAACGGTCATTGTTTAGCCCAAATGCACTTAGAGTCCAGATATAATCCTTGGAAGTAAGTGCATGCACTTAGTTAATCCGATAACAGATATCTGTTGGTCTAAGTGCAATTCGCTCAATCCGCGGCGTACGTAACAGTAGTATTTTTATAAGTTTCAATAAATTTGAAATGCCAATAACTTGTGAGACTGAGGGTACCGTTTTATTGGATCTATCACAAAAATGAAGCTAGAAAAATTGGAAAATTCTAACAGGAGGCGGTCGATCTGTGTTTAAACACCCACAATATCTCGCCAGCAGCGTATTTGGCTGGGACTTGAACCCATGACCTCTATATAGTATACTGGTATGCAATAGCTTTTCCAGTCCGATACGCTGTATGCTTGCGTTAATGCTGATCAACGAGAGGTCCTGGGTTCGAACCCTGGTTTGACCTTGATTGAAAGGAATTTAACCCGAGTATTTATACGGGGCTGCTGGTCAGATTTGGATGTTTGTGACTCCAAATAGAGTTTTCCAATTTATCTGATTTCGTCGTTGAAATGTTTCCTCACCGAATTGTTAACCAACTTACCTACTACAATTTATAACCGCTATTTCAAATTTAAATACAGCACAATTTTAAAACCATATGAGTCGCTTTGGGACAACTTGTAATGGCACCATGCTAAAAATATTTTATTTTAATCGAACAAGTACTAATACGATCAATACAATCAATACAAGCATTTATACAATGCGAATTCATACAAACATCATCTACAGAGACATCTACGGATAAAATTTTGCAACATTTTATTATATAAATTGGCGAACCTCAAGACGTTGAATAACTTGAGATTTACAAGACAGATTAGAAAAGAGATGCCAATTTACAGAAATCAGAAAAATTAGCCAACTTCGAAAGGAATCGACCTGCAGTCACAAACCAAGGTCTGACCAACAGCTACCATTGGAAATCGAACCGTGACCACTCCGCTCGAAAGCATAATATGCCAACCACTAGTCCACGTGGCTGGTTATATAAATTTCATAAAAATTAAAATTGACTAAATATTTTTATTTCACTAATCTAAATTATATTTTCATTTAAGAATGTCAGTTATTTGGCATTGTGTGCGTTTTTATAGACCTGCGTCCAAATTAGGACACAATGCGAACATCGTTTGTAGTTCGCATGGTGTCTCCGTGTTCGTTCGTGCACGCCTTATATATCCGTGCGCGTCGCGTGTGTTCGTGCGCGCCTTGTGTCTTAGTTGAACGGAAATCATCGATATTATGATTCGAAATGCACATTTTGAATACGTACTTCATAATTATACGTAAACGGTATTCAATGTCATAATGTCGTGCGATTGCGATTTGCGGTTTTCCCATATCGATATGCCATTCGATGATTTCAGTATACGTGATGCTATTTGTTTCAATTAGTTTCGATGATAACATTCAAGTCGGCGCTTGTATACTACGCACCGTTATTCGGATACAAATCGGGACTTGTTCGTTTGAACTTTGCGATAAGCATACTGTAAAATTATAATAATAAAAATATAAATAAACGCGGCACGCGATTCGTAATGCAAACATGTATGTATGAGGATTAAAAATTTAACGTGATAATTATCGCGGGGAAATATGTATGCTGATGTAATCGAATTCGTGACTGCAACTCAATAAGCTTACTTGACACAACTTTGCCCTAGTTTTTTTTTTGCATTGTTTTTTTTCTACCCCAGTTTTAATATACACTATCGGGATCTATTTATATGTATGTGTAGAATAATTTTCAGTATTATTTTTCGTCGTTTGTTTTCGAATTTAATTCATGTGTTTGTATATATGTACTAGTGAAAGCTCCACATAAGCCAGCAGTTTGGCTTAGTGATAGCGTATATATTTAGCATCACTGAGGTCATAGGTTCGTGTCCTCGCCACTGCTGGTTAGATTTGGGGGTTTTGTGACTCCAAATCGATCGTTTCTCTATCAGAGTTTGCCAATTTTATCTGATCATTGCTGAAACGGTTCCTGAAAATTGGTATTAAAAAATCTAATCCTGTTGTCACAAAAATCTGCCTGTGTATAATTTGTATTAATTAATAATCCATAGATGTCACTATGATTATTATTTCTGATTAATTGTTATATTCTATATATTCTGATTGTATACAGTCCCATGACAGCGAATTACTAACACCATGCGGATTTTGCAAATTCTATGTTTAGAGCTATATATTGAAGAGTAGGTTCGTAAAATTAAAACAAAGATGTGTTTATAATGATTATACATAGTTTATTTACAATATTAATACAACATATATATATATTATTAATATTTTGTATGTCCACCCTTATTTCGGAGACACGATGCTATTCTTTTGGGCATACTCTCGATACAAGACGCAATGGTTGACTTTATCTCAGGATCTCCCTGCCACACAGAAATTATGTTTTGTTTTAGGATATTTTTATTGGTACATTGGAGCTTATTTAATTTCATTTTAAGGGTATGCCAGACATTTTCTATAGGATTTAGATCGGGAGAATTACCGGGCCAGTGAAGGAGCGGTAAATTGTGGTCGGACATGATTTTTTTCACAATTTTGACTTTGTGGCAGGGTGCAATAATATTGCATTAAGTGCAGGCGATCCCTTTTGTCAATTTTGTTTTGTATAGAGTGCAATAGGGTGTATCGCAATACCGTTATATATTGCGAAACATTCATCATCCCTTCTACAAAATACAATGGCCCCCGACCTTCCGCACTAATTGAGCCCCAAATCATGAGTGACAGCGGGTGTTTCACATTTTTTATGACACAGGACTCATTATACCGCTTGCCGACTCGCCTACGTACGTATTGGTGAGTCGGTGTCATCAATTGAATTGACGACTCGTCAGAGAAGTGAACCTTAAAAATGTTAAAAACATCGATTAATTCAATTCATTCAAAAAAAATTAAACAAATAATTTAATTTCAATTAAATTACCCCTTTCCAATCGTCGAGGGTGAAGTGGCGATGCTCATTAGCCAAATTGAGCCTGGCTTTCTTCATTTTTGGCGTCAAAAGCGTTTTTTTAGCTAGCTGCCTGCCTTTCACCCCCGCGTCTGCGAGACGGCGTTGTATTGTCCGAGTCGATATTTCGGTTCCGCTCCCGTAAATTCGTCTGGATTTTTTTATTTGTGGCAAACCGATCCTTCTCAACAGTATTTATAATATATCGATCGACTCGAGGACCGTATTTTCGAGTGCCACAACAATTCTTACGCTTGGTGACCGTAGGATTTTCACCTCTTTTTAGTTGGGTGCTAATTTTATGCACACTGAAAACGCTAACCCCCTGATCTTTAGCAATATATCGTATAGAATACTTCCCAGTATTTAATAATGTGGAAATATTGGCGATTTTCTCCATAGATAAATCTTTATTTCTTCCCATCTAAAAAGGAAAGGGGGTTTTTTCACAAGCAATTTAAACAAATAATTAAGTCACATTTAAAAAATTTAAACACTTTAACTTACTTCAATGATATCGATAATATACAGGAAAGCAAAAATCTCTTCAAAACTAACTTTTCTCCCAGTGAAAGCACACGTCTACACCAAACGAATTTCAAAGCCAAACTGTGTATTTGCACTTGTTCGGTTTTTAAACTATTTGTATAAACACTACTCATCCTATTCTTCTCTAAATACATAGAATAGGATACAATGAATGGTCTACAAAAAAAACCAACCCAAAATGTTACTTAAGACGGCGCAGGTACACAAAATAGGGTAAATACGCGGGTGCTAGTAATTCGTTGTCATACGACTGTATGTATGTATTACTGTATTTCTGATTTCTGATTGTTTATGTATTTCATTAACGTACAACCGTCGCATTGGAGCAAATCTGTAATGGCGAGTGTGTATTGATTTGTGACAATAAAATAAAATATGTGAACATTTGAATGTAATAAATTAATTTAATTAGCGACAAATCTGGTGCGTACAACATAAAGTTTTGACAGCCGATTTTTCGTTTCGATGTTACGTTATTATTTTTTACCACGCGGCAAAGAGTTTTTATGGCTTCTTCTGTGCATATTATAGTTGGTCCGCTGTCGGAAGATACTTAGTGCGAAATCACACAGGGAAGAACGGCACGTCGTGTGCATGGCTCCCCGCTGTGGGTGGTCTTCTACATTTCTTCAAATGTGGGATACCCCGTTATCGCTTACTGTCAAGTACAGGTACAATTTTACCGAAAACACTACACAGGGTCATTTTGGGGCCGGGCGTGCTAGGTTTTCGATGAATATGTGCAAGGCACAGCCCATTTTTTTAGCATGTTTAAAAGTATCCGAATAAAACCACGTTCCACGTGAATCGCTGTGTTTTCGCTCTTAAGAAAAATGTACATGCTATCTATCGATCAATAGAATTTCGTATTGACAATATTTTACGAACGAAATGCTATTGGTCGAGATGGGGTGAAAGGGACAGCATGTACGTTTTACCTATGTAAGTGTCTTCCTACAGCGGATGTATATAATGTAACATCATTGAGTAGATTTTTCGCCTAGTTGGGAGTCACTGATATGGACAGTCGTGCGATTCAAAGTAGAATTTGTCGATGTATATTGTTTGTTGAACGAGTTATCGAATCTATTTTTGGTTTTGTTTACATTTTTTCGCCGAAAGGTGATAAGTGGTCTTTTTTTTTAGTTTCCGATAAATGGTGATTTGTCGTGGAAAACTGGGTCACACTCCGGAAAATCAGGTAACACTGAACCGTGCACCGGATTGTCGTTTTATATTTTTCATTGAAATTTTTCCTAATGTTGCAATAGCAATAGACTAATAAATAGCATTGCGTGTCCAAATTAAAACATAAAAGTCGTCATAAATTTGTATTAGCATTTATAATAGAGAGGGAGGAGGGGTCAGAAATGATCGTTCGACCGAATCTACACGGTCGATTAGATTGAACCCCAAATTATAATAATTCACGGTTCGATACATTGAATTTGTAACGGACTACTGAAATATTCGTTTCGACTGCAAGTATTTCCTTGCAAAATTTTGGTCTTGTCCTATTGATGCCATGTGGCGATTTTCGTAAAACCAATCTACTA
Organism: Arctopsyche grandis; assembly: GCF_051622035.1. Classification (NCBI taxonomy): domain Eukaryota; kingdom Metazoa; phylum Arthropoda; class Insecta; order Trichoptera; family Hydropsychidae; genus Arctopsyche; species Arctopsyche grandis. The sequence continues at coordinate 1,690,390 of NC_135367.1, forward strand.
TGTGAATATTCAAGTTACATGATTTACAGCCATTCACCATCCACTGCTGGATGAAGGTCACCTCTCCGACACCCTTTCGTTCGTATTTTGTAGCAACTTTAAGGACGCAGATACACTAAATCGTACGGCACGGTTTGTCTAGGTAGACTCCAACTATGATGGGCGTATCCTCATGTCTTATTATGGGAATCATCTTTAATGAATCATCACCGTCAAACCTATGTCAACACAAGGATGGAATATCACCGAAAATACTCGAGGGAGTGAGTTTTGGCCCGAATTACCACAGCACATATCAGGCGTGCTAGTTTTGATCAGATCAGATGTTCAAAAGTAGTTTAAAAAAAAACACGTGCCGCGTACCGCTCTGTGTGTCAGCACCCTTGATGCAAACACACTGAATCGTTTGGCACGGGCGCGTTCATGGTTTCCTGCGGTGAAAAACATGTCTCACTGCAAGGTGGTTTTTTTGTCGATTTAAGTTACTCTTACATTTCTTCAAATATGATAATCACCTATGTACAAAAATGTTTGGCCTGGGTACCATGCCATAGATAAGGCGTGCTAGTACATGTGCAAAACTATGTATCTAAAAAAAAATACGTACCTCTGTCTATTTGCGCCCTTATCGATCTCATTCCACACATTTTTCTAATTTTATCCACCCATCTATCTACCTTGCGGCCTGCCTTTTGCATTATTTTACATTCTCTTAGGTACCATTCGAGCACTTCTTTCATCCATTAATCTAACACTTCTTCCACCCTATCCACTTTATCAACTAGTCTTATCATACTTTCATCCGAGTATTCCGTTTCTTATCTCTCCTCGTTATGTCGCGCATACGGCGCTCCATACATGGATTTTATGCAGCATTCTTACGTTCAATGCCTTTTAAATCGACGTATATTTTCTTTACGTATTCAAAAGATACATCTCTACATTTTATTTTTATTTCAATCGAACATGTATAATCGCCTTTGAAGATCGCTCTAAAGCGACGAGTGTACTAATACGGATACAATACAATCAATACAAGTATTTTATACAATTCGAATTCATACAAAGAGTGACATCTATGGAGAAATTTTTGCAGCATTTTATTATAGAAATTGGCGAACCGCAATACGCTGAATAGTTTGAGATTTTGTAGGACAGATTGGAAAGATGTCAATTTACAGGAACCGTTTCAATGAAAATCAGAAATATTGGCAAACTTTGATAGGAAACGATCGAATTGAGTCACAAAATAAGATCTGGCCAGCAGTAACTGGTGGAAATCGAACCCTGACTACTGCACACGAAAGCATTATGTGCTAACCACTAGTCCACTGTTGTGACAAACTACCCGAATCCTTCGGCGAACGTACGCTTTGACGCTGGGCTCGTTCGTCGAACGTGTAGATGCCTATTCGCACAGATGGCGAGTGTTCCCATCCACACATTCACTATTGCACTACCCAAGAAACTATACACTTGTTCTTTTTATATGTTAACAAAATGTTTTTCCTTATATTAACTTCATATTTATAAAGATTTTTTTCCTATTTTAGACCTTTGCCGGACAGTAATTTAGCTTTACCGAAATGGCGATATGGCCATGTCCGTTTCTGGGTATCATTACTCCACGTTTCCCACGAGACGTCGATGACACATGACGACGTTCCATCCATGACCGTATCGGATTAACGGTTCTTTTATTGACGACGACAACACACGCTCATTGTCTCCATACATTTGTTCGTTGTATGTGCTTATTATGTACATGTATGTATTATATTTATTGTCTCAAGTCGTAATGTACCGTATGATGTGCGCCTACTGTGTTGTTTCCGTGCCGTTTTGCAATTTGTCTTCTTGAGATGTGTGTGTATGCATTTCCACGTTTTTCGCTTTCCCCACAGTACGGCGCTTAATCGGAAAATGCGGAAATTTTCCGCGCAAACTTGGAAAATGGTAGCGTGTGCCCGCTTTATAGTGCTCCAGTAGGTTCATACATATTGTGTGTGTGTGTTATGATCTTGCATATACAGTGAGCGACAAAAAAAAGCTGATTTTGAGATTTCTATGAAATTTGATTTTATTCTTATATTTAGCGATATTGTCAGTAGAAAAGTTTATTAAACGATGTTAAGGATCATAAGGATATTAAAACAGGACAAACTGTGAATTTTTACTACGTTTTTATTGAAATATTTAAATTATTTGCGAAATGTATAAAAAATGGGGAAAAACGTGCTGGGATTCCATGCCTAGAAGAATTCGGGCAGTTATAAAAAATAAATGTGAAGTAACAAATTATTAACGTAAATAATTATATATTTCTTTGTGCTTATTAATAGAATATCTTATTTACATCATATAAAAAAATTCACAGGTTGAAAATCGCTTCAAAACAAGTGAAACACGACCAAAATGCAGCCAACACGTTTTCGCAAATAATTTAAATATTTCAATAAACACGTAGTAAAAATTCATAGTTTGTCCTGTTTTAATATCCTTATGATCCTTATCATCGTTTAATAAACTTTTGTACTGAGAATATCGCTACATATAAGAGTAAAATCAAATTTCATAGAAATCTCACAATCAGCTTTTTTTTTGTCGCTCACTGTATGTAATTCACCGGTTCCGGTCTTTTCGATTCGATTGTGCTGCGTTTCTTACTATATTTATGAATTTTGTGCTTGAAGTAAAATAAAATAAATAAATGTCGTTGCATTGTACTGGAAATTAAAACCTACGCATTGGATGCTTATTAGGAAAACAATAGATTGTCGTCACCCATTTGTTAGTATTTGTGTTGTTGTTTTTACTAAGAATTGTCATGAAAATGTGTTCGAATTAAATTTATTCAAATAAATCACTATTTCTTAATGATATCTCCTTATTATATTCAAAAAGCGGCGGAAAATTTAACACATGCGGAATTTTCAAAGAAAAATTAAAAAAAAATTTTCTTCGATTGATCAAATGATTCTTAATTAGTCAATATATAATTTCGAAAGAGACTTTGTATGTAAGTTTGTAAGTAGTTTTGGTTGGGAATCGAAAACAAGTCAAAGTTTCTATGATGACGATTCGATTGGTTGAATATAATATTTTTTTTCGATTCAAAATATGTACACTCGCCTTTACAGATCGCTCCAAAGCGAGTGTGCTAATACAGATACAATACGATCAATACAAGCATTGATATAATGTGAATTCATACAAACATCATCCACAGTGACATATATGGAGAAATTTTTGCAGCATTTTATCATACAAACTGTCGAACCTCCAGACGCTGAATAACTTGACAGATTGAAAAGGAGATGCCAATTTACAGGGAACCGTTTCAATGAAAATCAAAAAAATTGACAAACCCTGATAAGAAACGATCAACCTGGAGCAAAAACCAAAGTCTAGCCAGCAGCTACTAGTGGGAATCGAACCGTGACCACTCTGCTCGAAAGCATAATATGCCAACCACTAGTCCACGCTGCTGGTTAATACCAACTCAAACATTCACTCGACCTAACCATGCCAATTTAATGATTTGTATATGCACTCTTCTGGGTTTGAAAACTCAATTCTACATTTACATATGTATGTATGTATGGAAGTGCAGACACAGGGATTCTTGGCACTTGTTTTTTTATAGATCATGCTATCATGTCTAATCCATGTCATCGTGATCCTTAGCAATAACTACAGTGTTTTTTCGGTGATATTGACAAAGGTTTGACAATGATCGATAACGGTTATATGAATAAATTAATTGAAGATACGCCCATCACAGCTGGAAACCACCAGCACGTCCCGTACCGTACTTTTTAGTGTACCATTAAAGAATTTAGATTTTTGCAAATAATAAAAACATTTGTATTTATAGAAAATCAACACTACAGTACAATTTTTCACATTTGAATCAACTTTAATTAATATTTTTAAAAAAAATCGTTTGTAGATAATGCTTTTCTAGATTTGCGATACGTGATCTGGATAGTGGCTTGCAACGTAAAAGTGATCAGCAACAGTTGCCCATTGAATTGATTAAAATCGTTAGCACTGTCCAAGGATGCGTTAATCGGTAGGCAAACTACGTGGCGTTTCTCAGACATTGACCAGGCAATATAATAAATAATACACGTGTAAGTGGCCAGCTTTGATATTGAAAAGGCAAATCGTCGAGAACGTAATAGTTCGTAATCTTATTGCGCAACAATAACCGTACAAAGTGTTGGCGTAATAGAAACTCGCAATAGAAGTCGTACAAATATGTACATACGAACGACTCGACGACATTCGAGAAGGGCTTAACCCTTAAACGAGGGGGTAATCCAAGGAATTTATGTGTGGTGTGTGTATAAAAGGCAGTTGCACTGTGCGTGACGAGTGCAATTTTGAAACGAATAAAAATGCCATGTGTGCTCTCGAGCCAACGAAACGAGTGCAGTTTGTATTAAGTTCAAGGTTTTTATGACCGCAAAGTAATTTTTAGTATTATTTTTTAGCTTACTGATAAATTTAAATGTTAAATTATTTTAATTACATTTGCTTTTTGAAACGTATGTAATATATGATGTACTTTAGTATTGATGATTAATTTTTTTCGCATCTTGATAAATGTCATTTCCCATGATCAATTTTTACATATTATGAGCCAGCAGCGTGGCTCGGTGGTTGTGTTGATACTAAGCACCGAGAGGTGCCCTCGATTGAATAGAATTTATTTATAAATCATAAATGCAGCTGGTCAGACTTGGATGTGACTTCAAGTCGATCTTTTCCTATCAGATTTTGCTAATTTATCTGCGATTCTTATGTTCCTTCATCACATTAGCAAAAACATATATGTCACGCTAATTCTTATACGTATATAGTATTTGAATTATGTTTATATGTCTGGTAACTGGCAAAAACTTGTAAATAAACAAATAGATATTATGTATCCAACTGACGGTTCTTTATACTGGGTAGACACGATGCGAGTAGCTTGGATTAAGTAACTTGTACGTTACTCGAAGCGTGTCAACGGGCAATCCAACATTTGTTTGCACGCTGACATTCAATGTCCAACTTGGGTAACATCCAAGCTAACACCTGCTTCCACGCTGTTCCAGCATCCAAGTTACTCTTTCAAGCTACTCGCATCGTGTCAACGCAGTATTATTTACCAAGTGCACGAATGCGTGCTCCAGGCATTAGTAACAAATAAATACAACACAATAAATATTTTTTTTAAATAGTGAAATACGCAGCAGTAGTGGTAGAGGTAGAGGTAGTTTATTTTTCTTGATCCGTCGGCCTGCCGGCTCCGAATGAAACACGGACCAAAACCGTCTAATATTTATACCCATCGGGTACTCTCCGCACAGAGAGATCTTTGGTCGATGGAACGCTACACCTTATTGGCTGTTGTACACAGCTTTTTCATACGTCGAGGCCTTTTTGGCGCGAACGCGATCAGGTCATCAGCTCTAGTAAACCAATGGTCGACGAACGTCAATCACCTAATCTCACCGTTACATTATCATATTTTATTTATATAATTAACCCTTTGAATGCTGACCAACGCCGATCTGCGTTTTGCCAAACAAGTCCATAAGCTTGAAATACGCCGATATGCGTTGTATTTTGAGCATGTACAAAGTTATCAAGAATAATACCCGCTAAGCCTTTCCGGGTAGCATTGAACATGGGTCGTGTAATCTGTGTCGATGTTTATAAAGACTGGCTTACACCGGAATTTCTGAATTTATAACCATATCAGAATTACCCGATGGAAATCCCTAACTGCTGATTATTTTAGATTGTGGCTTGGCATTTAGAGTGTGAGCATTACATTTTAACAACAATGAAGAAAATGGAACTGGTTTTGGAAAAATGCATTCATTAATAGAGTTATATTGTTTATTTTATATTGTTGCAAGATATATTAGAGAGACCTTTACAAAACTCGAAATCCTCGGCGGTAGTTATCTAGGGTTTGTTTGGATTAACTACAATTTTTATACCGGCTTTCTATTGGATTTCTAAATAATTCTAGTTGGAAATGTTGGCGAAATTTTCAGCGTGGCGGGCTTTCGACAGAAATGCGGTCAGCACTTAAAGGGCTAAGATTCTTTTAAATTACATATATAAATTATCATTCTAAATGATGTTATACATATTTTCAATGGTAAAAATCTTATCGTCGGTATTGGGGTCGTGCATCCTTATATATCTTATATCGGATTGGTTTATATATATAATATTTGCACGTGCGTCATCTGAGTGCATGCGGGTGATTAATTGCATCAGCCCTCGTCAGTTTTATGCACACTCCCTTTCGCGTCGATGATTCACCAGTGGATGGCATTTTACGACTGTTGGGTTGGATTGTATTGGATCGTAGCCCATGATGTTGTGGTCTACGGTTGCCATGTTGCACAAGAGGTCATCCCTGGCGACCTCTGGCCCACATCCACTGTTGCATCGGGCGACCATCAATTATATAGCCCTCGATCAAAGGTACACACACGTCAACTTCTAAACCTTGTTCCGAACTGTGGCTTTCGGTTTTCTGGTGTGGATGGTATTTTCTCTGCGTAGCTTTCGATCTGCATTGTTTTGCAATGCTTTGTGTTGGCCTGTGCCAGTTGCATTATGTCGTTATGGGCAAAGCGTGACCTCGTTGTGGTCCCACATTTATGTCCGAAGGAAATTAAGTCGTTACTGCTGTAGGAGTACGGTGACCATGGATAATGAAAGAACGAAAGCGAAACAATGCACAGTTAGAGCCGGGCCACACTGTGCGACTTGCGAGCGATTTGGTTGAGGGCGACCGGGCCAATGTATGTAGTTAAGGCGAAATCACACAGCGGTGAATGTGGCACGTGGTTTTTTTTTTTAGATAGTTTTAAACATAGAAAAAATGTAACGTTCATGGCACACGGTGGAACACGTCCTTTCAAAACGACACTTTCGACCAATTGAATGAAATTTTATGGGAGTGTTTATCCTTGCTTGACAGTGACCGATAAAGGTCTGACCGCACTATGCGTCAAACGAACGATCCGACACTTCACAACAGTGTGCGACAATATTAGGTAAACCGCACTTGAACGACAGCGATGCGACACTACGCAGTAAACTATGTCAATCATTCGTTCGGTACCTCGGAGCAAGATGGACGAAACGGACTCTATTATAGTATCTTTGATATGCGAGGAAGAAGAACAATCGAGAAAAACCAAAAGATTATGGCTACATGCTATTTCAATGTCACGATATGAAGAAGGAGAATAATTGATGGAAGGCAACCCCCCACTCAACGACACTTGCGTCACGTCGCGAACGACACCTTGCGTCAAAGTTGGTCGAAAAGTCAACTTTGACGCAAGGTGTCGTTCTACGTCATGCGACTGTCGCGTAGTGCGTTATGTCTCATACAATTTCATGCAAACAATATTTGGTCGCGTACTGTTGTGAAGTGTCGGATCGTTCGGTTGTTGCATAGTGCGGTCAGACCTTAACGGTGTATCCCACATTCGTTATCGATCACTGTCAAGCAAGGATACAATTTTACCGAAAATGGTCCAAAGGGTCGTTTTGGTATAGATCACTGTCAAGCAAGGATAAATAAATTTTCAATAGATCTATTTACCAAGAGGGAACATTGGTATCGAACAGTATATATAGAAGTTGTTTTCTTTTGTTATTATGTTCGTATTACAATTTGAAGAAATTCATCTCTATAATTTCTCACAAGGGGCAGTCACCTGTCTAGACTGATTCGTCCAAGTGTAATATTATATAATAGGTAGACAGCTGACGTTCAATAAACTATTCTATCTTTTGAATTAAACCGTAACCTCTCTCTTTATAATATGAAATTTAATCGCCTCTTAACTTTTTTCAGATCGGCAGGTCTTCAGAATCGCCCATCGACTTTGTGGTGATGGACACAGTTGCCGGAGACAAAACGGGTGATACAAAAGTCTTACAAAGTACGATCTCTCGATTCGCTTGTCGTATTCTCGCCGACCGGGACGATCAAGGAACATGTAGGATATACGCTGCAGGTTTCGACTCTTCAAGAAATATATTTTTAGGAGTGAGTATATTCAATTTCAAATAGTCACTTGAAGTAGTAATTGTTGATTTTATTGATTGTTTTTCGATGTCGTTTCAGGAAAAAGCAACAAAATGGTCTGAAAATCACGAAATAGATGGCTTAACTACGAACGGAGTCTTAATAATGCATCCGTGTGGAACCTTCTGCGGAGGAGATGCGTCTTGTGGTTTATGGCGTGAAGCTAGTGTCGGTGGTGCCGTCTTCATGTTGAGAGAATCTCGTTCGGCGCAGTTGAAAGGAGCTCCGGTTCTGAACGAATCTAATGAGCTGAAGGATGGTACCATGATTGATTTGTGCGGAGCGACGCTACTGTGGCGTAGTGCACAAGGCTTACAGCATTCACCTGTAAGTCTAGAGAAATGTCTTCTGTGTTGAATTTAGGTGACGCCGTGTATATCCTATACTAGTGTGGGATTTAGTTTTCTAACTTAACGAACGATCAGACCGTTGTGGTGCTCCACTTATAAACAATTGCCGTTCTGTCCTAAAAAAAATCCGCTAGTCTGTAAAATCTGCGACGTTAATTATTGTAATTAACTTTAAAAATCATTTTATCGTGTATTAAACTTCGGATAATAAAAAATAAGTACAAGAAATGAGAAAAACTAGCGACTGGAGCGGAGCCGTCATTTCAAGGCGGATATCATTCTCACACTGACCATTGAGCGCCGCGTTCTGAATTTCCCTCTCTCTAGCATCTGTGAGGCAAGTCTACGAGGGCCTTCCCGCGAAAATACTTTCGTTATGACATAATTCGAATCATAGAGGTTTTGATGGAGGAGTCCATAAAATATGAAGAAAAATGGATACGATTTAGCTGTACATTTAGAAAAAAATACTTTGAATCTTAAAAAAAATGTTTTGTGCATTAAAAATTTGCATTATTTTCGGTGCATTAAACAATCTCGTATTGTGCATCGAATAAAATATTTTGACAATTAAAAAATATGAAACGATCATTCGAAAAAATAGATTTTAGTATTAGAATAGATATAAAAAGTGGCAACATTGCAGTCTTCCGCTATTGACAACTGTCAACTGTCAAAAGTGTTTACTTTTGTTTATGTATTACGAGTCGAAGCCAAGGTTGTAGGTTTCGAAGGTCGCAAGCCGAAGAGTAAAAAAGAAGAAATCCTGTAGAGAGAAGCGTAGGTCGTTGTTGATGTAGTTTGTAAACTACATCCCGACGTTGTCGATACAGTTAGATCATCTATCATTATAATAATACACATTTCATCCGTTTTTTAAGTAGCAAATATATTTTTCAATAATCTAAGCAAAGTTTCTAATGCAATGTATAGAAACTTTTTTTAATTTACAAATTTATTTTATAAAATAGGCGTTTAAATTGGTCCCTAATAAATGGTCAATCGCTATCCATCACAGTGCGGCAAGTGCTAAACTATGTTTTGAACCGCTCAACGAGTCCCATTTTACTCTATTGCCCATGTCTCCTGACAACCATATCCTACATTATTAAACAAGCCCATCATTTATATCGAAAATTAGACATGCATGCCTCCTATTTCTGGCCTAAAAATTCCATAGAAACTTATCTTGACTTTGGGAAAACCCACTTAGAGGAGCAAATTTTCCGAATTCAACCTCCATATATAGAGAACCATTACAAGTGACTATCAAATATAAATTAAATAAATGGTATTCTATATAAATACATGTTTGATTAAGTTATAATAACTATGCACAATAGTCCAATATCTAGCGATGAACAAGTGGACTTTTAATTTATGTTTGTATTGTTTCGTTTTCAGACAAAAAGAGATTTGGAAAAATTAGTAGACGAAATCAACGCTGGAAGACCCCAATGTCCCGTCGGACTGAACACATTAGTAATTCCTAGGAAACCTTCGACTGCACACGCTTCGGATCAAATGAACCAACCCTACGTTTACCTCAATTGCGGTCACGTCCAAGGTGATACATCAATTATTTTCCAGATTGCAACGGCACGATAATCTTATCGATTTTCATTTTAAAGATTTACAATGTAAAGTTGTTTCTATCAATTGGCATTTCCATCAAAGACACGCTCTACTCAATTGTTTGTAAGACTGTATCGATTTTCAATTGAAGACCTATTACTTACAATTAATTCATTGCCATTCATGCCACCTACATACATGCATATAATGTTTTCACTTTATGTGTTGTAATATTTTAATCGAGTGTTTTAATTCAAAATTTAGGTCATCATGATTGGGGTCAAGACAAAGAATCGGGAGCACGACGCTGTCCAATGTGTTTGTGTGTTGGACCTGTCGTTCGTGTTTGCATGGGCTTAGAACCTGCGTTTTATGTAGACAACGGTCCACCTACTTTTGCATTTAATCCGTGCGGACATATGGCTACCGAAAAAACTGTTAAGTAAGTATATAAATCGATTTCATCCTCTTTTTTTTGGCTGTAAAATATAAATTCATGAATTAATTGATTATTCTTCATCGTTTTTAGATATTGGGCGAGTGTTGATGTTCCACATGGTACGAATGGATTCCGAGCCATATGTCCCTTTTGTGCGACACCACTCGAAGGCAATCCGGGTTACTTACGTCTCATATTTCAAGATAATCTCGACTGAATTTAACTGTTTAAATGTGAGTATTTCATTATAAGCTAGCAGAAGTATTCAATAATCTTAGATATTTAGGACAATTCATTTAAAAGTGTCTGGAATTGAAGCGACGAATGAAATTAGAATGTTCTGCACACTTGGGCGAATGAAAAATATCGCTTTGTCTGAAGAAAGCTTTTGATTCTCAAGGTCTATTCACATTGGCACAGCGCAGATAAACAACAGTATGAAAAGTGTTCTTTGGTACATTCTACATATTGTTACGTATACTAAAAAGAGCTGTCGGATTAGGCCGAGTAGCATCTCCGAGACTATGACCGTTATCTTTGGTTTCGTTGATTATCTGCCCCCGAGTGCACTTAGCGGGGGTAGCCGTCTCATTCCGGTAGAGTTCTCAGAACCCGTACCGTGGGACCGAATGTCGTGGGAATACATATCCTAATACGTGACTATACAATAGACAAACAGATTAGACGTTCTGAGAGATCTACCCCTTATAAGGCGGTACTTAGGCGATATCAGGTCATTCTGAAATGAGCACTGCCAGTGCGTGTATCTCCTTAATCATCAATAAATGCTGTGAAACGACTTTGGCCTTTTACTTGGATCCTCCACCCGCCCCTACGCAACAATATGTTCCGTAATGTGTATGTAACAGCAGTGGTTTACCGAAAAAGGTCCAGAGGGTTATTTTGGGACGTCGCGTGCTGCCTGTCCAATGCCTCATTTTTTTCGCATGTTTAAAAGTATCTAAAAAAAACCGCGTGCCACATTCACCCATAGCCCACTTTTATTATTTTCTAGAAATATCTCGAAAACATTAAATATAATGTTTTGCGTTTACAAATAAATAAATAAATTTATCCTGTTCTTCCGAGATTCTGGACATCTAATTAAAATAAGTGATAACAATTTATGAATTAAGTCAAAAAGAAATAGAATGAATAAATGGTAGAGTAAATGAGTCACATTGGGCTGTTTTAAACGGTAATTGGATTATTAGTCACATTGCGATCGTCCAAAAGACAATTTTTGCCATGAAAATCGCGAATACAGAATATTTGGCACTCGAGTTCTCGTTAGTATTGTTTCGTAGGGGTGGGCGGAGGATCCAAGTGAAAGGCCAAAATCGCTTCACAGCATTTATTGGGTGATTCAGGAGATCCATGCACTGCCCGTACTCCGCCCAGAATCTCCTCATATGGCCTAAGTACCTGCCTATAAAGGGCACGTCGCTCACTGCATCTTCGACGTCCGGCTACTTCCCCATTGTTTAGGCACGTACTCGGATACGCAGTCCCACGGTATCGCGCTGTCAGTTCTAAGAACTATACCGGGAAGCCGTGCCGTGCCGCCCACTTAGTTCATTCGGGAGTTTTCATTGTTAGCCGAATGCACTTAAGCCTGGAGATAATCCTCGAAACCAATTATCTCAAACGGTCGCACAGTCTCAGGGATGCGCCGTCTCACGCTCGTCCGGATTCTGGGAAATAGCCGGGATGCTAGTCGGCCTAATCCGATGGCACTTAACCGGCGGCGTATGTTACAGTATGATAGTTATCGTTAGTATGATGGACTTTTCGGCTGCCAGATGTTCCGTTATAGAGATTTTAGTGACTTTTGGGCGGGCGCTTTGTGACCAATAATCACCGAACCGTTTAAAATAACTTTTATTCGGCAGAGCGCCACATCAAACTGTCCGTCATGATACATGTTACCAACTTCATCATTTATTCTACTCATGCGTGCCAAAATAATCATAGAAGCGTTCGTTCTTCTAACTTATACAACTTTATCTTAAAATAGTAATATAAAAAATGAAAGTAATGTATATATTCATGAATTACAAAATTACATATGTAATGTTTTCAATTTTTATTATTTTTCAGATTTCCGATTCAGTGATGACTACATATTATGCGAAGATTATTGGACTACGACGTGCTGTCGAAGGTTCGCCTTCGTTTACGTTATCATAAATACCCCTGCAAACTTCTCGTAAAATGCCATTAGTTGAAGAACAATATCGATTGCTCAGTTTATTTTATAATGTGCTGTTTTTGTTTCGTCGTTATATCACGTCCCCTACACGAGTGCCTGTTGGGATTTGCAGGGGGGAAATATTATAAATATTTCATATATATACATATATAGATAAATGGAGAATGCGTATGTGTGTTTGTGTGTGTGTGTGCGCGTGTAACTTTACTGTTCATCGGTGATGACCGTCATCAGGAGTATCTCCGCGTTGACTACTCGTGTTCAGTGTAATTTGCAGTGTAGAAGTTAAATAATGGGTTCAATGTAACTTAATTTGTATGAATTTTGTCGGAAGTGTGTACGTAGTCTTCTTTAAGTCAATGTGAGTGTGAGAATCGAAGACAAGGGATGATCATTGGTCAAGAGCCATATTTGATTATGTATTTAAAAAACATATAGTTAATTAGTATGCTCTGTACATAATAATGTTAATTTTATTTTATTAGTACGTTAGTCGCTAATCGCCTGAATCTGTTTTTCTTAATATTGTTCTTGTCAAATGTTTTTTTTATTATTATTATACTTTTTTTATTGGAATGTATACTGAAGGATTACACTTACGTTTTTAACATGTTCCTATGTTTTTTTCTTCTTTTTGTACTGTGTTATATTATTCTATATTCTGTATTTTAATCTTAGTCTTAATAACAATTCAACCCCTTCTTGATAAGATTTGTGTTTTCATAAAATTGCACTCGGAACGACAGCATGTCCGATCATTCAGTGTACAGACCGATTTAAAGTCATCAAACGAATGTATTAAGGAAGACCGTTTTAGGTTTGAGGTTTTCGTCTTATATTATTCCACCTGAGAACTTGTAAATCACTCTAAATAATTAATAAAAAAAAAATGGTAATTATTTATTTTCTTGGCTTCAGTTTTGAACTACAGAGAAATGAATATTTTTTGAAAGGTTTTTTATACACTTTGACATTTTGAGTGAAAGCTTACATTTAGCTTACAAAGTTGTTAGACACTGTGTAACATACGTATATTCGATTGTTACTTACCTCAACAAAATAATCGGTGACGGTTTACGGCTGCGTAAACTGTCTGTCATTGTTTAGAGGTTTTTGTTGCAATAGAGCCTTGCAGTATTAATTATACAATGTGGTCTTTAATACACAATAAAAACAATATGATCAAAATATGTACTATGATTTTTATTTACGTATCGTTGAATTGAAACCTTATCGACAAAATTTTATATACTAATTCACAATTGTAGTACTTTCCGTTCATTTTTATAATACGATCAATTTTTGAGTAAGAATCGCTTTGGAATGCAACATTGTCTGAGCCATCAGGTTTATCATCATTGCATCATCAGGTCCATATGACTATAATATAAGGACCGAACTATCAAATTGTCACCGTCTAGTTCAACTGTTGATAGTATTCTTCAACATGGCAATCGTCGAGGTCATTTCCGAATCATTTTCATTCCAAAAGTGATGATTTTAAATTGTTATAACGATTCTTACTTAAGGAATGATGCTCGCACAATTTTACGACGATCTTGTGTAATCCAGCGGTCGATTGACGTTAATTAGCGATTCGTTTACGTAAGGCTTTCGTCCATTCTATTCTGATCGAATTATTGATATACATATATATTTAGATAGCTATTTGGGTCGTTTTAAAATATCCAATTTTTCAGGTAAGCGGGGCTTGAGATTTGTTCTGTGTTGTGTGAGAGAGAGAGAGAGAAAATAAACATTCAGTGTGACGGATCGAGTTTTCGTGATTGCATTCGATTGACATATTGAGCGGCCTTTAAAATGCGAAAAGTTTTAAATAGTAGGTAGTCATCGCCAATTTTTATACTTGTGTAATTGTGACGTTCACGTTTATCGGATGTAGAAACGGGAAAATGTGGTGAGAGGGTAAGAAGCGAAGTAAAATTATTAGTCACTTAAACGTCGTGTAAGGAAGCTTTTTTACTATCATGTTTTAAAATGCAACTTTGACGGTAAGCGATAAGACGAATTAATCTTTCAAACAGACCCCGTCAGTGTGTTTGAAATAGACGACATATTCTAAATTTTAACGTAACCCGAGCAGCGCAAATGCATTATTAGGATTGCCGGCAACGACGATTATCGATGGATATTTGAAATATATAAGGGTGTAGAAAAATCACAGCACATTAATCTTAAATATTGAATTCATTTCACTTACCTACATATTTCAGCTTAACGAATTTCTATAAAATAATTGTGTATAAAAAAAATAAATAAAAGATGTGTGAAATTCATAGTACAAATTTGTACAATTAATATCTTTTTGATCGATAAATTGTCAAATTTTATTTTTTTAAAATATACGAATGTTACCATTCTATGCAATTGTAACCATAGTAGATTCTGTTTGACTGCACGAGCTGTATCTGATTGTTTGGAGGCCTTATTTGATCAAAAGTTAAAAATCCAACTCAATATCGGCGATTTTGTTGTTCACCATAGCTTTTAAATTGTACATTGACGACTATAGAAATATTTTTTCAAAACAATCTCTCAATCTATTGTGCAAATGTTAATTAAATTGAAGAAGAAATAAAATATAAAAAAGGATATAATCAAAAAAAATATATGAATCCTTTAAACGCTCTTGCTCTGCATGATTATATTACAATATATATATAGTATTTTTATTATTATCATTGTACATGGTTAGATTGTATACACACATCCTATTTTGACTAGTTCAGTTAAAATGTCTATGTCCATTTGTAAACCTGTAAATATTCACTTGAAATACAAATGTAAAATATATAATGACTGTTTTTCATTGAATGCAATCAGTTTTATTCATTTTTTTTTCTTTTAAATACATACAAATCAGTTTGGATTAAGAGTAAAGTTTGAGCTTCGTAGTGATGACGATTCTCAAATGTTGATCGAACGACGTGCACACGGCGAGGCCCAGCTTGTCCGGACACCAGTCTAATGAATTGACGGGCTGAGTAGATATGGCCATTTTCTGAAGACGAACCAAAGATCCTGCAACTCCGCACATTTCACCGTCTCCGTCTTTTTTGTGACGTTTGTCTGGATATGAACTGTAATAAAAGCAATGCACTTTTAATTGGTTTATTATTGTTTCCATAAGAACAATGATTCCAACCGGGTTAGGCTAAAAGCAGGGGCGGCTCGTTCGAAAGAGCGCTGGTATGATGAACCCCCAGTCAAAATGAAAAAAATTATTTCAATATATTATTAGTAAAATAAACGAAAATCACGTTTTGTATAATTTATTCTACATACACTGATGAAACATATTTAACTAGCAGCGTTGACTAGTGGTTAGCATTTTATGCTTTCGAACACAGTGGCCACTGGTTACTGCTAGCCAGGCCTTGGTTTGTGACTCCAGGTCGATCGTTTACTATCAGAGTTTGATAGTAAACGATCTTAATTTTTAAGTTTCCAGCTTCTCGAACATGTAAAATAGATAGAATAATAGTCCATACAATTGTTCGTGCCGAGCCTGGTGTGTCAACGATCTATTTCGAGTGTGCGTTTTACTTTGCACTCCTATTGAAAAATTACAATACAAAATTTCATACAAAAACCAATGAAAGAGTAAGAGAACACGAGTGTTATCGACACGTGAAACAGATATAGATAAGCGCTCCAGAGTTGCGATTGATTCCGAAGATTTCCAATCCCTCAGTCGTCTCTTATTGCATTGTCCTTCAGGTAGTAAGTTTATGAGGGGCGTATGGAGTGAACCGACGAAATCGTTGAAGACATGACTATTCAATATGACGGTTAAGAAGGAAGTAAAGCAGCAGCGAACCAACATGTAGTTTATACACGACTGTTTATTATGACGGTCGGGAAGGAAGTTAAGTGGGATGCTCCAACATGATCGAATCAATGCCAATTACCAGGATAGCGACCATGTAGTGTCCCCACAAAGTATTGATTGTTTTCATATTTTCGGTTAAACGTCTTGGGATAATTTCCTCGAATACTTCCTACATATGACGATTTTTTCTTTATCTGAAGCTCATTGTATTTTTTTATTAAGCTACTATTTCATATATTTTTTTTTATTTAGTCAGCACTAGTTCGGTGGTTGCGTTAACCTTTCCACCGCGTACGACTACTATACATGTCCTAGCGAACATGCCCTCAGCGCGCGAGACACGCATAGATGTCTTGGAAGTTCCAACCTGTATAAGAGCCGTCTATTGTGTTAAAATTTTATAACTTGGTTGAAAATATTACTAAATGTATACTTAACCAAATTCAATAGATGGCAGTAGTCAAAAAAAATAAATATAGGTTGTAAAATTCAAAAAAATATTACAACCTATATTTATAGTCGAAAACGAGATAACAAAATCCGCAAAAAAGCAGCCGCGTACAGGGCATGTTTGCTAAATTTGGTGACACGGGCAAAGGGTTAATGCTAACCACCGAGAGGTTCCTGGGTTGACCTCGATTGAAAAGAATTTATTCGGAATTATTTCTGTAGTACTGCTGGTCAGACTTGGGTATTTGTGACTCCAAGATGATCGTTTCCTATCAGAGCTCGCCAATTTATCTGATTTCATTGTTGAAACGATTCCTCATCAAATTGGCAAAACCATCCAACTCACTATTTGAATATGAATTAAAATTTATATACGTACAAGTTTAATACCATATTTGTCGTTCAGGGACAACTCGTAATGACACCATGGGAAACGTATAGATAAAAAAGTAAACCAATTTTGAACCATAAAAACATTAAATTATGTCAATTAAAAGTCCAAACTAAAGAAAAACCATAAAATTAATCAATAATACATACAACCAGTAAAAAATTACATTGCTTACGTTTGTTGTATTTTCAAATAAATAAAATAATGCCAAACCATCCCCATTTTGTTTTGGTTTGCACTTCAGCAAGTACTACAAGAAATAAAACAACAATTTCTTACTATTGCCAAAGTAATAAATGTCCAGTTCCAGCACAAGTCATGAATAATTCTCTATTTTGGGGCAGGTGGCGGCATAGCCAAACCGTTCCATTATTCTGCTCACTTTCCACTACCTGAAAAACAATTACAAGGATATCACAAATCAAAGATTAACGCACTTTCTTACCGGCGGCATTTTGACAAAAATTCAAACCAACCTGTGCAAAGCCTTTTTGATGATGTTGCGTCCTCAAGTCGAACACGTGAAATTTACCTTCTAAAGTTGTAGCGACAAGTTTGTTCATCGGAATATCTCTCCTATCAAATTCAACACTGCAAACCTATAAAAGAAATGGATGAGCACATGCATATGCATTGAAAGTAACATCAAATAACAATCGAAAGCGCATACTCCATTCTTGAGATTGCACTCCCATCTCAGCGACATGGTGCGCAGATCGAACATCTTCAAATCGCCATTATCATAACCGGCGCAAACTATCCTCTCAGTATTATTATAAGAATTGCCAAAGGCCACCGTCCAACAGTCTCTTTTAGTTTCACCGGGATACGGCTCCATGTTTGCAACGGGTTTCTCTTTCTGCCGTTGATCCCACACCTTAACAGTACCTAATATATAAAAGAATCATTGTTCAAATCAAATCATCTCCAACACTTCCATTCTTCTTTGCTTTGAGTAGTCCTTATCTGTCCAACTTTTAAGTATTTTATATATATATATGTATACAACGTATTTCATATAGTAAAAATCAATCATACCATCTCTACTACCGGTGACTATTTCAGGTGCTCCACAGTTATTCGCATTGCCTCCGATGCCATCTATACAATTGATCATATCTTTATGGTCCTTCGCAGAGTAAACAGTGCTCAAGTCTTCGAGGTCCCTATATAAATAAAAAGTGTATGTTGATGTGAACACTCTAAGGTAATAATTTACATCGGGTTCAATGCTGACCAAATATCTAGATTGCCTTGGAAGTCTCCGGTGGCCAGTTGTCTGCTGGTATGGCTCGAGGCTCCGAATGTGCAACATTTGAGGGCGTTGGGGTGTTCACGTTGTCTCGAAGGCTGTAAGGTGCCTTCCTTAACCTCAAACAGGCGTAGAGAGCCGCAGCCTCGGGGCTGAGCCCCCACGACCACCAATTTCGTGGAAAGGGGAACCCATCGACAGTCGAACAACGAATGGTTGAGGTTCAGCTCGCTGTGGATAAGCACTTGAGGCATTCGCATACCTTCCATGGTTGACACCTGACACTTGTTTGATTGGTTTCCATAACAACACTTTCGTACGATTTCAGTTTGTAGGTCGTAAAAGTCGACCATGGTTTAACATGTACATTTTTTTTAAAAGGAGTAATAAATGATTTCACATGGTTTTGGTTACTTTTTGACTCTTATTAACCTTTGAAGGAAGGAGCGTCGAGATCGATTGAGTGTCCTGAACTAGGGTGGAGTAAGACCCTAGTATTTTTTAATCAAAATACAGCTTTTCTCAATACAAATGGGTTCAATATAAATCTTATTAATCATTTTATACATCAACATAAAAAGTTTTAGTCCTGTTTTTGACTATTTTTGTATTAAAAAAATAACGACAAGCATCAACACGCAAGCGCGCATCGGTAAGACCAACAGGCAACTGCACGACTCAATAGCCACGCGCCGAAAGCGACGAAAACAATAGCTTACGAAAATATAGCAGTCTCTTTCTCTCGAATTGATTCATCGATCAACAAGAATATGCAAGCGAACAGTCAAAAACGTGACTTATCGCTACCGCCTTTAAATCATATGTACTTTGGAACGTAGAAATGTATAAATGTATTTTTTACGGTGTACCCCTTTTCTAAATCATACAAAATCTATTAAAATAAATTTCTTGTAGTTCATTCTAGGAATACAAGAAATATAGGGTGTAGAGCTTTGAAAACCACATAGTTATTACGAAAAACGTAATAATTGGGGCACTTGCATACCCCACTTCGGGGAAGGAATGGTTAAACCGGATCTTTAAATTCCGCTGCAAAGTCTTTTTATTGTGTCTAAATTACGTAAAATTTTTTGACATTCCCTTATACAAAAAAATCGACCTGTAATATTTTCCTGTCAACATGAATTTATAGGCGGTCGATCAACTCATTAAAATTGGATTAAAAGTAGAACAACGAGTTAAATAAAATGGGTTTTGCCGGATCATTACTTAATTGAATTTAGTTTTATTTGAAAAATCATAGTTTATCTGTTAATTCTGAATTTTAAAATATTTTTGTTCTTACAAGTAGTGTTCCCAAAGATCTCATTTTGGACCATAATTATTTTTTCTATTCATTAACTATGTTGATTTGTTTGTCTTGATATTGGTATTTTATTGTATGCAGATGATATGAAAATTTCGGTTCGGTAATTATTCCAAATTATATACAAAGAGCGATCTCGCGCACGTCACTAAAATCTCGATCAAGTAACATCTGGCATCCAAAAACTCCATCAATCGAAAGCTAACCGCTTGAAATATTATACTAACGAGAATTCGAGTGTCAGATATTCCGTATCCGCGATTTTTGTGGCAACGATTGCCAATCGTGCCACAAAATTTGAGCAATAATCCATTTACCGAAAATTTATTTGCTTCTATGTTTGTTTGACCTTTCAGCTTCCGTAATGATCATATGAAGATATCTGGAGGAGCAGGTACAAAGGGAACATGAACTTATGTTATGAAAGATGCAGTCAAAAAGTCTTGTTTTAATAAGCAGCAAATCTTATTAAAACGATTTCATCTTCTATACTCAGGAAAATAAATTTCCATACGCTCAAAATATCATTGAAATTGGGTTAATAATAATAAAAAATTAACTCTTCAACTTTTCCAACTTTAATATGACATTCGGCCAGAAATATACAAACACATACATTTATGCACTTATGTACATACATATATAGTTTTTATTATTAGATTTTTTTTTCTTCAAAATATCACTCCCCCCCTCTTGAGAAAACCATTTTCATTTCCATTCAACCAAAGAGGTGGCATAATATTAAACGTGTAAGATTTAAAGTCTATTCATATTAGCTCAGCACGTACCGGCAACTGCACATGACCAGTAAGTATACAAATTGTTCATTGGTACATTATACATATGTATATGGATGCATATGAATGCGTGAATACGCATACGCCATTGAAATATATGAATGTGTCCATATATAATGTACCGAAGAATACTTTCTGTACTTGCTGGTTACATGCAGTTGCCGGTACGTGCTGTGCTAATATGAATAGACCTTTAATAGGATAGGATACGTAGTAGGGATTGTAAATAAATAATATAGTATGTTTTGTTGTAGGAGAAATGAAACTCAATTGTATTACATGAATTAAATGTTAATATATTAAATTAAATAAATAATATTGCACATGATAACATTTAACACGAAATCGTGATTTTTATTTTGTTTTACATGACTAATATGGATAGATAAATAAAATGTTCAAAGATGGGCAAAAAATGAAAAAATACAGCAAGGACAGCAATGAAAATCCACAGACCATTTATACAAATACAACTATATAGTACATACATACATACGAGTACATACATAAATTGAATTCAACATCAAACATAAATATTTATTGTCATGGGTCTCTTTCGAATGTTATTTTTCTTTTTGTTTTGTGATTGTTTATATAGCCATTATATGGGAAACGCTACAGTTGTAAGCCAGAACCTATTTATTGGCCGCTTGAACCAACTTCAATCGGCAATAAAATAGTGAAGAGGAGTATAATTGAGAGCATTTAAGGTTGTCAAGTAATAGGAGTATTTAAGTAAAAGGGTTGAAATTTTTTGTACTTCAAAATCCAAGTGGCTTATAACTGTAAATACACTGGCTAATAACTATAGCGTTTCGTCCATAGATATTTTAGTAAACGGTGCATATTGTCATGTTGGTATCGTCGTTCACGAAATGTTACTACAATGATATTACATTGAACACCTACTAAAAACATTGTAGTATTTAATGGAAGACTTGTTTTCATGTTTTTCGATTGTTTGCCTTTAAGCGCACCAAGAAAGTTCTGGGTCTAGAAAGTGCCTGGAGGACACGGCGGGGCCTCGGGGGTCCCTAGGGGGCAGAGCCCCATGCAGCAGCTCGCACATGAAACCAATGTAAGTGATGGCGAGTCTCAAAGTATCGATGTGGGAGAGACGCTTCTCATAGGCAAATGTTGGAACCTACGCAAATCAAAAACAATTTAGGAGAATATTCACATTCATCTTGTTTGCGTGAGTTAAGGGCTGAAGACAACCCTCTACCATTGTACTCATGTACTTGCAAATTCGTCACTTCTATGACGCCATCATATGACTCCTTCGTTGTCGTATGATTAATATTAAGAACAAACGACTAACCAGTAGAGATAAGACGCACCTAATATTACAAGTACACCATTGATACACGTAGTTAATGAATAAGACTATTATATCCACCACACCCATGCACCGACTAACCAAGATTGTACAACACGTGTCTTCAACACATTCATTGTTTGCTAAAGAGTATATAAACTCAACATTGTTAGAATTTAAGTTAGTCTGTAATCAGCTCTTGTACCGAATATTAAAATAAATTATTATTTTTTATTCAAATTGTTCGTCTGCAATTCTTTATTGGCGCAGTCGGTAGGATATCTTCAAAGTGTGGATCTTCTCAACGGCTAATTGGGAAATCCTCTCCGAGCAGATATTCTGAAATGTGTGTTCAGAAACCAACTTCAGGATAGTTATACAACGGTTTATTGTGTAACTGTTCACTTCGGCGGATCATCGAAGAAACGAAGGACGTTACCCAAACATCAGCGGTGACTTGAAATCAACTGATTTCGAGGCGGGTTTCCATCCCTTACGTCCAAGAACCTACAGACAACGGAAAGGAGGACGTCATCATCCACTTCCGACGGATTATCGGAGAGACGCTGTCTTGGATTGTAATGCTGAGCATGTAAGTGTTCATTATTGTCGGTATTTCTCATTCATGAAGATTTTCCGTAGATCCTCTTCTCACCCCCACAAGAGTAACAACGGTTTATTGTTAGATTCGGACTCATTAGAAAATAAGAATAAAAATAAAAATAAAAATAAATATTAAAAGAAATTATTAAAAGAAATTATTAAAAGAAATTATTAAATGAAATTATTATAAGAAATTATTAAAAGAAATTATTAAAAGAAATTTTGAAAGAAACTTTGAGTAAGATGGCTAGTCCATTAGAAGAACTTACATATTAATTTACGCGTATTCGATGTTATTAAAGAATAAAAATAATAAGATTAAAATGAGATAGAAAATAAAAATAATTGATCGTAATTTTAAAGAAAGATTTAGTAATTTGTCAGAAAATATATTCCTGAATAAATTGTTTATTAAAATTAATAATATTATTAACGCGAAGATAGATATGAAAATTAAAGTAATTGAACGTAGCAATAAAGTTTATTTATTTATTTTTTTAAATATACCAGGAAGGCTTAACAGGTAAACCCCAAATGCGCCTTCCTGGTCCACATAATTATTACATTATATTATTGTTGGTCAGTATATGTACATATATTACAAACATCGTATTAATACGATAAATAACGATGAATAACTTTCATGTAACAATACGAATTTTATATTCGATAAACAACCACAGAGACATCTATGGTGAGCAAGAAACCTAAGATATAACAATAACTAAAGGTTCGCAACAGAAAATTGGGAAGGAAACGCCAATTTTACAGGAATCGTTTCAATGTAAATCAGAAACATTGGCAAATTCTAATAAGAAACGATCGACCTAGACAAATCAAGGTCTGGCCAGCAACGAGACTTAGCGGGGAATCGAACTCGTAACATCAAGTTCGAAATAATTCTACATTCACCACTAGACCACGCTGCTAAATTCGCAATCAAATTTAGATTGCTAAACAAAGTATTATGCAAACCTAAAGTAAAAATAAAAATCACTCTTAAGAGATATAAAGGTAATGTTGACTAAACGCGATCATAAAATTTTAAATAATGAAGAAACATAAACTTCAATGTACTTATAAAAATAAATTAAACATTCATTCAAATCATAAAAAAAAACCACTAGCGTATCTAACAAGATATAACAACACGTATAGTTTAAATAAAGTAAAGATATAATACGTTCAATGAATTATATCAGAATCATCGATGCTAAGAAATAAAATAAAAATAACATACGCGAATATATTATAAAAAAAAAAAACCAAACAATAATAATAAATTCCACTTATTACATTTAATTAACAATGTAATTAAATATTAAATATTTTATAAGAAATTATTATTACCATAATGAACCCAACAACAAGTTCATAGATAATCTTCCTGAACCTAATATTCATACTAATTTAGACCAATTCGTGGACAATGAAATCGAAGATGAGGATTTTCAAATAAAAGCCTCAAAAGACCAATCGGGTACTTACATAGAATATATAATATTATATAATAATCATGACGGTCGAAAACTTCCATACATATCGCAAACATGAATGATTCTCAATTAAAATTCCTAATCGGTTCTGAAAGTAGTGTATCATTCATCGATCCAAAATATGTAAATACATAACACCGATCACAATCACCACTGTATTCAGCAAACACACGCTTAATAAACAGATAACTTACGATTACATTCAAGAGCTTAATAATGATTACCCAATAACATTCATTGTATTTAAATTCCACAATTACTTTGACGGACTCATCGGATTAGATTTATTAAGAGAATTAAACGCGAATATTAATTTAAACACAAACAACTTGGAAACGCCCAACGTTATCGTTCATTTTTCATACAAACCTAACTATATGTCATCTTTATACCAAATAGAACCTGGTTGTACAAGAACGTGTAGGCTACCAGTAGACGTTCAAAACGGAGACATTTTAGTACCAGATATAAAAATCGGAAATCTTAATATATCAGGCTGAGTATACCAAGCTTACGAATACTAGTCAAATAGTCGTTAGCAAAACTAATTTCATGCAATCCTTTGTAGTAGAACAATTCTTAAGCACGTTCGAAGTGAACTCTGTCATTTTTTTCTTGGGTAGTCCACGATTTGCAAAGAAATTAGTCAATGCTTCGAGTACATTTATACTAGTTCTTGACTCTAAGATTTTAGCAAATGCGTATCTGCTGAATTTATCTAAGACTGTTAAGAGGGCTGTATACCCGAAACCTTAATTTTGTTGCCGTTACTTTCTTCGATATATATATTGAGTGAATGTACAGTAACGTGCAGAGAAATCGCATCACTTTCAATTGTTCGATGTTTTCGATTTTTTTTAATTACATGAAGCTATACACAAGTTTTTTTGGTTTTATTATTTGATTTCAACTATTTAACATGTTTTACGATTAAAAAAGATTATTTATATTTTTAAATTAAGGCAAGATACGAATTTTAAATAACATGCAAAATAGGGCATTTTTCTTATATGTATTTCAAATGTCTCTAGCTAAAATAATATTACAGTATATATTTTTCTATGAATTAAAATACATAGGCAATGGACATATGACGACAATAAATAGTAATATAATAATTACTAGACTACCGTCTTGCTTCTATGATGGGATGGATACCTGCCGGCAGGGACAATACGACTTTTTTTAGTATGTCGTCCGAAATTTCTTCAAACCATACATTTTCAACAGTTTTTTAAAAATAATTTGCCCCAGGGTGTTTTTTTTATTCCCTTTGCTTTATAATAGCCCATAAATATTTGATAGGTTGTAAGTCGGGACTATTGTCTCGTGTAAACCAAAAAAACTCGTGTATAGCTTCATGTAATTAAAAAAAATCGAAAACATCGAACAATTGAAAGTGATGCGATTTCTCTGCATGTTACTGTATATATTAAGTGAATGCGACAATATATATTGTTGCGTAAGGGTGGGTGGAGGATCCAAGTAAAAGGCCAACAGTCGTTTCACAGCATTTATTGATGATTCAGGAGATACACGTATTGCCACTGTTCAGTCCAGAATGAATTATATCGCCTACGTACCGCCTTATAAAGGGTAGATCTCTCAGGACGCCTAATCTGTTTACCTGTTGTATAGTCACGTATTCGGATATGTATTTCCAAGACATTGGGTCTTCCCGTATCGATTCTGAGAACTAACTAATAACGGTCATTGTTTAGCCTAAATGCACTTAGAGTCCAGATATAATCTTTGGAAGTAAGTGCATGCATTTAGTTTACCGATAACAGATATCCGTTGGTCTAAGTACAACTCGCTCAATCCACGGCGTACGTAACAATATCAATATATATATATTGAGTGAATGCGACAGTTTCGCTTCGACCAGATAATATGTATTTTAAATCAACAAAATCAAAGTTTCGTATTCTCCTATTTTCTCCTCCAAAACTGGACCAATTTTTAAAAAAATTTCATCATCGGTATGAGAAAGATATTTTCTGTGCAACTATGTGCGTATTTTTTTTTTAAAGCACGCTGGACTCTTTTCGTGGGTGTAAAAAAGAGGTGATTTTATAGATGTTTGGCGACTCCTAGCTCCTATAAAAAATAACTAATCAAAAAAATAAAACGATAGATGCATCCCAATAGTGGATATCCATAGCATATTAAAAAATAGTTTCTCTAGTGACATAATTGAGGGAGGGAGAAGTGTAATACGTTTGTATGGACAAGGCGCTGGTGTCCAGCCCTCTTAAGATGTTTAAGTTATCTATGTGATAAATAGAGGTAGGATAGCCAAGGTGCCGCTCATTGTTCCATTGTTGTAAATCCTTTGTAAAAAAGGTTCGGCAAACCTTTAATAATGCATTTACAACATTTGAACAATACGCGGCACTCTTTGGGTCCGGGCTTAAGTGATAAATGTCTACGTTTAAAATCTCTAAAGGTTGTTTTGGTGATTCAGTTAATGCAAGTTTTTGATTTGTAGGGTGTCGTTCGTATTTTTTGTTTGACAAACTTCACAATTATTTATCGTTCTAGTAATTTTCGATTTAAAATTGTCAAAGTAAAAATAACGTTTCAATTGAGCTGTTGTTTCATTGATTCCTCTATGGTTGTGTTTTGTATGATATTCTTTAATCGTTTTATCTTGTTCGTCAGTTTGTTCTATATCTTTTAAAATTATTGAACTCTTTACTACTTTGTAGTTATTAAAGAAATGTTCATGTGTTTCCCTAATAATTTTGAAAGTTTGGTTACAGTTGCATATAATACAAGTGATCTTACGCGGGTTAATTAATTTTTTAAAATAATCTATCACATCTCTTTTCGTAAATGAATTCTGAGTAATGATTCTACGTCTTTTTGATTTGAAAATTTTTTTAAGTGTATTTCTGTTATTTGATTATCGCTTACGAAGATGATTTGTTCATTGAACTAATTTATGGGTTGTTCGGTGAATTTAATTCCGTTTGCTATGTTTTCTTGTCCTGAGTGTACATACATACATATGGTATCGAGATCATCTGTATCGTCTACATTTACTATTAGTGATATGTTTGATCGCGTTAAAATGCTATTTGTTTTAATTGGTGATTCATTAGCATGAAGTTCTATTCTACTAAGCGCGTCTGCGTTTGTGTTGGCTTTTCCCTTTTTGTATTCGATTTTATAATCAAACTCTTCTAATTTGAGTCGCCATCTCACTAATTTAGAACTTGGTTCTTTCAGTGACATAAGCCATTCTAGAGGTTTGTCATCTGTGATTAATTTAAATTTTCTTCCGAATAAGTAAGGTCTAAAATATCTCGTTGCCCAAACGATAGCTAATAATTATTTTTCTATTGTGGATTAGTTTTGTTCAGTTTGTGTCAATATTCTATGTACTAGCATAACATATTGATTTATCGCTTCCAATAGTGCTTTGAGATAATACTGCTCCTAAAGCGTCAGTTGTTAAAACAAATGGTTTAGAAAAATCTGGGTATTGAAAAATGGGGTCATTACACAATAGTTCTTTACATTTTTCGAAACATTTAATGTATCGCTCGTTTAATATTACTTTCGCGTCTTTCTTTAAGGATTCTGTCATTGGTTTCGTGATTTTAGCGAAATCTTTTATAAATTTCCGATAGTAACCAATTAGTCCTAAGAATGATTTGATTTGTTTTTGAGTCTTAGGTATGGGAAATTTGTTAATTGCATAAGTTTTATCTGAGTTTGGTTTTACTCCTTCTGGTATTACTAAGTGTCCTAAAAATGCTACTTCGCGTTTAAAGAATTCTGATTTGTCTAATTGAATTTTTAAATTAGCGTTTCTTAATCTGGAAAATACTTTATCTATGCTTTCCATGTGTTCTTGAAGTGAAGTGGAAAATATTATGATATCGTCCATATAAATTAAACAAACTTTGTTAAGGATATCTCGTAAGACATTGTCCATAACACGTTGAAATGTACTGTGTGCATTTTTTAATCCAAATGGCATTCGTATGTATTCGAAATGTCCATTGTCTATTGTGAACGCTGTCTTTTGAATATCTCTAGGATCGAACTATATTTGGCGAAAACCTGAAGCTAAATCTAGGGTAGTGAAATACATGCATTTTCCTAACTTATCTAATATCTCCGTGATGTTGGATAATGGGTATTTATCGTCAATGTTTTTCTCATTTAATTTTCGATAATCTACGACTAATCTCCATTTGACTTTTCCCGATACATCTTTCTTTTTCGATACTATCCAAATTGGACTTGACCAGTGGCGTAGCGTAAATTCCAGGTGCTTCCCCGCAAAATATTTTAAGGCGCCCCCCCCTCCCCCTATATATTCATATTATTTCCTTACAGCAAAATAACTTTCCAAATTAATAATTCATACCTTTTTTATGTATATACCTATGTGTATATCGAAGTGCATTAATAGTATTATCTGGACGATCAACAAGCAGTGCACAATCTGTTTAAACATAAAATAACTTATGGTGAATCTTTCTTAAAACCTTCCCACCTGTAAATTTTGAGAGAATTCTCAGCAAATAGGTTGAAAAATGGCACTGACGTTCAAAATATGGAAAAAGAAGGCAGTCTTCCAGCCCTATTGGCATAGATCAATTGTATTTTCAGGCCACAGTGTCATATTGGAGTGACCTGTGAAGACACTGTGGTATACTTGTGTATTAAACAAATAAACAAATATTAAACACAATGAGGATGAATTAAAAATATAATAATGTATGTACATTATTATATTTTGTCATACATTAAGTACATACAATAAAACGAGATGCAAATTGATAAGAGAGGTTTTAAAAAAATATATTACAAAGAAATATCAGAACAAATAAAAAAAATCTGTGAAAAAGGCGCGCCGCTTTGTGGCGCCCCTCAAGTCTCGGCGCCCCCCCCCCGCATTGCGGGGTCTGCGGGCGCGGTAGCTACGCCACTGGAATTGACCATGGAGAAATGCTAGGTCTTATTATTTTTTGTTGTAAAAATGATGATATTGTTTTCTAACTTCCTCTTTATGCATTTCTGGATATCTATAGCTTTTTGTATAAATAGGTAAATCATCTTTTGTGGTGATCGAATGTTTTACTTGATTAGTGAAGTTGAGTTTCTGTCCTTCTTTAAAGAAAATATCTTCATACTGTTTGCAAATTCTTAAAATATTTTCTCTCCCTTCTTTATTTAAGTATTCGATTCTAATAAGATATTGAATGTTGATTTCCGTTTTTGTTTTTACTTCCGAAATGTTGTAATTATGAAATTCGTTATAATATTGAAATGATTCTACTTTTAAAGAATTTTGGCATCGAACACCATGTTGTCCCACAGAGAAACTCAACAGGAAACTCACCAGTTGAAAGATTACACTCGACTTTGACAGAAATATACAGAATCATAACACAAACTAGTGGAGAAATAAAAACAAAAGAATTAAAATTATCAGAATCGTTAATAACTTATAATAACTCAATTCATTCAGTAACCAAATTAACTCCATACGAAATAATGAACGGACATTTAGAAAAAACGGGATTACTAGATACAATTGATAAAATAACCATACCAATGTATGAATACGTTAAAAAGAATTAATTTTAAAACGTAATAACGAATACAAGGAAAAAACGATAAACAAATTAAATGAAAATTTATCAAATCCAAAAGAATATGTAGAAAATGAAACCATATATCATCGCGATAAACGTAGAAAAAAGGAAGTATTTACCTTTATATAATAAACAAATTGTTAAAGAAAATTTAAGCAAATTAATTAAAACAGATAAAATTAAAGTACATAAAAATAAAATTAAACCGAAACGCGAATTTCAGAATAATCTCAAAACAGATATTGCAACCGGGCGATCTTAGTCATATACAAGTAAAATTATCGTATGAACACACATACGAATTAGTCGAACTTCAAGGTCGTTATAATGAATGATGAATCTAAGATAATCTTCAATATAAAAATTCCTAACTACTATGTGGAATCCAGTAAACTATTCCATACAAAATCCATCTCTGTCAACGGAACCAAAACCATCCTTACTCCCAAAGGGCCGGGCCGCACCGTGCAACTTTGTCGGCCGACTAGTCGCGCCACACGAAAAAATGTATGGAAATGTGTGCGACAAACAAGTTGACGGGTGCGGCATGTCCCTTCTACCTGCATGCGTTGGTCTGGTCGCCCTCAACCAAGTTTTTCGCGAATTGAGCGGTG
Organism: Arctopsyche grandis; assembly: GCF_051622035.1. Taxonomy (NCBI): domain Eukaryota; kingdom Metazoa; phylum Arthropoda; class Insecta; order Trichoptera; family Hydropsychidae; genus Arctopsyche; species Arctopsyche grandis. Next base: position 1,720,807 of record NC_135367.1, read on the forward strand.
CGGCCCGGCCCAAACCTTTTATTGTAATGAATGAGTTTTACTTTCAATACTTGGACACACGCTGCCGAAACATCGAAGGGATATACTTTTGCAATATGGATTCTCCAAGAAAAACGTCGAGCGAGATGTGCATCACAAAGCTAATCACCAACCAACATGCACATTATGAATTAACGGAAACACACGATAGTGAATATGTTGAAATTATAGAAGCCAATTATCTATCAGTTTCTACTAAAACGCAAATATAATTCAGCAGCACCTGTTGAACTATAAACAAGAACATTATGGGAACAATATTAATACAATTTAAAAATTGTACGATACGTATCAATAAAGTATCATATCCAAGCAGAATAACTTCAACTCTCGATAGTGTGAAATTAATAACGAACATCTTCACACCACTTAGCATCACCAACGTAGCATAATTACTCAGTTTAAAACAACTACAAGTGTATAATATAAAAAATAGAAATTAAATACAATTAGTGCGACACCAAACAAGTGACAAGCTAAATTACTCAAAAGGCATTTTGTGCGGAATCATATTCCTAGTTCTTTTGTGTTTTACGTGTATTATCATAAGACGAAAAATCAAGAAAAGGACAGAAGCAACGGAAGCGGCTATACCAATAGCTCCTATCGTTTATTATCAACCACCAGCGTTGACCCCAATCCAACTTCAATGGGAGTTGAGTCAATCTAAGAAGGGAGGAGTTAAGGGCTGAAGACAACCCTCGACCATTGTACTCATTCATCTTAAATTCATCACTTCTATGACACACTCATTATGACTCTTTCGTTGTCACATGATGTGTAATAAATATAAAGAACAAACGACTAACCAGTAGAGATAAGACACACCTAATTTTATAAGTACACCATTGATTTATGACGCACCTATGTAATTAATAGCACTATTCATATGTACTGCACCCATGCACTGACTAACCAAGATTGTACAACACGTGTCTTCAACACATTCATTGTTTGCTGAAGAGTATATAAACTCAACATTGTTAGAATTTAAGTTAGTCTGTAATCAGCTCTTGTACTGAATATTAAAATAAATAATTATTTTTCATTCAAATCGTTTGTCTGCAATTCTTTATTCGCGCGAATGGCGTGCGTCCCTCATCTGCGTTCCCCTCTCCCCTCTCCCCCCCCCCCTTGGCTCACCATAAGATACGAGAGTGAATAGACCTTTAATAGGATAGGATACGTAGTAGGGATTGTAAATAAATAATATAGTATGTTTGGTTGTAGGAGAAATGAAACTCAATTGTATTACATGAATTAAATGTTAATATATTAAATTAAATAAATAATATTGCACATGATAACATTTAACACGAAATCGTGATTTGTATTTTGTTTTACATGACTAATATTTATAGATAAATAAAATTTTCAAAGATGTGCAAATAATGAAAAAATACAGCAAGGACAACAATGAAAATCCACAGACCATTTATACAAATACAACTACATACATACATACATACGAGTACATACATAAATTGAATTCAACATCAAACAAATATTTATTGTCATGGGTCTCTATCGAATGTTATTTTTCTTTTTGTTTTGTGATTTTAATTATATAGCCATTATATGGGAAACGCTACAGTTGTAAGCCAGGACATATTTATTGGCCGCTTGAACCAACTTCAATCGGCAATAAAATAGTGAAGAGGAGTATAACTGAGAGCATTTAAGGTTGTCAAGTAATAGTATTTAAGTAAAAGGGTTGAAATTTTTTGTACTTCAAAATCCAAGTGGCTTATATCTGTAAATACACTGGCTAATAACTATAGCGTTTCGTCTATAGATATTTTAGTAAACGGTGCATATTGTCATGTTGGTATCGTCGATTATGAAATGTTACTACAATGATATTACATTGAACACCTACTAAAAACATTGTAGTATTTAATGGAAGACTTGTTTTTATGTTTTTCGATTGTTTGCCTTTAAGCGCACCAAGAAAGTTCTGGGTCTAGAAAGTGCCTGGAGGACATGGCGGGGCCTCGGGGGTCCCTGGGGGGCGGAGCCCCATGCAGCAGCTCGCACATGAAACCGATGTAAGTGATGGCAAGTCTCAACGTCTCGATGCGGGAGAGACGCTTCTCATAGGCAAATGTTGGAACCTACGCAAATCAAAAACAATTTAGGATAATATTCACTTTCGTCTTGTTTGCGTGCCAACCTGTCTTATTTCTCTCTAGTTCTGTTTCGGCCGTTAATTGGATTATAAATGAGAGATAAACTCACCTTCCTACGCAGCTTGTCGAATGCTTCGTTCAGGTTAAACATTCTTCTCCTTTCTCTGATGTTGGCTGCACGGCGCTGCGCCACCGAAGCTACTCTTCTTCTTGGCTTTTTGCCCCCGGAGGCGCCCCCTGCGCCCCCACGACACCGACCACCACCCAGAGCGCCGCCGCCCCAAACTGCACACAATCAATATCATTAATTTCTATTTACATATATCAGCCTAATGGGGATGGTGAATTTCGCGATATGAAGCGAGGATAACATATATAACGATTTTACGAATTTGGTTAGGAAAAGGTTGGTAACGAAAACAATATTCTTAAGCATATATTATCTATTCAATACGGTGCTTGAGGGCGTTTTCAGGAACCTGCAATGAGACACAGTGGGAGTAAGGGCCGGGCCGCACCGCTCAACTCGTGAACAACTTGGCTGAGGGCGACCAGACCAATGCATGCAGGTAGATGGGATATGCCACACTCGTCAACTTGTTTGTCGCACACATTTCCATACAATTTTTTCGTGTCGCGCAACAAGTCGGCCGACAAAGTTGCACGGTGCGGCCCGGCCCTAAGCATTAACGGTCGCTTCTCGAGTCATCAGCTGGACAGGTGAAGTAGGAAAGTAGGATTAAAAACTAACGTAGATGAGACCAAACTAATGTTCAATAGTTATTGCATGCCTGATAGTATTTCATTAGATGATAAAACAGTAGAAGTAGTAAATAATTATTTATATTTAGGTCAAGTAATAGACATGTCGAGTAGTAAAGAAGAATACACAAAGAGACGTATGAAATAAGGATGGAGTGTATTTGGACGAATGAATGTTGTTTTAAAATAAAAAATGCCACTCTGCCTGAAGAAAAAGATCTTTGATCAATGCGTTTTGCCAGTGATGACTAAAGCCCGGACCCAGAGGGTGCCCTGTATTGTTCAAATGTTGTAAATGCATTTTTAAAGGTTTGCCGAACCTTTTTTACAAAGGATTTACAACAATGGAACAATGAGCGGCACCTTGGCTATCCTACCTCTAGTGATGACTAAGGATAGGCGCTTGGGTTCTATTTCCCAGGAAAGAGGGGCTGCCTATCGTCAATTTCTATTGTCCTAGAAAGCTAGAAAAGGTTGACAATAGAAATTCATAGAAATAGAAATAGAACCCGAGCGCCTATCCTTAGTGATGAAGTATGGATGTGAAACTTGGGCATTGAACGCTAAGATGCTACACAAAGTTCAATGCACTCAAATAAGTATGGAATGCTGTATGCTCGGCATAACGAGGAAAGACATGGAGCGGAATACATGGGTGAGAAATATGACAAGGGTAGTGGACATAAATTGGATGAAATAAAGAAATTGAAATGGCAATGGGCCACATGGGTGGAAGAATAGACGAAAGGCGGACAAAAGAAGTGCTAGAATGGTACCCGAGAGAATAAATAAGAAGGAAGATGGGTAGACGAAGTTAGGAAAATGTGTGGGGTGAGATGGATGAGAGTTGCGCAAAACAAAGACGAGTGGAAGTGGGCTGGAGAGGCCTTCATCCAGCAGTGGATGATGAGTGACTGTAGATGATGATGATGATGATTATCTACAGAGTACAGATGGATTTACACCTAAGACCTATGGGTGCTTATATACATATAACTACGTATGTTATATTAAACATACGTCAGTGCTGTCTCACCAATTTCGGAACGAAGGGTTTCCAAAAATATATTATTTTTGTGCAAATATTTATTTGCGCAAATATATTGTACGTATATTTACGGAGGACCAAACTATAATGAAATATATATTAATATACAATTTTAAAAAAGCGCCACTGGAGAATGTTTTCATCAAGACATGTATTTAAACTATGTATTTTACTTAGTATTACGTATCCGGAATAGCTTTTATATGGAATAAAATTATACAAATTTCATACATTTGTTTGTGGGTGTAATACTACATATATACTCGTACATATATACATATACTGTGTAATTTTTTATTTGATTTTAATTCGTTGTTAAATGCTACCAGCAAGGAAAGTGATCTGAAAAATACTGTCATACAGATTTATGTGGTTAATATACGTAAATATGTAAGTTTCATTGGTTAATTAGCTATTATTTTATATGTAAATAAATATACATATGTACATAATTTACAATCAAATTCAAAACTATTAACTTCAACATTTTCAACTACATGAATCTTTTTTATGCAATATAACAGCAAATTCATACAAATTTTACAATAGAAAATAATAGTAGAACTCTTAACCCAAGATTTAATCTTGAAAATGACGGGGTTGAACTAATAAAAATATTTTTATTGTAGGTTTAGTAAGTATATTTAATGGTTAAAAAAATAAATACTATTAACTATTACACTGTTCGACACGAAAAATGGTTCAGATACAAGATATGACATTTCTTATAGATCTATGCCCAGTAAACACGAATCTGGTAATAAAAAATGTTGATTGGCTCGAGATTCAGAGATACATATGTATGTGTTCTTTAAATCGCGTGATTTTTCTATATCTTGGTGTTGTTCGTTCGATGTCTCAAAATCTGTCAATTTCCTGTTCAAAATGAATATTGGAATCTATAGTCAGGTATTTTATCTTTCATTTTTAGTACTTTTCAGCTTTCAAATCTCTCTAAGTAGTCTTCCAGTTGAAATCCAAAGTCAAAAGTACGTATTTTCACTTGGGATTTTTTCCCACTTTTAATACTATTTTATATAGAGTATTTTCTATTGAACCATGTTTATTGGGATAGTGTTCAGGCCACACTATTTTTTGTTTTCGTTTAAAGGGGTTAATTGGAAGTGTGCTGAATTTTAAATCGATAAAAGTGCGAGCTAAAACCTCGTACTAGTATTTATTCGTATTTACCCGAATCTGAATTGAATTAATAGGGATAATATATTAAATTGTCTTTATATGAGAATAAAATTCCATTTAGAAAAATCATATATCGGATTTTATTTAATTTGTAATATAATTTCTTCTTTTGATTTTGGCTATATTTTTGGCGCTATTTATATTGCCTATATATTATTAAATTTTCGTAGTTAGCTTTTATGTTTTCAATAAAAATTAAAGATGTATTACGTAAAAATTAAATTTAAATACAAATAAATCAGAACTTATGAGTACATTTACTGAATAGAAAAATACAAATAAAAATGATAAAAATCTTACCAAGATCCGGATGAGGAAATCCAGCCAACAAATCGGGATAAGCCGGCGGCTGATGATCAGCCCACAAAGATCCGTAGCCAGTCAAATCTCCACCCTAAATGAATATTTAAACATTTTATTAAACACTGAGACCTACAAATTAAATTGCACAGTATTTGGCCATAAATAAATATTAATAATGATAAAAAATAGTAAAAAAAAAAAACACACCGTAGAGTTATTCCAAACGTGCACTGCGTCACTTGGTATGGACATTTGTGTTAAAAATATATGTGATTAAACGGGATTAATCGCGATTCAATAATTATAATATAATAGAGGGGACGAGTATGTTCTTGTTTCGACGTCGAAATATAAACTGAGTCCATTTCCTGGTTTTTCAGCTCTTCTCGAACGGGGGTGAGATAAAATATTGACATTGCACACACGACAGCCTCAAGTTGCGCGAAAATGTTCTCTATTTCTAGTATAGTACAGTGGATATTCGCATGAACTTGAAAATTTATAGCTCGAACGTTGCTCTACCCAGTAACAGGTTGCGCTTTGGCGATTGGTTGGATATGTAGGGGTGAAACCACCCCTAGTTCGGATTGGTGTAGTTGAGACAAAAGGCGTGGTTTTCAGTATTTTTGAGTATGTGCATATTTTCAGCATTGATTTTTGATTATATTGTGCGGATATATTATATATTAAATATTATCACTGGTGTATTTATGAAACTTTGTATGGGTCTTGTGCAAGGATTTGATTTTGAGGTGTTAATATTTTCGGAAATGGGTATAAAATAACAATATTAATAGATTCTAATTCAAAATAATAATAAAATAACAATTTTTTGCGAAAGAAAGCTAATAAGAGACTTGTAAAAAAGTATTATTTTCAGAAACTTTATATGAGGGATCCTGTGATTCGATTCCTTTCAATAATGTTTATGTTGGGTTTGTATATTTGTATGTACATAGTATACAAGATTTCCAAAATTTAAACAGAAGTTTTGGCTTGTGGCGAAATAAACAAACATCTTTATATGTACATAGTATGTAGATTTATGATTTATTTATGACAGTTACATATATGTACATATATGTATGCCCGAAGAAAAAGATCTTCGATCAATGCGTTTTGCCAGTGATGACTAGAGACCGGAATCTGAAGGGGCTGTTTATTGTTCAAAGATTGTAAATGCATTGTTAAAGGTTTGCCGAACCTTTTTTTACAAAGGATTTACAACAATGGAACAATAGGCGGCGCGTTTCCGGCCCCTTTAGATTCCGACCTCTAGTGATGACGTATGGATGCGAAACTTGGACACTGTACGCCAAGATGCTACACAAAATCCAATGCACTCAAAGAAGTATGGAACGCTGTATGCTTGGTATAACGAGGAAAGACAGGAAGCGGAACACGTGGGTGAGAAGCATGACAAGGGTAGTGGACATAGTGGATAGAGAGATTGAAATGCCAATGGGCGGGCCACGTGCTAGAAGAATGGACGAAAGGTGGACAAAAGAAGTGCTTGAATGGTACCCGAGAGAATGCAAAAGGGTGAAAGGAAGACCGCAGGGAAGATGGTTGAACGAAATTAGGAAAATGTGCGGGGTGAGATGGATGAGAGTTGCGCAAAACAGAGACGAGTGGAAGCGTGTTGGAGAGGCCTTCATTCGATAGTGAATGGCTGTAAATGATGATATATGTATGTCCTATACGCATTAGATTTTTTCCGCAGTTAAGTAAGAATGGAAATGAACATGAATGAAATTGAAAGAAGATCTAATATATAATTTCGAAAGAGACTTTGTATGTATCTTTGGTTGGGAACTTCGTAAACAAGTCAAAATTTCTATGAAGACAATTCTATTTTTTTTCGATTGAAATAAATTTAATAAAAAAACAAATTAATATTTACTATTAGATTCGCCATGTTTACGCTGTTTATATTAAAAATACTGAGCGAAGCCGGGTAAAACAACTAGTCTTATATATAAACCGGAAACGGCGTCTGCGATTCGTTTTTGATTGGCTGTCGTCAAGGTCGTTTCTGATTGGCTGGATTGGTCAAAGACTTTTGTGATTGGTCGGTCGACAAATAATATATTTTTTTTCGATTTAAATAAATTTAATTAAGAAGCTTTTTTTCGTGGTTCGACGGTATTCTCACTACTAGAAGAAACATTTAAAACTCTAAGTTTTAAATTTTACATGTAATATCTTCCATACATATGTAGGATTTAGTTTTCAAGCCCAGTATAGTGCATGTATAAATGATTAAGTTGGCGTGCTTGGTATACATATGTATATTTAAATTGTTAAGTTGGTAAAAGACATGTTCATTTCAACGCATCGAGAAATAAACACTGTTTAAACGCTAAACGAATCCATTGACCATCTGAACCACGTGTCCCTTCACGAATTCAATCAAACATACAAATTAAAATGTACAGAAACGGCAGATTATTTAACAACTTTATTTTTGACTTCACTTTAACTTGTATTTTTTTGCGCTTTTAATTTTGTTGGTTACAAATTGGATCATATTTGAGTTGGTCAAAAATGTCACAAAAGCGGAAAAAAAGAATTAATCGCATAATTCCGAGAGGGGTGAACTATTGGACATATTGCGTTGGCGGATAATATCCGTAACACGCATGACAAATGCACCCTAATCCTATTACAATGGCATTCTGTTTAGACACTGATTTGTAAACGGGGAAACGCCGAATTAGAATTTAGTCACACGTTTGCCAAAAGTCAGTCGAGCATAATAGTAGAAAACATACCAAGAAACATATACTCAGTTATCTTTAAATATTTTGAAAAATTGGGAATGTCTTGCATTAACAGTCAGCACCAATATGTATGCATGTACAAGAACCAGCCGTGAATACAAAACATCTCTGTGAGGTCCAATAGAAGAGATAAGATCAAAAATTCACAATTATGAAAATAATCATGAGTGCAGGCTACCAGACAAATAGGTTAGAATAATCTCTAATGTGGAAATTATCACATTCAGGCACGGCAGAAACGATTTCATTAAGAGTTGGATAGCTCTTGGAAAATGAGCCATCCGAAAAAGAACAGTGAAGCAGGGTCACCCCTAAGAGTTCGGCCGCCTGTGTGCAAACTTAAATCGGCCGTTCTTTAGTTTTATCAGCATTTGTATAAATCATATTAATAAATAAATTAAGTTCATGCGAGTAGTACAAAAATCTTACCTTGTGATAAATATTGTGTGAGAAATATAGTTTTTAAAATTTTAATCACACTAAAAATTAACCAAAAAAAGTTTTCAAGTTCTTTTATGAAAATATGGTGTTTTTATCTCCAATCCCACATCTAGGATGATAGAAAGATGATAGAACATAAAATAACTAGCTCTATGCGGACCGAAGCTATACCTGCTATCCTGTTATTTCACTGACTTATAGTTCGAAAAGTTGTAACGTGCAACAGCAATCAACAAGACAACCTAATTGCATTTTCAAAAGTACGATGTCTTGTTTCGTATTTTTTAAGGAATATATTTTTTTCGACTCTCGTTTCTTTCGGCCGCCTATATATTTCAGCCGCCTGTGTGCGTTGCACACATTTGTATATAAGATCAAATAGAAGAGATAAGATCAAAATTCACCCATACATCACTATTCAATTATGAAAATAATGATGAGCGCAGGCTACCAGACAAATAGGTTAGAATAATCTCTGATAACCTACACTCACTGATGTGAAAACTATCACATTCAGGGACGGCAGCAACGATTTCATTTAGAGTCGGATAACTCTTGGAAAATCAGCCATTCGAAAAAGAACTGTGGGCCGGAAGTAGAACCATCAAATGATCATGTCTACCACACACATAATTAATAAGGACATAAAGTACCAACTGCTCCAGCAACGACGGGCACGGCGTAGAAGTTGGAGAACAAAACGAATTAAGGTCTGTTTATACTTAACAGCACTGCACGGCTTCAGTACTGCACGACTCCGTTTCAAATATGTCATTTTATTATATTTCTATTCATATCTACCTACACGTCACGGTCACGTCACGCTTACAGCAATTTGGCCGAGTGCAAGGCAAAATCGGCTTACTTATACATTACAGGCCATGACGATACGGCGCAATATTGCTTACGTCGTATTGTCGAGTACTTACAATATGAATACATACACGTGCATTCGTAGCTACGCGTCAGAATACAAGTCAGCAAAAATGTTTCGGCGTTTATCGAACGAAAAATTATGTATAATCGCGTTTTTGTTGGATGAAGAAGCTCAAGAAGGCAATAAAAAAGCACGGAGGCGTTTTGATGTGCATCCCATGTTAAAAAATAGAAAAACCGAAGGAATGTTTTGGACACTGTATAAGGAGCTTGTGGATGATGGACAAATTTTTTTTAAATATTTCCGTAAAAAATTTAAAATTTTTTTAAATATTTTTTAAATTTTTGCGCCAAAACCATGTCGAAAGATTGAACAGCTGTCAACTGTCACTATCGATAATTGGTCCAAAACAGCAAAGCGGCAGACTCATGGCACGTAATTCGCGTGTATATTTCCACGATGGTCAAAAAAACGGTTACGATACGTTGACGGATGTTGCTATAAGGTATGAACAGGAAATGTCGGGTACTGCTGTAAGCCTGCCGTGGCGTAAACGTGACGGTTGGTATGAATATGCCCATACAAAATGTACCAAAGAATACTTTTCGTACGGCCGGATACCTGCTGAAGTCGGTACGTGCTGACTAGGTATGAACAGACCTTAAATGATAAGTTTCTCTGAAATTCAAGGGAATTATATATACCTAAACATGCCCAAAAGGAAAGGAGTAGGGTAGAGATATGGGTATATAAAAACACATTGTACGTCATACGACTTCAACCACAAGACAAGTATTTATTTTAAAAACAAAAGGAGTAATATTTTTGAAAACATCAACCGAGTTATAACCTTATTAAATATAACTTTACTAAATATAACCTTACCGTTAGATTTGATACATATATGTTAATTCATATCGTATTTTTCCTGAATATTACAATAATTGCGCAATATGACACGTGGTCTACTTATATCTTTATATATGTGTGTGCACAATAAAGGCCAATTTCACACGGTCTAGATTTAATTAAATTCAAATTATGAAAATATTGTTCAATATGTGCGTACCCCTCGAAACGCCTTTTAGCCAGCCCCTTCGAATTGCACCACGTGCACTTGCTCGTTGCACAGCTTCTAAAACTGCCGGCAATAAAGATACAAACCCGGAAGATATCTGATTTATTTATGTTATTTTATTACACACATACATACATAAATAAGTGTCATGACATTATTTTTATTAATTATTAAAAATTAAATTATTATAGCTAGATTATTTTTTTTTGTACGTAAGTACTAACAAATTTTCAAATATAACAGTACATAGAATACAATAGAGACATCTATGGCCAGTTAAAAAAACTTTTGATACATCATAAATTTGCGAGAAATACATTTATAGAATTCAACAAACTCAATATACTTTTAATATAACCACTAAATCTCGTCAACAGTGTATTTGGACGGGATTTGAGCCCACGACCTCTCTACTAGTGCACTACGATGTTTTGAATACTTAATTTTGATAATTTGTCATAATAGTTGATTCAAAAATAGTTTTATAACAGCGATTACTTGCACAAATGCACAGTTTGATTTTTAAATGCTTTTTATTATTACGAAATTATGTTCACAATACATCTTATATCTATTTTAATAGCTACTGATCTACTGATCATTTTCTATTTTACAATTTAATTTAATTTGGTGAGTAATCATAGTATTATATTATTCTAATGTTAATCTAAAGCATAATAGGAAAAAGAGCTCAAAAACCTATTTACAATCCTTCAGTGCACAGTTTGAATAATCCATTATGTATGTAGATGTTTTTGTCGAGTTACTTATGTTTTTGTCGAGTTAATATTTTAGCATACTTGTATCAAAACGACTAAATTTGAATAAAACTAATTAATTGTTAGCTTTAATTTTGATCCCAATATTCGTTTTTATCATCAGTGTTGGTAATTAAAAGAAAACATTACTATCAGTTAGTAGTAAACGAGAGTGGCATTGAGGCCCCAAGCGGTTTTTATTATCCAATTACATGTAGGGATTGCAGTACCGAGAGTATCGATACCGGTATTATCAGTATTTGAAAGAAAATACGTATTTGGTAATACCGGTATTTAAAAAAGGAATACTGATACTATCGATTTTTTTCAAATTCGTATATTTTATTTGTTGAAAACAACCGATTTTGCATCCGCGATATTGAGCGAGCTATTATTTTATAAATTGTTTTCGATCTGTCTTTATTTTATCACGCCATACGTCTGTAAAATTGTTTCAATTTTTTTATAAATATATGTACATACAATGTGTCTCAAGTTCGCGAACCTCTTCAATTTTAATTTAAATAAGAAAATGTTTTCTATAAAGTGCTGATTTTAGTAAATTGCGTACATACATTGAACATGTGATAAAATATATTATTTGGTTCTTCTCTTCTCTTCGTTTTGCATCCCCAGTGAGTGATGGTTGGGTATCTCATAAGCTTAAGTCGTACGAAACATTATAATCCTTTATAACTGGGACGTACCTACTTCACAGTTTTGTACCCGAATATCCTGTATTTGAATGTTTGGGAATATTTTACCGATAATACATGTATCGGAAATTCCGGTATTTTTGCAATCCCTAATCGCATGATCGGTGATTACTGATTAGTCTTTTTTAATATATACTAATATGTTTTTGGTCCACACACGAACCACAGTTGGAGAAGCGATCGTCGCCAAAACATAGGGGAGGTGTCTGGGTAATCAAGCGTAAAAGTGAGTTCACAGTAGCTCTAATATGACAGTTTGTATGCCTCTTTATATGGGTACATCTGCCAATATGATATCGATACAATACAATTGTGTATAAAAACAATATAATGTAACGAAAAATTTAAGAATATTTATTAATAAAAAAAAATCGAAATACAAAATATATGTACATATCGTTCATACAAGTTAAACATTTTCATTAAAAATCATTATTGTTTGACGCTTTGAATGTTGGATGTTATCATTTCCATGACTTCGTGATTGTACGTCGAGTGCAGCATCAGGCCGAGGACGCCAGCTCTAAAATTTACCAAAAATTAATATTATAATGCCATAATCAAACAACCCGTAGCAAAAAGTGACAATAGAATACCTGGACGCCATTGCACATCGAATGTTCCTTTCTTGTTCCATCAGCTCGTCTATTTTCAACCATTGCCTGACCCTTTCCATGTCGACTTCGGCCCTACGCAACTTCTCCCAAGCGTGATGCTTCAGACAAGACTTGCGAGGAGCTCGACAGAATTCCCCTATACAATAAAAAAAACATTTTCTCGTTTCATTGGATATTTTAGGCCAGAATTAGTTGATATGAAATGTTTAGACAAATTCATTAGTGTAGTTTTTGAAAAATATTTAATAATTACACTGTTCGACAAATGACGACTTTTTTTTTGGTTCTGAGACGAGATATAAATTTTCTTATAGATCTATGCCCAGTGAATCTGGTAATAAAAAATGTTGATTGGCTCGAGATTCGGAGATACATATATGTTTTTTAAATCGGTTTATTTTATCGAGGTTAGCCGGTTATCAATAGACTTTTTGTTATCAATCCACAAGAATAGTCGAAATATGATTTTTCTATAAAGACAATTTAATATATTATCCCTATAAATTCAACTCAGATTCGTGTAAATACGAGTAAATACTAGTACGAGTTTTTAGCTCACAATTTTACCGATTTAAAATTCGGCACACTTCCAATTAACCCTTTTAAACGAAAACAAAAAATAGTGTGGCCAGAACACTATCCCAATAAACATGTTTCAATAGAAAATACTCAATATAAAATAGTATTAACAGTGGGAAAAAATCCCAAGTGAAAATACGTACTTTTGACTTTTGATTTGAACTGGACGACTACTTAGAGAGATTTGAAAGCTGAAAAGTACTACAAATGAAAGATAAAATACCCGACTATAGATTCCAATATTTATTTTGAACAGGAAATTGACAGATTTTGAGGCATCGACCGAACAACACCAAGATATAGAAAAATCGCGCGATTTAAACAACACATATATCTCCGAATTTCGAGCCAATCAACATTTTTATTACCAGATTCGTGTTTACTGGGCATAGATCTATAAGAAAAGTCATATCTCGTCTCTGAACCATTTTTCGTGTCGAACAGTGTTATACAAGATTAGCTCATTCAATAAGCACCTGAAGGAATGAACAAATCCTTAACTAGCGGGCAACCGCAAACGTCAGTATCGTTGATTTTTGGCTCTTTACAATGTTCCGGACAAAGAACCTAAAAATAGCACTGAATGTTATTATAATAATACAGATTAAAATAAGTAGTTTATATATATAAAAAAAAAAATCACCCGAAGACGTTTACAATAAGTCTGGTTGGATGGATTATAAAAATCGCAAAACATATTATTGCCTTCGATACGTGTCTTGAACACACTGCCGAAAGAAGATTGCGCTTCGTACTTAATGAAGCACTTCTCCATATGCTTAACTGCCGTGCGGGAATGTATCTCATGCCCACATGTAATGCAATATATAGACATCTCAGTTTCCTCTTCAGAATCCTGAAAAAATATATAGAAATTAATTGCAATTCTATTATTATATTATTCTCGATAAGATAATAATAGAACTTCATTATTATCTTAGATTAAACGATAACGACCTCATCTTTAGGCGAAGCCGGTTGAGCCAGTTTCGCTCGTTCTATCAATTCGTCCAAGTTGAGTCGTTTGCGCTCGAGCTGCTGAAGTGCAGCATGGACGCAAGCTATCTGCGAACGGACACGTGCCAGGGCTTTGCGGTCTGCTCCTTCAGCTCCACAACTGCGCAGAGACCACTCCTGAATGCGTTGCGGTAGTACCTACGCATTATTATTATTATATTAGTACAATGTAGGCAAAGATTAGTTCAAAAGTGTTGAATATCAGTACTTGATATATTCTGGAAGTTGCCAGCCTCATGCCGCAGCTGTCCGAGCAATATTTTGAACCGATCAATGCCGCTTTTGTACATTTGGGACCGTAGCATTGACGCGTTGTAGACAGCAGATGAGGTAAGAATACTGTAGTGTTGTCCGGTCCATTATTGGTAGCTACGGTGGCTACTTCAGTCGGTGGATGCTTACTTCTGTTGCTGTAATGTAGTACATAAACATTGATTTTATATGCTATCAGTAATGATAGATCTTGGATTCAAATATGCCGGTAAGAGTTTGCAATGTATATGTTACAGTTGAAGTGTATCTTCCAGTTGTAATATCTTCCATCTAACCTGATACCGACTACCGTTATATGTAGTTCCAAGTACATTTTCAGTTGTAATATATTATGATTAGTTGGAATATATTCCGTCTAACCCAGCGGTTTCCAAACTTTATGCTACTACGCCTCCCTAAAAAAAAATTTTTTTTCCGCGCCTCCCTACCTTTTATTTTTTAATAGATATAATAATATGAACACGTTTGAAATAATAAAACTTTATTTAAAATAATACTGAACACTAAAAGACTGAATAATAAAAAGGTTTTGCTATATTATAAATTTATACGAACACGTATATTTATTTTTATATTAAATTACTAATTAAACTACTACTAACACATCAAAATTTAATGCAAAGGATATTGTTGTTTATTGGCACAAAGTTTATCAAATCTTGGGGGCAATATGGAGAGTGCCACTCGTAACTCCTTTTCGACTATATTAACCTGGCTCGATATTTGGTTTTCATTGCAGCTAGTACCAAAAAGCCCGTTTCGCATAAATAAGACGTTACAAACGGTAGAAGCACTTACATTGCTTTGCAATACAAAGATTCATACTCTCCACTAAGATTCATCCAAAATTGAATTATGGTTTAATTTTGAAACTTTTGTTTTAGTGAGCTATCGCATGATAATTCTATCAATTTTTCTTTTTCGATGGTTGTCAGCTCGATTTCGTCTTCTTCGTTGTAGTTAAATGGTTTCTGTATCCATAAAAACTTTGAGAAATCAAGGTATTTGAAATAATTGGAAAAATGCAGCACTAAACTAAACCATCCAAGTGGTCAATAAAAAAATTTTTACTTGCTTCAATATTGGCTGTGGCCCAGAAATCTTTGGAAAGTGAAAACATATCCAACTCATTCTTTTGTAAATTTGATTTCCATAACTTCAACTTTTTAATGAAAGCTTTTACTTTGTCTTTTTGAACAAGTGGATGTATTTTTGATCCCTGCATTGATTTATTTAAACCGCTCAATTTTCCAAAAATTTCAACCAAATAGGCAAGTTTAACAATAAAATTATCGTTCGTCCACAAATATGCCTCTTCATGTTGATTTTCTTCGAAAAAGGTTGTAATTAAATGTGTATATAAATATGAAAGAAAAATAAAAATAAACATTCATGCATTGAATTTTTACTGTCAAGCTACGATATGAAGTTTTATTTATTTGTAGATATTATGGTATGAAAATTATTTGTTTACTAAAAAGTTTTGGCGCCTCCCCTGGCAATAGTCCGCGCCTCCCAGTTTGGAAACCGCTGGTCTAACCCATGTAAGTTGATTCATATGGCCAATTGCATTCCAACTGGTTAAAATATATTACAACTGAAAATACAGCTCAACTATAAGTCGGTGCCAGGTTTGATGGAGAGGTAAGGTTTTCGTGAAAACGTCATTCGACTAGTAAATTGAGTTGGAAAGACAATTTTTTGTTTTGAACAAATTCTTAGAATTATCGTAATACAGTAATGATTGTCTTTATTCGTAATACCTAGCAAATATTAACGTATTATTGAATTCTAAAGCATTCGTAAATACATCAGAGCTCAACTTTTATTTTACAACTGGCGCACATTGTTGAAAGTGTATTTGCGCTTGTAGAGATATAATTAACTAGTTGAATTGTATTCAAATATGGATGACTTAAAACGCTAGTTGGTATATATTACAAGTGAAAATTCACTTCCGACTGTAACATATACAAGTTGACATCTCAGCAGCTTATGTGATTTTAACACTGTAAAGGAATACAACAATGATATAAAATTACCTGGGTGAACTCGAAGATTTCTTGTGTGACAAAATGGCTTTGTTGACGCACGTGCGTTGTTTGCATTTCAGTTTTAGTTTTGTGGTTATACCGTTTTTGATATTATCTTGACATGCGTCGCAACTGAAAAAGTAATTAATGCAGGTATTAACATATGTAGTATTTGAATAGTGGAATCAAACTGTATGAGTATTTTTATTGACGAGTTTGAAAACAAAATCATGAAGTTGAATTGCAAAAGATCCCGTTAGGCATGAAAGCTCATTTTTAAATGAATGGTATTGTAAAGTACGCCGCCGGTTAAGTGCAATCGGGATTATCCGGCGGCTTAAGTGCATTCGAGGGCAACAATAGAGACCCTCGGATTAGGCCGAGTAGCATCTCCGCTATTTCCCAGAATCCGGACGATCGTGATACGAAACTGTACGTGACGAAACAATAGGTGAACAACCGTGTCGAAGAAGATGCATTGAGCGACCTGCTCTTTATAAGCTGGTACTTAGGCCATATTAGATCCAGGGTTGTAGAATAGCCGGTACGGCGCCCTGCTACCTTTTATCGGTACTGGTACGCGACCCGGCATAAAAATTTCAAAAATCAAAATAATATAAAACTTAAATTTTTTCGAAAAGTTTTACCACTTTAGCAATATTTTTCACCCAAGATCGATGACAAGGAGCGCCGTGATGCATAAAAATGCTGTCAGGATCAAGGATACCACCAGGATTTATGTGAGGCACCAGACGTGTCTTTAGAACATTTAAATATTGGTCTCCATTCATGGACTCATTAACGAAATAAATGGACCCTGGACTTATTTATCGCTTATGACGGCTCAAACCATTGTCTAGGGTGGATGTTTAATTGTGCTATCGATACATGAGGGTAGGTAGCGTTCTTGGGGGCTTCGACGAACGGCTAAACGGCTTTGTGTCATGAACTGAAGGATACATTCATCGCTCGGAGATTGCTTTGAGGATACACTCGATGCATTTTTTGCATAATGCAAAGAAAGTGCAAAATCGAGTGTACCGGCATCTCAAAGTTTAGCAGTACACCACTGATTAGATCATTCTGGAAGGAGCACTGGCGGTATTTGAATCTCCTTAATCACCCAATAAATGCTGTGAAGCGACTTTGGCCTTTTATTTGGATCCTCCACCCACCCCTACGCAACAGTATTATACATACCGTGCACAATCGTAAACACGTGTGCAACCAGAACAAGTGCCACAGGTGCTGGCACTAGCAGATACCCTCTCTTCAGGACTTGAATCAGATATTTGTTGAATCCTATTCTCCGAGTGTTCTTTACGTTTCTTTTTGCGCTCATCTCGATCTGAAAATGAATATTGATTTTGTTAAACATAAGTAAGTATTCTTTATAATTATTAGGAATATGAATTTATCAACACTAGGATATCGACTTGGACTCATTGGGAAATTCTAATCCAATCTAACATGACTCGTAAATAAGCCACTCAAACAGATGTGCAAAAGATTTACTTGGACCTCTATCGTCTCGCTCTCTCTTGCGTGGCTTAAACCGAGTGGTGAGCGATGGATCCTCTTGCCGACACCGCTCACAGTAGTATTGCCTGATGTAGCGGGCTTCGCGCTCAGTTATGTTTATACAGTCTCCGTGATACCACTCCTCGCACGCATCGCAACCTCTGAAACATTTCGATGAGACATACAATGTATAGTAATCAAGTGTAATGGAATGTAGTATGAATTATTGTAGGTGCATACATCATGAAACGCGAACTGTCGGAAGTTCGGCATATGCAGTAAGCCTGACCAGCTTGGTTTAACAGGGTTGTGATCTTCGACTGCCTTTCGGGTAGCACGAATTGTTTGGCAATGTCTGCTTTCTGAAATTGTTTGATGGTGATTGTTAGTGATGTAAATTGTTGTAGGTGTGAAAGTATTGTCGTTTAATGTACTTACAGAAGGCTTGTGGCTTTTCTTCTCGCTCATTTTGGTGGTCTTTTTGTATTAAACGTCACAGCGAAGGACAGACGTTCGGAAGCTGGACAACTGACAGTTGTTAAGATGCACGCAATAGGTCTTAGTATGTGTTTTGTAGACCATTGTCAATGTCTGTAGAAAAATGAAAAAATAAAATGTAAAGCGTTTTTCAGTTTGATTTGGACCCAAAAATTAAATTTTAGTTATACATACGCAATAAATATGGAACATTGTATGCTCGGTATAAATTGGAAAGATAGGAAGTGGAACACGGGGGTGAGAAGTATTTGACATATCTGGTAGTAAAGATGAAGAGATAAAGAGATGAAATTAGGATGGAGTGCATTTGGACGGATGAATGCTGTTTTTAAATCAAAAATGCCACTCTGCTTAAAGAAAAAGATCTTCGATCAATGCGTTTTGCCAGTGATGACGTATCGATGTGAAAATAGGACACTGAACGCCAAGATGCTACACAAAACTCAATGCACTCAAAGAAGTATGGAACGCTGTGTAAGACAGGGAAGGTATGTTGACCGTATCCCGGTCTAACGAAACACATGTTGTGTAGCTTGAAAGAGGATCGTTTATTTTCGTTCAATTGGTACAATGGTTATTGTATGTACGAAGAGGTTTCTTCGGAGATGTGATCTAGCTGAACTCTAGAGGCTCACTCAGCTAGTGGAGGTTGCTGCGTTGGTTTATAAACGTTTTGGGTTGGAGCGTGTCGTGTGCATATCCTTTGTTCTTGGTACTCTTGATGCAAGGGATGACCTGTTTCGAGCACGTGTACATGTGACACGTGTTGAGTGCATTTTCTTTTGTTCCTGGTACTCGCGCTGACCTAGTTATGCTGCGAGCGCGGTTTTTATGGGTTCAGTGCCAGGACGTGATCCGTGGGGTGATGGGGTCGTGCGCCGTATGTATGGTGCACCGACCTCTTTATGAGGCGAGCGTTTGCCATGCGTTAATGGGGGAAGCGTGTTCTTCCTTTGTGTTCTGACAGGATCGATGATGAGCTCGTTTGAGTTGTACTATATGCCTACAGCTGTATGATTGGCATAACGAGGCAAGACAGGAAGCGGAACACGGGGGTGAGAAGTATTGTGGCGGCTCGCTTATACGACATGGTCGAGTTTGGTTGCCTTCCTGCGAGTGGGGACCAACCCGGCTGGGTTCGGAGAGCCACTACCCACTCTGTCTTCAGCTGTCATATAATAAACACGTGCATTAACATGCCAGTCGTCTCATTCGTTCATCCTCCATAGTATTTATTTATTTATTTATATATATTTTAGCTATCAAGCTAATTTAAAAAAAAATACATCTTAATTATTATACTTAACTCTAAAATTTATAATTAACTTATATGTACTGTCCCTCACAGAGGTGTCTCTTCGCACCTCGCAGGAATGCATCCATGTTTTTAGCAGACCTGACGCACTCAGGGAGGGCATTATACATGAGCACACCCCTGTGAAAAACACCCCCAGCCGTCTTATTCTTTCTTACTCTACTTACAACTAGTTTGTCCTTATTTCTAGTATAAAAACTATGTTTATCTCTATTCCTTATTATATAATCATCAAAATACTTAGGTAATAACTTATGATCTAACTTATAAACAAAAGACAATGTACTAATATTTAGACTAATTCTAATACTCATCCATCCTAATTCATCTAACATACTTCCTATACTTTTAAATCTACTCACATTCAAAATAGCTCTCATAGCTTTATTCTGTATTTTTTGCATTTTTTCTAAATCTTGGCCACTAAACAAATTAAGCACAGTGGCACAATAAACCACATGTGGCAAGACAATTGAATTAAACACTAAAATTTTACTTTTTTTACTTAAAATATTTCTTAATCTACATAATACACCAACTTTTCTAGCCATTTTTTTTATTATATAGTCAGCGTGCATTTTAAAATTTAGTCCTGAATCTATGTATACACCTAAGTATTTTATATTTTCAACTTTTTCAATTAACTTATCATCAATTCTAATTTCATTCAATATATTTTTATTTTTACCATTCAACCACATCATTTTTGTTTTATTCACATTCAACTTTAATTTATTTTCACACAACCAGTCATTCACATAATTTAATTCTATATTTAAAATCTCAGACATTACATCAACATTCTTTCCAATTATATATATCAATGTATCATCTGCAAACAAATGTATTTTACACATCTTAATTACCTTAACAATATCGTTTATATATAATATAAATAATAAGGGTCCCAATTTGGACCCTTGCGGCACTCCATGAGGTGTTACAAATTCAGAGGATAACACCTTATCAATTTTTACTCTTTGCCTTCTATTATTTAAGTATGATTGAAGCCACTTTAATACTATACCATTTATTCCTAACTTATATAATTTTTGTAATAAAATATTCCTATCTACTGTCTCGAACGCTCGCTTAAAATCTAGAAAAACTGCTCCAACAACCATGCTAGATTCATCCATCGTCTCCATCCAATCAGAAACCACCAATTGGATAGCGGTTTCCGTTGAATGTTTCACTCTAAATCCAGACTGTTCCACAACCAAACAATCATTTATACTAATGAACTCTTTCAATTGAATCATAACGATTTCCTCCAGCATCTTCTCAACAATTGGTAACATATTGATGGGCCTCATTTCACTGGCTTTATGTGTGCCCGTAACCTTTGGTACCGGTACAATAGTAGACACCTTCCATGCATCCGGGACGGATCCCACTTCTAACGATTCATTTATTAATTTCAGTAACTGAGGTCCAACCATGTCCCAAGTGTTGATTAAAATATCTAGAGTCAATCCATCCATACTAGAAACTGATTTCATGCCCTTCAATACACCATTTAATCCCTCCATTTCCACTAATTTAAACCTTTCAAACTTATTTAAACCCAAATTAATATCATCATTCACACTATTATGCCTTGTTTGTATTGAATTAACTATATCATTCACACTATTGATGTAAAACTCATTCAATCTTTCAACCATATCCTCTTTATCATTATATACTACTCCCTCGACTTCTAATTCATTCAAAGAAACATTTTTTCCCCCGGAAATCAAAGTTTTAATTATTCGCCACATTTTTGTGGGATCTTTTTTTGCACCATCAATATTTCTTTCATGCCAATCCCTCTTCGCATTACGTAAAACATTCACACATTTATTCCTCTTTCTTTTATACTCTAACCAAGCCTTTTCTAATTGGATTCCATCCATAGCCTTAATAATTTTATATCTTTTATAACTAACATTCTTATCAACTAAGCTTTCCTTTACTTCCTTGGTAAACCAAGGTTTCAGCTTATGCTTATGCATGATTCTTGTGGTTTTTACGCATTTACTTTTAGAATATGTTATATTACGATACATTATCTCCCACATTTCATTCACACTATCACCATCCTTTCCCCATACACACTCCTTTAATATGTAGTATGATAAGGGTAATGGACATAGTGGATAGAGTAAAGAGATTGAAATGGAAATGAGCGGGCCACGTGGTTAGAAGAATGGACAAAATAAGTGCTAGAATGGTACCCGAGATAATTCAAAAGGGTAAAAGTAAGACCGCGAGGAAGATGGGTAGATGAAACTCGAAAAATGTGTGGGGTGAGATGTATGAGAGTTGCGCAAAACGAATATAAGCGTGTTGGAAAGGGCTTTATTCAACAGTGGATGGTGAGTGGCTGTAGATGATGATGATGATGATGATATTTGATATACTCAATGTTAATGATTGAAAACTTATAATTTCTAAAGATTATTCTAATTAAAGCAACACATTACTGAAAAAACGACCTAAGTAAAATATTAATTCAATTGAGCAACGAGCATTGCATAAATGATGATTTGATTCAAATTTTGTGTTTTAAAAATCAATATT
This sequence comes from Arctopsyche grandis, assembly GCF_051622035.1. NCBI lineage: Eukaryota > Metazoa > Arthropoda > Insecta > Trichoptera > Hydropsychidae > Arctopsyche > Arctopsyche grandis. Next base: position 1,743,359 of record NC_135367.1, read on the forward strand.
TTTGGTTTCACTCGGCGAAAAATATAGTCTTTTGGCCAAAATATAACTCAAATGACAATGCCAGTTGTTGACGTTTGCGGTCTTCAACTCTTCAGTTAGCTGTCAATGTCTGCTAAAAAAAGACTGCAAAATAATGTTGCTATAATATTGTATTATAGAGCCTTCTAATATGGATTCCTCATTCAGGTTAATTGGTTGATTTTTTTACACATACTTTATAATTAAGTTATTTTCATTATTTTAGTAACTTGTCAATGAGTAGTATAAAATTGTATGTCTTGTGAAGGTCGAAGTATGTAAGTTGAATTTTTATAATTTTAAGGTAATATATACTAGGTTTGCACTGTTGTATTGAAGAATATTGAAAGCAACATGTATTCAAATATTCGATTTTTTTGTGACTTATACTGAAAATTTAAAAAATGTGTGAATTCATATTCATAAATAAGTATCGGTATAATTAATGTTTGAGATTTTTTTTATTAAAATATGTTAATTTTTTTTCAGAACAATCCGTATAACAGCTTTAAACGAAGAGTCTGATGATGAAAGTGAGTCGGAGAAAGAAGAAGTAACTCGCGAAGCTTTAGAAGAAATAGCACTCCAACAGTATGCGAAAACATTAGAATTACAAAGAAAGGGAAATACAAAAGATGCCTTAAAGTTATTAAAGGATTTGTTGGACACGGAATTGTTAGACGAAGTTGAAAAACCCCTAGAAAAAGATAATATTTCAAGACCACTCCTCAATTTGAAATATCTCTGCTATCGTAATGTCGCTTCTATATCGTCACAGTTGGGCGATAACGAATCGGCTATCGAAGCCTACTTGGAAGCTTCCGAACTGGACGACACCGACGTAACGCTATGGCACAGACTCGGCAAAATAAGCCTGCAATCTGGCAAATTCGAATTGGCATCGTTTGCTTTTCAGCGAGGCGTCGACTGCAATCCGAAACATTGGCCGTGTATAGACAATTTAATAACGGTCCTATTGGGCTTGGGAAATTACAATGACTGCATCGCAAATATATACAATGCGTTAGATTTAGACAAAGATTATTATAGAGGTAGAGTCTACCGTAAGCACATATTCTCAGATTATCCCTACGTTTTGGAATATCTCACGCTGTTGAATCCCATGTATAAATGGCGACCCGAGAACGACGTAGACGTTTGTGGAGAAAAGTATGATGCTCTTTTGAAAGAGGCTGAAATTATCAACAACCGCTATATAGATCAGATCAACGATAATAGGGTTGTTGAACGTCTTCCAGTGCAGACTTTGCACAAACCCATTGAGAAGTTGACTTGGGCTAGTTTAGGGGAATCTTTAACTGAAATGCACGCTTACATGACGGATAATGCTATAAGTCATGCGAGTATACTTCAGATAGCATTACCTGAAAAGAATGTCGATGTTCCTTTAGGAATTGAACCGATGGATGTTGATTGTGTTGAGAAGGTCGCGGTTGAACCATCTGTCGATCAGATCAGCGTTGAGGATATTAAGAGTGAAAATGAGAAGGTTGAAGAGGTGAAAACGGGTTCTGAGAATGAAAAGGAACCAAATGAACAAGATTTGTCTTTAGTTCAAGAAGGAAACAAATCAGGAAATGATGCTAAAGATTCTAAAAAGAACACTACTAGAAGACGGGGGAGTTCTCTTAGTTTTTTAGAGCAATGGGAGTGGTGTACGAAAAGACGGTCTTCGCGTAAAAAGACTGTTAATAAACAAGATAGAAATGACGAAACTATTTACGATACGCTCAAACGATTGCTACCTCAGAATTTGCTATCCGACGATATGAAACAAGACAGTAAACCGAAAGAGTTCAAAGCTGACGACTCATTAGACACCATGGACATTTATAAATTGTTTGAAGAAAAGGAAAATAAGATTCAAGATATACCGCTCATCGAAGAGAACGGCTTGGAAAGTCTCAAATACTTCGGATCTGATAAGGAAGAGGGTGACGTAGAGAAATTCATTAAAAAGTATATGGAAAATGAATGCGATATCATCACAATGGTCGACGAGTTCGTATTGACTTTGTCTCAGCTGTGGAAATTGACGTGGCCGGAGCCTTTAGGCGACGTGTTCGTCAAAGCAAATCAGTGCTCAAAGCAACATTTCGATCCTCCGATGGGATTTGACAACAGTGACAACAGCATCAACAGATTTGTCGACATCAACATGACCCATTTAGAGGTAACGGTCGGAAAGTTGATCAAAAACACAGACGACTCGTCGAAAGAGCCTATCGAGATTGAAACACTCGACCTGTTGAAGTTCATATGCCCGAGATACGAAGGCACTTATAAGGAGATGCTCGATATAATCATGAGATACCTTTGGGTGAGATGTCACGCGCACTTTTACGAGGGCAAAACTGAATTCGCTTTGGATTGTTTGTATCAAATGAACTACGAATTCAGCCGTATGTCCGACGACGGCCATAGCTATGTATTGCAAGTGCCAAATTTCAGGAATAAGTCAATCATTAGCAAGTGTAATGTCGTTGATTTGCTGAAGTCTTTGGAACGGAATAAACAACTGGCGACCGTGTTGAGTTTGTACGATGCGGAGAAGTACGAAGAAGCGCTACCGATTCTGCAAGATTCGTTTAAGAATTGTCAGATTCAAGCGAGCAAGCAGGAGTGGGCTGATATGGGCTTGGATTGGGCCGTACATTTGGTCGTCTTGTTGGAGACGCTGTGGGCTTTGGAAAACATCGAGCAATGCTTCACTTGGGCCGTTCTCTGTTTGCACGAAGCGCTCAAGCAATTCTTGCTACACACTCCCGGCAACGATGAGTACGAAAAGTGGTCGATGACCGTCGTCAAGATCGTAATGACCATAGAACACATTTTAAAAAAGGAAGGCAGCTCTTATTTAGACATCTTATCTGAAAAACCATTGGCCAAGCTGGTGCAAGATATCGTTCAGATTATCGTGCACCAGTTGGACGATGCTAATAATTCGGAAGAGCTATCGTTGGACACGACAGTGCCTTGGATTTTACTGCATTACATTTTACAACGCGAGGAAGACTGCGGAAGGGGGCAAAAGAAGAGTGTCGACGATGATGTCAGCGATAAAGAAGACGTGCCGGCTTCGCTGATGATTCTATTCACGGCGCACAACTACTTAGGAAAGAAGAACTGGTGCACTAATAATGATAATTATTTGTTGTATTTTACATTGAATGCTGTTATACCTCGTCTGAGGTCTCCCGCTTTAGCTTCGGCCGTCGAAACGATCAGTCAGTGCTTGGAACAAGTCGTGTTTTGCCTCTTCGGTCATCCTTCAAAGAAGACTAAGATACGATACTTGTACGATCACAATGCGACACCTTCGAAGTTGGATTGGAATTTGGCTCAGAATATATTTGAATTGTATAGGCCGTACGAAATGCCCGGATTCAACTCGTACAAGCTAGGTTCTATTACGTCGGAGACTGAGCAGTTGTTGCAAAGGATGCTATCGTTGATGCCGACCAATTGTGATCCTCAACCGTACGTTTCTGATGTGATAGCGTATATAGAAAGTAAGAAAGAGAATCTTCCCGATGCTAATATACCTTTTCCGTACAAGATACGCGATATATACTATTTGTTGGCCGATTATTATTTAAAAAACAGCGAAACAATTAAGGCTTTGAAGTATTATACGTATGATATTGCCATTAGTAAGCATCGTTTCGATTCTTGGGCCGGTATTGCTTTGGCTAGAGCTAGCGTGCTCGAGACCAAGTTGAATTCTTGCGAGACGTTCAAATCAGAAATGGAATATCTCAATCGGGCAGCGGCCGTAGAGCGTTGTTTCAAAAAGGCGTTGGAAATCGATTCGTCGCATTCTATGTTGTGGATCGAATATGGCGAATTTGTATACGGCGTACATTCTTTTTGTTCTAGAATGCTAAAGCAAGCAAGCGAATCGCTCAGTATGGAGAATTTCGAAACGTTAGAAAAGCGTAAGAATGATATGTTGGACACTGCTCATAAATGTTTTATGGCCGCTCACGAAGAGTGGAAGATAGAGTTTGAGAGTGATGATAAAAGTTTGCAGGATGAGCGTTGGTTGCATTATTACATGTTGGGGAAGATTGCCGAGAAGAAAAGCGAAGCTCCTATCGTATATTTGGAGCACTATTTGAAAGCTGGAAAATATCTGTTGGAGAACAACGCTACATACCCGTCCAAAATAAATTATAATAATCCTCAAAATTTGTCTGTAGAAGCGCTCGAAATCCATTATAGAATACATGCGTCCATTTTGAAGTATATTGAGCAGCACGAGAATAAGGCGATAATGGCCTCGGTTGGCAAATCGTTTAAGGATTGCCTCAATCAATGCATTTCAGGACCGTTTTCGAAGAAAAAACAGACGAAGGATACCCAAAATGAAAAGGAATCTGCTGTAGAAGCCGTCGAGAAGGATAATTCAGAATTAGTCGTTGAGAAGGCAACGGAACAGCCGGAAAAGCGGCCTTTAGACGGGGTCGAAAATGAAGAGTCGTCGTCTAAAAAGATCAAACTGGCCGAAGCTGAAAAGTCTGCAGACGAGCCGGAAAAACAGCAGTCTGAAAATTCATCAAACGAGAATACGTTTAAAGGCTACGACAAGAAGGATATATTCACCGGTGATTTGTTAGATACGGCTTGCGAGGTAGTGATCGGTTCCGAGAAAGACTCCAGCGAAGGAAACGAGATTTTATTAGACAAAGGAATAACCGATACGTCCACTTCCCTGCAAGCTTCGGATCAGTATCAAAACAACAACGAAGCCGAAGTCATCAGTCCTACAGAGAATAAAGTCGCCGAGAGCACCATCGAAGTACCCAACAGGGATACGGTGATACACGAACCGAATGTTGATGTGAAAGATTCGGCTGACGTTGAAAAAGTTGAAAAAGCTCCGGTGATAATAAAAGAACCGAGAAGAACCTCTCAAGAAAGCACGACGACGACTACGGCCACGTCAAAAGACGGCTCGAGCAGTGAAAGCAGCTCCGATTCGAGCTCCGACGATTCAAGTTCAGACTCCTCCTCCGATTCCAGCAACAGTAATAGCAACAGCGATAAGACCGATGCTGAAAAGACTGAAATGTGTAGTGAAGAAATCGATTATATCATTTCTACATGCTTGGATAATTTGGAAGACTGCGTGAGCAGGTTTCCACAACACTACAAAGCTCTATATAGACTGGCTCATTATCATTTCTATTATAAAAAGGATAAGAATGTAGAACGGTGTAAAGATTTGATGCTGGGTGCGTTTTTAGGACGCAACAATTCTAGGATGCAAGGATTGTTCAGCGAAAGGAAGAACAGTAATTTCTTCAATGCTATATGGCGCATTCCGGCAAGCGAAGTGGACCGGCCTGGAAGTTTCGCCTCGCACATGAGTCGCTGCGTTTTAATCACAATGGAAGTGCTGAAGGAAACCGACGATCATAAAATGCTATTGGACTTGAGCTTGCAACTGCAGAAAACTCCCGAAGCTGAAAAGAAGTACTTACGAGACGCGGAGCGGACGGAATTGTCGCAACAAGCACTCTCGTTGTGTATACGTTCAATGAAAGGCATATTAACATCGAATACAAAGTCGAACACTTCACTCACGTTCGAAGAAAGGAAGAACATTTCAAATTTCATGGCCGACGTTTATAAGTCGTACCAGAAAGTTCAAAAGCACATACCGAGCAAAGTCCAATCGTTCTCATCGATCTTGACCGATTGTTATAAGGTGTTGACCGGTGGGGTTTTCAACGAGAGTGCTAATTTGATCGAACTCAGTGTGAAACACTGTCACAGTCTGCTGTCGGCCATGAAGCAGCAAGCCAACTCGTCCAACTCTTCGGTCAGCAGCACGCAAAATAGCAATTCCGTAACGTCTACGGTCCAGTCTAAAAAACCACCGAAGATGATCGAACCGATCAAACCAGCACCGCCGACGACTACGGCTAGTAGCTTTTTGCCGACGTTAGATCTGAAGCAATCTTTTGCTAAAAATGCTTACGCTCAAAATATAAACAATTCATTCATGCCTTACTTGCCTGTAATGGATCCTCTACTATCGGCCTTGAGCAACTTTGATAGAGCCGCTCTGCAGTATGTTTCGAATATGGGAAACTTTGCTAACTTGACCAACACTGCTTCCGGAAGCGCATTCAGAGCTGACTTCCTACAACAGTTCATGTCTACGAGCTTAGCAAGCACTTTGGCGCAGATGAAGCCCGTTTATCAAGCGCCCGTAGTCAAAACTAAGTCTGTCGATAGTACAAAGACTTCTAAACCACCTCAAGTGCCTAGCTTGAAACGGCAACTGTCTACCGGTAGCCAACAGCCTCCTTCCAAAGTAAAGTCTAACTTTCAAAGAAGCAACAGCTACGTGAACAGTTTCAACGTGCAGAATCCGCCGACAAAGAAAACCGTAGTCAGCGAAACGAAAAGCAGCACAGTCGTCACAACCACGACGGCTAACACCATACTAAATCCACAAGTCGTGTTCAATGTACCACCTAGCAGTAGTGTACAGGTTAAACCAGCTCACATGTCGACAACGCTATCCTCGCCGGGAGCCAGCGGCAGTGTTAAGCCGGCTCACATGACGACGACTTGCACGGTGAACACGGCTCTTCACGCGAAACCACCGATGCCCCATCAGCAGGTCAGCCCTGGAAAAACGTTGCAGGAGAAGCTGGCGGAACGGCAGAAACAAAATCCAAACATTACGAAGAGCAGTCCTACGAGTAGCAAGCCGACGTCTCCGAGATCGATCGCTTGCGCTGCATTTTCTGGCAAAATACCAGCGTCGTTGACTATAACGAAGTCTTCGGTTGCTGGTAAAAACGTGCTGCCGAATGAGGTCAAACTTTCGCCCGAGGAAGGCCCTTCGAAGAAGCCGGCGGTTAAAAAGATGGCGAGGTTCGAACCGCCGGAGAAGATGGTCAAGGCGAAGAACATCGTAGACACGTCGGAGATAATAGTGCTCGACGATGATGATGATTGATTTGTTTATGTTGTTGAAATCGTCTCAATGGTGTTCATTATGTAGTTCATAGCGGAATAGATAGGTTTTTTTAGCAAGATTTAATGAAATTGTTACTATATTATAATGCGATTGATATATTAAGCTCAATTCAGTCTAAAATACTTGCGAAATGATCTCTTTTTAACGTAATAAAAAATATAGAAAATATTATAAGAGTGTTCCTTGTATTTATACATATCTTGTTCTGATTGTGAAGATCTTGAATTATTTATATTGGAGTAGAATATTATGATTTCAGTCTGTTTTATGACGGAATCTATTAATTTGTGTAACGATCATAGTTTGGTTTTAATTTGGCATAAGTGACGTGCGGTCAATACAAGCGGTAGATGCGGCGCATGCTCTATGATTCTAAAATGTTTAAGATTTTTTTAAGATAATGAAATGTGACAGACGTCAGCTGATAATTTTGCAGAAGTAAATGCTTATGCAGTTTAAAATATTGAATATCAATAGTATAAATATTTCTGCGTTGATATTGATTGAATAATAGCGACGAGTTATTGATGAATTTATTGTAATTTGCATAAAAGACGAACAACACAACGTCCACGACAAGATGATAACGCGATTAAATGGTTACACGACATAATGTTCACGGACAAAATGTTCATACTTTTGATTAGACTGGTATGTCCGATATTTATTTATTATTAATCTGTCAAAGGACGTGTATAGATCTTCGTCACCACACGTTTTGTTGAATTTTTGTACGTTTTATACATTAAAAAAATCATTTTTGAACGTATGAATGTTTTGTGTATGAACATTATGTCGCGTCATCATTTTGTCCATGAGCATTATGTCGCACAATAATTTTATCTGTGGACATTATGTCGCTTTATGTTTATTTTGCTGTGAACGTTGTGTCGTTAAACATTTTGTCTGTAGACGTTTCGTTGTGGAACCAATTTGTATGGCAAAAAAAAAAACGAACATTCAACTCTTTGTAATAAGACTTTTGCGTTTTTCTTTCGATCGCACGTAACTGCTATACATATTATATGATTATAATCACATGTAATTACAAAGTCTGGACTAGTAAATAAATTGTAATACGAAAATGTTATTTCGTTGTATAAAAAAAACAAAAGAATTACACAATGTCGAATAAATAATGTTTAATGTGAAAAAAGTATATATTTTATTGTGTGACACGAAGGTATTTAAATAAAGTTAATATATAAACGATAACACCGATATAAAAATTATAAATGAGAGTTTTAGCAATTGAAACATAATAATATATTGCAATGTTTATTACTTATATCGTATAGTTCTACAATTAGTACACACTCTTAAGATATCACTCTATAAAGGTAGAAATTCGTCAAGGAAAGACTAATATTCCAACCGCACGCCAACGTGACGAAATATGTAAGTATCAGTATCGGCAACGGTATCAGCAGCAACCGAGTATTTTGCAGGATCGGAAGACCTACAAATGAAATGTAATAAGATCATATCGTTATTATTCATACGTTTTAATATTCGGTGCCATCACTCACAGCTGTATCCGAGAAATGTGATGTAAATGTAATACGCAAACGACATCAACCAGAAAAAGTTTCCGACGATGCACGATAAATATCCTCCACTACTCAAAAAATCTGCAATAGTTAAAAAACAATGCAATAAACCTTTTTTTATTGTGTATAGTTGAATAGCGCAGGCTTACTGTGAAATAAGACGAGTTGGAAAAAGTGCAATATCGTCAACGGTGGAAAGAAAGCATTCATGTGAACGTCGAAAGCATAACCCCATTCTACGTCCTGTCCGAGAGGATCTCTTCTAAGATATTTATTACATACATACCTGATACAAAAGAGGATAATATAACATCAGCGGATTTGATAATGTAATATATGTAATACGTTGAAAGTACAAACCAGAAACAGGTAGCGACGAGAAGGCCAGCTCCGATAAAATCGACGAATATAACGTACAATAAAAATACTATGAATTGGAAAAATTTCAAATCTAATATAAACGCGAATCCAAGTGACGATACTGAAATAATATAAGCGATTAATTCACCGATCAAATTTCAATATTTGTGCAATTTTAACATACCGCATAGCCAAATACTGAGTAGAACTAGAAAAGCAGGATCGTCTCTTGCGAACTGTGACTTAGTTTCTGAAACGTCGTATGATAAAGTTTTAACTAAAATGAAATATTCTATTTGAAATCAATGTAATGGATTTGTCTTACGTTTTCTGTATTGAAAATTTCTATATACTTTCTGTGGTGCAATGAATAGGTATACCATTTGCCAAAGGCCGTATTCAAAGTCCATCTGACTGAATTTGAATATTCTACGTAGGTATTTGTATCGTTTGGAGGCTGCGCTTTGTGTGTCTGATTGGAAATTCGCCGGAGCGGGAAGGGGAGAACTGCTTCTCGGAAAGTTGTTCCATTTTTCGCTGGGAACCGGTGATGTGGGGTATTTCATTCTGATGCAATGGCTGTTTTATTTTATAATGTGCTTGTAAATGATTTGTACATCAAATCGTTTGATAAACGCCAGTAAAATCACTATTCCATCGGTACAAAGTGGTAAGATTTCAATTTTTTGTTTCCAACGGTAGATCTGTCAAACCTACACGTTTTGACGTTTAATGAAATTGGTCCTAGCAACAATATTCTTGTGCAATTATTAAATGACATTTCAGTTTGGAAAACAAATATTGTTGTATTTAATTTTGTCTACTGTATATTTTTCAAATCTGTATTTTAGATGGTTCCGCGACAAATCACTCACGGACTTTACACTCAACGGCGTTACGCGCACGAAATTCACCGACAAATCACTCACGCGACAACTGGCTCACGGCCATTACTCACGCGCAGACAAATCACTCACGCAACAAATCACTCGTGGACATTACTATCACTCCGGGAAAAATCACTCACGCGATATTTTGCTCAAGGAATTATTAAAATAGCGTACAAAAACGGTATTTTTTTTACACAATAATTATTCCAAAACTCAATTAACCGTATCGTGACTAATTATCACACTATCCTATCACAGATAAATAAATAAGTCTTTGAAATTTAACTCATTAATATGTAATATGTATTAATATATTATATCCTAATTAAATGTGATTTAATATTTTGATTGTTAAATCTGATAAATGGCAGCAAAATTTTAAACATTTTGCAGTAGACTTAACAATTTTTATTTCGTCTTTATTTTTCGATTGCACCTACTTTTTACAAGGCTTTTTCAAATTCAAGTTATGCTTCTTAATGCTAATTGATGACAAAATAATAATAAAATTATTATATTTAAGCGCGGAATATTTCATTCTTAACAATGGTAATTTAAGTCTCTAAACATTATCTCAATCTCTAATCATCATTGAATGAATATTTATTTATTTATTATTAAATAGAAAATTTCTAATGAATTATTTCACAATTAACAGTTTTAAACTAAAACTAACAATTATAATATAACATAGTTAACAAAATTTACAAAACTATAATTAGTAACCCTAAAATAATATATAATAATTCCAAACATAGCATTTTATTAAACTTTCATATATAATTACGTCATCTTCCACAGAGGTATCCATTAACACCCCTCAAGAAAGCACCAATGCTACCTTTAAAGCACTTCTAATGCTCTCAGGAAGGGCATTGTATATTTGAACACCTGGAAAACAGAAAACAGGGCAGAATTTACTCACGGTGTGAAGAGGCGATTAGCAGAGAGTAGTTTGGGTTCAGACAAGGCTTGGGAACCCGAGAGGCCCTTTTCTGCATGAAAACACTACTCCAAAGATGCAGAGAAGTCCGTAAACCTGTGTCCATCTGTTTTATAGACTTTGAAAAGGCCTTTAACCGTGTCCAACACGCTCGCCTGATGGAAACTTTAAAAAATATTGGCCTGGATGACAGAGATGTCAGATTGCTATGAAATATTTATTGGAATCAGACTGCAGTAGTACGTGTCGACGACCAATTCACTGATGAGATTTCTATAGAACGGGGCGTCAGGCAAGGATGCATCCTATCACCTACTCTTTTTAACACCTACACCGAATCCATCTTCCACGATGCTCTCCAAGAAGCGGAGGTCATCAAGGTGGGCGACGAGACGATCACCAATATAAGATATGCTGATGAAACGGCACTAGTCGCTGAAAATTTAGCAGACCTGCAAAGATCTCTAGACCGTATACATCAAGAAAACAATCGAAGAAGTCTGTGCATAAAGAAGACAAAATTTATGATAGTAGATAGAATGCAAACAGACACCGGGGATCTAACGTTGGATAGAGAGGTGATAGAAAGAGTAAAAAGATTCAAATACATGGGTACCTGGCTGAATGAAGAGATGGACCCAGATGAAGATCTAAGAATCCGCATCGAGATGGCTAGAACAGCATTTATAAAAATTAAGGCGGCGCTTACAAACAAGCATCTCAATCTTCATACGCGGTTGAGATTCGCGAAGAGCTACGTCTGGACGGTATTACTACACGGATGTGAGACGTGGACATTGAAGACCAAGATGATCAGCCGCATCGAAGCTTTTGAGATGTGGGTCTACAGGCGTATGCTGAAGATTCCGTGGACCAAAAATATATCAAACGAAGCTGTCCTCGGCATGATGGGGAGAGGCAGGGAACTTGTTTCTGTCATCAAGCGAGATGGAGTACCTCGGACACATGATACGGGGTCCAAAATACGAATTTCTCCGTTTGATAACCATGGGGAAAATAGAAGGAAAATGATGGATTGGCAGGAAAAAGTTATCTTGGTTTCGAAACATGCGCATGTGGACCGATATTAGCGCCGAAGAGCTGTTCCGAGCCGCTGAAGACCGATGCGGATATCTTCAAATAATCGACGAGGTGGTCGCCAACGTCCGGATGCGGCAAGGCATTAACAAGAAGTGGAAAACACCTCCTGCAGTTTTTGCTTTCTTAACTCTACCTATAATTAATTTATTCCTATTTCTAGTTTTATAATTATGTATATTTCTATTCCTAACTATATGATTATTAAAATACGTAAAGCTAGAAACAAACAGTTTAAGTTTCTCATGATTTTATATACGTAGTTTGAAGAACCACTTCTGAAGTTAATGTAATCAATTAAATTATTCCTATGTACGTGAAATCAGGTTATATGTAAACTAAACTATTGGTTTGAAATTTCAGAATCCATCAAAATATCATTGGTATAAACACTTCAGATCAATCCGTTTCAAAACTGCAGAAACTTTGGGAAATACATCGGTTTTTTTTTTTTAAGCACGATTATATAATAAAGGATCTATATGTATGTACATATTGGGTAACGGATAGTATACCTCTGGATAAGGCTTTCACCTTTCGGATTAATTATGATGAAAATATGAACATATTCAACAACCTTTGTTGACGGTTCTCATACATATGTAGTTGATGAATAGTTTTTGTAGAATTCTGCTGATACGTTTAAGATAGGATAATTTGAAACTTTCCCAGTGAATAATCTGTACAAGTTTAGATAGGTATCGCCAAGATAAACGTTGAGCAATGCAGGCGAAACTTTTCATTTCTCTTTGCGGTGGCAATGGAGAGATGTGTCAGTATCGGAGTTCCGCATCGCAAGTAATAGTAATAGGGAATGCCAGACGGTTGAGAAGCGGAGTTACGAGCGCACTGACAAAGAAAAAATGGTCAAGGTGAGCGGCGCCGGGCGCGTTGATGTAACACTAAATAAAGCGGAAAAAGTGGGAGACATTACGAGGAGCTTTCGGACATCGCTACGGTCGCATTCGAAGATCAACTTCGCGCGCTTGCGCACGCGCAGTCGAAACAATCACTCTCTAAAATTCAAACACGATAATCAACAATTAAACGATCACAACACGTCTTTAAAATTATAAAAGTAATTTACAAATACACATCTTCAAGGAAGTCGCCCGTATTGTCCGTATTCGAATGATGAGACGACGGCAGTTTGAAGAGCGCGCTCATTGACAGTTTAAACGTAACAATCGTAAACACGACCATACGTGCGAGTGCAAAATGAATGCCATGCAATAAATTTCGTTTATACATTGATAAGTGCGACGTTAGTGTTATTAGTGTAGTTTGATTGTGTATAAATTAAATTAAAGTTTTTCGATTATGGCGTTTACTTTTGGACGACTCGTCGCTACTGTTATCACCATTGCAGGTATATATAATTTTTATTTCATCTTAAATATTGACTAAAAATAATACGAGGAGGAGATTAAAGGAAAAATAATGTTTTTTTTTTTATATTCATCGAACATAGTTTTGTAAGAAAAATACTGCTTTAGAAGTATTTGAAGTATTTATATAAAAGAGTAATTGTGATGATTTTTCTTCGTATTTGAATTAAATCAAATCCTCACGTACTATTTGCCGTTAAGAGATTGCATGAATTTGTTTTTATATTGTTCAAAAAAGTCACGAAGTTGGAGCTGTCAAAAAATTACTCATTAGATCATTATGAAAATGTGGTCATTGAATTGAGTTATACAATGAAAACCATTTCGTAATATATTATATTATAAATATAATTAATTTAATATTCAAAGCGCTTAGTTAATTTCACTTTTTAATCAAAGAGACAATGATCTTTTGTTGGGTACGTGCTACTCGTATGTACACGCATTGTTATACGAACGCGTTTCGAGTCTATCACTTTCTTTTCTACGATTCTCAAACGCGCAACGAGTCTAATAAAAAAAAAGATAATAACAAAAATTCCGAATCGGCTATTCACGACAAAAAATGAGACGCTAAATCGTTTCATTGCGAGTGAACCTCACAATAAATAATACGTTATAATTGTTATATAAAATTACTTATGCACATCGGATACAATGTACCGTGAAATTGTATGCGACTTTCTCCAGATGCGACGATCAATTTTCGAGAAGATTATATACTGCTTATTATATTGTATGTATATAAGTTGATTATATACTGTTAATGTTGCATATTTTACTTTTGTTTGCACTGAATATAATATAAAATTATGTAAAAATATTCGTATTCAGAGCGGGAACTAGAAGTTTTTTTGATGATTGATTAAATCTTTCAAATTTTTTTTGCAAAATTGCTCTTCCACACTAATTTGAACTAACCGAACATTCATATTACATCGGAGTATATTCTTTTAAATTTTAAATTTGTAAAAGACACTCTTGCTCAATAGTTAAAGAGACATTTAGACTAAGTGAGATAAGACCTTCCAGACTTTTCTAAAATCTTGGTGGTTTACAGTTTTTTTTACTTATCTGACATGGTAGAGCGAGTGAGAAGATTGAAATGAAAATATAACCGGGTATTACATGAAAAATAGACCCAAATGGTATCTAAAAGTTTTTAAAGAAATTAAGGAATGTTAAAATTTAAATGGTTATGCAAAATATAGAAAATGTGCGAGGTTTGATGAATGAATGTTGCAAAGACCAAAGAAGATTGGAAATATGTACGTTGGAGAGGTTTTCATCCAGCAGTGGGTGGTGAGCACCTACAAATGATGATATACATTTATGCTCTTATATTTATGTATATGTATAAAAAGAGAAGTAGACTGATATTGTGAGAACTCCTACTTTGGCTAGGTTTAAAACATAAACCTATACTATACTGAAAATACTCGAAATATTTCATCTCATGTGGCCTCAACTATACCAATAAACTAATTAATAATTGTAGCATGTCCTCTATTCGGGTTTGGTGCAAACGATCGACAAGCGCCAGACAGACTGAACCACAGATTAACTGGATGGCTGCTTTAAACGCAATTCTCAACTTCACGAATGATAGATTGCACATCAGATGACGAGTAACCTTTCGATGTGCACAGATGCAATTATTAAAATTGAGTTGGATCTTTCTGGCGAGTTTAATAAGGCAAAATTCGGAACTTAAGTATCAGAAGCACAGAACGTATACAGGGTAGGTGTGTCGGGACTTCGGGTAGATTTCGCTTAGTGTAAGTGCGAGCAGTGCGCACGCATAAGGTACACGTGTCGTTAATCTGTGGTTCAGTCTGTCTGGCGCTTGTCGATCGTTTGCACCGCATCGCCTCTATTCTATTTTAATCAAAGTCTATGTTAAGAAAGTAGTCATTCCCATTGTCCTATTATAAATGTAAGTAATGCATTTTATATGTTTGAAAATGTATATATGTACATATAATATATCTCGAAGAAAATGCTTGATTTAAATCAAATCAACGCGACTGATTGTGAAGCGTGACACAGTTTGAAAGGCACTGATGTGTGTGCGTAGATTTTAAATTAACATAAATGATGGGCACCGTGCGTTTGAACCCCAAAATTGTATCACCTCTGCTATATAATTCTAAACTTTCCTAATTAGCATTTCATCTGGAGCAACTGGTTTCCTAACAGTTGCGACACTGGTTCGTACCAATTTGATGTAACGCATAGTATATCGGATGATCGAGACTGGATGCAATGTTGACGTCATTAGTATGCGATAAACCGATCGAAAGTGACGACAAGATTTCTCCCGGTGTGACCTGGTGAGCAGACGATGAGCTCACAAGATGATGATATAATCAGCACGACACCTAGGTGCACACATAGATTGTGAATCGATTGGTCCTCGTCTTTGGCATTTGAAGTTTAAGTTTTGGGTGTATAAGGACCCTCATTTGGAAGGACGTGGACGAGGCTGATCCGTCGATTTTGGTTGTCGGAACCAACTTTCTAAAGTGTCCGATCGAATGAGTAAAAGATGCTATTTATGCTACGGGGCCGGATCTCTGGTTCGCCAATTCGACGCCTCCGTCTTCACAATGGTTTACCATTGTGTCGTTATTTTCTTTTTTTTATATTGTCTTCTCCTTCTTCTTCGTCCACTTTGGTCGATGCTAATTTTCAATTAAACAGACAGCAAGTTCCCTGATCGGTCATGTCGATTTCTATGTGAAAGTGATGGAATTACCCAGTTCTGTAGGCTTATTGTAAACAGCGTATGTAAGTTTACTTTGCAAAATACATTTGGAAATGGGTGAAAACGTCAAAAAAAAAATGCATCGAACTAAAAGAGTATGTTAGAGATCATGTTGAGTTAGCTCAGATCTACATACATTCATAGATAGTTCCAAATACTTACAATATTTGAAATTTGGGCAGAGTAATTAATCCAAACTTGATCCCAAGGTTATCTAATTGTAGAAGTTAATAATCTTCCATTTTCCATCTCCTGACAGAAGTAAATAAAATTGAGACAATCTATATATGTATATGTTACACCGAATCCGTGAAATTGTCTTTTACACGCATTCGGCAAGAGAATTGCCGAATGCGTGAAAAATGCAAACATGTTGCCCAGTTCACGGATTCCGTAAATTCTTTGGCGAATGCGTGTATTCGCCAAGAATTTGTCTGCTCAAAGCATGGAGTCGGCAAATAGACAGCAGCTCTCCGGTGTTGTTTTTTAGAACTGGACAGCGTGGACAAATGTCAAAGTGACAGCTGAATGAGGATGTTTAATTAAGTTTAATTTACATATTATTATGTATAATATGACTACATACATATGTTTCGATCATCTCATA